>NC_092331.1:38034771-38663645 GCF_036785885.1 Coffea arabica | reverse complement strand
CTCGCACGGCCCCTGGCTGGTGTGTGGTTATTTTAATATTGTTGTTGGGGAGGAGGAAAAGAAGAGGGGACGGCCTTTCACAGTTGAAGAGGCAGCAGATTTTATGGCTTTCATGAGTGCCGCTAGCTTGGTAGATGGCGGGTTCTCGGGATCTAGATTTACCTGGTGCAATAATCACCACGGCCGAGCTAGGATTTGGAAACGTTTGGACCTGTTATTGCTGAATGTTGAGTGCTTTGATGCTGATTTGTCAATTGGTGTTGCTCATTTGGAGCGAAGCAAACTCAATTTTTTTCGAAAACCACTAGCAATCCGGCCAACAAGGCCGGAAATCCGGCCAGATCTTGGCCGGATTCTAACGTGGCATGCGCGGCAGCCAACTTTGACCGGCTGTTTTCTGTGTATTTATCTTGTTCCTTGGCCAACTTATCCTCATTTTTCTCTCCTTGCTTGGCCGTGCATCTTAGAGAGAAAAGAGAGAGAGCTTTTCATTCTCTACTTCTATTTCTTCACCAAATCTTGGGATTTCACCGATGATTTTGTAAAGTACTCCATAGAAGTTGTTGTCTAAGGAGTTTGGAAGCTAGTGATGGAGTTGTTTTGGAGGAGAAAGCTCCAAGCTACTACCTTTCGTGAGTTGTTAAGGTACTTTGTCAAGAATCTTCTCTTTCTTCTTAATCATGGTGTATTAGTGTATTTTGGAGGTTAGATATGCTATTTAGTGGAATATTTCATGAGTTATGGTTTAACTTGACCAATTTTCATATTTGTTGGTGATTTTTCTGTTTATAGGATAATTATTGGATTGGCCTTGAATGATAGCTTGATATAGTATAGAAGGAAGTTTTATATGTTAATTGTGGGTTGTTGTGAAATTTCAGCTTGTGTAGCTACATTTCGGTTTTTGGGTTTCGAATTGGGGGTTTTTATTATGATTGGTTGTTGAGCTTTTATGTGACTATATATGAAGGGTATTGAGACCCTATTTAGATGTAGTTAATGGCTTGTGAGTTACATGTGTAATTATGATTGATTGAAATGTCATTGGTGATGTATTACATGATGGAATAAGGAAAATTAAGGGGGAAGTGCTGTCCAACCTTTGATTGTTATGAGTTTGAGTTGATCTTGATGAATTTTATGGAAATTGTTATGAATTGGAAGTTGGGCTGCTAAGGTTCCATATTAGTGATATTTCTAAACTTTGTCTAAGTTAATTCATCCTTTTTTTGGCATGTACATGATTAGTATAGGCTAGTCTCATGTTAAGTGGGGATCTCTAGCCCTTAATTGTGATTAGTGATGGTTATATGCAAAGGTTGGTTCAAGAAGGGTAATTTCAGTTTTTTTTCTCTGTTTCTGGACTGAACTTGGACTGTCATTTTCTCTGTGCTCTAGACCGAACCAGCTTTTACTCAAAACATGAAAGTTGTATGTATATGAGTTAGCTATCTACCTACAAAATTTCAGATCGTTTGGACCTCTGTAGCCCGAGAAATGACTGAAATACCCCTGACTGCCCATAGACTCTGTTTTGCAGACAGTTTTCTGTCCTCTCCGAGATTTCGATATTTGACCATGAAAATGTACGTTTTGACTTTGGAAATCTTCATAAGAAATGTTGGTATATGTCTTAGCTTCGTAACGCCATAAGATTTGTTTCAATCGGATAAGCGTAGTTTCAATTGTGATTAAAATGCCAAAAGGTGGCAGTAACTTGTTAAGTTTAGAATTCCTTTTGTTTGACATGCTATTTGTCATCTAGGGTTTCGACTTGAGCAAGGCAATGATGTATGCTGGATAAGGTTTGTGAGCCGTGGTTGGTGAGTGAACCCTCAACTAGTTTCCAAAAGTTACTTTTGAAATAATTCTTGCATTAGTTACACGATTGCATATTATTTGTGTTTGTGTGTGTGCCATGACATTTTGGCTCCGATGAGTTCTTGGGAAAATCTTGTGCTTAGAACCAACGTCTCCACTACTGTTCACGCATCCTTTGGAGCACGATGGCTCCTTATTTCTGTTTATCTATTACTTGATCTCAGGAAGCGTGGGATATTTAAGTACAAGGGCTTCACTGGCTCCAAAGAGCAATATACACATGTTTGATCACTAATTCTTGATGTCATTTAAATGCACTACTGTGAAGCTTATTTGATTATTGATTTTATCGTTCACTCACTGAGCTTATAGCTCACCCCAAATATTTTCTTCTCCCCACAGGGTTCGAGGCAAAGGAACCGCTTGTATTACGTTATTTGTGTGGCTGGATGGCACATATCTTGTACAGTTTAGATTTGGATTCATTTTGTGTAATAGTTGGGTTAGTGTGACTGTTTGGGGTTGAAGTGGATGTATGTGTACGTTCCACGCTTAGAATAAGTTTCCGCTTCACTTATGACCCTGATGATATGTAAATGTTTGGACCATTTGATTTATATTTGAGATTTTTTATTGACATTTAATTGAGGACTGTAGCGATTGACTGAGTCCCAGCGAGAGTTGGGCAGGCGGTCCGCCGAACCCTCTGGTTTGCCTTAGGGGGAGGTGGGGCTATCACAGCGTCATCCCTCCTATCATGCGCCACTGTTGATCTCCACTGCTACAAGGATGGATGGTAAACCCCATCCATTTCGGTTCATCACTGCTTGGGCGAATCATGAGGATTTCTTAGGGGTGGTGAAGGAGTCATGACAGCAAGAGTGCGGTGGGTCCCCAATGCATGTGCTCTGCTCGAAGTTACAGCGGCTAAAAGGTCATCTTCAACGTTGGAACAAGGATTGCATGGGAAATTTTTCTGACAATATAGCAAAGGCTGAAGAGGAGGTTGGAAGGTTAGAGAGAAGGTTAGATGCAGGGGGGTCCGAGGTGGTGCATGCGGAGCTGAAGGTGGCCCAGGCATCTTTGAACAGAGCACTAGCCATGCAGGAGTCGCTGTGGAAGCAAAGAACTCGGGTCAAATGGCTGGCCTTAGGGGATTAGAACACTAAGTTCTTCCACTCGATGGTAAAGCAACGGCATATGCAATCGGTAATTCATCGTGTATAGAAGTCTAATAGGGAATGGGTCACTGAGGATGCACTCATTGGAGAGGAGGCGGTGCGGTATTTCTCCTCCTTATTCTCTTTGGAGGATGCCCCTGGTATGAGGGATGTGCTCGATGTCATCCCTCGATTGGTATCAATGGAGGACAATGATCGTTTGGAGGAGGTCCCATCCTTGGAGGAAGTGCGACAGACGGTATATGAAATGGATGGGAATAGTGCTGCAAGTCCTGACGGTTTCTCCGGTAGGTTCTTCTCCGCTGCCTGGAAGATAGTTGGGGGCGAGGTGTATAATGCTATCCAGAGTTTCTTTTGCGAGGCTGAGCTTCCACGGCGGGTCTCTGCTACCTCCATTATTTTATTGGCCAAGGTGCAGAAGCCGAAGGAGTTTTCACAGTTTCGGCCAATCAGTCTATGTAATTTTGTGAACAAGATCTTCTCAAAGATTTTGCCCCGCCGTCTAGCATCTATCTTACCTAAGATTATCTCACTGAATCAGAGCGATTTTGTTCGGGGACGGTCCATTTCTGACAATTACCTACTAGCTCAGGAGGTAATTGTGGGCATCAAGAGGAAGGCGCATGGGGGTAATGTCGTGTTCAAACTTGACATGACAAAAACTTATGATAGGATGATGTGGCCTTTCTTAGTAAAGGTACTGCGTGCCTTTGGCTTCGGGGAATGCTGGATTGATATGGTTTGGCGGATTATTTCCAATGTCTGGTTCTCCGTAATTATAAATGGATCGCTCTGTGGGTTCTTTAAGATAGCTCGAGGGCTTCGCCAGGGGGACCCATTGTTGCCTGCTTTGTTTATCATCGGGGCGAAAGTGTTATCTCGATCCCTAAATCAACTTGTGCATCATCGAGGGTTTCAAGGCTTCTCAGTCCCAAGAGGTTGCCCGACTATTACGCATTTGGGGTATGCCGATGATGTGCTAATTTTTTCTAGGGCGACTGCCTCCTCTCTCAGGCTAGTAATGAGGGTATTAGAGGAGTATGAGGCATCCTCTGGACAGTTGATCAATAGAACGAAGAGTTGTTTTCTGGTTCATGCCACTTTAGGTAGGCCAAGGAGGAAGTTGATTCAGCAGGTAACGGGTTTCAATTCTATGTCATTTCCCATCAGATATTTAGGGTACCCTCTGTATTATGGGCGGCGGAAAAAGGAGTATTTTGCTGGATTATGCCAGGCTGTGGTGAGTAAGGTTGAGTCCTGGAAAAACCGGCTATTATCTGCTGGGGAGAGGATTGTGTTGTTGAAACACGTCCTCTCTGCACTACCGGTCTATCTCTTGATGGCTGCATCGCCTCCGAAATCAGTATTTAAAGAGACTGAAGGGAGGTTCTCAAATTTTCTCTGGGGTGAATCCGAGTGGGGTCACAAGTTGCATTGGATCGGATGGAAGGACCTATGTGTGCCGGGTGAAGAGGGTGGCATGGGATTCCGCCGGTTGGAGGATATTCATGGTCCATATTCCATCAAGTTGTGGTGGAGCTTCCGTTCCCTGTCATCTCTTAGGGTGACCTTCATGAAGGCTAAGTATTGCGCGTAGGTGCATCCTAATTTGGTATATCGTGATGGGGGGTCGCAGGTATGGAGAAGGATGGTAGCGGTGCGTCGTCTGGTGGAGAGTCACATTGGATGGATTGGCCGCTCTGGTAGTTTGAACTTTTGGTTTGATAATTGGCTTGGGACAGGTTCGTTGGCCTCGCGGCTGGATAGTGTGTCTGATCATCTGGTTGCTGATTTTGTAACGAATGGTTCTTGGAACATTCAGCTTCTTCAGCAATAGGTGCCGAACGGCGTCGTCAGTGAGGTTGTTCGGGTTGCTCCTCCGGTGGGTCATCTGCCTGATTTAATGGTATGGAAACCGTCTCAATCGGACGGTTTACCCTACGGTCTGCTTTTCAGCTGGTGCGACGGCATGCCAATAGATCATTCATGTCTCGAAGATTGTGGCACCCGATGTTACCCTTGAAAATCTCTTTCTTCTTATTACGACTATTACATGGTCATTTACCGGTGGATTGCGGCCTGTGGAAATTTGGGGTTCACGGAGCTTCTAGGTGTGGGTGCTGTCCATTCCCGGATATCAAGTCGGTAGAGCATGTATTTGCGGAGGGTGATATGGCGTCACGGGTTTGGCATTTCTTCGGGGATCCAGTGGGCATATCTTGGACTGGTACATCGTTTTGTGTCCGTCTGGCAGCCTGGTAGTATGGGAAGAGGGGTAATCGGTATTTGGCCTTTGTTCATCATATTCTTTCGCTTCTGATTTGCTGGCACCTGTGGAAGCACAGGAACTCCATGAGATATGAGGGGATCCAAGTAGGGCTTGACAGGTTGTGTAATTTGGTCATGTCCGATCTACTGGAGTTGTTTGCATTATACTTTAAGCAACGTAGGTCCTTCCCAGTGGCTTGGGTGCAATTTTATGCAGATATTTCCCGGTGGGTTCCTCGGGTGTCCTATACGCTAGTGAGATGGTCTCGACTTTCAGGTGATGTTCTCAAACTCAATACTGATGAGTGCTCCAAGAGTAACCCAGGTGTTAGTGGAGAAGGAGGGGTCCTTCGAGATAGAGGGGGTAGCTTGCTGTTAGCATTTTCCTGCCATCTTGGTCAAGCTACAAGTGTTCAGGCCGAAGTTCGAGCTCAGCTTTTTGGGGTGAAGGTGTGCGTTCAACGGGGGTTTGGCAGATTGGATATCGAATTAGATTCAGTCATTTTAGTCCACATTCTACTTGGTAAGGCTGGTTGTCCTTGGAGTGTTTATCACGAGATACAGCAGCTGTTTGAGTTGAAGGAGCACGTCTCACGGGTAGGCCACTGTCTCCGCCAGGCGAATCAAGTTGCTGATGTTTTATCGAATGTTGGGTGTGCTCATGGGAGAGAGGTGATTTACACGTTGGCTAGAGGAGCCATGTGCCTAGATAGGATTGGGTTTCCTTTTGTTAAGAGGATTGTCCAGGATCATGAAGGTGAGTAGGGACCGGTCTGTTTAGTGGTTTCTCCTAGTTTATCAATAAATTAATGGGGGGTGGCATCCTTCCCCGTGTTCGGGGTTAGCCAAAAAAAAAAAGAAAGTGAAATTATGCGATAAGTGTGCTTATTATGGAATATTTCTAGTGATTCATTGTAAAGTGTATCTCAATTGTTCCTTGTCTTCTAAGTCGGGGGTGTACTTTATCGCACTCGACTTAGTTGAGTTTGAAGGTTGATAATTGACCAAATGTTACGGTAAGTGTGCATGAATGTAAGCCGTATGTGTACTTTACCGTATCGGCCGAACTTGGCCCCAAAACCCTCTGTTCAATGGACTATTCGAGCCAGCAAAGGGCTTGGTTGGATAGGACGGAAGTTTTGGGTAAATGTTTCTGTATACTCGAGTATTACCTTGAAGTTGGGAGATTATTGAACTGATCATTGAATATAGGGGATTGTTTATTGTTTTGGAGGACATAAGGAGGTGAATTGGCGGAGTGTGCAATGATATTGAAATGAGTGTCTCATGACACTGAAATGAATGTACAATGACATTGAAATGAGTGTGCAATGATATTGAAATGACTCCCAGAAGGAAGTGGCTCTAATGCGAGCATCGTATCCTTTTAAAAGTGATTGTTCAGTGAAATGTTCCTTAATTGCTTAATTTTGTTACTGGCTTATCTAGTTGAAGAATTTATTGATTGTTGCTTGGATGGAAACCTCACTAGGCGTAAGCTCATCCCCTCAGCTTTGTTTTCCTTACAGGAGTTAAAGTTTGAAAAACGATCAAGTAGAGTTAGAGTGTTTTGGGAGGTCCAATGCTATATATTGATGTTAAGACTTGTAGTTTGTATCTCTTAATGGATAGATTTATATTTTACACTAGTTGGTTATGTACTTAAGAATGAATGTTTGGATAATTAATGAGAAATATTATCTCTGAAATTAATGTTAGTGAATGAGTCCTGGCAAAAGCCAGGCGGGCAGTCTGTTATCTTCTAGGGTATGCCCTAGGAGAAGGTGGGGCCGTCACAGATGTGGTTTTATTAATAATTTGATGCATTCTAAAACAATTAGTACTGAACTATATTAACTATATCTTTGTGATTATGGTTATTTCTACTTTCAGTTTCAGTTGCCTGTGTTCTTGAACCTACTTCTTACTAGGAATATTTCCTGAAGTGAGTTTTGTCTAGTACTTCTTATTTGTGCTTAGTTTAATCTGTCAAAATCATGGCATGTCTCGATACCAATACTCTTTGCTCTTCATGGTATTTTGTAGGCCTTGTCCATAAGTTGCTCACTAACTGAAACTAAAGTTGCAGTAGAAAATGGACAAGTTAATTGCAGAGAATTACTCAACTTAGTGATCCAATCTGTACAAGAAGCCGTGGATTAATTGATTTTGCAAAGGTTAGGCATCATACGTAATTATTCTCACATTTGCATATTTAACTCTGGTATTCATGTTGAAGTAATTAATAATACATCACTACAAATAGTTGCCATTTTTTAAGCTTGATATACAGGCAATAGACTAATATAGTTTAACCATAAATCTTGTATGAAAGTCTCTATTACAATGCGGCCTTTCTACTAAGATTTTGTTCAATAGCTGTATTTGCATTACATAAATAGATAGCCATTCTAGTTGCCATTTAACATGTATCACTTTACTCTGGTATGGACTTGTAACAAATTAACTTTGCTTTCTTAAGACTAAAATGTTACCTAATAGTTAAGTGACAAGCTATTGAGTTGATAAGCTCTCAATTAATTGAATGAAAAATAAGATAAGGATGAATTTTTCACAACTTAGGGTATGCAAAGATGGACTCCATAACCCACCTATAAGACACAACTATATATGTATCTATCTATACAGTTGTCTCATTTTAAATTTCCATGTCACATAATTAAGTGATCCAATCTGAGTTGGTTAATTATCCATAGTGAAATTACAACAACACTATAAATCAATCTCAAATAACAAAGCCAAACTCCTAGTAGGTAAATAGTAAGTTGAACTAACTTGTGAAAGCTTTTAACTGGCTTTCCATTTTATGTTAATGTGCTCAAGCTTTTCTTGTATCAAGGCATACAAGTTAAGACCGAACTAAAATGTGAACAATTCCATATCGGCTCCACTATATTCCTATTGTCAAGACTATTTCAAGTGATTCTTTTAAGTTCATAAGACCCCAGATGAATCAGCAAACTATCATGATCACTTAATATTGTCCGGACAACCATAGGTCTATAGCAATTGTCTTTCCTTGTATCCTTTCTAGCATCTTTTAAGTGAAGCGACTAATACAGTAATAGGAACACAAAGGACTGGTATGGTAGACATCATGCAGATTGACCTAACTATTAAGTGAAGTGATAAATTTGACTATATATTTAAATGCTCAGAACAATAGTAGGAACACAAAGGATTGGTATGGTAATGGTTGAAGATAGTATCACAAAGCCCAGCATCAAATCCATCTTACAAAAATTTGTTTTTTCCTTTTTTTTCTTAATGAGATCCCTTTTTGGGAAATAGGAAAAAATTACTACTCCAAACCAAACAAACAAGAAATAGGGCCATACGCACTTCGGTAATGTGAAGGAGAAAGCACACTACAACTAGATAAATGATTCATTGGTGAAATTTACCATTACAGTTAACCAAATTTTAACAAAACAAAAGACATCTTTGACAGCACAAAAATCTACTTATCCACTTAATTAAATCCCCAATCACTATTTCTCATTTCCCTCTTAACCCAATACCATTCTACCATCTAGTTGCCTCGCATGCAACCACTCACTATCAAAAAATTCACAAAATCACCTCCTAATTCTCTTCTATTCTCACTACGATAAACAAATGAAACATTACATTTGCCCTCCTAGGCCCATCACAAACTTGTACGTACCCATAATTGAATCCCTCTAGAGCCCCTTATCTTGTGCAAGAAAAAGTTGGTAAAAAATAATTAGGGTAGAAACCCACAATTAAGCAAATTCCACAATCATGAGATGACTCCATCCATAAATCAAAAGAAACCCAAAAAAAAAAAAGTTAATTAGGGTAAAAATTTTGGGGAAAATTTCAGGAAGAAAAAGAGATAGCTTCTATTGTAGAGCGTTGGTGGTGGAGAAAGTCTTCAGTTCAGCGCTGCAGAGCCATAATCAATCGACAGATATAAGAAGGAGAAGTTCTTCTATTTCGTTTGGCAGAGATGAAGAGATGAAGAGGAAGAAGCTCTATTTTGGTTCTAAATGCTGGGAGTATAGTGTATAGTGAAAGAGTACTAGATATTGGTCTTGTCTAATTTCTAAGTGTTTTACGTACAACTGCGTCTTTTCTTTGTTTATTCACTTTTAATGAAATTTCAGTTCCTTAGCTTCCCCCCTTTCTTATTTGGTTGCAAAATTTCAAACAAAGTTTTTTAGTTTTACTTTTTAATTGACGTATAATTTTAGTAATACATTATTAACTGCTATTTGTTTACGTTTTCGTGAAACTATTCATAAAGGGTGAGAAAATTCATTGCATTACTACCAATGGTAAATGTACATTTTTCTACTTCAAATAGTTCACTCTTTCATGATGTCAAATAGCTCATCCAGTGTTAATATTGATACCACTATCTCAAAATTGTAAAACTAAATTACTACAATTTATTTACGTTTCTTTTCATTATTTTAGCCTAGTAGTATAGTAGTATTTTCAGTTATTTTATACTAAGAAGAATGAATTTTAATGGATATTTTTGCTTTAAATTATTGTACGAGTATTCATTTGCAAGAACTAGTTTCTAATAGTCACAAAATTTATTTTATTTAGTGACAAGATTAAATCGTTACTTACAACTTCCATTATTATCACTGACAACAATGGAAACGTTGTCAAAGAAAGGGGAATTATTACTGATGACATTTAAAAAGTCGCCACTGACGTACTTGGATGCATTCTGGCGGGAGTTCAATTGTGACGACAATTCAAGGTCATCACCGATCCCTTTGCTCCTTTCAGTCAATTGTGACAACTTTCTATATTATGGGTAATGTGCCCCATTTTATGACGACAATTTTTTGTCACTAGAAAATGTTGTCACTTAAAACCAGATTTCTTGTAGTGTCCACATATATTTCAACAAGCAACACCTCCATTGGTTGTAGAACTAGAATCAAGTCCAGTTTGTTTACTTAGAAATTTAATTACATTGTTTATTTTGGCACTCAACATGTTTAGAGTGTCCAATTCAATCATAACTGCTTACCGTCTAGAGTTAACTCGCTCATTAACCTATTGGTAGTTATTTGCTGCCATTTTCTCTTTCAAGCTTTGAACTTCTTGGGGTGATTTACCCATTAAAACTCCATTTGCAGTTGCATCAATTGTACTTTTAGTCAAGAAAGATAAACTATTATAGAACGTTTGGACAATTAGCCAATCAGGCAGTCCATGGTGTGGATATTTCCATAGAAAATCCCTACATCTTTCCCACACTTCATATAATGATTCACCCTCTCGTTGGCAAAAATTAGTTATGTCCATTCTAAATTTAATCATTTTACCCAGTGAAAAATATTTATTCAAAAATGTTCTAGATAAATCATTCCATGTAGTAAAAATATTTGGACCATGAGAATGCAACCAAATTTTGGCTTTATAACATAAAGAAAATGGAAACAACCTTAGCCTAATAGCATCCTCACTCACTCCGTTCATTTTAATTATATTACAAATTTTAAAGAATGTGGCGAAATGTGCATTTGGATCCTCTATGGCATTACCTCCAAATTGAGATAGTTGAACCATTTGAATAAGTGATTGTTTAATCTCAAAATTATTAGCATTTATTGTAGGCTTTGCTATGCTTGTTTGTAATCTCTAAGAGCTCACCTATTTGCTTCATTTTCCTCCATTTCTTCTTCAAAAGGCAACTCAATAGATATTCCCTGTATATGTTGTTGTTGTTGTTGTTTCTCTTCTTGCGATGTTCGCCTTTTTTGTTTACATAGTGTCCTTTCAATTTTCGGATCAAAAGATGCAACTACTCATAAAACCCGGTGCATACACTAAAGACAAGAAGAAAAGATATAAAGTAATATATATCGCAAAAACAAATTAAAATTCTAGCGTAACTATTAAGACAAAATTCAACTAAACTAAGAAAATATGTCTAAATTAATAAAGCTTGTTAGAACCTAATATTACTGCTCCTCGGCAACAACACCAAAAACTTGATGGATTTTTTATACAAGTACAAGTTTAAATTCAAAATATATCCGTTTGATCGTAAGTATATAGGTCAACTAGTAGATTATGGTATATATTGGGTCGATCTCACGAGGAGAAACTAATGCAAGTACTAGGTCTTTATTTACTCTATTATTTAGACTCACAATATTTACTAACTAACCAATTTAACTAGATAATTTGCAAGAAAACAATGGAGAGAACTCACTAGATACTTGAGTTTGGGGATATAGAATCCACTTATGGCATTAAAACTACAAGTAAATATATTTACCTCTTATTAATACTCTTATTTAACTAGGCATTCATTTTCATATTTACCAAAACTCACTCTCATGATGTAATGGCGTAGACTATTCTCATGGTGAATGACTAGATCTACCCTTTTGTTCTTCATGAAATGCAAAAATAATATACTCAAGTGCACCTCTATTCTCATGAGTCTACTCTTTAAAATTCATTTATGTTGTTCCATCATTGCTACCAATTTTCATTGAATAACAACAACTAAAAATTTGCTATTGTTGATCAAACAACAATAAGTGATAAGCATGCATAAATGGACAAGTTAATACAAGAGATAACAAGTATAAATCATATTTAACTCATATCAAGTAGTCATAAGTTTCATATACTCCCTAGATCTAGAAGCTTAACTACTCATGTGATATTAAATAGGAAAAAACAAAACTTCATTGCATGAACATATAATGAATCACAAGTAAAGAGATAGATAAAGAAAACTTAGCCAAGGTGATGAACAAGCTCCCAAATCATCTATATCTTCAACAAAATGAGTTTTACAATGAAATCTCCAAGTGTTTCTTACTGGTTTCTAGCTAGAAAGAATGAGAAAAACTCTAACTAAGTTCTTGAGCTAAAAATTGATAATAACTCTCTTTCTTCTACTCTCTTCAATGATTCTTATATATATAGTATTAAAAGAGTCAAAAAATGGTAAATGAAATGATATAAAGCTTCCTTTTCTCTTTCCTAAAGATTCTTGAGCATGTGCAGCCAAAATTTTGTACTAGAATTGAGTTGAAAAATAGTGTGATAATAGGGCAAATTGTAGAACAAGTTGCAGAGAAACAGAGGACAATACGTGATCTTCGAATATGTTACCTGAGCTTGCATATTCAGTTCTAGTACGTTTCTTGCTTCTTTTCTGCTCCAATTCACCATTAAAATCACAAGCAAGGTGTCCATGTTGTCGTTCATGCATTTCACCAATAATACTTGCATTTGATGCCCTATTTCCTTTCCAAATTATAGTTGAATCATGCACTAGTGGCGCTTAAATGAATTTGTCTCAATCCAACGCTTATATCATGTCTCAAATCTTGGAAATGTAACCAAATTTGCACATTAGTCTACTCAAATTAAATTTGCAAAATTAAGAGACTTAGACAACAAGTTACACCTTAAAAATTCTAATTTATGCCAAAAATAAACACATAATGCTACTTAATAAACATATATAATAAACACTTATCACTCCCTAAATTTTGGTACATAATGCTCGTAAGTTAGCATTTATAGGTAGCGAAATTTAAAGGAGAAAATGAGTCAAGAAACCCTAACCACCTCTTAATTGACAAAGGAACTAGGCCAAGATTCTTGTGCAAGTCGATATAAGAGTAGTATGGATCCATGATAATCCATCCAAATGCTCTATTTTCTTAATGGACCTAATAGCTGCAGGGTAGGGATTCAATAGCAAATCTGCATCATAGATTTGGTTCTGAAGTCTCAAAACCCAATCCACCTGTCAATTCATTTCAGCTTCCAAGTGGAGATTTTTATTGGTCCATGGGCTGGATCAAATTGTGAATGGATCCAAATTGCTTTCTAAAATGAGCAAATCCTCACCGGTATGAAGTTGATCATTTGAAACAAATTCTTTTTACTACTCGCCATTTCAGCTCTTTCTTCTTTACCGCATTTTGTTGTTTTCTCTATTGCATTGGACTTTGTTTCACCTATTCAAATCATATCCAAATCATCTTTTGATACATCAAGTCTTGGGTGTCAAACAAGGAAAAATCAAGATTCCTACTCCAAAAATACAATTTTGAATACAGTGACAAGTAGGGTCATATTCATAGGGATTGGGGTATTTATTTCTTTGTGAAGACAATAAACAAAAAGAGTGCTTATGGAAAATTAACTTAAGTAATTCACTTAAATAAAAATAATCACTACAAGAAAATGGATCATCAGTGACAACATTTCTCAGTAACAATAGTATGTTGTCAGAAAAGAGGGCCTTTACCCACAACTTTTCAACTCATGATAAGTGCCTCCTAGGAGCCACCTACATAGTGACGACTTGGTTATGTCATAACAAGTATATTCCTGCCAACAAATCTTGAGTGCGCAGGAGTGTAGATTTGTGACGACATGGTGAATCTCACTACTATTTTGTTCTAAATCTCTGATGACTTTACCATTCCGTCAATGATGTTCTATATGCATTATGTAGTGACAACATCTAGTGGTCACTAATGTAGTGAATAGTCTAGTGATAAGAATATGTCATCCCTAAATTGTCTTAAATGGTTAAAATTTTTTGTAATATATTACTATCATATTGGTTTGTTTTAGCAAATTATGTTTGTATAAATTTGGCAATTTAACTAGTTCAATGAAATTGGTCATGTTTGTCCAAATTAGAGTGATAAATTAATAGCAAAAAGAAAAAAATCTAATTAACTTCCTGATAACTAGAAATCATCAATCTAAAAAATTTTATGAATTGAATCGGTTATAAAAGTAGATAAGTCCTACAAGTAAATCTGTAGTTAGCCAATTTAAAAAATTTGTAAATATTGGTTTGCAATTGATATAAATTTTTAGCAACTGTAAGAACTAGTAGAGTTTTATTAACAATGCTTTTCCCTTTATATGAATTTAAAACATTTTGCCACTCAGTGAAAATTTATGAAATTGTGACTCAAAAATAATGAATAACAGTGAAATCTATGCTACAGACACAATTAGAAGCCAAAAAATTTTTAAAAACATTTTCGTGTGAAAAAGGAGGAATTAGTGAAGTCCAAATTTAGCTCAAATCTGACAAGTGTTTATTTTATATAATAGTTTGTGTATATTTTAGTTCATTTATAGTTAATTTTGAGCTCCTAAGGCAATGGGAGTAACTATTGTGACGGCCCTACCTCCCGCTGGGCGTACCCTAGGGTTTAGCGGACCACCTGCCCAACTCTCGCCAGGACTCACTCACTCGCATCAATTAAAATAAGGTGCAACCTCAATAATAAATGAAATAACGTTTCCCAAGTTTGGAACATATGAATACATTCATTTCTATCTCAACCATCCATACAGTCCCAAATACATCAAAAGATTTAAGTTCTCAGTACATTGAACCCTAATCGAGCGACTGGTGCGAGTACAATTACAAAATTCAAAACAACTAGACTACGCTAGTCTGTACACGTCTCACGCCTCGCTCGTACCCCTGTAAGGAAGACAAATGGGGTGGAATGAGCTAATAGCCAGTGAGGTTCCAAATAGCAAATTGACCATTATTTATAAGTACAAGTTTTCGATATAGCAAAGTAACGAGCATGAAGAGTTCATAAAAGTGAGCAATAACACTTCAAGTAGCAATCTCAAAATGAGCGAGTGTAAAGTTTTAAAAGAAACAATAACACTACAAGTAACAATCATCTCAACGTATAAGGATACGAATGGCTCTCAGAAGCCAAATTCCCAATGCATCACCAGGAGTTTGATCACGTAATAGTTGACACTCCGTCAACTTTAAAGTAAGTAACCAATCCAGTAGAACACCACTTACACTACTCTCCGTCCACCATTCAAACCCCCCTACTGGGCCCAAAATCCTCAATAAACACTGGTGGTAATACTCGAGTATACCGATTAGTCGAGGAGATATCACTCCACTCGACAAACAAGAGACCCAGGGTTCGTTACCCAATCGACCAAGCCCTTGCCGGCTCGAATCGAGTAACTTGCCGCAGGGTTTTTGAAATTCTAGGAAGTGCGCACATCATAAACAAGTATATCAAATCAATTTCAACAATAAACAAGTATATATCAAATAAGGGCAAGTGCGATAAAGTACACTCTTGCCTGATCCAACCAATCATATATCATTTAATCATATTGATCAAGTATTGGAAACAAGTGTCCAGTTCAATCAGGTATTTGGAAGCACTCACCAAAATGAAGTGCCCCTAGTAATCACGTCTGGGTTATACTCCGGGTTCGGAGTCCAAATCTGTGATAAAACTTTGTTTCAGAACTTTAAAAATCGACTAAGGTTTGAAACGTAGATGTTTCGTTCAATAAGAATCAAGAAATGGAAATTCACTTGGAGAGTATTCGTGAAACACTCGCTCGCTTTTCAAACTATATAACTTTGTAACATTTATACTTGGAAATGCCATTTGAGTTGAAAGTACAAGGAAAACGTATTACTAGTAGTCATGGTTGTATTTCTCAAGGGTACAAGTGTGGCCGAATCTTCACTGATATACCTCGGTAAAAGAAGACACAAATATCCTAGATAGTTCAAGTGGTAATCGCTCTTAACCCTTACTCAAGTTGCAAGTATGTCTACCTAGCCCTCGAGCGTAAATTTGGGCAGCACGCCCTTTGTATTTTCCTATTTTCTAGATATTTATGGCTTCATTCTTTTCCTCAATCAATCCCAAAGTTACACACAAAACAAACTCATTTCAATAGCCGTTCAATAGGCTCAAGGTAATACAAGTATAAAATCAAGCTAACGACATGTGCGGAAATGAAGTTTAGCAAAAGACGGATTTGACGTTGTTTTACATAACGGACACAACCGAAGCTACGCTTATCAGATTGAGGTACAACTTATACCGTTTTGAAGCTAAGACACAGGGATACAATTTTTATGAAGATCAATTAGTCCAATTTCCAGTGTAACCCAGTCAAATTCCCAATTCACAGAACCAAACTCCTATTAATAGACCAGTTAACCGTACTACATTCAAATGGCCATTTCTCAAGCTACCAAAGTCCGTTTAAGAAGTTCTTGGAGGCATTGAAAAGCTAAGACAAAGTACTAAAACTTTCATGTTTTGGCTAAAAGCTAGTTCAGTACGTA
This sequence comes from Coffea arabica, assembly GCF_036785885.1. Classification (NCBI taxonomy): domain Eukaryota; kingdom Viridiplantae; phylum Streptophyta; class Magnoliopsida; order Gentianales; family Rubiaceae; genus Coffea; species Coffea arabica. The sequence goes on along the minus strand of NC_092331.1, from coordinate 38,647,226 downwards.
TCCAGGTGAACAAACGCAACCAACTTAGTGTACTGCCAAAACTGTCCGCTGATTTTACTCCTAGGGCAGTCAGGGTATTTTCATCTTTTCACAGGTTACGTTGCTCTGATTGAGTTAAAATTTTGTAGGCGACCAAAAAATGTCATTTTCTACAACTTTCATGTTTTATGCTAAGCCTAATTCGGCTTCTAACATGATGAAATGGAATCAGGCAGAACTGAAGCTACAATTTCCAGAAATCTGGAATTTTGCTATATTCAAGCTATAGTTCACATTTTTACCTTGAAACTACCACTACCATCTCCTTTACAAGATTATATACCAGATGTATATATCATACAACACCTAACCCACAAGAAACCCTAACTCAAAAGTCATCCATCTAATCATCAAAATCACTTGGAACAAGCATCACAAGCATCACAAGCACAATACTAACATTAATACCCAACTTAATCATGATTAATGGAGAAAGAAAGGTTGATCAGCCATTATACCTCAAGACAAGAGCTTGCAAGAATGATCCTCCACCTCTCCTTGAAATGTTTTGGTTCCTTAAGCTTCCCAAGCTTCCAAACTAGTGATTAATCGGTTTAGTTTTTCTTGGTTGCACTCAAAAGGTTGGATTCAAGGTAGAAGATTGAAAACTCCCTTCACTCTCTTGCCTCTCCTTGCTCTCGGCCAAAACAGGAAAAAAAAATGGGGGAAAATGAACTCAAATGGAAGATAAGAAGGTGAGACTTTGGCTTGATCAAGGAACCATAGGTGGCCGACACTTGTCACCACCAAAACCAACTAAAATTTTACTTTCTTTTCCTTGCATTTTGGCCCACATATTTCGGCTATATGGCTGAGGATTGATGAGAATATAAAGACCAAGGCCCATTCAAGCACATGTGGAATTGAAAGATTCAAGTGAAAACTAGTTGATTGCACGAATGCTTGAGTTTAGTAGGATTATTTGATTTTCCTCGTTGATTTTGGTTATTTCTCGTTTTAAAAAGTCTAGGTAATTAAGATAGTTTAATTGCGGCTCATTTGTTAGTAAGTAAGGCCCAAAATCTTTCTTAAGTATGTAGGGTAGTTTGGTCAACTTTTGGATTAGGGTTAATGCTTGTAAGGGCTATAAATAGCCCCACTTCCTCTTTGTTTGGGGACCAATTTTTGACTATTAAATACAATTAGTGAGTTTTCACTTTCTCTTTGGCAAGAGAGTTGCCTTTGAATACTTGAGAATCTTCTCAAGTTATTCACCCGAACTTATCAATCGAGTATCTCCTTGATTGTGGCGTTCTACTACCTCCAATTTGGTTCGTTAATTCCAGTAGTTACGGGTTGAGATAATATCAAAATTGTTCGTGACTTCTAGGGATTAGTTGGGTCAAATTTCCGCTGCCTAAGCCATGGTGTTTTGGTTGTCTAGATCGGGGTTTCACATCAGTTGGTACCAGAGCTAGTTGACAACCACCAGGTTATACCTTTTTTTTTGTTTTTCATTTATTTCGAGTCATATATGTTTATTCTAATCTGTTCGTTTGTTTAGAACCAAAAAAAAACTGTTCATCGTATTGTTCACCGTACTGTTCACCGACTGTTCATCATTACTGTTCACCGACACTGTTCATAGTTACTGTTCATCCGAATACAAATCTGTCCAGCCTTGTTGTTTGTGTTATCCAACTTGTTTACTTGGTTTTCAAATCTGAATTTTGGCAAAACTTGTTGGGATTTTGTGAATCTTGAAGAGAACTTACAATAATCTTGAACTTCTTGAATTCTTGACCACAATCTTGAAATTTTTGAAGTTCCTGACAACTTCCTTGAACGTTCTTGAAAGATCTTGGAGTTCTTGGTTGTTATTATTTGTGGACTTCCTTGTTTTGTGTCGTGGTTGATAGTTGTAGTCAAAAAAAAAAAACAAAACAAAAACGAAAAAAAAAGAAGAAAGAAAAGAGGAATTGGTTGGCAAGAGAAAAAAAAAGGAAAGGAAAGAAAGAGGCAATCGAATTGTTTTGAATAGGGAACCAAATCTGATTTGTGCAATCTTTCTTGGAGTAGAATTTGGAAGTTACCAAAAGTTGTTTCAAGAAGATTACCAAAGGTTGTTTCAAGAAGGTTACCAAAAGTTGTTTCAAGAAGATTACCATTGTTTGTTTCAAGAAGGTTACCAAAAGTTGTTCAAGAGGAAGAGGATTTTCAAAAGGTTTCCAAAAACTAACTTGTTTCCAAAATCAATTAGGAAACTAAGTAAAGCACTTGGATAACTCTTTGTACTCACTTGGACACTCTCTCTCCTACCTTTTTAGGAAACTTTCCTAAATTCTCTTATCCATTTTTTTAGGAAACTCTCCTAAAATTCTCTCATCCATTTTTAGGACCTTTCCTATATTCTCTCATCCACTTTAGGAAACTCTCCTATATTCTCTTCCTAGATTTTAAGAAACTTTCCTACATTTTCTCCTACATTTGCTCCTATATTTTCTCCTAGATTCTAGGAACACTTTCCTACATTTTCTCCTACATTCTTGTGATTACACTTGTGGAAAGGTTGGTAACGGTTGTTGGACTTGAGCAGTATTTCTCAACTACCTAACCCAACAGGTAAAGGTATTTGGTAAGTCCATTAGAGTGACATCCATATACACGAGTGCGAGTGGATACACGTAAGGGAGCGTGAAAGGCAATATCTTCGGTTTCGTTGCTAACTTTTTGCAGGTTCCCTCATACGTCATGGCAAGTATAAGACGCATAAAAGCTAGCCCACAACATTGTCTTCCTGATCCTAAGGGAGTCAAAGAAGTGGCATTACGTGGTGTAGATGAGCAATTGGACCTCGTCAAATCTCAGTTGCTTGGTTGGTTTTATACTCGTTGCGGTGTCAAAGATAAAATTTGTAGCTTGGCCATTGATGGTAGTTGTGAAGTCAATCTTGCAAGTGCTATCATGGTTGAGAAATTAAATCTTCCAACCATTGATCATCTTCAACCGTACAAGTTGACGAGCACTCATGGGGATGTTTGGGTTACTAAGCACACACTGGTACCTATTCAAATCGGCAAATATGTGGATGAGGTGTTGTGTGATGCAGTCCCAATTCAAGTGACACATGTGTTGTTGGGCAAAGCATGGATGTTGAGGCGAGAAGTTAAAATTGACGGACATACTAATAAGTATTCCTTCTTATTTAATAGTCGTCGTCTTGCACTTGTATCACTTACTTATGACCAACTTTGTATTGATCTAGCATGCATGAAAAGTGAGCTTGAGCGTTATAGAATGGAGAAAAAGCTAGATGAGGCAATTGTGCCAGCAGAGGTAAAACCCGAGAAAGTTGAAAGTAATGAGATAAAAGGGTCAGCTGTTGAACTAGAAAAAGAGATGGACAAATCTAATGAGATGGGTGGTAAAAAGGAAGAAAAAAGAGAAAGTGGGTTGATCTTGAGCAACCCGGTGAAGGCCTATTATTTTCTTAACAAACTTACCTTTGCTTTGTTTAGTGTTTCTTTTTTATACAGATCAAGCAAAGGCAAGTTAAGCTGATCTTGGTGTGTTCCATTCCAAAATCAATTGTAGACGTTGCAAGCCTCCATGGAGTTGGTACTCCAAGAGTTAAACCCCGTTGGTATCCATTCATGGAACAATGTCAACTCAAATCAGTCCACACCAAAGGGGAACTGATTCGAGCTCATCTTGAAGGGAACACTCCATATTTTAGGGATGGTTGTGTACCAAGGGTTCATTTAAAGAACAAGTACCTCAATGACCATTATGATTTTCGTCTTGCTCTTAGTCCACACGAAGCTCCACCATCACCAAATCCGCCTTGGTGCCTTGCAAGTGTGTTCGAGCCGGAGTTCGATTTCACGGGATACACTTCATACCACTTTGAGGACCCTTACCTCATGACCACAAACAATAAAGTTGAGCATACATTGAAGATGGTTTGTGAGATTCATGGTTCAACGAGGGTTATTTTCCAACTTAGCACATGGGCTTTGCATTGGATGCCATCTGTAGCTTTCATAACAAGATTGAGTCGAAGGCATGTAACTCGTCTTGTCACCATTCATGCTTCAATTTGTGGGCAAATTGCTTTTAAGAGGAGGGGAATGATGAGAATATAAAGACCAAGGCCCATTCAAGCACATGGGGAATTGGAAGATTCAAGTGAAGACTAGTTGATTGCACGAATGCTTGAGTTTAGTAGGATTATTTGATTTTCCTCGTTGATTTTGGTTATTTCTCGTTTTAAAAGTCTAGGTAATTAAGATAGTTTAATTGCGGCCCATTTGTTAGTAAGTAAGGCCCAAAATCTTTCTTAAGTATGTAGGGTAGTTTGGTCAACTTTTGGATTAGGGTTAATGCTTGTAAGGGCTATAAATAGCCCCACTTCCTCTTTGTTTGGAGACCAGTTTTTGACTATTAAATACAATTAGTGAGTTTTCACTTTCTCTTTGGCAAGAGAGTTGCCTTTGAATACTTGAGAATCTTTTCAAGTTATTCACCCGAACTTATCAATCGAGTATCTCCTTGATTGTGGCATTCTACTACCTCCAATTTGGTTCGTTAATTCGAGTAGTTACGGGTTGAGATAATATCAAAATTGTTCGTGACTTCTAGGGATTAGTTGGGTCAAATTTCCCCTGCCTAAGCCATGGTGTTTTGGTTGTCTAGATCGGGGTTTCACATCAAGGATGAGGGAGATATTTTGCAAAAATATCAAGGGTATGTGGTGGTAGGGAAGTGGTGGTCAAGTCGTGGGTTCAATCGGTAGTGATCGATACCCGTCGGTTCGAGCCGATTTTCCTTAAATCGTGTATACTAGGGTTTTAACTTATAATTCACTAACTTATTCTTATCACTTCTAATTGTAGACACCAAATTTTAAAAGATAATTTTTATCCGAATTTTGTTTTTATTTTTAAGTAATAATTCTCTTAATTCCATGATTTCTAGTTCTTAGACTTTTAGAATTTGTATAGCACTTCAGTTTTTTAGATTATTATTATTTATCATTTTTATTTTGTATTCATTTTTACTCTCTTAGCTATTTATTTATTTATTTTTATTATTTTTTGCCAAAAAGAGAGAAAATTGGGGAAAAATATGTTTTATTTCTTTTTATTGAAAAAAAAGTAAAAGAAAAAGAAAAGAGGAAAATTGTAGCTTTTTATTTTATCTTTTGGGTACTAATTTTGTACGTTTTATTTAAGTTTGTTTAAATTGTTATTGTTATTTATTTAAGTAAAAAAAAAAAAAGGAAAAAGACGCAGAAACAGCGGCGCGCAAAAAACAAAAATGCAGCTCCATTTTTTCCAGTTGGCTTTCCAGGCATTTTTGGCCCATTTTTCTACTCCATCGGATTGGCAATGCGAGGGCATCTGGCCTTCATCCGGAAACTCAAGGACGAGAAAACAAAAAGCCATCCAATGGCTTGGAATTCAGCAAAAGGGAAACGCAGCAGGCGAACCATAGATGCTAGGTTTTATGAGACATTTCGGGGGCCTATAAAGAGAAAAAGAAAAAGCTAATAACGGCGGGGAGGATAGTTGGAGGGAATCGAAGAGAGATAGAGAGGGTTGGAGGCTGGGTCAGGTAGGAAGGCCAAGAGAGTGTTGACGGGAGAAGGATAGAGAAAGAGAGCTGGGTGAGGGGAAGAAACCGAGGGCAAGAGCTGGAGAATAGCATCAGGAGGTTGGCGGCTAAAGAGGAGGAACCTGTTGGACGGCTAGGAAAGAAAAGAAAACCAGTGAAGGGGGAGCGAAGTCTGAAAAGAGGACTGGAGTGTCGGCTAGGGTTTGAAAGGGAAAAAGAAAAGAAAAGGCAGAGAGGAGGTTTTGAGAAGGAAATCTGGTGCGGCGGCTGGTGGCAAGAAAGCTACAGGCTTTCGGAGGAAAACGAGGAAACTTGAGTGAGAGAAAAGAAATCGGAAGGAAGAAGGAGAGAGCTTTGGGGGTGGCTAGGTTTCACGTAAGAGAGGAAACAAGGGCTGGAAGGGAGAACCTCGGTGAGGGAAAAGAAGGATACGAACAAACTGAAAAAGAAATGAAAAGCTGCAATTTTTCCGGCCAAAGGCTGATTATAGGCCATGTTTCAGATCAAATTTCTCTTTGATCTTTGGTTATTTTAAGTAAATCTCAAGTTCTGCACTAACTAGGAAGTAAGGGGAGAAGGTTTCGTTCAGAAATTGTTGGCAGAAAACATCGAATGAGCCTTTGAATTTGCCTCCAAAGATCGCTGCATGACTTCACTGGTGCGGTTTCGGAGCCGTAACTGGACAGCTTCAGCAGCTCTTTCATGGCGTTTCCCGTCCGGATTTTGATCCAACAAGCTTCATCAGGTACTCATCCGAACTAATCTTATAGTTCCTGTGGCGACCCCACTTCCCCCTAAGGCGAACCAAAGGGTTGGCGGGCCGTCTGCCCAGCTCTCGCCAGGACTCACGCAAGCAAGCTAACCTAAAATCTTCCGACGATTGACTTAAGCCATTACAATAAGGATTCTTCCAAAATAAGTCGATTTATAACACCACATTAACTTCAGAGATAACAGTATAAAACTTAGCCAATCGACAGTTCTTAAATACCTCCAGCGACGCTCGCAAAAGATAAGGATATACTATACCAATACAAACATACAAATTGAGTATTAGAATTAGAGATTACACTTTTCCAGCTTCAAGTGGCAATCCAAAATGAAAAGTACAATGCTTAGCTTAGAATCCGTTACAAACCAAAAATTACAATCAAAATGTTCAAGTACAACCATAAGAAATATAAGCTGCTCAGACACTTTCAAACTTCACGTCCTGTAAGGAAAACAAATAAACATGGGGTGAGCTAAAGCTCAGTGGTGCCCCAAAACATGCAATCACGTAATTCAAACAGCGAGTAATAAATTAAACAAGTTAAACAACTAAGAAAGCGTATAACAACACAAGGTAGGATACAGGGGCTCTCAGGAGCCATTTTCCTCGCTTGAGCACCGTTTATCGTAGTTGACCCTCCGTCAACTCTCACTACTTACAGTCCATGTAGATCCACTTATTTTAATCCTAACCCGTCACCATTCATACCCCGGTCCCGGGCCCGAACGTCGACTAAAGACGCAGTATACTCGAGATATACCCGTAATAAAATTTGTCGAGGGATTCACCCAACGACGTTATTGTAGTTCGATTCAAGTGCCGAGGGATTCACCCAACGACGTAACTATTTTTAGATTCAAGGATTATTGTAGTTAGATTCAAGTGCCGAGGGATTCACCCAACGACGTAACTACTTTTAGATTCAAGGATTTATGAGAAAAATGATTCACGCAAGTCACCACTTGAATGGCTAGTGCGATAAAGTACACACTGCTCACTTCGATGGATCAAAAACTCATTTTGCAACTTATCACATATCGAGTCAAGAAAGCACTTAATTCAAGTAGAAAAAAGAACAGGCAGGGACACTCACCAAGAGTGAAGTTCAAATATCAGGTTGGGAATCAAATTCCGCGTCCTCGCGATATCCTAAAAACCAAATTTTGAAACCATAAGTTTCTATTCAGTTTTTGAACTTATTCGTATAAGAATTTATTTAATATAATACTAGTTCACTTTCTCAAGAAATTCGAGAATCTATTTAGATTGAATGCTTGACAAAAGAAATAGTAAAAGTGTTCCTTATAGTTTTCCTTAGAAAAGGGTAACTAGTATTATGTACTAGGAACAATTCGACAAACCTCTTAAAAACAAAGTTAGAAGGTTACTTTGAACATTTCTCCAAAGTTACGGTCTTTGCAAAAATTATCCTTGAAACTATTTTTCCTAAAATAGGGTTTCTTGCCGAGTAAGTTTCCCAAGTTTTCCGCTAAAATTAGTGAGACTTGTATTTTGGAACTTTCTTATAGTTAACTATCCAAGTGCAAAACTTAGGGAAAGAAAAGAATTAAAATAGGACTTGGAGTTTCCAAAAGTTATAGAACTTATTTACGGTAGCTAGCGAGGCTAGGTTGAGCTAACGGAAATTGTCGAGTTGGAAATTTTTAAGCAAAACACTAGGTATAGAGTTTTATAAAATAATGCTAGCTAGAAAATATTTTTGGTTAATTTTGAACGCAGCTACTCGTGTTCACAAGGTCGATACGATTATTTCCCCGCTCCGATATCATTTCGAAATCACAATATGGGTCAAAGTATGGCAGAAATCACATAGCAAACTTACTAGGGCTTCGTCAATCATTAGCCCTAGCTTTCAACAATTGCATTTCTGAATAAAATAAAATAGTCAACCAAGGCTTCATCAATCATTAGCACTTGGTTTCAGCAAACCCAACATAAGCAAATCAAATAAAAGTGAAGTCCCAAGACATTCTAGCAATTTAACTTCCATCATCCAATAATACTTTATAAAATCATTTAAATGGCCAAGGGCTTCATCAATCATTAGCCCCTAGCACCCAACCAGAAATTTTCGTAACTACCAAACTAACACTTCAAAGGATTAAATTTACTAACAGGTATTTAGAACCAAGGACCAAATTTGCAGCAGCCTCATACTCAAATCTTTGATCCAAAGCCAAGAAGTACCATCCACAATATCACGTTGTCACTCCAAAACTCAAATGCATGACCATCTCAAGGTATTATAAAGCGAATTCAGTAGTAATACAATTTTTTCCACAGTTCCAAAATATATAAAGAAATCCATACGTACTTCTTTATCAAGCATGACTAAGGCTGAAAAATTTCCAGCTTATGTCCATAACTTCACTTCACTAATTCCAAATCGAATTCACAAGATATCAAATGATTCGTTACCAAACAGTTTTCACAGGCTACGTGTACATTTTATCATGCATTTCAGGTTCCTAACATCCCAAAAACAATTCAAGAATTTTTCTAGCAAGCCACGGATGAATCTTGTATGAAGGAATTTTCTGTTTTCCCTTTATTTACTCAGGTGAAGTAGGCTATTAAACTCTCACTTTCTCATGCCATTGCTTAGCCAAACCATGCACAATTACCGTTCAGTAGTTGAAGTTAAACCACCGTTAAAAACTTCAAAATTCCAGGTTTCAAGTTCATGGTAGTTCACAAGGAAATTCTAGCGATGGCAATGGTCCCAAAACAGAATTTTCTTTGGTTAAAAACAGAATTTGGTACTCTATTAGGACTAGAAAACACGTAGCGAGCTAGTAGAGGTTTCCAAATCAAATCCAAGTTCATACTACAATTGTACTCATCTAATCACAAATCCAGAATTTATATCAACTAAGCTCGGATGATAGTTCATGAAACAATTTTTCTACCTTCATTTTATTTTCTTGGTTAACCAAGTTACAAGACCTCATGCAAACTTTAATTAACACATTGTTAACTAGTTAGTCATACAGGTCAACTCAAAACATCACTGTAAACCAGATTGTGCAATTAAAATCAAGTTCAAGGTCTCGGAAATTTTTCAGGTCATACGAATCCCAATTTACTAAACCAGAATTTTCCAAGTTCCTAATCTCATTGTACAATCGTGTAACTCAACATGCAGGCTTTTAAGCATTTCATCTTCACTAGAATAATTAGGATTATAATCACAGCTTGTCAAAATTAGACAATTTAAGTACCTCCTTTCATGATCATTCACGGCAGAATCATGCTCAACAAAACAGAATTTCTAGGTGCCTTAATTCATTAATCAACTTCATAAAATTAACATGCAGGGTCCTAACATCCTAGTCATTACGCTTCACTTGGCGAGATACACATGAATGTTCAGGTTTTCACGGAAAAACAGAATTTATAGATGCATTTCTAAACCATCCTCTCGGCACGAATCATTCACAACCAAAACAGAATTTTCTAATCGCCTTAGTTCATCACCCGATATTATCTTCAGTTAAGGCTTTTTACTTTGCCCTTAATTCACACATGCGCAAATTCTGAGTTAATTAGCTAACAAGTCAGTCCAAAAAAAAATTCAGCTCGGCAGCATCAAAACACTTTCATAAATCCAGAAATTGGTAAGACTACACTCGGTTGAGTATGCATGCAAAAAGTTCTGTTTCATTTCTTATTTTCCAGATTAATCCAGGCCAATTAATTCCATGCATGACTCTAATCATAATAATCATCCAAGGTTCAATTGGTTAATCACTAACGTAAGCTCAAATCAATTCCAGGGAGTGCATTAGAGCTACCTTCCTAACTCAGCTACTCGGCAGTCTGCATAATAAAAATTCCAGCAGCCTTGATCTTAGTTTTCCGGATTTTTCCTTGGATTGTATGTGGATTTAGATGCTCAAGTTCAACATGCAACAGCTTAGCCACTGATTAACATTTTTAGTTTTAGAAATCAAGTTCAATTAACAACATCTTTCAGCCAAGATTTCCAGAACTTAGTCGATCATCCACGGTAGCTTAAATGTGACCAGATTTTAAGTCCATTAAAATTTTTTTCTACTAATCCCTGCCCACTCAACAACTGCAAAGTTTAATCAACCTCTTAACCAATTTAAATGGAGCTCAGAAATCACCTCACAGCAAGCTAAGTTCTCGGACAGAAAGTTTGAAAGGTTTCCTCCCTCTCGGCTCTCACGCACGAAGCAGAATCTGGTTGCAGCTGGTGGTTGCACAGTCGTGAAGTGAGGTGAAATGGTGGTGCAGAATGTATGGAGCTTGCTCACGGTTACTCTCGGCCTTCACTCCAGCTTGCGGCCAGAACAAGACAGAAAGGGGAATGGCAGCTCGCGTTCTTCTTTGGCGATGATAGCGAGGCTGATGGGGAAGGAGATTGTGGCTTGAGATATGAAAGGGAGGGGAAATTGTGTGGTGCCGGTTTAGGAGAAGAGGTTGAGTGTTAGCAGGGGTTGTGTACTGCAATGGTGAAGGTTGCGGTTGGTCAGCTAGGTGGTGGAGCTGCGGTTGGCTGAATGGGGTGGCTGGTGATCATGGTGTCCGGGGAGCTGTTTGGCTTTGCAGAAAATGGTCATGGCCGTGGGTGATGTTGTGAAGCTATGAGGGTATTTTAGACTTTTCACTACCTCTCCAATTAGCCACTTAAGTCCTTGGTTTAAACTTAGCCCCAAAATTGCCCCCAAAAGTGATTTGAACGCCTAATTGAATCGCTAATCATGCAATACTTTGGTTGTCGAAATTTTATGTCCTAAATATGGTTAGAGTATTTGTATTATTTTGATCTAGAATTTATTGATTACAAATTAATATTAAGCTTCCTTTAACGCTTAACATTCTTGTTTGATTAATTAAACTTATTAAAATCAAGTTTGACCAATATATATAAATCTAACATTTTATATTAATACGAAAAATTTAATCTAGCTCTTAAAAATCTTAACTTAGCTTAGCGAAACCAAGGAATTCATAACTTAGAAAAATTATATAAATTTTCACATAAACGTGTTTTTACGTACTTAATTGCAAACAAGTAAAAGTAGTACTAGGAATTATTAAAGAATAAAAGAAGTGTAAAAGACATATGAAATATTATTTATATATGCATTTTCAGGGTTCTCACAGTTCCTCCCCTTGCCAGTTGCTGGTCCATTCATTTGCAGTTTTTTTTCGTTCCCTTTCCTGTCGGTCCATTCAAGTTTTGCCTGAATCCTGCAACAAGAAGTCTTGACCGAATATAACCTAGAATGAATCTTGTATGGGTTATTAGCTTGCACGATATCTAGTGTTTTATGATTTAATGTAATTTTTCTGGGTAGCTAATAAATTGTAAAATCATAGAGAAACAAGAAATTTTGCTGCACTCCTGTTTTGTCGCATTCTGTTTTGCTGTTATCCCTGGCGGCTATCACTCCAGATTGGTTGTCTTAATCTTGCAATAGAAGTATAGGTTTTGGTTTGATGATTGAAGGAGGGGGTTGGATCTTAGGGTCGTTTGATTCAAGAGTTAATGATATGTTCGATTAGAGATGAACGCTGGCTAACGTAGAAGAGAAGAAATCTGAAACAAAAGAAATGTTTTGCATGCTGTTGGCCTCTCTCTATAGCCCTCCTTGTTTGCATGGTCAGCCTTGTGACATTGTCGGTTGTATAGAATGATTAGGTTTGTTTTAAGCTTTCTTTTGTTGCTTCTTGCAAGTTTTCTGGTTTGTTATAGCAGAAGACATTACCATGCAAATGCTGAAACATTAGCTGCTCCAAGCTCAGGCCATTTTGCTGCAGTTTATGTTCAGCTTCCTTATTAGAATGTCCGGGAGATAAACCCTTGCATTTGGGTAATGATTAGCAGTATGGGTAGGAAACTATAGCATTGAGGTTTGGGTGGACAAGTCACTAAGCATTCATCCCCATTACTTCGCATGATCATCCCTCGGTTTGCAGCAGAAAATTGCAGCAAACTTTATTTTTGCTTGTTGAGTGTTTTGGATTGTTTGAAGGGTTTGATTCACTTTGCTGGAAGTGTTTGATGTTTGAACGATAGTTGGTCCACATGCTACTACATCGGATATCATGGATTATACTGCAAAGTTTTGTTAAGTGGCAGATGATCTAATAACAAGTTGGCCAGCCATTTTTGCATGAAAACTTCTTAAGCACTTGCACAATTTCCTTTTAAGTTTTGCTTGTTTGGATATGGGATATATGTGTTGTGTTGCTGAATTTAAGTTGGAATCTAGATGAAAAGTTTCTTGATCAAGTCTGGAATTTTCTGAGGAAATGAAAGAGCAGCGGCAGTGCGTTGTTCAAAATTTGCAGAAACATTATCTAAACCGGGAAGAAAGCTTCGTGTGCATGCATGAAATAACTTTCTAAAAGTTACACTTTAGCCCCCCAAGTCTCCCCTTGTTCTACTATGACTCAATCAATTGAATGATTTTCTCAATTTGGTCCTTGGTAGCTTTTAATTTTACAACTTCATTGCTTGTTGGTTCAATTAATTACCATGCTTTGTTTAGATTGCACTTAATGCATGAGTTTAAGAACTTTGCGTCCAAGTGAGCTTGTGTTTACCTATTCTCTTTAATTTTCCCAAATAAATTGGTACCTTGACCTTTTCTTTTATTTTGGAGGATAAATAAGTGATTTCACTCCATTTAGGGCATCAACTCAAGGGAGGTATAACTTCTTTTATCTTTTTTGTCTCTCCCCTATGTGATCCAACGTGCTAAGTGAGAATTGCATGTCTACTTTGCTTTCCTTGCTTTTCCTTAATTCATTTCATTTATTTCATTTACTTTTGCTTTTATTAAGTCATTCTTTTATTTACTTATGGGGTATGTGTACACCTCTTGGCTTGTAATAGTTAGGGCCTTAATTGCCTTGTGTGATTTGCATGCTTACGTGCTACGTGTTACTTGTTTTCTTAGGGTCTTGCATCTAGATATCATGCTTATGTGTTATGTGCAATATGTGATTCATGTGTTTATTTGCTTTCTTAGCCTTTACATGATTTATTTGGTTTATAATGGATGTGTGACGTCACCGTGGCTAGTCCAACGCTGGTCATGGTCTTTCCCCTTGAGCTCTTACAAGTCCAATGCTTGTGAGAGAGCGCTAGAAAAGGGCTAGTCCAATGCTAGACCCAATAGGCCGTCCCCTCTCGTTAGTGCATACTTGCATGTTTCACTACATTTCATACATTTTTCTTAGTTTTCTAGCATTTGGCATGCTCCTCCAATCCTTTCCCCTTCATTTTAGGTTTTTGCATCCTCATGCTAGTTATAGGGTACATTTGCTTGAGAGTCCCCTTTAGGTAAGGGAAACGAGCGAGTGTGGCTACAAAATAGCCTTAGCACGCTAGTTCTTCCTTCTAATCAAAGGGAAAATTAAAATCATGAAGATAGAAGTCATTCCCGTACTCGACTTGATGCATTCCTCTAGGATCATGCACCTCCATTTTACCATATCATTTTTTTATCTACATTTTCTCACTACTTATATTTTTCTTACTCCACATGCCATGTTCACACACTTTCTCTTCTTTCCCTATCGCTTATTTATTTTCTACCTCACAAATTGCACCCAATTGTACTTAGATGCATTCACTACCATTATACCATATTTTGATCCACTTGCACACATGCACCTTTATTTTCTCAATTGGCACACATGCACTTTTCTCACATTTGCACACATGCACTTTTCTCACATTTGCACACTTGCACTTACATTTGTGTTTTTATTTTCTTTTGCATTCCTCTTACATTTTCACACTTGCACTCATATTTGGGTCTTCATTTGCATTACCCGTGACCTCTATGAGAGTTTTCTTTATTGGCCATCACAACTCATGTGATTGGGACCAAAAAGCCTCATAAGAGACATTTTAGATTTAGGATTGCATTTCTTTTCATATCCATTAGTTACATCCAACATGCAACACATTTTTTGGGTAGAAGAATTAAGAAAAGAAGGGCTAAGCAACGCAACTAGCTTTGGCTAGGGTAAGGGAGTGCCTTAGGCTTTGCCTTTGCCTTCTCCCTTATCAAATGTGACCCCCGATCCCTTTCTTTGGTTACGTAGACCTAAAATTGTTTAAAAAGGGTTTGTTTACTTTTCTTTCCAAGAAATCACTTCTTGGGTGACTTGGTACACCCTAACTCTATACCAAGTGGCGACTCCTTTTCTATAAAAACCCTTTTTGAACTTTGTTTGGCCAAACCGTCGCATTTCACAATCGCACGGCCTTTTATTTTCACTTTCACACACGTTCACATACATATCACACACACTACTTTCACACACTCAAAAAGTGGGGCACGAGAGTTGGCGACTCCACTGGGGATTTCCTAAGAGGGTCCAAGCACTTGATTTAGCTATTCTTTTCCCTTTTTCTACCCTTTTTATGCATAGCATTTGGATATTAGAGTTGCATTTTCCATTTTAGGACTTTTTGCCTCGCGCGCGTATCAAACTATTCCCTCACTCACGTATGTATGATTGGTTGTTTGGATGTATGTTTTACTTGTTTTATCTCGCGCTTTGCATTGCATTTGGGGGAGGGGGTGTGTCACCTTTAGAGCCTCGCATTGGTTCTCAACCCCTTCCCTCAAAATAGGGAACACTTCATACGTGCATGTTTATTTATTGTTATCCCATTTTATTTTTCGTGGGCTCTTTCCCACACCGCCTTGTAGGAATAGGAATGGTTTCTCTAGGTATGTGGATGGTGTGCTCTGCGCCCATAGCAGTACCTAGGGGATCGCTCAAGCCACCGACCGAGGGTCTTGCGATTGATGACCCATTCCCTTAGGTCTGAAGGCTTGGGGACCTTTTTAAACCTTATCGAGTCTAGTTGCATTAGTGAACCCCAGCCTCATGCATCCATGTTAGAGTTTTCCTAGGTTAGAGTCAGCCTCACCCTTTTTTAAGCACATTAGGCACGAGGGAAGGGGTTCCACCCCTTTTACTTGTTTTTATTGTATCTCTTTTATTAATTGCTCCCAATATGTTATGTGCACTATCAATTGCACTAACCATTTCTTTGTTTTCTTGGCCTGCATTCATGTGCTTTAGCAACAAGAGGCCTCTTTGGCACTCTTCTAGTGGCTTACCCACTAGATAACTCACATGTTTAAATTTCAGTCATTACACTTAATTTTCAATAAGTACATTTCATTTTAAACCTTTTCCCCCGATGCATTATTTATGTCCTTTAGGCCATATTTGTCACATATTTACATTGCTTTAATAAACTGGCATCACGCATAAACCGTAGAAAGGGAATGCCATTTAGGCGATCCCGTGTTAGGAATAAGCCACCTTGTGTCTCGGATACTTAATCCAAGGAGACTTACACGTTTACATTTTGTACCATCCAAAGGGGTAGTGCACAAGGTAAGGTAGGATCCGATCATTTTCATAGAGCGATCTTTGGAATATAAGCGTCTAATAATCACTTTTTGGCCACTTTGTCAAAATTGGTAAAAATCCCTGGCGTAAAGGACATTAATTGGAACAAATTCACCAATATTTCCTCACTGTTGAGACGATAAATAAATCGAGGCCAAAATTGGATATTAGAAGGCTCATAGACTAATGCATCGCAATCAATTTTTGAAACTACCAATAAGCCGTCAATTCCATTCAATCCTTTGGACCATTTTATTCATCAATTTCATCTAGTCCATTTTATCAATTTGTTCATTTTTAGGGCAAGCTAGTCAATTTTGAATTCATTTGACAAGTTTACCCATTTTAGGGCAATCTAGTCGATTTTGAATAGACCACCAATTTCATTTGATTAGTTTACCCATTCTTAGGTCAATTCAATCATTTTTGAATGAATCATCAGTTTCGTTCAATTTCATTTGACCAGTTTACCCTTTTTAGGGTGATCTAGTCAATTTTGAATAAATCATTCGATCCATTTGACCAGTTTACCTATTTTTAGGGCAATTCGGTCGATTTTGAATAAATCATCAATTTCATCCTATCCTCTTGAGCCGCTTATTTCCTTTTTAGGGTGTAAGTCTAAAGTTCACTGAATAAATTAGTCGAGACATTGCAATCCTTTCAAGAGTAAGCCCTTTTACATATTATGTGTTGATCAAAACAAGCAATTCATTCGGACTTTGTCCTCATTTTTGGGACAAATGTCCCCTTCCACTCCAATTGGTCAAAATTTCAAATTATTTTTCGCTCCCTTAATTGATCGGATTCATCAGGTATTGTATGATGCCTACCCTAGAGGATTGCATTTTCATGCTAGGCCTACCATTGGCACAAAAAGGGCTCCCCCATAGGACATGCATACCGATTTTACAATCTTGCTTACTAACTCTGGGTATTTTTCTTTTATTTTCCCCCTCCCCCTGCATTCATAAAAATGCTTCAATAAGGTAAAGAACATTTTTCTATATCTGATCTAATAAAGTGTGAGAATTACAAGTATTATATGATTCTTGGGCAGACCTTGCAATGAAAACATGAAGGATCTATCTGGAAGCGTTAGGCTAAAGCCTCTAAGAGACTTCATAATTATTTTTCAAAGGAAAGTTATGTTTCTTGGATTTCTTAATACATTCTTGTTCCAAAAGAAAAGAGAAATGTGTATATGTGGAGCTCTTTAGAAGTTTTCTCTTCTTATTTGTATTATAATTGAACGAGAAATTTTGTTTTAAACTTTTTCAGCAATAAAGTTTTTGGATACTTATTGTTTTGTATATAATCATGTACATTTCATTCTTTTGCTCATTGGAGATTTCATGATAAATGTTAAGAAATAAAACCAAATTGAGATTTCCTCAACCTCCAATCTGAAAATTCACAAATGTATGCTTTCTAAAATCCTTACATACACTAGATTGGTGATTCGAACTGCACAATAAGAGTGCTCAAAATTAAAAGAGGTCACTCAAAAGACCCCATGAGATACCTTTCTCCTTTACTTAACCCCAAAATAAAATCAGTCACATTGATTGATAAATTACAAATTGGGGCGATCTTTGCTTGAGAAATGTCCATTGTGTCTAATTCTATTCAATTCACATCTAAGTGAAAGCAAAAATGCGCATTATTCTTGTTTGTTTTGAAAATTTGGAATGATACTTCGAGCATTCGTTTCTCTATCTATACAAACTTTATCATTTGCTCTCCCATTTGAGCCTTAAAAGAATAATTTCGTTTCAAATAAGGGCCTTAATGATCACTACCCTACAATGGAAAAATTTTCAAAAGAGAATGGGTTCTCAATGAGCTATTCTTTACTTTGGTTGTCATTAGGCATAAGAATGATGCTTTGGCCATCGTTTCTACAACCTAAACACCATTTATCCCTTGCATCCTCATTTGAGCTAAAATTGATGGTTCTTTTCAAAGCATCTATGATCGCAACCCACATTGGGGAGGAAGATTGGAGAATTTTCCAAAACGGAGAAAATAAAAAATGCTAAAATTAAAAGAAAAGAGGGAATCACAAATTGGAGAAATTTGATTCCACTTGGATTTCAATTTTGGGAAAAAGAAGAAGAGAAAGAAAAAGAAGGGTTTTTTCCGCACGGATCGCCTATGTTTCACAGATATGGATGAACAAGGGTCTTCCTCAGTCAATTAATTCAGATACATGCAAGAAATTTCGCATTAATGAAAGTTTCCTTTCAGAGTTTTTGTAAGGAACGGAATAAAAGTCAGGCCATCTTCTTTTCCAATCAAACATTCTATCCCTAGTTTTCCCTTTTGAGCCTTCATAATAAATTATTTCGTTTGGCAACCCTTGAGAATCGCAAACCCCACACTGGGGCAAGTTTGAGTTGGAAAAGAAAAGGTTTCAAAAAGTGGAAAAGTGATAATGCAACAAAATCAAGAGACAAAAGAAGAAAAGAGAAGCTCAGTTCAAAAATAACTGGGGCAAATTTTGTGAAAGTTCAAAAAATGGCCGAAGGCCGAAAAATCAAAGAAGAAAGAAAATGAAAGAAAAGAGCCTCAATTGAGAATAAACTGTGGCAAGCTTTGATTTAACCCTAAAATAGGGTTGGCACAACAATGCGATCTCAGATTCTTTAAACCGTTTTTGAAATCCGCTTTCAAGCCTTAACTTTTCTAAGCACCCCACCTGACCCCATTACAAAAGCCGAAAGTCCTGACTTCTGTTCTTTGCAATATCTCCGTCAAGGAATTTTCTAATTGGCAAGTGATGTTCATATACTGATGCCAAGAAATTTTTTGAATGTATTTCTGAATTGATTAGGTGTGAGGTTGACACTGCTCTTCATGTGAAACCCCGCGAGGGCACTTTTGGAAAAAAAAGAAAGGAAAAAGAAAAAAGGAAAAACGCGCGAAATGAAAAATGCAAAAAGATTTGATGCTGAAAGTCCCTGTTGAGTGATGATAAAAAGCCAAACAAAGTCCAAGATCTTGGAGTCCAAAATGAGGGAAATTCTGAAAAACGCGATCTTCGGTGCAATGTCCTTGAAATTTATTTCTTTAACTATCGTCTTCAAGCCACATTACAAGCCCATAAAAGTCCATCGTTGACTTATTCCTTCATGACAACTCAAAACAAAGGTCATGCTTCTAAAGAATCCATCAATCATTAGTGATCATAAGGCTATGACCAGTTTTCACATGTTTAGCTATCGTTTCCATCCATATTGTTGCAAACCTATAAAGCTTATATGTGGACTACGTTTTCTTAAGAAATAAGGGTGATAAACTCTTTGCTTTCACTAAGATGTGATATTGAAGGGATTACATACAATTTGGGCACAAAAATGAGACAAATCTTGACCTCCCATTTCCTTTAGCCACTTCCAAATCAGAAATAACGTCCACTTGATTAGTCCTGAAAGATGAACCAACAAGAAGTGGTGACCCGTTACCCTATGTACCGATGCTAAAAGTGAGGAGGAAATCTTCTTGAATTTGGTGTTACTCTGAAGGATTCATCATGAAATTTCTGCATGAGTTCAAATTCGACGTTTAAATTTTTTTCACATTGTATATATGATTATTTTCTAAATTTTAGAAAGTGCAATTTCTCTTGGTTCAAATAAATGGAGAGTCATCCAAACAAATTTTTGCAGTCAAAGGAGCCCGCACTGGGGCAAATTTTCATTTGAGAGATTTTGTAAAATGGGCCCATAATGGGGCAAATTTTCATTTGTAAGATTTCACAAAATAAGCCCACACTGGGGAAAAATTTTTATAGTCCATTTGAGGATTTCGTCAAAGAGTCAAGCAAGACTTTCAAATCAATCACACTGCTCCTTCCATGAGTAGTAGTTGCAATATTTAAAATAAAGTGCATGTTGTATTTTGGTAAGCCCCTGTGCAGGTATCCATGCTGAAATCGAGGAAGAAGCGTAAGTCAGAATCTTACGAATCAAGGCCTCAAGGAGGAGCAACCATGCCGTAATGCAAATCAATTGGTCGGTTGCACAATACTTGGTGGAAACTGGGGCAAATTATTTTTTGAAAAGATTCTCAAAAAATCAAACTTGAATTTAATTTCTTGTTCCTTGACAAATTTCAATTTGATCTCAGCGCCCGCTGCGCACCCTTCCATTCCCCATTCTTGACAACCACATTGAATTCACTGACTTCAACCACCGTTAGCATCGAGTCTATCTCACTAACGTGTGCATTTTTGTTCAATCACCGTTAGCATCGAGTCTATCTCACTAACGTGTGCGTTTCTATTTCACCACCGCTAGCATCGAGTCTATCTCACTAACGTGTGCGTTTTTATTCAACCACCGTTAGCATCGAGTCTATCTCACTAACGTGTGCGTTTTTATTCCACCACCGTTAGCATCGAGTCTATCTCACTAACGTGTGCATTTTTATTCAACCACCGTTAACATCGAGTCTATCTCACTAACGTGTGCGTTTTTATTCTTCCACCGTTAGCATCGAGTCTATCTCACTAACGTGTGTGTTTCATTCTGCCACCGTTAGCATTGAGTCTATCTCACTAGCGTGTGTGTTTCTTTTCTTCTACCACCGTTAGTATCGAGTTTATCTCACTAACGTGTGTGTTTTATTCTATCCTCGGCAGAACTGGGTTCTATCCCGCTGACCGCTTATGTCACGTTGGAACTGGGTTTTATCCCGCCAACCTCGGCAGAACTGGATTCTATCCCGCTGGAACTGGGTTCTGACCGCTTATATCATGTTGGAACTGGGTTTTATCCCGCCAACCTCGGCAAAACTGGGTTCTATCCCGTTGACCGCTTATATCACGTTGGAACTGGGTTTTATCCCGCCAACCTAGGCAGAACTGGGTTCTATCCCGCTGACCGCTTATATCACGTTGGAACTGGGTTTTATCCAGCCAACCTCGGCAGAACTGGGTTCTATCCCGCTGACCGCTTATACCACGTTGGGCCTGGATTTTGTGCCCCCAACTTCACAAACATCACGTTGGGCCTGGACTTGGTGCCGCCAACATCACTTTATCACGTTGGGCCTGGATTTCGTGCCGCCAACTTCACCAACATCACGTTGGGCCTAGATTTTGTGCCGCCAACATCACAAAGTTCACGTTGGGCTTGGATTTTGTACCACCAACTAAGGCAGGCTCGGGTTTAATCCCACTGACCAATTCATCACACTGGGGCAAATCTTCGGATAGTTTTTCGAGCAAGTCTTACACAGTCTCTTCATACATACCAGCATTTCTTTTACTCTGCCACTAGCCGTTGGGTCAGTCCCACTAGTGCGCATTTCTTTCATTCGGCCACTAGCCGTTGGGTCAGTCCCACTAACACGCATTTCATTTTTACTGCCACTAAACATGGGTCAGTCCCACTAGTGTGCGTCCCATGATTTTAAATTTTATTCGGGTCAGTCCCATGATTTTAAATTTTGTTCGGGTCAATCCCGTTTTAAATTTCTGTTCGGGTCAGTCCCGTTTTAAATTTTCTGTTCGGGTCAATCCCGTTTTAAATTCTTGTTCGGGTCAGTCCCTTTTTAAATTTTCTGTTCGGATCAGTCCCGTTTTAAATTCCTGTTCGGGTCAATCCCGTTTTAAATTTCTTGTTCGGGTCAGTCCCGGTTTAAATTCCTGTTCGGGTCAGTCCCGTTTTAAATTCCTGTTCGGGTCATTCCCGTTTTAAATTCCTGTTCGGGTCAATCCCGTTTTAAATTTCTTGTTCGGGTCAATCCCGTTTTAAATTCCTGTTTGGGTCAGTCCCATTTTAAATTCCTGTTCGGGTCAATCCCGTTTAAATTTCTTGTTCGGGTCAGTCTCGTTTTAAATTTCTTGTTCGGGTCAATCCCGTTTTAAATTTCTGTTCGGGTCAGTCCCGTTTTAAATTCCTGTTCGCGTCATTTCCGTTTTAAATTCCTGTTCGGGTCAATCCCGTTTTAAATTTCTTGTTCGGGTCATTCCCGTTTTCAAATTCCTGTTCGGGTCATTCCCGTTTTAAATTCATGTTCGGGTCAGTCCCGTTTTAAATTGCTGTCCGTTGGAATCATTTTGTGGTTGAATAACACAGGTAAGTATTTGGTGTCTACTTCTTAAGTTTTTCCAAAACTCAGACAAAGAGGGGCAAACTGTAGACACCAAATTTTAAAAGATAATTTTTATCCTAATTCTCTTTTATTTTTAAGTTATAATTCTCTTAATTCCATGATTTCTAGTTCTTAGACTTTTAGAATTTGTATAGCACTTTAGTTTTTTAGATTATTATTATTTATCATTTTTATTTTGTATTCATTTTTACTCTCTTAGCTATTTATTTATTTATTTTTATTATTTTTTGCCAAAAAGAGAGAAAATTGGGGAAAAATATGTTTTATTTCTTTTTATTGAAAAAAAAGTAAAAGAAAAAAAAAAGAGGAAAAGAGGAAAATTGTGGCTTTTTACTTTATCTTTTGGGTACTAATTTTGTACGTTTTATTTAAGTTTGTTTAAATTGTTATTGTTATTTATTTAAGTAAAAAAAAAAAAGGAAAAAGACGCAAAAACAGCGGCGCGCAAAAAACAAAAATGCAGCTCCATTTTTTCCAGTTGGCTTTCCAGGCATTTTTGGCCCATTTTTCTACTCCATCGGATTGGCAATGCGAGGGCATCTGGCCTTCATCCGGAAACTCAAGGACGAGAAAACAAAAAGCCATCCAATGGCTTGGAATTCAGCAAAAGGGAAACGCAGCAGGCGAACCATAGATGCTAGGTTTTATGAGACATTTCGGGGGCCTATAAAGAGAAAAAGAAAAGGCTAATAACGGCGGGGAGGATAGTTGGAGGGAACCGAAGAGAGATAGAGAGGGTTGGCGGCTGGGTCAGGTAGGAAGGCCGAGAGAGTGTTGACGGGAGAAGGATAGAGAAAGAGAGCTGGGTGAGGGGAAGAAACCGAGGGCAAGAGCTGGAGAATAGCATCAGGAGGTTGGCGGCTAAAGAGGAGGAACCTGTTGGACGGCTAGGAAAGAAAAGAAAACCAGTGAAGGGGGAGCGAAGTCTGAAAAGAGGACTGGAGTGTCGGCTAGGGTTTGAAAGGGAAAAAGAAAAGAAAAGACAGAGAGGAGGTTTTGAGAAGGAAATCTGGTGCGGCGGCTGGTGGCAAGAAAGCTACAGGCTTTCGGAGGA
Organism: Coffea arabica; assembly: GCF_036785885.1. Classification (NCBI taxonomy): domain Eukaryota; kingdom Viridiplantae; phylum Streptophyta; class Magnoliopsida; order Gentianales; family Rubiaceae; genus Coffea; species Coffea arabica. The sequence goes on along the minus strand of NC_092331.1, from coordinate 38,624,241 downwards.
AAACGAGGAAACTTGAGTGAGAGGAAAGAAATCGGAAGGAAGAAGGAGAGAGCTTTGGGGGTGGCTAGGTTTCACGTAAGAGAGGAAACAAGGGCTGGAAGGGAGAACCTCGGCTAGGGAGAAGAAGGATACGAACAAACTGAAAAAGAAATGAAAAGCTGCAATTTTTCCGGCCAAAGGCTGATTATAGGCCATGTTTCAGATCAAATTTCTCTTTGATCTTTGGTTATTTTAAGTAAATCTCAAGTTCTGCACTAACTAGGAAGTAAGGGGAGAAGGTTTCGTTCAGAAATTGTTGGCAGAAAACATCGAATGAGCCTTTGAATTTGCCTCCAAAGATCGCTGCATGACTTCACTGGTGCGGTTTCGGAGCCGTAACGGGACAACTTCAGCAGCTCTTTCATGGCGTTTCCCGTCCGGATTTTGATCCAACAAGCTTCATCAGGTACTCATCCGAACTAATCTTATAGTTCCTCCCCTTGCCACTTGCTGGTCCATTCATTTGCAGTTTTTTTCGTTCCCTTTCCTGTCGGTCCATTCAAGTTTTGCCTGAATCCTACAACAAGAAGTCTTGACCGAATATAACCTGGAATGAATCTTGTATGGGTTATTAGCTTGCACGATATCTAGTGTTTTTTGATTTAATGTAATTTTTCTGGGTAGCTAATAAATTGTAAAATCATAGAGAAACAAGAAATTTTGCTGCACTCCTGTTTTGCCGCATTCTGTTTTGCTGTTATCCCTGGCGGCTATCACTCCAGATTGGCTGTCTTAATCTTGCAATAGAAGTATAGGTTTTGGTTTGATGATTGAAGGAGGGGGTTGGATCTTAGGGTCGTTTGATTCAAGAGTTAATGATATGTTCGATTAGAGATGAACGCTGGCTAACGTAGAAGAGAAGAAATCTGAAACAAAAGAAATGTTTTGCATGCTGTTGGCCTCTCTCTATAGCCCTCCTTGTTTGCATGGTCAGCCTTGTGACATTTTCGGTTGTATAGAATGATTAGGTTTGTTTTAAGCTTTCTTTTGTTGCTTCTTGCAAGTTTTCTGGTTTGTTATAGCAGAAGACATTACCATGCAAATGCTGAAACATTAGCTGCTCCAAGCTCAGGCCATTTTGCTGCAGTTTATGTTCAGCTTCCTTATTAGAATGTCCGGGAGATAAACCCTTGCATTTGGGTAATGATTAGCAGTATGGGTAGGAAACTATAGCATTGAGGTTTGGGTGGACAAGTCACAAAGCATTCATCCCCATTACTTCGCATGATCATCCCTCGGTTTGCAGCAGAAAATTGCAGCAAACTTTATTTTTGCTTGTTGAGTGTTTTGGATTGTTTGAAGGGTTTGATTCACTTTGCTGGAAGTGTTTGATGTTTGAACGATAGTTGGTCCACATGCTACTACATCGGATATCATGGAATTATACTGCAAAGTTTTGTTAAGTGGCAGATGATCTAATAACAAGTTGGCCAGCCATTTTTGCATGAAAACTTCTTAAGCACTTGCACAATTTCCTTTTAAGTTTTGCTTGTTTGGATATGGGATATATGTGTTTTGTTGCTGAATTTAAGTTGGAATCTAGATGAAAAGTTTCTTGATCAAGTCTGGAATTTTCTGAGGAAATGAAAGAGCAGCGGCAGTGCGTTGTTCAAAATTTGCAGAAACATTATCTAAACCGGGAAGAAAGCTTCGTGTGCATGCATGAAATAACTTTCTAAAAGTTACACTTTAGCCCCCCAAGTCTCCCCTTGTTCTACTATGACTCAATCAATTGAATGATTTTCTCAATTTGGTCCTTGGTAGCTTTTAATTTTACAACTTCATTGCTTGTTGCTTCAATTAATTACCATGCTTTGTTTAGATTGCACTTAATGCATGAGTTTAAGAACTTTGCGTCCAAGTGAGCTTGTGTTTACCTATTCTCTTTAATTTTCCCAAATAAATTGGTACCTTGACCTTTTCTTTTATTTTGGAGGATAAATAAGTGATTTCACTCCATTTAGGGCATCAACTCAAGGGAGGTATAACTTCTTTTATCTTTTTTGTCTCTCCCCTATGTGATCCAACGTGCTAAGTGAGAATTGCATGTCTACTTTGCTTTCCTTGCTTTTCCTTAATTCATTTCATTTATTTCATTTACTTTTGCTTTTATTAAGTCATTCTTTTATTTACTTATGGGGTATGTGTACACCTCTTGGCTTGTAATAGTTAGGGCCTTAATTGCCTTGTGTGATTTGCATGCTTACGTGCTACGTGTTACTTGTTTTCTTAGGGTCTTGCATCTAGATATCATGCTTATGTGTTATGTGCAATATGCGATTCATGTGTTTATTTGCTTTCTTAGCCTTTACATGATTTATTTGGTTTATAATGGATGTGTGATGTCACCGTGGCTAGTCCAACGCTGGTCATGGTCTTTCCCCTTGAGCTCTTACAAGTCCAATGCTTGTGAGAGAGCGCTAGAAAAGGGCTAGTCCAATGCTAGACCCAATAGGCCGTCCCCTCTCGTTAGTGCATACTTGCATGTTTCACTACATTTCATACATTTTTCTTAGTTTTCTAGCATTTGGCATGCTCCTCCAATCCTTTCCCCTTCATTTTTGGTTTTTGCATCCTCATGCTAGTTATAGGGTACATTTGCTTGAGAGTCCCCTTTAGGTAAGGGAAACGAGCGAGTGTGGCTACAAAATAGCCTTAGCACGCTAGTTCTTCCTTCTAATCAAAGGAAAAATTAAAATCATGAAGATAGAAGTCATTCCCGTACTCGACTTGATGCATTCCTCTAGGATCATGCACCTCCATTTTACCATATCATTTTTTTATCTACATTTTCTCACTACTTATATTTTTCTTACTCCAAATGCCATGTTCACACACTTTCTCTTCTTTCCCTATCGCTTATTTATTTTCTACCTCACAAATTGCACCCAATTGTACTTAGATGCATTCACTACCATTATACCATATTTTGATCCACTTGCACACATACACCTTTGTAAGTGCCCGGTGCAACCCAATGAGTACAAACAAATTCACAATGATGCACAAAGATATATCAAATTTAAGCACAATAAAGAAAACTTAATTAAAGAGAAAGGATAAGAAATGCAAACCAAATATCAAACCAATAGCCTCTTCAATTGATGGCGATGCTAACCAAGATGTACAAGTGAAGGCTCACTCCTTCCTCACCCCAAACACACTTTGGTTGAGCCAAGGAGTTTTACAACAATTCTAGTTAACCCTCAACAGCCTACACTTGAAAGATCACTCACCCAATTAAGAACTATTTTATACAAATGAGGCAACCCTCACCAAGGTTTTACCACTTCAAGTGATAGGTTCACCTTCACCAAGGTTTTACTTCTCCTAGAGAGAAACCTTCACTTGAGCAACCTCACAACCCAACTTCCCCAACCCCTTATACAACCAACAAAGAATCTTTCTACTCAAAAATCTCACTTGTAAGCTTGTATTTTGTGTTGGCAAAAGTCTCTTGTCTTCTTGTGCTTTGGGGTATTTATAGAAGGTGAGAAATGGCTTCAAAAGGCTCTCTAACGGTCAAATATTAAATGCTGTCAAAACTAGCCGTTGGCCTGTCGGACGTCCGAACCACCTGTCGAACGTCCGAACCCTGCGTCCAAACCACCTGTCGGACGTCCGAACCCTGCGTCCGAACGTTGACAGAGAGTCATCAAATCTTTCCGAAATTTCTCGGACGTCCGATGCGATCGATGTGCGTCCGAGGCGTGCGTCCGATGCTTCCGGACGTCCGATGCTTTCTCACGAGCGTCCGACAGAGTTTCCTTCTTGATGTTCTTCATCCTTTCGGACGTCCGATAGCTTCCTTTCGGACGTCCCACATGAGTGCCCTGTTTTTACTTCTTCTAACAAATTGCTCACATAAAAACATTAGCCCAAATCTACATTTTGGTTTGTTAATCATCAAAACCAAGGATTGATCGACCAAGGTCAACAATCTCCCCCTTTTTGATGATGACAAACAAAATGAAGATTTCTTTTATCAAATAAGTTCAAATAAAGCTCCCCCTTAGAAAGTGCCAACATACAAAGAAATTTCAATAAATCCTTCTCCCCCTTTTGGCATCAATCAAAAACAAACTCCCCCTTTATTTTTCAAATCAAAACCATATTGAATATCAAAATTTTCAATTGTACTTACAACCATATAGCACTTCTTGGATCAAATCTTCATGATGTACCTAAATATGAGAAATTTCATTTGGTACCCTTTCTTTATAGGGTTCTTGGGAGTTAATACAACATGATCTAGCAATCCACATGGATTTCATACCTTTTCTCATATTTTTCTTTACATAGCAATCATTTTGCATATGTCCAAATTTGCAACAAAAGTGACACATGATAGAAGTATTTTGCACATAGGTGGATTTAATGCAACTAATTTTCTTACTTCTTATCATAGCAAACTTATTTGTGCCTTGAAAAGATTTGCTTTCTTTTGTTTGAGAAAACTTTTGTTTTTCATTTTGGAGAAACTCGTTCAAGTCATTAATTCTTTTCTTTAACAAATTCTGTTCCTCCAACATTTTTTCATAAAACTTTGTTTTCTCTTCCAACTTCCTTTTCAAAACATTTTTTTGATTTTTTAAATCATCATTTTCCATTCTCAAACATTTGTTTTCTTGAAAAAGTTTGGAGTTTTCTTCCAACAAATCATTTATTTTTGTTTTCAAATCTTTATTTTTAGCATAAGATTTTCTCAAACTTTTATGCATTTTAATCATAAGAATTTTCACATCATCATCTTCATTATCTTCATCACAAGAAGAGTGATAAGAATTTACCTCATCTTCTCCAAAGGCCATTAGTGCCATTTGTGCCAACTCTTCTTTTTCTCTTTTTGAATTGCATTCATCCCATGTAATTTTGCAATCTCCTCTTGAACATCTCTTGTTGAAGATCTTCTTGAAACTTTTGATGTGAGGAGTTATATCATTGTCCACTTCCATGATTTCATTACCCATGAAGGATGGGTTATCCCCCACTTGAGATGCTTTAAAAGCTATGCCTCTCTTATACATTCTTGCATTTTCTTCCTCTTGCACTTTGAATTTCAGCTTTAATTCATAAGAGGTTAGGGTATCCACAAGAGATTCAATGGACATAGAATTTAAATCCTTTGCCTCTTCTATAGCATTTATTTTGTTTTCCCATTCTTTTGGCAAGGCATTCAAAATCTTTCTATTTTTCTCACCCAAAGAATATTCTTTTCCAAGCAATTTAAGATCTTGAATAATGTCACAAAATCTACTACACATCTTATCAACATTTTCAAGAGGATGCATTTTGAAAAATTCATATTGAGAAACAAGCAAAGATTTCTTTTGTTCTTTAATATCTTGGTTACCTTCATGAAATACACACAATTTATCCCAAATATCTTTAGCTGATTTACAACCTTTAATCCTACTAGATTCATTTACATCTAATGCATTGTACAATATACACATGGCCTTGGCATTCAAAGAAAGGTATCTCTTGTCTTTTTCATTCAATTCTTGTCTAGTCTTTAATCTACTCAAATTAGTGATAGAGTCAATTATTCTGGCTTCATAAGGACCATCTTCTACCACATACCATAATTCAATATAAACGGATTGTAAGAAAATCATCATTCTTTGTTTCCACATGCTAAAATAAGAACCATTAAACATAGGTGGTCTATCAATAGATTGCCCTTCTAAAAAAGAAACTTTTATGGTTGCCATGATCTTTACTCTAAGCGGTTAAGCTTGATCAAAAGAGACCAAGCTCTGATACCAATTGTAAGTGCCCGGTGCAACCCAATGAGTACAAACAAATTCACAATGATGCACAAACATATATCAAATTTAAGCACAATAAAGAAAACTTAATTAAAGAGAAAGGATAAGAAATGCAAACCAAATATCAAACCAATAGCCTCTTCAATTGATGGCGATGCTAACCAAGATGTACAAGTGAAGGCTCACTCCTTCCTCACCCCAAACACACTTTGGTTGAGCCAAGGAGTTTTACAACAATTCTAGTTAACCCTCAACAGCCTACACTTGAAAGATCACTCACCCAATTAAGAACTATTTTATACAAATGAGGCAACCCTCACCAAGGTTTTACCACTTCAAGTGATAGGTTCACCTTCACCAAGGTTTTACTTCTCCTAGAGAGAAACCTTCACTTGAGCAACCTCACAACCCAACTTCCCCAACCCCTTATACAACCAACAAAGAATCTTTCTACTCAAAAATCTCACTTGTAAGCTTGTATTTTGTGTTGGCAAAAGTCTCTTGTCTTCTTGTGCTTTGGGGTATTTATAGAAGGTGAGAAATGGCTTCAAAAGGCTCTCTAACGGTCAAATATTAAATGCTGTCAAAACTAGCCGTTGGCCTGTCGGACGTCCGAACCACCTGTCGAACGTCCGAACCCTGCGTCCAAACCACCTGTCGGACGTCCGAACCCTGCGTCCGAACGTTGACAGAGAGTCATCAAATCTTTGCGAAATTTCTCGGACGTCCGATGCGATCGATGTGCGTCCGAGGCGTGCGTCCGATGCTTCCGGACGTCCGATGCTTTCTCACGAGCGTCCGACAGAGTTTCCTTCTTGATGTTCTTCATCCTTTCGGACGTCCGATAGCTTCCTTTCGGACGTCCCACATGAGTGCCCTGTTTTTACTTCTTCTAACAAATTGCTCACATAAAAACATTAGCCCAAATCTACATTTTGGTTTGTTAATCATCAAAACCAAGGATTGATCGACCAAGGTCAACAACCTTTATTTTCTCAATTGGCACACATGCACTTTTCTCACATTTGCACACATGCACTTTTCTCACATTTGCACACTTGCACTTACATTTGTGTTTTTATTTTCTTTTGTATTCCTCTTACATTTTCACACTTGCACTCATATTTGGGTCTTCATTTGCATTACCCGTGACCTCTATGAGAGTTTTCATTATTGGCCATCACAACTCATGTGATTGGGACCAAAAAGCCTCATAAGAGACATTTTAGATTTAGGATTGCATTTCTTTTCATATCCATTAGTTACATCCAACATGCAACACATTTTTTGGGTAGAAGAATTAAGAAAAGAAGGGCTAAGCAACGCAACTAGCTTTGGCTAGGGTAAGGGAGTGCCTTAGGCTTTGCCTTTGCCTTCTCCCTTATCAAATGTGACCCTCGATCCCTTTCTTTGGTTACGTAGACCTAAAATTGTTTAAAAAGGGTTTGTTTACTTTTCTTTCCAAGAAATCACTTCTTGGGTGACTTGGTACACCCTAACTCTATACCAAGTGGCGACTCCTTTTCTATAAAAACCCTTTTTGAACTTTGTTTGGCCAAACCGTCGCATTTCACAATCGCACGGCCTTTTATTTTCACTTTCACACACGTTCACATGCATATCACACACACTACTTTCACACACTCAAAAAGTGGGGCACGATAGTTGGCGACTCCACTGGGGATTTCCTAAGAGGGTCCAAGCACTTGATTTAGCTATTCTTTTCCCTTTTTCTACCTTTTTTATGCATAGCATTTGGATATTAGAGTTGCATTTTCCATTTTAGGACTTTTTGCCTCGCGCGCGTATCAAACTATTCCCTCACTCACGTATGTATGATTGGTTGTTTGGATGTATGTTTTACTTGTTTTATCTCGCGCTTTGCATTGCATTTGGGGGAGGGGGTGTGTCACCTTTAGAGCCTCGCATTGGTTCTCAACCCCTTCCCTCAAAATAGGGAACACTTCATACGTGCATGTTTATTTACTGTTATCCCATTTTATTTTTCGTGGGCTCTTTCCCACACCGCCTTGTAGGAATAGGAATGGTTTCTCTAGGTATGTGGATGGTGTGCTCTGCGCCCATAGCAGTGCCTAGGGGATCGCTCAAGCCACCGACCGAGGGTCTTGCGATTGATGACCCATTCCCTTAGGTCTGAAGGCTTGGGGACCTTTTTAAACCTTATCGAGTCTAGTTGCATTAGTGAACCCCAGCCTCATGCATCCATGTTAGAGTTTTCCTAGGTTAGAGTCAGCCTCACCCTTTTTTAAGCACATTAGGCACGAGGGAAGGGGTTCCACCCCTTTTACTTGTTTTTATTGTATCTCTTTTATTAATTGCTCCCAATATGTTATGTGCACTATCAATTGCACTAACCATTTCTTTGTTTTCTTGGCCTGCATTCATGTGCTTTAGCAACAAGAGGCCTCTTTGGCACTCTTTTAGTGGCTTACCCACTAGATAACTCACATGTTTAAATTTCAGTCATTACACTTAATTTTCAATAAGTACATTTCATTTTAGACCTTTTCCCCGATGCATTATTTATGTCCTTTAGGCCATATTTGTCACATATTTACATTGCTTTAATAAACTGGCATCACGCATAAACCGTAGAAAGGGAATGCCATTTAGGCGATCCCGTGTTAGGAATAAGCCACCTTGTGTCTCGGATACTTAATCCAAGGAGACTTACACGTTTACATTTTGTACCATCCAAAGGGGTAGTGCACAAGGTAAGGTAGGATCCGATCATTTTCATAGAGCGATCTTTGGAATATAAGCGTCTAATAATCACTTTTTGGCCACTTTGTCAAAATTGGTAAAAATCCCTGGCGTAAAGGACATTAATTGGAACAAATTCACCAATATTTCCTCACTGTTGAGACGATAAATAAATCGAGGCCAAAATTGGATATTAGAAGGCTCATAGACTAATGCATCGCAATCAATTTTTGAAACTACCAATAAGCCGTCAATTCCATTCAATCCTTTGGACCATTTTATTCATCAATTTCATCTAGTCCATTTTATCAATTTGTTCATTTTTAGGGCAAGCTAGTCAATTTTGAATTCATTTGACAAGTTTACCCATTTTAGGGCAATCTAGTCGATTTTGAATAGACCACCAATTTCATTTGATTAGTTTACCCATTCTTAGGTCAATTCAATCATTTTTGAATGAATCATCAGTTTCGTTCAATTTCATTTGACCAGTTTACCCTTTTTAGGGTGATCTAGTCAATTTTGAATAAATCATCCGATCCATTTGACCAGTTTACCTATTTTTAGGGCAATTCGGTCGATTTTGAATAAATCATCAATTTCATCCTATCCTCTTGAGCCGCTTATTTCCTTTTTAGGGTGTAAGTCTAAAGTTCACTGAATAAATTAGTCGAGACATTGCAATCCTTTCAAGAGTAAGCCCTTTTACACATTATGTGTTGATCAAAACAAGCAATTCATTCGGACTTTGTCCTCATTTTTGGGACAAATGTCCCCTTCCACTCCAATTGGTCAAAATTTCAAATTATTTTTCGCTCCCTTAATTGATCGGATTCATCAGGTATTGTATGATGCCTACCCTAGAGGATTGCATTTTCATGCTAGGCCTACCCTTGGCACAAAAAGGGCTCCCCCATAGGACATGCATACCGATTTTACAATCTTGCTTATTAACTCTGGGTATTTTTCTTTTATTTTCCCCCTCCCCCTGCATTCATAAAAATGCTTCAATAAGGTAAAGAACATTTTTCTATATCTGATCTAATAAAGTGTGAGAATTACAAGTATTATATGATTCTTGGGCAGACCTTGCAATGAAAACATGAAGGATCTATCTGGAAGCGTTAGGCTAAAGCCTCTAAGAGACTTCATAATTATTTTTCAAAGGAAAGTTATGTTTCTTGGATTTCTTAATACATTCTTGTTCCAAAAGAAAAGAGAAATGTGTATATGTGGAGCTCTTTAGAAGTTTTCTCTTCTTATTTGTATTATAATTGAACGAGAAATTTTGTTTTAAACTTTTTCAGCAATAAAGTTTTTGGATACTTATTGTTTTGTATATAATCATGTACATTTCATTCTTTTGCTCATTGGAGATTTCATGATAAATGTTAAGAAATAAAACCAAATTGAGATTTCCTCAACCTCCAATCTGAAAATTCACAAATGTATGCTTTCTAAAATCCTTACATACACTAGATTGGTGATTCGAACTGCACAATAAGAGTGCTCAAAATTAAAAGAGGTCACTCAAAAGACCCCATGAGATACCTTTCTCCTTTACTTAACCCCAAAATAAAATCAGTCACATTGATTGATAAATTACAAATTGGGGCGATCTTTGCTTGAGAAATGTCCATTGTGTCTAATTCTATTCAATTCACATCTAAGTGAAAGCAAAAATGCGCATTATTCTTGTTTGTTTTGAAAATTTGGAATGATACTTCGAGCATTCGTTTCTCTATCTATACAAACTTTATCATTTGCTCTCCCATTTGAGCCTTAAAAGAATAATTTCGTTTCAAATAAGGGCCTTAATGATCACTACCCTACAATGGAAAAATTTTCAAAAGAGAATGGGTTCTCAATGAGCTATTCTTTACTTTGGTTGTCATTAGGCATAAGAATGATGCTTTGGCCATCGTTTCTACAACCTAAACACCATTTATCCCTTGCATCCTCATTTGAGCTAAAATTGATGGTTCTTTTCAAAGCATCTATGATCGCAACCCACATTGGGGAGGAAGATTGGAGAATTTTCCAAAACGGAGAAAATAAAAAATGCTAAAATTAAAAGAAAAGAGGGAATCACAAATTGGAGAAATTTGATTCCACTTGGATTTCAATTTTGGGAAAAAGAAGAAGAGAAAGAAAAAGAAGGGTTTTTTCCGCACGGATCGCCTATGTTTCACAGATATGGATGAACAAGGGTCTTCCTCAGTCAATTAATTCAGATACATGCAAGAAATTTCGCATTAATGAAAGTTTCCTTTCAGAGTTTTTGTAAGGAACGGAATAAAAGTCAGGCCATCTTCTTTTCCAATCAAACATTCTATCCCTAGTTTTCCCTTTTGAGCCTTCATAATAAATTATTTCGTTTGGCAACCCCTGAGAATCGCAAACCCCACACTGGGGCAAGTTTGAGTTGGAAAAGAAAAGGTTTCAAAAAGTGGAAAAGTGATAATGCAACAAAATCAAGAGACAAAAGAAGAAAAGAGAAGCTCAGTTCAAAAATAACTGGGGCAAATTTTGTGAAAGTTCAAAAAATGGCCGAAGGCCGAAAAATCAAAGAAGAAAGAAAATGAAAGAAAAGAGCCTCAATTGAGAATAAACTGTGGCAAGCTTTGATTTAACCCTAAAATAGGGTTGGCACAACAATGCGATCTCAGATTCTTTAAACCGTTTTTGAAATCCGCTTTCAAGCCTTAACTTTTCTAAGCACCCCACCTGACCCCATTACAAAAGCCGAAAGTCCTGACTTCTGTTCTTTGCAATATCTCCGTCAAGGAATTTTCTAATTGGCAAGTGATGTTCATATACTGATGCCAAGAAATTTTTTGAATGTATTTCTGAATTGATTAGGTGTGAGGTTGACACTGCTCTTCATGTGAAACCCCGCGAGGGCACTTTTGGAAAAAAAAGAAAGGAAAAAGAAAAAAGGAAAAACGCGCGAAATGAAAAATGCAAAAAGATTTGATGCTGAAAGTCCCTGTTGAGTGATGATAAAAAGCCAAACAAAGTCCAAGATCTTGGAGTCCAAAATGAGGGAAATTCTGAAAAACGCGATCTTCGGTGCAATGTCCTTGAAATTTATTTCTTTAACTATCGTCTTCAAGCCACATTACAAGCCCATAAAAGTCCATCGTTGACTTATTCCTTCATGACAACTCAAAACAAAGGTCATGCTTCTAAAGAATCCATCAATCATTTGAGAGATTTTGTAAAATGGGCCCATAATGGGTCAAATTTTCATTTGTAAGATTTCACAAAATAAGCCCACATTGGGGAAAAATTTTTATAGTCCATTTGAGGATTTTGTCAAAGAGTCAAGCAAGACTTTCAAATCAATCACACTGCTCCTTCCATGAGTAGTAGTTGCAATATTTAAAATAAAGTGCAAGTTGTATTTTGGCAAGCCCCTGTGCAGGTATCCATGCTGAAATCGAGGAAGAAGCGTAAGTCAGAATCTTACGAATCAAGGCCTCAAGGAGGAGCAACCATGCCGTAATGCAAATCAATTGGTCGGTTGCACAATACTTGGTGGAAACTGGGGCAAATTATTTTTTTGAAAAGATTCTCAAAAAATCAAACTTGAATTTAATTTCTTGTTCCTTGACAAATTTCAATTTGATCTCAGCGCCCGCTGCGCACCCTTCCATTCCCCATTCTTGACAACCACATTGAATTCACTGACTTCAACCACCGTTAGCATCGAGTCTATCTCACTAACGTGTGCATTTTTGTTCAATCACCGTTAGCATCGAGTCTATCTCACTAACGTGTGCGTTTCTATTTCACCACCGTTAGCATTGAGTCTATCTCACTAACGTGTGCGTTTTTATTTTACCACTGTTAGCATCGAGTCTATCTCACTAACGTGTGCGTTTTTATTTTACCACCGTTAGCATCGAGTCTATCTCACTAACGTGTGCATTTTTATTCAACCACCGTTAGCATCGAGTCTATCTCACTAACGTGTGCGTTTTTATTCTTCCACCATTAGCATCGAGTCTATCTCACTAATGTGTGTGTTTCATTCTGCCACCGTTAGCATTGAGTCTATCTCACTAGCGTGTGTGTTTCTTTTTTTCTACCACCGTTAGCATCGAGTTTATCTCACTAACGTGTGTGTATTATTCTATTCTCGACAGAACTGGGTTCTATCTCGCTGACCGCTTATGTCACGTTGGAACTGGGTTTTATCCCGCCAACCTCGGCAGAACTGGGTTCTATCCCACTGGAACTGGGTTCTGACCGCTTATATCATGTTGGAACTGGGTTTTATCCCGCCAACCTCGGCAAAACTGGGTTCTATCCCGTTGACCGCTTATATCACGTTGGAACTGGGTTTTATCCCGCCAACCTAGGCAGAACTGGGTTCTATCCCGCTGACCGCTTATATCACGTTGGAACTGGGTTTTATCCAGCCAACCTCGGCAGAATTGGGTTCTATCCCGCTGACCGCTTATACCACGTTGGGCCTGGATTTTGTGCCGCCAACTTCACAAACATCACGTTGGGCCTGGACTTGGTGCCGCCAACATCACTTTATCACGTTGGGCCTGGATTTCGTGCCGCCAACTTCACCATCATCACGTTGGGCCTAGATTTTGTGCCGCCAACATCACAAAGTTCACATTGGGCTTGGATTTTGTACCACCAACTAATGCAGGCTCGAGTTTAATCCCACTGACCAATTCATCACACTGGGGCAAATCTTCGGATAGTTTTTCGAGCAAGTCTTACACAGTCTCTTCATACATACCAGCATTTCTTTTACTCTGCCACTAGCCGTTGGGTCAGTCCCACTAGTGCGCATTTCTTTCATTCGGCCACTAGCTGTTGGGTCAGTCCCACTAGTGAGCCCTTTCTTTTATTCTGCCGCTAGCCGTTGGGTCAGTCCCACTAACGCGCATTTCATTTTCACTGCCACTAAACATGGGTCAGTCTCACTAGTGTGCGTCCCATGATTTTAAATTTTATTTGGGTCAGTCCCATGATTTTAAATTTTGTTCGGGTCAATCCCGTTTTAAATTTCTGTTCGGGTCAGTCCCGTTTTAAATTTCTTGTTCGGGTCAATCCCGTTTTAAATTCTTGTTCGGGTCAGTCCCGTTTTAAATTCCTGTTCGTGTCAGTCCCGTTTTAAATTTCTATTCGGGTCAGTCCTGTTTTAAATTTCTGTTCGGGTCAGTCCCATTTTAAATTTCCTGTTCGGGTCAGTCCCGTTTTAAATTTCTTGTTCGGGTCAATCCCGTTTTAAATTCCTGTTCGGGTCAGTCCCATTTTAAATTCCTGTTCGCGTCATTCCCGTTTTAAATTCCTGTTCGGGTCAGTCCCGTTTTAAATTTCCTGTTCGGGTCAGTCCCGTTTTAAATTTCTTGTTCGGGTCAATCCCGTTTTAAATTCCTGTTCGGGTCAGTCCCGTTTTAAATTCCTGTTCGGGTCAATCCCGTTTAAAATTTCTTGTTCGGGTCAGTCCCGTTTTAAATTTCTTGTTCGGGTCAATCCCGTTTTAAATTTCTGTTCGGGTCAGTCCCGTTTTAAATTCTTGTTCGCGTCATTCCCGTTTTAAATTCCTGTTCGGGTCAATCCCGTTTTAAATTTCTTGTTCGGGTCATTCCCATTTTCAAATTCCTGTTCGGGTCATTCCCGTTTTAAATTCATGTTCGGGTCAGTCCCGTTTTAAATTCCTGTCCGTTGGAATCATTTTGTGGTCGAATAACACAGGTAAGTATTTGGTGTCTACTTCTTTGTCTCAAGTTTTTCCAAAACTCAGACAAAGAGGGGCAAACTGTAGACACCAAATTTTAAAAGATAATTTTTATCCTAATTTTGTTTTTATTTTCAAGTAATAATTCTCTTAATTCCATGATTTCTAGTTCTTAGACTTTTAGAATTTGTATAGCACTTTAGTTTTTTAGATTATTATTATTTATCATTTTTATTTTGTATTCATTTTTACTCTCTTAGCTATTTATTTATTTATTTTTATTATTTTTTGCCAAAAAGAGAGAAAATTGGGGAAAAATATGTTTTATTTCTTTTTATTGAAAAAAAAGTAAAAGAAAAAGAAAAGAGGAAAAGAGGAAAATTGTAGCTTTTTATTTTATCTTTTGGGTACTAATTTTGTACGTTTTATTTAAGTTTGTTTAAATTGTTATTGTTATTTATTTAAGTAAAAAAAAAAAAAAAAGACGCAGAAACAGCGGCGCGCAAAAAACAAAAATACAGCTCCATTTTTTCCAGTTGGCTTTCCAGGCATTTTTGGCCCATTTTTCTACTCCATCGGATTGGCAATGCGAGGGCATCTGGCCTTCATCCGGAAACTCAAGGACGAGAAAACAAAAAGCCATCCAATGGCTTGGAATTCAGCAAAAGGGAAACGCAGCAGGCGAACCATAGATGCTAGGTTTTATGAGACATTTCGGGGGCCTATAAAGAGAAAAAGAAAAGGCTAATAACGGCGGGGAGGATAGTTGGAGGGAACTGAAGAGAGATAGAGAGGGTTGGCGGCTGGGTCAGGTAGGAAGGCCGAGAGAGTGTTGACGGGAGAAGGATAGAGAAAGAGAGCTGGGTGAGGGGAAGAAACCGAGGGCAAGAGCTGGAGAATAGCATCAGGAGGTTGGCGGCTAAAGAGGAGGAACCTGTTGGACGGCTAGGAAAGAAAAGAAAACCAGTGAAGGGGGAGCGAAGTCTGAAAAGAGGACTGGGGTGTCGGCTAGGGTTTGAAAGGGAAAAAGAAAAGAAAAGACAGAGAGGAGGTTTTGAGAAGGAAATCTGGTGCGGCGGCTGGTGGCAAGAAAGCTACAGGCTTTCGGAGGAAAACGAGGAAACTTGAGTGAGAGAAAAGAAATCGGAAGGAAGAAGGAGAGAGCTTTGGGGGTGGCTAGGTTTCACGTAAGAGAGGAAACAATGGCTGGAAGGGAGAACCTCGGCGAGGGAGAAGAAGGATACGAACAAACTGAAAAAGAAATGAAAAGCTGCAATTTTTCCGGCCAAAGGCTGATTATAGGCCATGTTTCAGATCAAATTTCTCTTTGATCTTTGGTTATTTTAAGTAAATCTCAAGTTCTGCACTAACTAGGAAGTAAGGGGAGAAGGTTTCGTTCAGAAATTGTTGGCAGAAAACATCGAATGAGCCTTTGAATTTGCCTCCAAAGATCGCTGCATGACTTCACTGGTGCGGTTTCGGAGCCGTAACGGGACAACTTCAGCAGCTCTTTCATGGCGTTTCCCGTCCGGATTTTGATCCAACAAGCTTCATCAGGTACTCATCCAAACTAATCTTATAGTTCCTCCCCTTGCCACTTGCTGGTCCATTCATTTGCAGTTTTTTTCGTTCCCTTTCCTGTCGGTCCATTCAAGTTTTGCCTGAATCCTACAACAAGAAGTCTTGACCGAATATAACCTGGAATGAATCTTGTATGGGTTATTAGCTTGCACGATATCTAGTGTTTTTTGATTTAATGTAATTTTTCTGGGTAGCTAATAAATTGTAAAATCATAGAGAAACAAGAAATTTTGCTGCACTCCTGTTTTGCCGCATTCTGTTTTGCTGTTATCCCTGGCGGCTATCACTCCAGATTGGCTGTCTTAATCTTGCAATAGAAGTATGGGTTTTGGTTTGATGATTGAAGGAGGGGGTTGGATCTTAGGGTCGTTTGATTCAAGAGTTAATGATATGTTCGATTAGAGATGAACGCTGGCTAACGTAGAAGAGAAGAAATCTGAAACAAAAGAAATGTTTTGCATGCTGTTGGCCTCTCTCTATAGCCCTCCTTGTTTGCATGGTCAGCCTTGTGACATTTTCGGTTGTATAGAATGATTAGGTTTGTTTCAAGCTTTCTTTTGTTGCTTCTTGCAAGTTTTCTGGTTTGTTATAGCAGAAGACATTACCATGCAAATGCTGAAACATTAGCTGCTCCAAGCTCAGGCCATTTTGCTGCAGTTTATGTTCAGCTTCCTTATTAGAATGTCCGGGAGATAAACCCTTGCATTTGGGTAATGATTAGCAGTATGGGTAGGAAACTATAGCATTGAGGTTTGGGTGGACAAGTCACAAAGCATTCATCCCCATTACTTCGCATGATCATCCCTCGGTTTGCAGCAGAAAATTGCAGCAAACTTTATTTTTGCTTGTTGAGTGTTTTGGATTGTTTGAAGGGTTTGATTCACTTTGCTGGAAGTGTTTGATGTTTGAACGATAGTTGGTCCACATGCTACTACATCGGATATCATGGAATTATACTGCAAAGTTTTGTTAAGTGGCAGATGATCTAATAACAAGTTGGCCAGCCATTTTTGCATGAAAACTTCTTAAGCACTTGCACAATTTCCTTTTAAGTTTTGCTTGTTTGGATATGGGATATATGTGTTTTGTTGCTGAATTTAAGTTGGAATCTAGATGAAAAGTTTCTTGATCAAGTCTGGAATTTTCTGAGGAAATGAAAGAGCAGCGGCAGTGCGTTGTTCAAAATTTGCAGAAACATTATCTAAACCGGGAAGAAAGCTTCGTGTGCATGCATGAAATAACTTTCTAAAAGTTACACTTTAGCCCCCCAAGTCTCCCCTTGTTCTACTATGACTCAATCAATTGAATGATTTTCTCAATTTGGTCCTTGGTAGCTTTTAATTTTACATCTTCATTGCTTGTTGCTTCAATTAATTACCATGCTTTGTTTAGATTGCACTTAATGCATGAGTTTAAGAACTTTGCGTCCAAGTGAACTTGTGTTTACCTATTCTCTTTAATTTTCCCAAATAAATTGGTACCTTGACCTTTTCTTTTATTTTGGAGGATAAATAAGTGATTTCACTCCATTTAGGGCATCAACTCAAGGGAGGTATAACTTCTTTTATCTTTTTTATCTCTCCCCTATGTGATCCAACGTGCTAAGTGAGAATTGCATGTCTACTTTGCTTTCCTTGCTTTTCCTTAATTCATTTCATTCATTTCATTTACTTTTGCTTTTATTAAGTCATTCTTTTATTTACTTATGGGGTATGTGTACACCTCTTGGCTTGTAATAGTTAGGGCCTTAATTGCCTTGTGTGATTTGCATGCTTACGTGCTACGTGTTACTTGTTTTCTTAGGGTCTTGCATCTAGATATCATGCTTATGTGTTATGTGCAATATGCGATTCATGTGTTTATTTGCTTTATTAGCCTTTACATGATTTATTTGGTTTATAATGGATGTGTGACGTCACCGTGGCTAGTCCAACGCTGGTCATGGTCTTTCCCCTTGAGCTCTTACAAGTCCAATGCTTGTGAGAGAGCGCTAGAAAAGGGCTAGTCCAATGCTAGACCCAATAGGCCGTCCCCTCTCGTTAGTGCATACTTGCATGTTTCACTACATTTCATACATTTTTCTTAGTTTTCTAGCATTTGGCATGCTCCTCCAATCCTTTCCCCTTCATTTTAGGTTTTTGCATCCTCATGCTAGTTATATGGTACATTTGCTTGAGAGTCCCCTTTAGGTAAGGGAAACGAGCGAGTGTGGCTACAAAATAGCCTTAGCACGCTAGTTCTTCCTTCTAATCAAAGGGAAAATTAAAATCATGAAGATAGAAGTCATTCCCGTACCCGACTTGATGCATTCCTCTAGGATCATGCACCTCCATTTTACCATATCATTTTTTTATCTACGTTTTCTCACTACTTATATTTTTCTTACTCCACATGCCATGTTCACACACTTTCTCTTCTTTCCCTATCGCTTATTTATTTTCTACCTCACAAATTGCACCCAATTGTACTTAGATGCATTCACTACCATTATACCATATTTTGATCCACTTGCACACATACACCTTTATTTTCTCAATTGGCACACATGCACTTTTCTCTTATTTGCACACATGCACTTTTCTCACATTTGCACACTTGCACTTACATTTGTGTTTTTATTTTCTTTTGCATTCCTCTTACATTTTCACACTTGCACTCATATTTGGGTCTTCATTTGCATTACCCGTGACCTCCATGAGAGTTTTCCTTATTGGCCATCACAACTCATGTGATTGGGACCAAAAAGCCTCATAAGAGACATTTTAGATTTAGGATTGCATTTCTTTTCATATCCATTAGTTACATCCAACATGCAACACATATTTTGGGTAGAAGAATTAAGAAAAGAAGGGCTAAGCAACACAACTAGCTTTGGCTAGGGTAAGGGAGTGCCTTAGGCTTTGCCTTTGCCTTCTCCCTTATCAAATGTGACCCCCGATCCCTTTCTTTGGTTACGTAGACCTAAAATTGTTTAAAAAGGGTTTGTTTACTTTTCTTTTCAAGAAATCACTTCTTCGGTGACTTGGTACACCCTAACTCTATACCAAGTGGTGACTCCTTTTCTATAAAAACCCTTTTTGAACTTTGTTTGGCCAAACCGTCGCATTTCACAATCCCTCGACCTTTTATTTTCACTTTCACACACGTTCACATACATATCACACACACTACTTTCACACACTCAAAAAGTGGGGCGCGACACTAATCATATAATATTTCCTCATCCAGAAGTCACCCTTACCTACCGAATTTGATCCTCACTCCGTACCGAATAGTCGCACTAAGGAAAAAACGTGAAAACCCTAATTCGCGCTAACTTGAAAACGAAAAGTGAAACCCTACTTTCTAGGTTCATTTGAACTTATTGTGGGGTGATTGAGTAGTAGGGCTATTATAAAGTAATAATTTCCAAATAAAAGGGCATTTTTAAGAAAAATATAAAGAATTTTACGGGTCCTCACACTCTCTCCCCCTTATAAGAATTTCATCCTCGAAATTCATCCATGCACTCCTAAATAACATAGGGTATTTTCTAGTATATCCATTTCTAGCTCTCAGGTCTCACTGTAGCCAAAATTTAGCTTAACAATAGAAATCACGAATCGTACCTTCTACTACTCCGATGGTTCAGGTAATGCCTGTTGGTCCAAGGCGTACACTCTAGCTGGCACTCTTGGCATAGTCCCTCCTACATTTGCTTGTTCGGGGTTTAGGTGTGACCTACGGGGACAAGTTGCAAGCTGGTGCTCGGCACTACCACACCATAAACATTTTCCTGCCTTTCGCCAACAATCATTCTCCGTATGATTGGCCTTCCCACAGTACCCACAAGATACTCGAGTTTGACCTCCTTGTGAGGCACCTCTTGCTTGCTCCCTGCCACGCGAGGCTCCTCTTGGAGTAATTTCCTTAGATGTCCCTGAAATTTTCTCACCACCATCTCCTTGACCCATCTTAGAGGGTGACATATCTAAATCACCTTGTCCTTGCCTTTGACTTCCACCAGGCGCCCCTCTCCTTTTTGCATGAAAAGCTCTCACTTGTGCCCTAGCGATTTCTATTCTTTGAGCCTTCTCCAAAACTTCCGTAAAAGTGTTAATCTGGGCCGCTGCCAAGGCCTCCTGTATTTCCACATTGAGCCCCTGTACAAACCTCCTAACCCTCCGTTGCTCCGTAACTATCAATTCGGGAGCAAAACTTTGACAGTTTAGTGAATTGAGTCTCGTACTCAGATACACTTAGAGTTCCTTAACGGAGCTTAATAAAATCATCTTCCCTCTTCTCCTAGACTATCGGTGGAAGGTATTTCTCATTAAACTCTCGCACAAAGTTCACCCAAGTCCATGCAGTCCCCTCTGTTTCCCATTTAGCCCTAATTACATTCCACCAGGCCCTAGCCGGTCCTTCGAACTGAAATACAGTGAATTGCACCTGCCTATCCTCCGTATAGTTTAAGGCAGCGAAAATATTAATCATCGACTCTAGCCATCTCTCAACTGCCTCAGGGTCCAACCCTCCCAAGAACTTAGGAGGAGAGAATTTTTGGAATCGCTCTAAGGCCCTATCTTGCCCCATATCATCTCTAGGTTGATTCACAAGGACTTAACCCTGTTGCTCCACCAAGCGAACGAGGATATTGGTCATTTGTTGGATCGCAGTTGCCACCTGATCCCCCTCTATAACTTGGGGTCTAGGTTACGGTCCACTCGTTTCACCCCTTTCCCCTCTGGGTTCTTGCGTGGGTCCCTGTGTTTGTCTACCCCCACGCCCGCGAGTAGCTCCCTGATCCTGGCTTCTTCTACCTTCCATGCTTCGCGGCTAATCAACTATAGCAATATAGCCAACTAATGAATGACAACATATAGCCAAACAGCATAAAATAGAATAATGCAAATCATAAACCTTTCCAAATCATAAAACAGGGATAATGCAACACATTCAATCAAAACAAGTCACATAACCTATAGGACATTAACCCTAGGTATTGCTCAGGCACTACACTTAATCAAAACTCGAAACAAGTGAATAATAAGGATCCCAAATCCCATGAATATCTTCAATATATTTCAAGTCCGGACTATTCGTATTCCCCGTGCCTTTACTTTCGCCATCCAAACTTATCCTAATATTACGCGAGATCTCAACTTATCGTAAAGGTATCACTCTTTGGTACTCGGGGACAAGAATCCGAAAATATGAATATTCACCACTCAAGCTGGCCAGGCTCAAGAGCAAATCACCCGTATTAGAGATTCCTACCCAACATACATATCTAAGGTCCCCAACAATAGACAATTGTTCCACACTTAACAAGTTAATCCCCACAGTCCGAGAACCCTCTCCCGGGACGAGCTCAATAGGAGCTCTGATACCATCTGTGACGGCCCCACCTCCCCCTGGGCGTACCCTAGGGTTTAGCGGACCGCCTGCCCAACTCTCGCCAGGACTCGCTCACTCGCATCAATTAAAAGAAGGTGCAACCTCAATAATAAACGAAATAACGGTTCCCAAGTTTGGAGCATTTGAATACTTTCATTTCTATCTCAACCATCCATACAGTCCCAAATACATCAAAAGATTTAAGTTCTCAGTACATTCAACCCTAATCGAGCGACTGGTACGAGTACAATTACAAAATTCAGAACGACTAGACTACGCTAGTCTGTACACGTCTCACGCCTCGCTCGTACCCCTGTAAGGAAGACAAATGGCGTGGAATGAGCTAATAGCCCAGTGAAGTTCCAAAAAGCAAATTGACCATTATTTATAAGTACAAGTTTTCGATATAGCAAAGTAACGAGCATGAAGAGTTCATAAAAGTGAGCAATAACACTTCAAGTAGCAATCTCAAAATGAGCGAGTGTAAAGTTTTAAAAGAAACAATAACACTACATGTAACAATAATCTCAACGTATAAGGATACGAATGGCTCTCAGGAGCCAAATTCCCAATGCATCACTAGGAGCTTGATCACGTAATAGTTGACACTCCTTCAACTTTAAAGTAAGTAACCAATCCAGTAGAACACCACTTACACTACTCTCCATCCACCATTCAAACCCCCTATTGGGCCCAAAATCCTCAATAAACACTGGTGGTAATACTCTAGTATACCGATTAGCCGAGGAGATATCACTCCACTCGACAAACAAGAGACCTAGGGTTCGTTACCCAATCGACCAAGCCCTTGTCGGCTCGACTCGAATAACTTGCCGCAGGGTTTCTGGAATTCCAGGAAGTGCGCACATCATAAACTAGTATATCAAATCAATTTCAACAATAAACAAGTATATATCAAATAAGGGCAAGTGCAATAAAGTACACTCTTGCCTGATCCAACCAATCATATATCATTTAATCATATTGATCAAGTATTGGAAACAAGTGTCCAGTTCAATCAGGTATTTGGAAGCACTCACCAAAATGAAGTGCCCCTAGTAATCACGTCTGGGTTATACTCCGGGTTTGGAGTCCAAATTTGCGATAAAACTTTGTTTCAGAACTTTAAAAATCGACTAAGATTCGAAATGTAGACGTTTCGTTCAATAAGAATCAAGAAATGGAAATTCAATTGGAGAGTATTCGTGAAACACTCGCTCGCTTTTCAAACTATATAACTTTGTAACATTTATACTTGGAAATGTCATTTGAGTCGAAAGTACAAGGAAAACGTATTCCTAGTAGTCATGGTTGTATTTCTCAAGGGTACAAGTTCGGCCGAATCTTCACTGATATACCTCGGTAAAAGAAGACACAAATATCCTAGATAGTTCAAGTGGTAATCGCTCTTAACCCTTACTCAAGTTGCAAGTATGTCTACCTAGCCCTCGAGCGTAAATTTGGGCAGCACGCCCTTTGTATTTTCCTATTTTCTAGACATTTATGGCTTCATTCTTTTCCTCAATCAATCCCAAAGTTACACACAAAACAAACTCATTTCAATAGCCGTTCAATAGGCTCAAGGTAATACAAGTATAAAATCAAGCTAACGACATATGCGGAAATGAAGCTTAGCAAAAGATGGATTTGACGTTGTTTTACGTAACGGACACAACCGAAACTACACTTATCAGATTGAGGTAGAACTTATACCATTTTGAAGCTAAGATACAGGGTTACAATTTTGATGAAGATCACTTAGTCCAATTTCCAGTGTAACCCAGTCAAATTCCCAATTCACAGAACCAAACTCCTACTAATAGACCAGTTAACCGTACTACTTTCAAATGGCCATATCTCAAGCTACCAAAGTCCGTTTAAGATGTTCTTGGAGACGTTGAAAAGCGAAGACAAAGTACTAAAACTTTCATGTTTTGGCTAAAAGCTAATTCAGTACGTATCCACGTGAACAAATGCATCCAACTTAGTGTACTGCCAAAACTGTCCGCTGATTTTACTCCTAGGACAGTCAAGGTATTTTCATCTTTTCACAGGTTACGTTGCTCCGATTGAGCTAAAATTTTGTAGGCAACCATAAAATGTCATTCTCTACAACTTTCATGTTTTAGGCTAAGCCTAATTCGGCTTCTAACATGATGAAATGGAATCGGGCAGAACTGAAGCTACAATTTCCAGAAATCTAGAATTTTGCTATATTCAAGCTATAATTCACATTTTTACCTTGAAACTACCACTACCATCTCCTTTACAAGATTATATACCAGATATATACATCATACAACACCTAACCCACAAGAAACCCTAACTCAAAAGTCATCCATCTAATCATCAAAATCACTTGGAACAAGCATCACAAGCACAATACTAACATCAATACCCAACTTAATCATGATTAATGGAGAAAGAAAGGTTGATCAGCCATTATACCTCAAGACAAGAGCTTGCAAGAATGATCCTCCACCTCTCCTTGAAATGTTTAGTGAACTGAGTCTCATACTCTGCCACACTAGATGCCCCTTGACGCAGGCGGATAAAATCATCTTCCCGTTTTTCTAACACAATGGGAGGTAAATATTGATCCAGGTCCAGGGGGTTTGTTCGCGCTTCCACTTGGTTTTAATCACGTTCAACCAGGCTCGAGCGGCCCCTTCAAACTGGAAAACAGCAAAAGATATCTGCCGCTCCTCCGAATACCTAAGCGCAGCAAATATATCTAACATGCGGTCCATCCAGGCCTCTGCTAGGTCAGGATTGGGTCCACCTATAAACTTAGGAGGTGCAAACTTTTGGAACCGTTCTAAAGCACGGTCCTCTCCCTCATGATTACCTGGATTATGTCCCGGATTATGTCCAGGATTCCCAGTACTGCTTCCCTGGCCCTGTGGATTTGCCATTCACTCTAGTAGATCGGCCATCCGTTGAATGGCTGTGGCGACTTGATCCGGCCCATTTTCATTATTTCCTTTAGAGCCTCGTCCTGGCTCCCTATCTCTACTTGGACCACCGGAATCCATCTAGGGGTACAAGTCTATAGATCGAAACATAACATGTACTTATTGTCCAAACTATAAGCAAAGGAGGGGGCACAAAACTTATGCATAAAAGACATACAAAGGATAAGTTCTAAAATTATACTCAAATATATACATATATTTACAAAGTCACACCAAAAGATTTACAAATTACCCGACCTCCAGTCGGTACAAAACCCAATATACACATAAGCATCGGCTCAAAAAATCTAGCCAGCCAACCAAATAACAAAAGGAAGTAGTCATGCCAGTTCTAACAAAAGTAATCCACCAGCTAAACAAAAGTACAAAAGCGACCCTACACGCCTCCCCTAGGGCCCAAGTTCCCAACGGAACCAAACGTGTCCACCTCGTCCATCATCTCTGGACCGATGGCTCGTGGCGGTGCCTCCGCGGCCATATCTAGTATGACCTCGCAGTCCATCGAAATACACCGAGTGTGACGGCCCTACCTCCCCCTAAGGCGAACCAAAGGGTTCGGCGGGCCGCCTGCCCGGCTCTCGCCGGGACTCAGTCGTTCACTACAATCCTCAAATAGATTACAAGATTTAAATCTCAAATATGCATCAAAAGTTCCAACATTTACATATCACAAGCGAAGCGTCCACGCTTCCGCTGCGCCACACTAATCCATGATACCAACTATGATACAGGAGGAATTTCAATATTCAAAGTACACAAACATCCACTTCAAATCCAGATCTAATCTGTACACGATATAGGCCATCCATTCTCACGAATAAGCACAACAAGCCTTTCCTTCGCCACGAGACCTGTGGAGGGGAATAAAATCGTTTTGGGGTGAGTTAGAAGCTCAGCGAGTAACCAGTAAAAGCAGTCATCAAATATATTTCACAGTAATGTATTCCAATGATGTCATGATTCCAAGATCAAATGTACGTTTATTGCTCTCGTGAGCCAGTGAAATCATTGCACTTGAACACCCAACGCTCAAATAGATCATTTAACATTAACAGTGAGAGGGAGCCCCTTTTTGAGCTCCAGATAAACATGAACATGTACCATAAACAGGGTGGAGACGTTGGTGTCCAACACAAGACTCCCCAAGAACTCATTGAAGCCAAAATCATATCATGAATTCACACGCAAGCACGCATGAGATGCAGTCGAGTAAATAATGCAAGAAACATTTCATAAGAAGCTTTAACAATAGTTTGGGGTCACTCACCTCCACGGCTCAGAAATTATCCATCATATAACATTGCCTTGCTCAAATCCAAGTCTTAGCTCACAAACTCAATGCAAACAAGTCCTTTCAAAGTTCGGACAGCACTTCCCCTGAATTTGCTTACTTTTCCAGCCATCATGGCTTCAGTATTTCCTCATTCAAACCCAAAGGTACACACACAACAATAAGTTCATTCAATAGCCATTCAGAAAACTCCCAGTAGTACAAGTACAAGTCAAGCTAGGGAAAAGTCTGGAAATGAAAGTTAAGCTCAAAACCAGAAAAACAGGTTTTCACATCATTTTCCGGTAATGGCACCAAAGGCACTACGAGTATCGGATGAAGGTGAAAGATACACCATTTCGAAGCTAAGAGATAGGGCTACAATATTGTAGAAGGTCACTCAACCCAGTTTCGAGTGTAACTAGGTCAAAAATGCAAGATACTACACCAGAATCACAAAAACAGATTCACAGAACGCATTCTAGCGGAAACATCATAAATCAGGCTATCCAAGTCCAAATCCAGAAATTCCAAAACCATATAAAAGCTAAGAAACGGGGCTACATTTCATCAGAAGACCTCAATAACCAATTCTGAAGCAATTCCAGCCAAAACAACCAATTACAGACGCAATTCTCACATTCCGGTAAAACCAGGGCAGCAAGGGTAATTCCATCTTTTCACAAGCTACGCTGCTCCGATTGGCCTGAAATTTTGGAGGCACCTTTAAAATATCATTCCCTACAACTTTCATATTTTAACCCAAGGCCAATTCGGCCTCTAACTAGGAGCTATAAATTCAGGCAGAATGTTCCCTAACGAAACCCTACCTTTCCAAAATTTCTTCCAATTCAGCAATTGTTTGCAATTAACCACTTTTTCCACCTTCTAGAGTCATTACATACCATTTCCAATCATCATAGATTGCCACACAATCATGTTCATATTAAAACAGAAAAATCCCCAAAAATAATAAAACTTTATCACTTCAACCAAAATCAAGATATAATCCATAAAAGTGCATCTTATACCACCACCAATCAAGAATTGAACATCATTAGAGGAAGGAGAGGGGTCCTTCACAACTCACCTTAGCAATACAAGAGATAGAGCAACTAGTCACCTTAGCTTTCCAAACAACTCCACAAAACACCTCAAGACCACTTAGCAAAGAGATTTTATGGAATGATTTGGAGTTTTATTGGTTGGAATTGAAGATTGAGCAAGAAATAGAAGGAAGAAATTGATAGCTTTTCTTTCTTTTGCTCTCCAATAAATTCGGCCAAGAGAGGAGAAATAAGAGGATGTTTTGGCCAATTTTTAGTATTTTTTTGGTAAAGATAAATGTAAAGTTAAATGGTCAAAGTCAAGAGTGAATTGGATGGTGACACTTGTCACCTTTAGGTTTAAAACTTATCTTTTTGTCTCTCCAATACAAATATCTTAACACCTTGTAAAATAATCTCACTTAATCCAAAATCCCAACAAGTTATCAAAAATATATTGCATTTACCGCACTTGCGGGTCCCACGTCCAAAATACGCTCTTAATTTCGGGTTCTCACACTCATTCTTTCGGGGCGTCACAAACTCCCTTCCTTAAAAGAATGTAGTCCTCGACATTCCATCTTGTACCAATCAAGTCAAGAAATTCCGCAAGAATCACTCAAGCATTCCAAGCAAACACTAAGAGTCAACTCAAACCCACAGTCCGGCATCCTAAACTTTAAGCCTAGGATACACTACAGAAATCTGAAGCCTAAGCTCTGATACCACCTGTGACGGCCCCACCACCCCCTAAGGCGAACCAAAGGGTTCGGCGGGCCGCCAGCCCAGCTCTCGCCGAGACTCAGTCGTTCACTACAATCCTCAAATAGATTACAAGATATAAATCTCAAATATACATCAAAAGTTCCAACATTTACATATCACAAGCGAAGCGTCCACGCTTCCGCTGCGCCACTCTAATCCATGATACCAACTATGATACAGGAGGAATTTCAACATTCAAAGTACACAAACATCCACTTCAAATCCAAATCTAATCTGTACACGATATAGGCCATCCATTCTCACGAATAAGCACAACAAGCCTTTCCTTCGCCACGAGACCTGTGGAGGGGAATAAAATCATTTTGGGGTGAGCTAGAAGCTCAGCGAGTAACCAGTAAAAGCAGTCATCAAATATATTTCACAGTAATGTATTCCAATGATGTCATGATTCCAAGATCAAATGTACGTTTATTGCTCTCGTGAGCCAGTGAAATCATTGCACTTGAACACCCAACGCTCAAATAGATCATTTAACATTAACAGTGAGAGGGAGCCTCTTTTTGAGCTCCAGATAAACATGAACATGAACCATAAACAGGGTGGAGACGTTGGTGTCCAGCACAAGACTCCCCAAGAACTCATTGAAGCCAAAATCATATCATGAATTCACATGCAAGCACGCATGAGATGCAGTCTAGTAAATAGTGCAAGAAACATTTCATAAGAAGCTTTAACAATAGTTTGGGGTCACTCACCTCCACGGCTCAGAAATTATCCATCATATAACATTGCCTTGCTCAAATCCAAGTCTTAGCTCACAAACTCAATGCAAACAAGTCCTTTCAAAGTTCGGACAGCACTTCCCCTGAATTTGCTTACTTTTCCAGCCATCATGGCTTCAGTATTTCCTCATTCAAACCCAAAGGTACACACACAACAATAAGTTCATTCAATAGCCATTCAGAAAACTCCCAGTAGTACAAGTACAAGTCAAGCTAGGGAAAAGTCTGGAAATGAAAGTTAAGCTCAAAACCAGAAAAACAGGTTTTCACATCATTTTCCGGTAATGGCACCAAAGGCACTACGAGTATCGGATGAAGGTGAAAGATACACCATTTCGAAGCTAAGAGATAGGGCTACAATATTGTAGAAGGTCACTCAACCCAGTTTCGAGTGTAACTAGGTCAAAAATGCAAGATACTACACCAGAATCACAAAAACAGATTCACAGAACGCATTCTAGCGGAAACATCATAAATCAGGCTATCCAAGTCCAAATCCAGAAATTCCAAAACCATATAAAAGCTAAGAAACGGGGCTACATTTCATCAGAAGACCTCAATAACCAATTCTGAAGCAATTCCAGCCAAAACAACCAATTACAGACGCAATTCTCACATTCCGGTAAAACCAGGGCAGCAAGGGTAATTCCATCTTTTCACAAGCTACGCTGCTCCGATTGGCCTGAAATTTTGGAGGCACCTTTAAAATATCATTCCCTACAACTTTCATGTTTTAACCCAAGGCCAATTCGGCCTCTAACTAGGAGCTATAAATTCAGGCAGAATGTTCCCTAACGAAACCCTACCTTTCCAAAATTTCTTCCAATTCAGCAATTGTTTGCAATTAACCACTTTTTCCACCTTCTAGAGTCATTACATACCATTTCCAATCATCATAGATTGCCACACAATCATGTTCATATTAAAACAGAAAAATCCCCAAAAATAATAAAACTTTATCACTTCAACCAAAATCAAGATATAATCCATAAAAGTGCATCTTATACCACCACCAATCAAGAATTGAACATCATTAGAGGAAGGAGAGGGGTCCTTCACAACTCACCTTAGCAATACAAGAGATAGAGCAACTAGTCACCTTAGCTTTCCAAACAACTCCACAAAACACCTCAAGACCACTTAGCAAAGAGATTTTATGGAATGATTTGGAGTTTTATTGGTTGGAATTGAAGATTGAGCAAGAAATAGAAGGAAGAAATTGATAGCTTTTCTTTCTTTTGCTCTCCAATAAATTCGGCCAAGAGAGGAGAAATAAGAGGATGTTTTGGCCAATTTTTAGTATTTTTTTGGTAAAGATAAATGTAAAGTTAAATGGTCAAAGTCAAGAGTGAATTGGATGGTGACACTTGTCACCTTTAGGTTTAAAACTTATCTTTTTGTCTCTCCAATACAAATATCTTAACACCTTGTAAAATAATCTCACTTAATCCAAAATCCCAACAAGTTATCAAAAATATATTGCATTTACCGCACTTGCGGGTCCCACGTCCAAAATACGCTCTTAATTTCGGGTTCTCACACTCATTCTTTCGGGGCGTCACAAACTCCCTTCCTTAAAAGAATGTAGTCCTCGACATTCCATCTTGTACCAATCAAGTCAAGAAATTCCGCAAGAATCACTCAAGCATTCCAAGCAAACACTAAGAGTCAACTCAAACCCACAGTCCGGCATCCTAAACTTTAAGCCTAGGATACACTACAGAAATCTGAAGCCTAAGCTCTGATACCACCTGTGACGGCCCCACCACCCCCTAAGGCGAACCAAAGGGTTCGGCGGGCCGCCTGCCCAGCTCTCGCCGAGACTCAGTCGTTCACTACATTCCTCAAATAGATTACAAGATATAAATCTCAAATATACATCAAAAGTTCCAACATTTACATATCACAAGCGAAGCGTCCACGCTTCCGCTGCGCCACTCTAATCCATGATACCAACTATGATACAGGAGGAATTTCAACATTCAAAGTACACAAACATCCACTTCAAATCCAAATCTAATCTGTACACGATATAGGCCATCCATTCTCACGAATAAGCACAACAAGCCTTTCCTTCGCCACGAGACCTGTGGAGGGGAATAAAATCATTTTGGGGTGAGCTAGAAGCTCAGCGAGTAACCAGTAAAAGCAGTCATCAAATATATTTCACAGTAATGTATTCCAATGATGTCATGATTCCAAGATCAAATGTACGTTTATTGCTCTCGTGAGCCAGTGAAATCATTGCACTTGAACACCCAACGCTCAAATAGATCATTTAACATTAACAGTGAGAGGGAGCCTCTTTTTGAGCTCCAGATAAACATGAACATGAACCATAAACAGGGTGGAGACGTTGGTGTCCAGCACAAGACTCCCCAAGAACTCATTGAAGCCAAAATCATATCATGAATTCACATGCAAGCACGCATGAGATGCAGTCTAGTAAATAGTGCAAGAAACATTTCATAAGAAGCTTTAACAATAGTTTGGGGTCACTCACCTCCACGGCTCAGAAACTATCCATCATATAACATTGCCTTGCTCAAATCCAAGTCTTAGATCACAAACTCAATGCAAACCAGTCCTTTCAAAGTTCAGACAGCACTTCCCCTGATTTTGCTTACTTTTCCAGCCATCATGGCTTCAGTATTTCCTCATTCAAACCCAAAGGTACACACACAACAATAAGTTCATTCAATAGCCATTCAGCAAACTCCCAGTAGTACAAGTACAAGTCAAGCTAGGGAAAAGTCCGGAAATGAAAGTTAAGCTCAAAACCAGAAAAACAGGTTTTGACATCATTTTGTGGTAATGGCACCAAAGGCACTACGAGTATCGGATGAAGGTACAAGATACACCGTTTCAAATCTAAGAGATAGGGCTACAATATTGTAGAAGGTCACTCAACCCAGTTTCGAGTGTAACCAGGTCAAAAAAGCAAGATACTACACAAGAATCACAAAAACAGATTCACATAACGCATTCTAGCGGAAACATCATAAATCAGGCTATCCAAGTCCAAATCCAGAAATTCCAAAACCAGATGAAAGCTAAGAAACAGGGATACATTTCATCAGAAGACCTCAACAACCAATTCTGAAGAAATTCCAGCCAAAACAACCAATTACCGACGCAATTCTCACATTCGGGTAAAACAAGGGCAGCAAGGGTAATTCCATCTTTTCACAAGCTAAGCTGCTCTGATTGGCCTGAAATTTTGCAGGCCCCTTTAAAATATCATTCCCTACAACTTTCATGTTTGAACCCAGGTCCAATTCGGCCTGTAACTAGGAGATATAAATTCGGACAGAATGTTCCCTAACCAAACCCTAACTTTCCAAAATTTCTTCCATTTCAGCAATTGTTTGCAATTAACCACTTTTTCCACCTTCTAGAGTCATTACATACCATTTCCAATCATCATAGATTGCCACACAATCATGTTCATATTAAAACAGAAAAATCCCCAAAAATAATAAAACTTCATCACTTCAACCAAAATCAAGATATAATCCATAAAAGTGCATCTTATACCACCACCAATCATGAATTGAACATCATTAGAGGAAGGAGAGGGATCCTTCACAACTCACCTTAGCAATACAAGAGATAGAGCAACTAGTCACCTTAGCTTTCCAAACAACTCCACAAAACACCTCAAGACCACTTAGCAAAGAGATTTTATGGAATGATTTGGAGTTTTATTGGTCGGATTTGAAGATTGAGCAAGAAATAGAAGGAAGAAATTGATAGCTTTTCTTTCTTTTGCTCTCCAATAAATTCGGCCAAGAGAGGAGAAATAAGAGGATGTTTTGGCCAATTTTTAGTATTTATTTGGTAAAGGTTAAGGTAAAGTTAAATGGTCAAAGTCAAGAGTGAATTGGATGGTGACACTTGTCACCTTTAGGTTTAAAACTTATCTTTTTGTCTCTCCAATACAAATATCTTAACACCTTGTAAAATAATCTCACTTAATCCAAAATCCCAACAAGTTATCAAAAATATATTGCATTTACCGCACTTACGGGTCCCACGTCCAAAATACGCTCTTAATTTCGGGTTCTCACACTCATTCTTTCGGGGCGTCACAAACTCCCCTCCTTAAAAGAATGTCGTCCTCGACATTCCATCTTGTACCAATCAAGTCAAGAAATTCCGCAAGAATCACTCAAGCATTCCAAGCAAACACTAAGAGTCTACTCAAACCCACAGTCCGGCATCTTAAACTTTAAGCCTAGGATACACTACAGAAATTTGAAGCCTAAGCTCTGATACCACCTGTGACGGCCCCACCTCCCCCTAAGGCGAACCAAAGGGTTCGGCGGGCCGCCTGCCCAGCTCTCGCCGGGACTCAGTCGTTCATTACAATCCTCAAATAGATTACAAGATTTAAATCTCAAATATGCATCAAAAGTTCCAACATTTACATATCACAAGCGAAGCGTCCACGCTTCCGCTGCGCCACTCTAATCCATGACACCAACTATGATACAGGAGAAATTTCAACATTCAAAGTACACAAACATCCACTTCAAATCCAGATCTAATCTGTACACGATATAGGCCATCCATTCTCACGAATAAGCACAACAAGCCTTTCCTTCGCCACGAGACCTGTGGAGGGGAATAAAATCGTTTTGGGGTGAGCTAGAAGCTCAGCGAGTAACCAGTAAAAGCAGTCATCAAATATATTTCACAGTAATGTATTCCAATGATGTCATGATTCCAAGATCAAATGTACGTTTATTGCTCTCGTGAGCCAGTGAAATCATTGCACTTGAACACCCAACGCTCAAATAGATCATTTAACATTAACAGTGAGAGGGAGCCCCTTTTTGAGCTCCAGATAAACATGAACATGAACCATAAACAGGGTGGAGACGTTGGTGTCCAACACAAGACTCCCCAAGAACTCATTGAAGCCAAAATCATATCATGAATTCACACGCAAGCACGCATGAGATGCAGTCGAGTAAATAATGCAAGAAACATTTCATAAGAAGCTTTAACAATAGTTTGGGGTCACTCACCTCCACGGCTCAGAAATTATCCATCATATAACATTGCCTTGCTCAAATCCAAGTCTTAGATCACAAACTCAATGCAAACAAGTCCTTTCAAAGTTCGGACAGCACTTCCCCTGAATTTGCTTACTTTTCCAGCCATCATGGCTTCAGTATTTCCTCATTCAAACCCAAAGGTACACACACAACAATAAGTTCATTCAATAGCCATTCAGAAAACTCCTAGTAGTACAAGTACAAGTCAAGCTAGGGAAAAATCTGGAAATGAAAGTTAAGCTCAAAACCAGAAAAACAGGTTTCACATCATTTTCCGGTAATGGCACCAAAGGCACTACGAGTATCGGATGAAGGTGCAAGATAACCCATTTCGAAGCTAAGAGATAGGGCTACAATATTGTAGAAGGTCACTCAACCCAGTTTCGAGAGTAACCAGGTCAAAAATGCAAGATACTACACCAGAATCACAAAAACAGATTCACAGAACGCATTCTAGCGGAAACATCATAAATCAGGCTATCCAAGTCCAAATCCAGAAATTCCAAAACCAGATAAAAGCTAAGAAATGGGGCTACATTTCATCAGAAGACCTCAACAACCAATTCTGAAGCAATTCAAGCCAAAACAACCAATTACAGACGCAATTCTCACATTCCGGTAAAACCAGGGCAGCAAGGGTAATTCCATCTTTTCACAAGCTACGCTGCTCCGATTGGCCTGAAATTTTGGAGGAACCTTTAAAATATCATTCCCTACAACTTTCATGTTTTAACCCAAGGCCAATTCGGCCTCTAACTAGGAGCTATAAATTCAGGCAGAATGTTCCCTAACCAAACCCTAACTTTCCAAAATTTCTTCCAATTCAGCAATTGTTTGCAATTAACCACTTTTTCCACCTTCTAGAGTCATTACATACCATTTCCTATCATCATAGATTGCCACACAATCATGTTCATATTAAAACAGAAAAATCCCCAAAAATAATAAAACTTTATCACTTCAACCAAAATCAAGATATAATCCATAAAAGTGCATCTTATACCACCACCAATCAAGAATTGAACATCATTAGAGGAAGGAGAGGGGTCCTTCACAACTCACCTTAGCAATACAAGAGATAGAGCAACTAGTCACCTTAGCTTTCCAAACAACTCCACAAAACACCTCAAGACCACTTAGCAAAGAGATTTTATGGAATGATTTGGAGTTTTATTGGTCGGATTTGAAGATTGAGCAAGAAATAGAAGGAAGAAATTGATAGCTTTTCTTTCTTTTGCTCTCCAATAAATTCGGCCAAGAGAGGAGAAATAAGAGGATTTTTTGGCCAATTTTTAGTATTTATTTGGTAAAGGTAAAGGTAAAGTTTAATGGTCAAAGTCAAGAGTGAATTGGATGGTGACACTTGTCACCTTTAGGTTTAAAACTTATCTTTTTGTCTCTCCAATACAAATATCTTAACACCTTGTAAAATAATCTCACTTAATCCAAAATCCCAACAAGTTATCAAAAATATATTGCATTTACCGCACTTACGGGTCCCACCTCCAAAATACGCTCTTAATTTCGGGTTCTCACACTCATTCTTTCGGGGCGTCACAAACTCCCCTCCTTAAAAGAATGTCGTCCTCGACATTCCATCTTGTACCAATCAAGTCAAGAAATTCCGCAAGAATCACTCAAGCATTCCAAGCAAACAC
The DNA here is from genome assembly GCF_036785885.1 of Coffea arabica. Taxonomy (NCBI): domain Eukaryota; kingdom Viridiplantae; phylum Streptophyta; class Magnoliopsida; order Gentianales; family Rubiaceae; genus Coffea; species Coffea arabica. Next base: position 38,589,517 of record NC_092331.1, on the reverse strand, counting down.
TAAGAGTCAACTAAAACCCACAGTCCGGCATCTTAAACTTTAAGCCTAGGATACACTACAGAAATCTGAAGCCTAAGCTCTGATACCACCTGTGACGGCCCCACCTCCCCCTAAGGCGAACCAAAGGGTTCGGCGGGCCGCCTGCCCAGCTCTCGCCGGGACTCAGTCGTTCACTACAATCCTCAAATAGATTACAAGATTTAAATCTCAAATATGCATCAAAAGTTCCAACATTTACATATCACAAGCGAAGCGTCCACGCTTCCGCTGCGCCACTCTAATCCATGATACCAACTATGATACAGGAGGAATTTCAACATTCAAAGTACACAAACATCCACTTCAAATCCAGATCTAATCTGTACACGATATAGGCCATCCATTCTCACGAATAAGCACAACAAGCCTTTCCTTCGCCACGAGACCTGTGGAGGGGAATAAAATCGTTTTGGGGTGAGCTAGAAGCTCAGCGAGTAACCAGTAAAAGCAGTCATCAAATATATTTCACAGTAATGTATTCCAATGATGTCATGATTCCCAGATCAAATGTACGTTTATTGCTCTCGTGAGCCAGTGAAATCATTGCACTTGAACACCCAACGCTCAAATAGATCATTTAACATTAAAAGTGAGAGGGAGCCCCTTTTTGAGCTCCAGATAAACATGAACATGAACCATAAACAGGGTGGAGACGTTGGTGTCCAACCCAAGACTCCCCAAGAACTCATTGAAGCCAAAATCATATCATGAATTCACACGCAAGCACGCATGAGATGCAGTCGAGTAAATAATGCAAGAAGCATTTCATAAGAAGCTTTAACAATAGTTTGGGGTCACTCACATCCACGGCTCAGAAATTATCCATCATATAACATTGCCTTGCTCAAATCCAAGTCTTAGATCACAAACTCAATGCAAACAAGTCCTTTAAAAGTTCGGACAGCACTTCCCCTGAATTTGCTTACTTTTCCAGCCATCATGGCTTCAGTATTTCCTCATTCAAACCCAAAGGTACACACACAACAATAAGTTCATTCAATAGCCATTCAGAAAACTCCTAGTAGTACAAGTACAAGTCAAGCTAGGGAAAAATCTGGAAATGAAAGTTAAGCTCAAAACCAGAAAAACAGGTTTTCACATCATTTTCCGGTAATGGCACCAAAGGCACTACGAGTATCGGATGAAGGTGCAAGATACACCATTTCGAAGCTAAGAGATAGGGCTGCAATATTGTAGAAGGTAACTCAACCCAGTTTCGAGTGTAACCGGGTCAAAAAAGCAAGATACTACACCAGAATCACAAAAACAGATTCACATAACGCATTCTAGCGGAAACATCATAAATCAGGCTATCCAAGTCCAAATCCAGAAATTCCAAAACCAGATGAAAGCTAAGAAACAGGGATACATTTCATCAGAATACCTCAACAACCAATTCTGAAGAAATTCCGGCCAAAACAACCAATTACCGACGCAATTCTCATATTCGGGTAAAACAAGGGCAGCAAGGATAATTCCATCTTTTCACAAGCTACGCTGCTCTGATTGGCCTGAAATTTTGTAGGCCCCTTTAAAATATCATTCCCTACAACTTTTATGTTTGAACCCAAGGCCAATTCGGCCTGTAACTAGGAGATATAAATTCGGGCAGAATGTTCCCTAACCAAACCCTAACTTTCAAAAATTTCTTCCATTTCAGCAATTGTTTGCAATTAACCACTTTTTCCACCTTCTAGAGTCATTACATACCATTTCCAATCATCATAGATAGCCACACAATCATGTTCATATTAAAACAGAAAAATCCCCAAAAATAATAAAACTTCATCACTTCAACCAAAATCAAGATATAATCCATAAAAGTGCATCTTATACCACCACCAATCATGAATTGAACATCATTAGAGGAAGGAGAGTGGTCCTTCACAACTCACCTTAGCAATACAAGAGATAGAGCAACTAGTCACCTTAGCTTTCCAAACAACTCCACAAAACACCTCAAGACCACTTAGCAATTCTGAAGCAATTCCAGCCAAAACAACCAATTACAGACGCAATTCTCACATTCGGGTAAAACCAGGGCAGCAAGGGTAATTCCATCGTTTCACAAGCTACGCTGCTCCGATTGGCCTGAAATTTTTCAGGAGCTTTTAAAATATCATTCCCTACAACTTTCATTTTTTAACCCAAGGCCAATTGGGTCTCTATCTAGGAGATATAAATTCGGGCAGAATGTTCCCTAACCAAACCCTAACTTTCCAAAATTTCTTCCAATACAGCAATTGTTTGCAATTAACCACTTTTTCCACCTTCTAGAGTCATTACATACCATTTCTAATCATCATAGATAACCACACAATCATGTTCATATTAAAACAGAAAAATCCCCAAAAATAATAAAATTTCATCACTTCAACCAAAATCAAGATATAATCCATAAAAGTGCATCTTATGTAACGCCCTGAGGCAGAAGAAAAGGGAAAAATTTATGGTGAATAGTGTTTTGTGGGGAATCCGGCCAGAAGCCGTGCAAATTCCTTATATTTTTCTTAAAATTCCCTTTTCTCTGACAAATACCACTTTATAATGGCCCTACTACTCAATCACCCCACAATAAGTGCCAATGAACCTAGAAAGTAGGGTTTCACGCTTCGGTTTCAAGTTTAGAGCAAAATTAGGGTTTTCGCGATTTTTCGCCGGATGAATTTTCGGTACAGAGTAAGGATTAAATTTGGAGAGTAAAAGTGACTTTTAAGTGAGAAATAATATGTGATTAGTAGCAATGATATAAGGTTAGTGAATGGGAAGTAAAAACCCTAGTACGTGAGTTTTTAAGAAAAACGGCGCGAACCGGCGAGTCCCGCGCACTACCGATTGAACGTACCACTTGACCACCATTTTTCTTACCAAACAAGCTTATTGACTTTGAGCAAAATATATTCTTAAATTACAGCTAAGGCTAACCGAAATTGGTGGCTAAAATGACAAGGAAAGAAAGAGAAAAAAAAGAAAGGTGGTGGTGGCGACAAGTGTCGCCACCTAAGAGCATCTTGACCAAGACACTTTGCCTTCTTACTTAACCAATTTTCTGCACTTTCCCCTTCATTTTTCCAGTAGCTGCCGACCAAAAGAGAGAGAGAAAGTGAGAGCAAGAAAACAATTCCATCTTCTTGATTTGCTTCAACTAACTGAGGAATTCCAATTCCAAACCGATTAAAGGGTAGGTTGTGAGTTGGGAAGCTTGAGGAACCAAGAAATTTCAAAGGGAGTGAACTATCACTCATCCAAGCCTTGCTTTTGAGATCTGGATTTCAAACCTGGAGTATAGTTGAACGTGAATACTTGAAGCACTATAATTGGAGGATTGAAGTAAAGGAAGAACTTGTTTTTGGATCTTTGTGTGGCTGGATGGCGTACATCTTGTATAGTTTAGTTTTGGTTTTGGTTTATGTACTTTTGGGCTTGTATAAATATTTGGAATTGAATCGGATGTAAATCTACATTTTACGCTTAGAACTAGTTTCCGCTTCGCTTATGATATGTAATTTTGGAGAATTGGATGTATTATTTGAGTTGTACCTTGTAATTTACTTGAGGAATGTAGTAAGTGAATGAGTCCCGGCGAGAGCTGGGCAGGCGGTCCGCTAAACCCTTTGGTTCGCCTTAGGGGGAGGTGGGGTCGTTACAAATGGTATCAGAGCTTAGGCTTCAGATCTTTGTAGTGTATCCTAGGCTTGAAGTTTAAGATGCCGGACTGTGGGATTGGTTTGTAAGTTCAGTGCTCTTTTGGAGCGTCAGTTGTGAATCTTGAAAGTGGTACGCGTAAGATATGATTTGGTTGAAATACGCTTGAGAGCGTACGGCCTGAGCTGTACAGTTTCTTAGTTTTGGATTCTTGGCTAGGGTTTTGATAGATTCTGGTGGCCGGAATTGTTGAGAAAAGTTTTGGTTTGCATTTTTCTTCTAAATTTCCTGTTTGATTAAGGTTATACCACCCGAGTGGTAAATGTTAAGATTTGAGATATTTGAACTGTCTAAGACCGACTGGACTGAGCTCATTTGAGACTTGAATTTGTATCGGCTAGTGTACCCGTACGTACACTTGATAGACCTGACCTGACTGAAAATAGGGTATCTCTTTTACTCATGAGCAAATATCTTGATTCATATATGATCTGTATGTGCATTTGAGTTTGATGACTGCTTGAGAGTGTGAATTACTGGGCATAAGCTAGGCGAGTGAGTTTCTCCTCGTACCCGTGTCCCTTGAACCTGAAATAATTGACCCTGCTTTTGAACCGATATACTTGAACCCTGCTTTTGACTCTGTTTCTGAACATTTTCGTACTTGTTTGGTTATAGACCGGCTACTACTCTTCTGTAGCGGTTGAACAGAACCTCTCTGGTGAGGCATTGCCTGTTGTGTTTTCAAGCACTGTCATTCTTTTGGCGAATTTCTGTTCGGGTCAGTCCCGTTTAAATTCTTGTTCGGGTCAGTCCCGTTTAAATTTCTGCTCGGGTCAGTCCCGTTTAAATTCTTGTTCGGGTCAGTCCCGTCTAAATTTCTGTCTCGGGTCAGTCCCGATTTTAAAATTTCCTGTCAGGGGTTTTCCCCATCGTTCGAGTCGTTCACAGCCGAATAATGCAGGTAAGCATTTGGTGTCTACTTCTTTGTCTCAAGTTTTTCCAAAACTCAGACAAAGAGGGGCAAACTGTAGACACCAAATTTTTAGCGTTAATTTTGTTCTTTATGTTATTGTTTTATTTTATTTTATTTTTATTTTTGAGTAATTTTAGCATAGGAATTTATTTGAAAAGAAAAAGAAAAATCCTTCACAAAAATATATTTTATTCCTTTTCAAATGTAAGTTATTGTTTATCAATTGGAAAAAAGGAAGAAAAAAAAAGAGAAAAAAGAAAAGAAAAGAAAATTAGCATTTTATTTTTTTATCTTAATTAGCATTTCTTCATTAGTTTTTATTATTATTATTATTAATTAGCTATCTATATTAATTAGTTATTATTAAAAAAAAAAAAAGTGTGACCGTAGCGTGCAAGTTGCGTTCTGTCGCAGCTTGCAAAGGAAGGCTCGGTCAGCCCTTGGGCTGCAATTATAGAAGAAAGGACTGAAGTTTTAGGGTTGAGAGCCTCATATAAACAGAACAGAAAACAGTAGCCGCAGGGGGAAGTTTTTAGAGAGCAACAAAAAAGGAAGCTTGGAGAAGTTAGCGACTAAGAGAGAAAGAGAGCAAGAGAGGGGTCGGCTGGAAGCTAAGTGAGGGAGAGATTACAGAGAGTTGGAGGAGAGTAGAGAGGGTCGACAGGCTAAGAGAAAAACTGAGCGAGGGTTTTGGAGAGAAGAGAGTTTGAGGGCAAAAACAAAGCACAGAGAGCTAGTGTAGGAGGAGATAGAAGGGAGTCGAAAGGGGAAGAAAAAGAAAACGGCTGTAGAGAGAAAAAGCTAAGAGTGGGCTTGCGGCTGAAAGGAAAAAACAGCAATGAAACTAAGAGTTTTCTGGGGGAGAGCATACGGGGTTGAGAGGAAAAAGAAACAACAGCGGAGGGAATAAGGATTGAAAGTGGCGGCTACAAATCTGAAAAGGAAGGAGATGCATACAGAGAGAGAGAGGTGGCGGCTGCAAAATCTGGAAGACGGCTAGGAAAAGAAACCAGAGGGAGAGTTTAGAGAGGTAGTCGAGGGCTGGGGTTGATGAAAGAAAAGCTGCGGGCTTTGGGGAGAAGGAGCTAAGTAAAGTTGGCGGCTGAAAAAGGTGAGGCAAGGGAGATTTTGGGGAGTTCGAACAGAGAGAGAAAGCAGAAAGAAAGGGGTTTTCAGACGAAGGAAACCAAGGGTAGAAGAAGAAATTCAGAATCAGAATATCAAGCTAGCCTTTCTTCACTGAGATTCGAATCTTGTCATCCTCAAATTCTTCACGATTCACTAGTGTTTCCTGGTGTTAAAGGTAACCCTTTTTGTTTATTTTCCATTCACATCTCATCAGATTAAGGAGGATAGTGGAATCTTGCGCTGCTTACGAGCTTTTCAGTCATGTTGTCACTTGAAATCCATTTGGTCATAATTCATTTCTTGAGTCTGGGGTCAAACACGGTGTTTGCTGTGAAAATGATGGTCTTAGCAAGGATTTACCGCATGTCATTTCATCACATGAGCTCGTTGCAAAGAAAACTGCAGCAAGTTTGAAACTTTCAGCTAGTTGCGGCAGTTCTTGTTTTTTTCCCCTCGCTGGAGTTGTCATTTTTGCCCAAGCTTTCTGGGATTCTTTGTTTGCTATCTCTGGGTTACGGTTTTCTGCCTCACTAGAATGGTTTGAATGTGTAAACTACCTTGCTTAGGACAAAATGGATAACGTTAAGCATGATTGATCAAATAGAAAATTGCAGAAAGTTGGCGGCTTTGTTTGTTTCTGGTGCTTAGAATTTTTTTAGCTTGGACTGGGTTCTGAGAGACAGAAACCCAGGTGTGGTATATCATGAACGTTCATCACAAGTCCCTTCCCTAGCATCTCTGCTGCATTTTTTATCTGTGTGAACTTATGAACCTGATGGAAATAAGTTAATGCAAAGGCTTCACTTCGCACAAAATCTGCTGCAACAAACCTGATGCTCTTGGCATGTTGCAGCAGTAGTGTGATTTGTTTTCCTGCTCTCTTGGTTGCTGTAATCTTGGTTTATTTAACTTTTGGTATGTTGTTCTTGGCTGTTTTTGGGTTGCATTGGTTTTGGGTTTTAGCGTGATGTAATGGGTGGGTTTTCCTTTGAAAAAATACTTCTTCAAACCAGATTTTCTGAAGAGATTCTAGCATTTCAGTTTCCTTTGTTTTTTTATCCTGCAATCAGTCATGGTCTAGCCTAGCTCTTCCTCTTGAATGTTTTGAACCCACTTGATGGAAACCCAGGGACAAGAGTCATTAGCTTTCCTTCACCAATAATTCTCTGCATTGTTTAGTTGTTTTGTTTTCTGAAATTTGCACTCGAAGTTAAGCTAATGGTCAGCCCATTTTAGTGCATTTTGTGTTTGGAAAATTGTTGGAGATTATATCTTTCCTTGATCACAAGCTGCCGCATTTGGTGTTGTAATGGGTCAGGATTCATTGGGTAACTTTGTATGAAATTGGTCTCGAGTGAACAAAAATTGCAACAGTTCATTTGTTTGTTCTTTGATTGCAGAAGCTTTCTCACGTTACTTTGCATGATTTTGCATGATAATTTTTCCAGAAAATTGGACTTTGACCCTCCAAGTTTCCTCTTGTTCCACTAGGACCCAACCAATTAAAGAATTTCATCAAATTGGTCCTTGATAATTTTAATTTGTGCAACTTCATTGCTTGTTTGCTTCAATTAAATACCATGCTTTGTTTCAATTGCGCTTAAGTCATGACTTTAGGGGCTTTATGACCAAGTGAGCTTGTGTTTGCCTACTTTCTTTAATTTTTTCACATAAATTGGTACCCTGACCATTTCTTTTATTTTGGAGGATAAATAAGTGATTTCACTCCATTGGGGCCCAATTGCAAGGGAGGTAACCTCTATCTTCTTGATTTTCATTTCTCCTATGTGATCCAACGTGCTAAGTGTGAATTGCATGTCTACATTGCTTTCCTTGCCTTTCTTTAATTCCTTTCCCTTATTTCATTTACTTTTGCTTTTTATTTAAGTTATTCATTATGGGGTATGTGTACACCTCTTGGCTTGTAATAGATAGGGCTCGGAGAGCATTTGGTCCATTTCCCCTTCCCCTTGGTTGCTTGCTTTTGTTGCTACATGTTTAATTGCTTTATTAGGCTCTTGTATCTAGTCGAGCATGCTAAGTGTTATGTGCTACGTGTTTGTAAGTGATTTGCATGTCTACTCGCTTTTTATAGTTATGAATGAATGTGATGGATGAATGTACGTCACCACACTAGTCCAACGCTAGTTGTGGCTCATTCATAGAAAGGGCTAGTCCAATGCTAGACCCAATAGGCCATCCCCCTTTCATTAGTGCATACTTGCATGTTCACTACATTTCATGCATTTTGCTTAGTTTTATCATTTGGCATGCTCCTCGAGCCCCTTTTCCCCTCATTTTAGGATTTTTGCATCTCATACTAGTTATAGGGTACATTTGCGTGAGAGTCCCCTTAAATATGGAATATAGACGAGTGTGGCTTTTTCTAAGCCTTAGCATGCTTGTATTCCCTCTATCAAAGGGAAAATTGAGTCACGATTTAGGTCTCCCCGTGCCCAATATGAATGCATTCCCTAGGATCATGCACTTTAAATCCATCTTATCATCTTCATTACACTTTCATTTTTACTCCCATTTGAACACGTGCACCTTTATATCCCTTCACTCGCACACGAGCACTTTTTCATTTGCACCCCAACACTTTCACATTCTTCTAATTACATATATGCATTTTGTCCACTGGCACTTAGAGTATATTTTCACATTCAAAGACATTTTCTTTGCACACTTCCACTCACACTATTGTTTTTATTACTTTTTCACACAAACTCACGTTTTTCATGGCATGCATTCATCCACTCATTTTTCACATCATTTAGGTTTAGGTGTGACCTCTCCAAAAGGATCATTGTTGGGCTTCACAATTAATGTGATTGCACCACTCAACCTTTGAAGAGAAATTTCCCCATGTCCCCCTAGGTCTAGGCTTTTGCATTCATATAGACTTATCCAACACGCTATACATACTTTGGGTAGAAAAATTAGGAAAGGTGGGGCTAAATCACGCAACTAGCCTTGGCTAGGTCGAAGGGGTGCCTTGGATTTTATCCTTGCCTTCCCCTTCGTCAAATGTGACTCCCAAACCTTTTTCGTTGGTTTACGTGGACTAGGAGTCGTTCAAAAGGGGTTTCTTTCTATCTTTCCTTTAGAAAATTTCTTTTGGGGTGACTTGGTACACCCTAACTCTATACCAAGTGGCGACTCCATTTTTCATTAAAAAAACCCCCTTTTGAACTTTGTTTGGCCAAATCGTCGCATTCTAAAGTCCCATGGCCTTTTATTTTCACTTTCACACGTTCACATATTCCACACTACTCACACACCACACATCATCAAAAAGTGGGGCGCGACAGTTGGCGACTCCACTGGGGACTTCCTAAGTGGGTCCAAGCATTTTGATTTAGCCATTCTTTTCCCTTTTCTACCCTTTTTATGCATGGCATGTGGATATTAGGGTTGCATCTTCCATTTTTAGGACTTTTTGTCTCACGTACGTCTCAAACTACTCCCTCGCTCACGAATGTATGATTGGTTGATTGGATGTATGTTTACTTGTTTATCTCGCGCTTGCATTGCATTTGGGTGGGGGGACATACCCTAGAGCCTCGCATTGGTTCTTGATCCCTCCCCTCCAAACGAGCACTAGCATACGTGCATACGCTTTAAATTTTTTTCACCCTCCATTTATTTTCTTTTAGTGGCTTGTCACGCCACTCCACCCTATTAGGATTTTAGGCGACTCACTTGGACTTGTGATCGCGACACGATGTGTGCGTAGCATGATCCGAGGAGTCACTCGATCTTCCATTTTAAGCTTTGGGTTCATAGCTTTTAGCTTTTGATGGAAGATTGAGGATTTTTGATAGATTCACTCAAACACGTAGCCGCGACACGATGTGTGCGTAGCGGTGTTTGGGGAATCGCTCGAGCCACCAACAAAGAACCTTGGGATTGATGACCCTTGGTTTCTAAGTCTGAAGGCTCGGGGACCTGAGCTTGTCGAGTCTAGATGCATTAGCGAACCCCAACCTCATGCATCCATATTAGAATTGCCTAAGGTAGAGTCTGCCTTACCCTATTAGGGACACGATTCACGAGGGGAGGGATCCAACCCCTCTTTCCCTTTTATTGCTTTATTTCTTTGTATTGATTTCGTTGCTACAATGTGTTATGTGTATTTATCTGGCTGAACTAACTTTTCTTGGTTTTGTGTCCCCATTGCATTCACAAACCCTAGCAAATAAGAGGTCTGGCATGACCTTCTTTTAGGCCCTACCCTCGTAGATAGGTTATTGCACGTTTAAAGATTTTGGGATATTGCATTCATAGATTAATAATTGCATAGCATTCTAAGCCTACCTTGGCGTAATAAAGGGTCCCTTAGGTCATGTTTCATTTCGAATTGCATATTTTACTGCTTTAATAAAATGGCATCATAAACCCTAGAAAGGGAATGCCATTTAGGGGATCCTGTGTCAGGAATAAATCACCTTGTGTCTCGGATACTTAATCCAGTGAGACTTGCACGTTTACATTTTGTACCATCCAAAGGGGTAGTGCACAAGGTAAGGTAGGACCCGATCATTTTCATAGAGTGATCTTTGGAATATGAGCATCTAATGATCACTTTTTGGCCATTTTATCAAAAATTGGTAAAAAACCCTTGCGTGAAGGACATTAATTTCAAGAAATTCACAAGTGATTCCTCCTATTGAGACGATAAATAAATTGAGGCCAAAATTTGATTTTAGAAGGTCATAGACTAATGCACCTCAATAATTTTGAAATAACCAATGGCCGAACAATTCAACCAATCCATTTTGCCAATTCATTCAATAAATCATCAATTCATTTGACCAATTTACCCTTTTTAGGGTCACCTGGTCGATTTTGAATAAATCATCAATTCATTTGACCAATTTACCCTTTTTAGGGTCACCTGGTCGATTTTGAATAAATCATCAATTCATTTGACCAATTTACCATAAATCATCAATTCATTTGACCAATTTACCCTTTTTAGGGTCACCTGGTCGATTTTGAATAAATCATCAATTCATTTGACCAATTTACCCTTTTTAGGGTCATTCGGCCGATTTTTGAATAAATCACTAATTCAATTTCATTCATTTGGCCAATTTACCCATTTTTAGGGCAACCGAGCCGATTTTGAATAAATCAAGTTTCGTTCAATCTATTTGATCAATTTACCCTTTTAGGGTGATCTGATTAATTTTGGATAAATTAAATTTCATTCAATTCATTTGACATGTTTCCCTTTTTAGGGTAATCCGGTCGATTTTTAATAAATTGTCAATTTCATTTGACCAATTAGGATTTCAATGTCGAATTTCAAAATGGAAAACCTAGTCGATTTTGAGAAAAGCATCCATTGCATCCAGCCATTTGATCAGTTGGAGTTTTGACCCGTGCTTCATTGAGAAAAGTTGTCAAAACGAATTCAAATCTCTTCGATAGGAAGTTCGTCAAGGTCAAACCCGTGCGTTTTTGCAAGTTTTTGTATCGATCAAAAGTGATCAATCCCTTCGGACGAGGTCCTCATTTTGACAGACGTCTCTTCTCATTCCAATGGGCCAAATTTTTCAAAATTATTTTTCACTCGATGAGTTGATCGGATCCATCAGGTATTGTATAGTGCCTGCTCTGGAGGATTGCATTTTCATGCTAGGCCTACCCTTGGCATAAAAGGGTTCTCCCATAGGACATGCATACCGATTTTATATTCTTATTTACTAACTCAGGGTATTTTTTTCTTTTGTTTTTCCCCCTCCCCTGCATTCAGAAAAATGTTTCAATAAGGTGAAAATATTTTTCTATATCTGATGACACTTCTGATCTAATAAAGTGTCAAAATTGCAAGTATTGTGTGATTCTTGGGCAGATCCTACAATGAAAACATAAATGATCTATCTGAAAGCTCTACGCTAAAGTCTCTGAGAGATTTTGTAATTATTTTTCAAAGGAAAATTCTGTCTATTTGATTTGTTAATACATTTTGTTCCAAAAGGAAATGAGATGAAAAGTGTATATGTGGAGCTCTGTACAGGTTTCTCTCTTCTCATTGTGTTATAATTGAACGACAAACTTTGTTTTAACCTTGTTAGTAATAAAGTTTTGGACAAATATTGTTTTGTGTACATTTCATTCTTTTGCTCATTGGAGATTCCATGATGAATTTTAAGAAATAAGACCAAATTGAGATTTTTTCAACCTCCAGCCTGAAAATTCGCAAGTGTATGCTTTCTAAAATCCTTGTGTACACTAGATTGCTGATCCGAGCTACACAATAAGAGTGTTCAAAAATTAAAAGAGGTCACTCAGAAGGCCCATGAGATACCTTTCTCCTTCACTTAATCCCAAAATAAAGTCAGTCACATTGATTGATAAATTGGAGCAACTTTTGTTTGAAAATGTTCAAGGTGTCTAATCGGGTTCAATCACATCTAAGTGAAAGCAAAAATGTGCGTTATTCTTGTTTGTTTTGAAAATTTGGAATGATACTTTGAGCATTCGTTTCTCTACCTATACAGATTTTATCATTTGCTCTCTCATTTGAGCCTTTGAAAGAATGATTTCGTTTCAAATAAGAACCCTAATGATCACTACCCTACATTGGGAAGATTTTCAAAAGGGAATGGATTCTCAACGAGCAATTTGTTTACTTGGTTGTCATGAGGCGTAAGAATGATACTTTGGCCGTCGTTTCTACAACCCAAACACCATTTATCCCTTGCATCCTCATTTGAGCTAAAAATTGGTGGTTCTTTTCGAGTGCACATATGATCGCACCCCACATTGGGGAAGGAGATTGGAAAATTTTGAAAAGGAAAAGAAAAGGGGAAAAGCAAAAATGCTCGAATAAGGAGGGAACCGCAAATTGGGGAAAGTTGATTCCACTTGGGTTCCAAATTTTGAAAAAAAAAGAGAAAAGGAAGAGATTTGTCCGCGTGGATCGCCTATGTTTCACAAATATGGATGAACAAGGGTCTTCCTCAATCAGTTAATTCAGATACATGCTAAAAATTTCCCATTAATGAAAGTTTCCTTTCAGAGTTATTGTAAGGAACGGAATAAAGGTCAGGCCCTCTTCTTTTCCGATCAAGCATCTATCCCTAGTTATCCCTTTTTGAGCCTTCAGAATGAAATACTTCATTTGGCAACCCCTGAGAATCGCAAACCCCACACTGGGGCAAGTTTGAGTTGAAAAAAAATATTTTCAAGAAGTGAAAAAGTGAAAAGCAACAAAATCAAAAACAAAAGAAGAAAAGAGAACCTCAGTTCAAAAATAAACTGGGGCAAATTTCAAAGAATGGCAAAAGGCCGAAAAGTCAAAAGAAAAAAAAGAAAATGAAAGTGAAAAGCCTCAATTGAGCATAAACTGGGGCAAATTCTGATTTAACCCTAAAATAGGGTTGACGCAACAATGCGATCTCAGATTTTTCAAAACCGCTTTTGAAATCCGCTTTCAAGCCTTAACTTTTCTAAACACTCCACCTGACCCCATTACAAAAGCCGAAAGCCCTGACTTCTGTTCTCTGCAATGGCCCTGTCAAGAAAATTTCTGATGCCGGAAAATTTTAGCTGTATTTCTGAATTGCTTGGGTATGGGGTTGACACTACTCACCATGTGAAAACCCACCAGATCAAAGAAAAGAAAACGGAAAAGCAAAAAGGAAAAATGAAATACAAAAGATTCGATGGTGAAGTCCCTATTGAGTGATCAAACAAAGTTCAGAATCTTCGGGTTCAAAATAGGGGCAATTTTGGAAAAATGCGATCCGTGGTGCAATGTCCTTGAGAGTCTTATCCTTCAACTATCGTTTCAAGCCACATTACAAGCTAACAAAGTCCATCGTTGATTTATTCCTTCATGACAATCCAAAGCGAGGATTATGCTCGTAAGAAATCCATCAGTCATTTGTGATCATAGGGGTATAACCAGTTTTCACAGGTTTAGCTATCGTTTCTACCCATTTTGTTGCAAGCCTATAAAGCTTATACGTTGACTAAGTTTTCTTAAGAAATAAGAGTGACAAATTCTTTGCTTTCACTAAGATGTGGTATTGAAGGGATTACACACCATTTGGGCACAAAGAATAAGACAAATCTTGACCTCCCATTTCCAAATCAGAAATAACGCCCATTACCCAAAGCCTCGATGCTAAGGTAAGGAAGAAATCTCTTGTAATTTGGCATTATTTTGAGAAATTCATCATGAAATTTTCTGTATGAGTTAAGCAAGACGTTCAATTTTCTTCACATTATACAGAAAACACAGTTTCTTACTTTGTTCAAATAAATGGAGAGGCATCCAAACCAATTGTTTGCAATCAAATGGGCCCATACTGGGGTAAAATTTTTATTTGCAAGATTTCACAAAATAAGCCCACACTGGGGCAAATTTTTTATAGTCCATTTGAGGATTTCGTCAAAGACTCAAGCAAGACTTTCAAATCAATCACGCTGCCTTTTTCTTGAAAATTTGAGTGCATGTAAGCCCCCTGTGCAGGTATTCACAGTTGAAGTCGACGAAAAGCATCTGGCGATGTGGAAGGCCGATGCCGAAGAAAGAGAAGAAAGAAGGGAAAAGGGCCCTACACTGGGGGCAAATTATTTTTGAAAAAGATTCTTTCGAAAAATCAAAAAATCAAAAATCAAGTTCAAATTTTTGTTTCTTGGAAAATCAAATTCAATTTCTTGACCAATTGGATGGCAGGACTGGGTCTTATCCCACTGACCATTCACAAACATTCCAAAGATCAAGTTGGGCCTGGACGTTGTGCCGCCAACCTCACTTTATCACGTTGGGCCTGGATTTAGTGCCGCCAACTTTACTTTATCACGTTGGGCCTGGACTTGGTGCCGCCAACTTCACTCATTTTCACGTTGGAACTGGGTCTTATCCCGCCAACCTCGGCAGAACTGGGTTCTATCCCGCTGACCGCTTTAATCACGTTGGAACTGGGTCTTATCCTGCCAACCTCGGCAGAACTGGGTTCTATCCCGCTAACCGCTTTAATCACGTTGGAACTGGGTCTTATCCCGCCAACCTCGGCAGAACTGGGTTCTATCCCGCTGACCGCTTTAATCACGTTGGAACTGGGTCTTATCCCGCCAACCTCGGCAGAACTGGGTTCTATCCCGCTGACCGCTCATTATCACGTTGGAGATGGGTTTTATCCCGCCAATCTCGGCAGAGCTGGGTTCTATCCCGCTGACCGTTTATATCACGTTGGAGCTGGGTTTTATCCCGCCAACCTCGGCAGAGCTGGGTTCTATCCCGCTGACCGCTCATTATCACGTTGGAGCCGGGTTTTATCCCGCCAAATCTCGGCAGGCTCGGGTGTTATCCCACTGACCAATTCTCAAGGCAGACTCGGGTTTAATCCCACTGACCACATACTGGGGCAAATTTTGAAAAGATTCTCTCAAAAGATCAGAAAAAGAGGAAAAAATCAAAAATCAAAAAAAAAAAAAATCAATCAATCAATCAAAAAATATAAAAAAAATAAAAAATAAAAAATCAATCAATCAAAAAATCAAAAAAATCAAAAAAAAAAAATCAAAAAAATCAAAAAAATCAAAAATCAAATCAAGTTCATCACGACAGGCTCGGGTTTGATCCCACTGTCCGATTGTCAAGACATTTCATTTTTACAGCCACTGGAGCGTGAGGTGAGTCCCGCCAGTGAGCATTTCATTTTTCCCGCCGCTAGCCGTGGGTCAGTCCCACTAGCGTGCGTCCCATCCCATTTACATTCCTGTTCGGGTCAGTCCCGTTTAAATTTCTGTTCGGGTCAGTCCCGTTTAAATTCTGTTCGGGTCAGTCCCGTTTAAATTTCTGTTCGGGTCAGTCCCGTTTAAATTCTGTTCGGGTCAGTCCCGTCTTAAATTTCTGTTCCGGTCAGTCCCGTTTAAATTCTTGTTCGGGTCAGTCCCGTTTAAATTTCTGCTCGGGTCAGTCCCGTCTAAATTTCTGTCTCGGGTCAGTCCCGATTTTAAAATTTCCTGTCAGGGGTTTTCCCCATCGTTCGAGTCGTTCACAGCCGAATAATGCAGGTAAGCATTTGGTGTCTAATTCTTTGTCTCAAGTTTTTCCAAAACTCAGACAAAGAGGGGCAAACTGTAGACACCAAATTTTTAGCGTTAATTTTGTTCTTTATGTTATTGTTTTATTTTATTTTATTTTTATTTTTGAGTAATTTTAGCATAGGAATTTATTTGAAAAGAAAAGGAAAAATCCTTCACAAAAATATATTTTATTCCTTTTCAAATGCAAGTTATTGTTTATCAATTGGAAAAAAGGAAGAAAAAAAAAGAGAAAAAAGAAAAGAAAAGAAAATTAGCATTTTATTTTTTTATCTTAATTAGCATTTCTTCATTAGTTTTTATTATTATTATTATTAATTAGCTATCTATATTAATTAGTTATTATTAAAAAAAAAAAAAAAGGTGTGACCGTAGCGTGCAAGTTGCGTTCTGTCGCAGCTTGCAAAGGAAGGCTCGGTCAGCCCTTGGGCTGCAATTATAGAAGAAAGGACTGAAGTTTTAGGGTTGAGAGCCTCATATAAATAGAACAGAAAACAGTAGCCGCAGGGGGAAGTTTTCAGAGAGCAACAAAAAAGGAAGCTTGGAGAAGTTAGCGACTATGAGAGAAAGAGAGCAAGAGAGGGGTCGGCTGGAAGCTAAGTGAGGGAGAGATTACAGAGAGTTGGAGGAGAGTAGAGAGGGTCGACAGGCTAAAAGAAAAACTGAGCGAGGGTTTTGGAGAGAAGAGAGTTTGAGGGCAAAAACAAAGCACAGAGAGCTAGTGTAGGAGGAGATAGAAGGGAGTCGAAAGGGGAAGAAAAAGAAAACGGCTGTAGAGAGAAAAAGCTAAGAGTGGGCTTGCGGCTGAAAGGAAAAAACAGCAATGAAACTAAGAGTTTTCTGGGGGAGAGCATACGGGGTTGAGAGGAAAAAGAAACAACAGCGGAGGGAATAAGGATTGAAAGTGGCGGCTACAAATCTGAAAAGGAAGGAGATGCATACAGAGAGAGAGAGGTGGCGGCTGCAAAATCTGGAAGACGGCTAGGAAAAGAAACCAGAGGGAGAGTTTAGAGAGGTAGTCGAGGGCTGGGGTTGATGAAAGAAAAGCTGCGGGCTTTGGGGAGAAGGAGCTAAGCAAAGTTGGGGCTGAAAAAGGTGAGGCAAGGGAGATTTTGGGGAGTTCGAACAGAGAGAGAAAGCAGAAAGAAAGGGGTTTTCAGACGAAGGAAACCAAGGGTAGAAGAAGAAATTCAGAATCAGAATATCAAGCTAGCCTTTCTTCACTGAGATTCGAATCTTGTCATCCTCAAATTCTTCACGATTCACTAGTGTTTCCTGGTGTTAAAGGTAACCCTTTTTGTTTATTTTCCATTCACATCTCATCAGATTAAGGAGGATAGTGGAATCTTGCGCTGCTTACGAGCTTTTCAGTCATGTTGTCACTTGAAATCCATTTGGTCATAATTCATTTCTTGAGTCTGGGGTCAAACACGGTGTTTGCTGTGAAAATGATGGTCTTAGCAAGGATTTACCGCATGTCATTTCATCACATGAGCTCGTTGCAAAGAAAACTGCAGCAAGTTTGAAACTTTCAGCTAGTTGCGGCAGTTCTTGTTTTTTTTCCCTCGCTGGAGTTGTCATTTTTGCCCAAGCTTTCTGGAATTCTTTGTTTGCTATCTCTGGGTTACGGTTTTCTGCCTCACTAGAATGGTTTGAATGTGTAAACTACCTTGCTTAGGACAAAATGGATAACGTTAAGCATGATTGATCAAATAGAAAATTGCAGAAAGTTGGCGGCTTTGTTTGTTTCTGGTGCTTAGAATTTTTTTAGCTTGGACTGGGTTCTGAGAGACAGAAACCCAGGTGTGGTATTTTATGAACGTTCATCACAAGTCCCTTCCCTAGCATCTCTGCTGCATTTTTTATCTGTGTGAACTTATGAACCTAATGGAAATAAGTTAATGCAAAGGCTTCACTTCGCACAAAATCTGCTGCAACAAACCTGATGCTCTTGGCATGTTGCAGCAGTAGTGTGATTTGTTTTCCTGCTCTCTTGGTTGCTGCAATCTTGGTTTATTTAACTTTTGGTATGTTGTTCTTGGCTGTTTTTGGGTTGCATTGGTTTTGGGTTTTAGCGTGATGTAATGGGTGGGTTTTCCTTTGAAAAAATACTTCTTCAAACCAGATTTTCTGAAGAGATTCTAGCATTTCAGTTTCCTTTGTTTTTTTATCCTGCAATCAGTCATGGTCTAGCCTAGCTCTTCCTCTTGAATGTTTTGAACCCACTTGATGGAAACCCAGGGACAAGAGTCATTAGCTTTCCTTCACCAATAATTCTCTGCATTGTTTAGTTGTTTTGTTTTCTGAAATTTGCACTCGAAGTTAAGCTAATGGTCAGCCCATTTTAGTGCATTTTGTGTTTGGAAAATTGTTGGAGATTATATCTTTCCTTGATCACAAGCTGCCGCATTTGGTGTTGTAATGGGTCAGGATTCATTGGGTAAACTTTGTATGAAATTGGTCTCGAGTGAACAAAAATTGCAACAGTTCATTTGTTTGTTCTTTGATTGCAGAAGCTTTCTCACGTTACTTTGCATGATTTTGCATGATAATGTTTTCCAGAAAATTGGACTTTGACCCTCCAAGTTTCCTCTTGTTCCACTAGGACCCAACCAATTAAAGAATTTCATCAAATTGGTCCTTGATAATTTTAATTTGTGCAACTTCATTGCTTGTTTGCTTCAATTAAATACCATGCTTTGTTTCAATTGCGCTTAAGTCATGACTTTAGGGGCTTTATGACCAAGTGAGCTTGTGTTTGCCTACTTTCTTTAATTTTTTCAAATAAATTGGTACCCTGACCATTTCTTTTATTTTGGAGGATAAATAAGTGATTTCACTCCATTGGGGCCCAATTGCAAGGGAGGTAACCTCTATCTTCTTGATTTTCATTTCTCCTATGTGATCCAACGTGCTAAGTGTGAATTGCATGTCTACATTGCTTTCCTTGCCTTTCTTTAATTCCTTTCCCTTATTTCATTTACTTTTGCTTTTTATTTAAGTTATTCATTATGGGGTATGTGTACACCTCTTGGCTTGTAATAGATAGGGCTCGGAGAGCATTTGATCCATTTCCCCTTCCCCTTGGTTGCTTGCTTTTGTTGCTACATGTTTAATTGCTTTATTAGGCTCTTGTATCTAGTCGAGCATGCTAAGTGTTATGTGCTACGTGTTTGTAAGTGATTTGCATGTCTACTCGCTTTTTATAGTTATGAATGAATGTGATGGATGAATGTACGTCACCACACTAGTCCAACGCTAGTTGTGGCTCATTCATAGAAAGGGCTAGTCCAATGCTAGACCCAATAGGCCATCCCCCTTTCATTAGTGCATACTTGCATGTTCACTACATTTCATGCATTTTGCTTAGTTTTATCATTTGGCATGCTCCTCGAGCCCCTTTTCCCCTCATTTTAGGATTTTTGCATCTCATACTAGTTATAGGCTACATTTGCGTGAGAGTCCCCTTAAATATGGAATATAGACGAGTGTGGCTTTTTCTAAGCCTTAGCACGCTTGTATTCCCTCTATCAAAGGGAAAATTGAGTCACGATTTAGGTCTCCCCGTGCCCAATATGAATGCATTCCCTAGGATCATGCACTTTAAATCCATCTTATCATCTTCATTACACTTTCATTTTTACTCCCATTTGAACACGTGCACCTTTATATCCCTTCACTCGCACACGAGCACTTTTTCATTTGCACCCCAACACTTTCACATTCTTCTAATTACATATATGCATTTTGCCCACTGGCACTTAGAGTATATTTTCACATTCAAAGACATTTTCTTTGCACACTTCCACTCACACTATTGTTTTTATTACTTTTTCACACAAACTCACGTTTTTCATGGCATGCATTCATCCACTCATTTTTCACATCATTTAGGTTTAAGTGTGACCTCTCCAAAAGGATCATTGTTGGGCTTCACAATTAATGTGATTGCACCACTCAACCTTTGAAGAGAAATTTCCCCATGTCCCCCTAGGTCTAGGCTTTTGCATTCATATAGACTTATCCAACACGCTATACATACTTTGGGTAGAAAAATTAGGAAAGGTGGGGCTAAATCACGCAACTAGCCTTGGCTAGGTCGAAGGGGTGCCTTGGATTTTATCCTTGCCTTCCCCTTCGTCAAATGTGACTCCCAAACCTTTTTCGTTGGTTTACGTGGACTAGGAGTCGTTCAAAAGGGGTTTCTTTCTATCTTTCCTTTAGAAAATTTCTTTTGGGGTGACTTGGTACACCCTAACTCTATACCAAGTGGCGACTCCATTTTTCATTAAAAAAACCCCCTTTTGAACTTTGTTTGGCCAAATCGTCGCATTCTAAAGTCCCATGGCCTTTTATTTTCACTTTCACACGTTCACATATTCCACACTACTCACACACCACACATCATCAAAAAGTGGGGCGCGACACACCACCAGGGGTAATTTCGACCTGAGACATCGTTATGTTCTGGACTATTTTTACAAATATCAGGGACTTTAAGTCCGATTTCGAGCCTTTTGTATATGTATCTAGTTACTCGTCTGACAATCTATTGGATCAAGATTATTTGAGAAGTTGGATTGGAGTACTTTTAGTACTTGATTGTGATGAGTGATTCTTAGTATGTGATTGACCTTTGAGATATTTGATCTGACTAGTATTTGATTATGATAAGCGAGATTGAAATGATTCTTAATACGTGATCGACTTTCGAGAACTATTTTGATCTGATTAGTACAAGTTGGAATGTCGAGGACGACATTCTTTTAAGGAGGGGAGTTGTAACGCCCCGAGGCAGAAGAAAAGGGAAAAATTTATGGTGAATAGTGTTTTGTGGGGAATCCGGCCAGAAGCCGTGCAAATTCCTTATATTTTTCTTAAAATTCCCTTTTCTCTGACAAATACCACTTTATAATGGTCCTACTACTCAATCACCCCACAATAAGTGCCAATGAACCTAGAAAGTAGGGTTTCACGCTTCGGTTTCAAGTTTAGAGCAAAATTAGGGTTTTCACGATTTTTCGCCGGATGAATTTTCGGTACAGAGTAAGGATTAAATTTGGAGAGTAAAAGTGAATTTTAAGTGAGAAATAATATGTGATTAGTAGCAATGATATAAGGTTAGTGAATGGGAAGTAAAAACCCTAGTACGTGAGTTTTTAAGAAAAACGGCGCGAACCGGCGGGTCCCGCGCACTACCGATTGAACGCACCACTTGACCACCATTTTTCTTACCAAACAAGCTTATTGACTTTGAGCAAAATATCTTCTTAAATTACAGCTAAGGCTGACCGAAATTGGTGGCTAAAATGACAAGGAAAAGAAAGAGAAAAAAAAGAAAGGTGGTGGTGGCGACAAGTGTCGCCACCTAAGAGCATCTTGACCAAGACACTTTGCCTTCTTACTTAGCCAATTTTCTGCACTTTCCCCTTCATTTTTCCAGTAGCTGCCGACCAAAAGAGAGAGAGAAAGTGAGAGCAAGAAAACAATTCCATCTTCTTGATTTGCTTCAACTAAGTGAGGAATTCCAATTCCAAACCGATTAAAGGGTAGGTTGTGAGTTGGGAAGCTTGAGGAACCAAAAAATTTCAAAGGGAGTGAACTATCACTCATCCAAGCCTTGCTTTTGAGATCTGGATTTCAAACCTGGAGTATAGTTGAACGTGAATACTTGAAGCACTATAATTGGAGGATCGAAGTAAAGGATGAACTTGTTTTTGGATCTTTGTGTGGCTGGATGGCGTACATCTTGTATAGTTTAGTTTTGGTTTTGGTTTTGGTTTATGTACTTTTGGGCTTGTATAAATATTTGGAATTGAATCGGATGTAAATCTACATTTTACGCTTAAAACTAGTTTCCGCTTCGCTTATGATATGTAATTTTGGAGAATTGGATGTATTATTTGAGTTGTACCTTGTAATTTACTTGAGGAATGTAGTAAGTGAATGAGTCCCGGCGAGAGCTGGGCAGGCGGTCCGCTAAACCCTTTGGTTCGCCTTCGGGGGAGGTGGGGTCGTTACATCTTATACCACCACCAATCATGAATTGAACATCATTAGAGGAAGGAGAGGGGTCCTTCACAACTCACCTTAGCAATACAAGAGATAGAGCAACTAGTCACCTTAGCTTTCCAAACAACTCCACAAAACACCTCAAGACCACTTAGCAAAGAGATTTTATGGAATGATTTGGAGTTTTATAGGTTGGATTTGAAGATTGAGCAAGAAATAGAAGGAAGAAATTGATAGCTTTTATTTCTTTTGCTCTCCAATAAATTCGGCCAAGAGAGGAGAAATAAGAGGATGTTTTGGCCAATTTTTAGTATTTATTTGGTAAAGGTAAAGGTAAAGTTTAATGGTCAAAGTCAAGAGTGAATTGGATGGTGACACTGGTCACCTTTAGGTTTAAAACTTATCTTTTTGTCTCTCCAATACAAATATCTTAACACCTTGTAAAATAATCTCACTTAATCCAAAATCCCAACAAGTTATCAAAAATATATTGCATTTACCGTACTTGCGGGTCCCACGTCCAAAATACGCTCTTCATTTCGGGTTCTCACACTCATTCTTTCGGGGCGTCACAAACTCCCATCCTTAAAAGAATGTCGTCCTCGACATTTCATCTTGTACCAATCAAGTCAAGAAATTCCGCAAGAATCACTCAAGCATTCCAAGCAAACACTAAGAGTCAACTCAAACCCACAGTCCGGCATCCTAAACTTTAAGCCTAGGATACACTACATAAATCTGAAGCCTAAGCTCTGATACCACCTGTGACGGCCCCACCTCCCCCTAAGGCGAACCAAAGGGTTCGGCGGGCCGCCTGCCCAGCTCTCGCCGGGACTCAGTCGTTCACTACAATCCTCAAATAGATTACAAGATTTAAATCTCAAATATACATCAAAAGTTCCAACAGTTACATATCACAAGCGAAGCGTCCACGCTTCCGCTGCGCCACTCTAATCCATGATACCAACTATGATACAGGCGGATTTCAACATTCAAAGTACACAAACATCCACTTCAAATCCAGATCTAATCTGTACACGATATAGGCCATCCATTCTCACGAATGAGCACAACAAGCCTTTCCTTCGCCACGAGACCTGTGGAGGGGAATAAAATCGTTTTGGGGTGAGCTAGAAGCTCAGCGAGTAACCAGTAAAAGCAGTCATCAAATATATTTCACAGTAATGTATTCCAATGATGTCATGATTCCAAGATCAAATGTACGTTTATTGCTCTCGTGAGCCAGTGAAATCATTGCACTTGAACACCCAACGCTCAAATAGATCATTTAACATTAACAGTGAGAGGGAGCCCCTTTTTGAGCTCCGGATAAACATGAACATGAACCATAAACAGGGTGGAGACGTTGGTGTCCAGCACAAGACTCCCCAAGAACTCATTGAAGCCAAAATCATATCATGAATTCACATGCAAGCACGCATGAGATGCAGTCTAGTAAATAATGCAATAAACATTTCATAAGAAGCTTTAACAATAGTTTGGGGTCACTCACCTCCACGGCTCAGAAATTATCCATCATATAACATTGCCTTGCTCAAATCCAAGTCTTAGATCACAAACTCAATGCAAACAAGTCCTTTCAAAGTTCGGACAGCACTTCCCCTGAATTTGCTTACTTTTCCAGCCATCATGGGTTCAGTATTTCCTCATTCAAACCCAAAGGTACACACACAACAATAAGTTCATTCAATAGCCATTCAGCAAACTCCCAGTAGTACAAGTACAAGTCAAGCTAGGGAAAAGTCTGGAAATGAAAGTTAAGCTCAAAACTAGAAAAATAGGTTTTGACATCATTTTACGGTAATGGCACCAAAGGCACTACGAGTATCGGATGAAGGTACAAGATACACCGTTTCAAAGCTAAGAGATAGGGCTACAATATTGTAGAAGGTCACTCAACCCAGTTTCGAGTTTAACCAGGTCAAAAATGCAAGATACTACACCAGAATCACAAAAACAGATTCACAGAACGTATTCTAGTGGAAACATCATAAATCAGGCTATACAAGTCTAAATCCAGAAATTCCCAAACCAGATGAAAGATAAGAAATAGGGCTACATTTCATCAGAAGACCTCAACAACCAATTCTGAAGCCATTCTAACCAAAACAACCAATTACAGACTCAATTCTCACATTCGGGTAAAACCAGGGTAGCAAGGGTAATTCCGTCTTTTCACAAGTTACACTACTTTGATTGGCCTGAAATTTTGCAGGCACCTTTAAAATATCATTCCCTACAACTTTCATGTTTTAATCCAAGACCAATTCGGCCTCTAACTAGGAGCTATAAATTCGGGCAGAATGTTCCCTAACCAAACCCTAACTTTCCAAAATTCCTTCCAATTCAGCAATTGTTTGCAATTAACCACTTTTTCCACCTTCTAGAGTCATTACATACCATTTCCAATCATCATAGATAGCCACACAATCATGTTCATTTTAAAACAGAAAAATCCCCAAAAATAATAAAACTTCATCACTTCAACCAAAATCAAGATATAACCCATAAAAGTGCATTTTATACCACCACCATTCATGAATTGAACATCATTAGAGGAAGGAGAGGGGTCCTTCACAACTCACCTTAGCAATACAAGAGATAGAGCAACTAGTCACCTTAGCTTTCCAAACAACTCCACAAAACACCTCAAGACCACTTAGCAAAGAGATTTTATGGAATGATTTGGAGTTTTATTGGTTGGATTTGAAGATTGAGCAAGAAATACAAGGAAGAAATTGATAGCTTTTCTTTCTTTTGCTCCCCAATAAATTCAGCCAAGAGAGGAGAAATAAGAGGATGTTTTGGCCAATTTTTAGTATTTATTTGGTAAAGGTAAAGGTAAAGTTAAATGGTCAAAGTCAAGAGTGAATTGGATGGTGACACTTGTCACCTTTAGGTTTAAAACTTATCTTTTTGTCTCTCAAATACAAATATCTTAACACCTTGTAAAATAATCTCACTTAATCCAAAATCCCAACAAGTTATCAAAAATATATTGCATTTTCCGCACTTGCGGGTCCCACGTCCAAAATACGCTCTTAATTTCGGGTTCTCACACAGATTCTTTCGTGGCGTCACACCGAGCCCTCTCCGTCAGCTGTCTCTTCATAGAGAAGAGGTGCTGGTGAGTGTCCTGAAGCTGACGGTGTAAAGCGTCCGCCTTATGCAACTCATCTCGGAGACCCCGCTCCAAGTCCCTAATGCGCATCACCTGCCCGTGGCCAACCTCTCTGGCCTCCTCTAGCTGACTAATTTGACTAGGTCGCTAATAGTCCACTGCCAGGACGACCTCGTCAGGGTTACTGTACGTATCCCAACACCTACAAGTTCGGTGCGACACCTGACCAAAAGGGGAGTACAAAGTGTAAGGCTCTCCAGGCCTTTGCCGATAACGGATCGCCCGCTTACGCAACACTCGATCCTCTGGGCCCCTCACACTCAGAGGTCTCGGTCCCACGCCACTGGGTCCCGCACCACTCGAACTGCCCGGATACATACCTACAAAACATTAATTCGTCAGTTCTCTGGCATTTCAGCTTAAAATATATCATTCATCTTAAAAGAATCAAGTATGCCTTGTGCCTATTACGTATGTCCCACTTGCCCAAGTCCTCTAACCTAGGCGCTCTGATACCACCTGTGACGATCCCACTTCTCCAATGGGCGAACCCGAGGGTATTAGCGGGCCGCCTGCCTAGTTCGCGCCAGGACTCGAAACTTAAAGTAAGAACACGAGATAACCCGAAAGAGCACTATATACACAATATATACAATCCCAAAAGTGTTCTAATCATCCCATTACATCCTTATGAATATAACCAGAACCAAAAAGTAGACCCTAAGGAGGGTCCTTATACAAACCACCAAAACTAAAACAAACATCCTAATTGTCCAACTATTACATGCAAATCTAACTATACTAGTGTGTGTGTCAAAGGTCCCCGCGTCGGCCCCTGCTAAGGAAAACAAAAGAAAAGGGGTAAGCTATATGCTTAGCAAGTAAACAGGGGCAAAAGCGTAAATCTGACATATTAACAATTACACAGTAAGAGTAAAGCAAAAGCAGAAAAACAACATCACATAATAAGGATACGGGTGGCTCCAAAGCCAATTCATGTGCCATGTATGATCTCCTGCCGACACTCCGTCGACCACAAATAATGGTCCGTAGAACTCCACTTGTTCTCCCACCGTACACCTTATCACCCTCTCTGGCCAGACACCTCACAAACTTGCTCGAGCGAACGAAATTGAGCTTGGTTCACAAACTTGGTCCACATACTCGGTGAACCGGATTCACAAACTTGGTGACCTCAATCCAGGTTGGACTGACTTCGACCAAGCCCTAACCGGCTCGAATAGTCCATCTAGGTATTGAGATCGGGCCCCAAACTCACAAACTTCACAAAATTATTCAAAAGTCACCCCGAGCCACAAGTTCAAGGGTTTTAGTTCCAAAATTGCTCATATACACAAGCCATGTACAAATATGTGCGCAAGTTAGGGTTTAGGTCGAGTGCGATAAAGTACACCCTCGCCTAGGTACCCTCTTCATACATATCGAAACACATAAGCAACTAACACACAAGAGCGGCCAGAATACTTACCCAACGAACAAAAGAGCAAAAGTACGAAATTCGTGCCGCGAGGAGTAGCTAGTAGGCCCCACCGTCTCCACCTAACTCACCAACGTCTAAAATTGAAGATTGTGTCACAATATATCACAAACGCTACTAACATACTTAAAACAAGCAAAACGGTAAAATTGGCACATGAAAGTGCGGAAACGGCAAGTTGGACACACGCAAGTGCGGAAACAGCAAACGGAAACGGTCAAATCTGCCATCTCAAACCGTTTTGATCAAAAGTTAGGCTAGGAATATCGGATGAAGGTGGGTGAGACACCTTTTCGAAGCTACGAGGAAGGGATACAATTTTGATGAAGACACCTAAGTCCGGATCTGAACAGAAATAGGTCGAAAGTATGGAAAATCGTTCCAGAAATTTGCACTGTAGAATGATGGACAGGGTATGTTTACTGGACCATAACTCCCAGCTCACAAATCCAAATCAGGAAATTCTAAAGGCATTAGAAAGCTGGGACATAAGGCTAAAACTTTTATGTTTGGACCAAAACCTGAATCCACTCAGAACAGAACGAAAATTGAGTGGCAAAGTACCCATCAGAACTGTCCAGATTCAAAGGCAGTTCTGACGATCGACCTTGTTTTGGTCATAACGGGAACTACGGAACTCGGATTTCGACGTAATTTATACCGTTTCGAAGCTAAAACAAAGATATACATTTCTTATGAAGGAGTTGACACCCAGATCGTATGGTATCAAAACAGAAAAAACACGGTCAGAGGCTAATTGCAAAACGCAGCATAACCCAATGTTCAAAACAGGCATGAGTGTTTTGTCTATAACTCAGGATATACTAATCTGTTTGGCCTGAAATTTTTTAGAAATATTCAGGACATAAGAGGGTACAACTTTCATGTTTTGAGGAACTTCTGAATCCATACGTAACATCAAGAAAAATGAAGCCAAAGTTCAGATGCTGAACTGCCCTGATTTTCCAGTTTTGCAGGTTTTGCGCGCCGCAACCGCACGGTCCGTTTCTATGGTTCTTATACCAGTTTTCCAACCCAAAATCCTACCAATGAAACACACATATACCAGCGTCTAAAGGTCTATTAATGGTCCGAAATTCTCTCCTTATTTTACCACAAAATTACCAAACACTAACCATAATCCCTAACCTAACTTCATTTGCACTAAGGAACTTGATCTAACATCCAACTAACCAAACCCTAACCAACTAAACATTAGCCAAGATAAACTAACCTAAGAAAGCCTAGGGTGTCATAATCAAAATCTGATTTTACCAAAATCTAGCCATACAAGAACAATTAATACATCACAAATTCCATTTACAAGCCAATTTCTCAATCACAACAACTAAGGAAAGCATTCCTAGCCTTAATCAAAATTTCAGCAACATCATCAACATAATTAAACCATGAAACTTCAATATACACATCACATCCACCATACAAATCCATAATCACAACAAAATACATCACTTCCATAGCTCAAAGATTAAAAACCCCAAAATTTAACTTTCAAAGAAGATGATTTGTGAGAACCCGTAAAACCCTAATTATTTTTCCTAGGGTTTATTTCCCCTTAATTGCATGTTTTCTGCATTTTCGGGCCTAGGAATATTTTTCTGGTAGATTTTATGAGTAATTATAGTTTTTAGATGATTTTTCTAGTATTGGTGAGTTTTTAGAAAATTAAGAATATATTTTGGACGTGGGACCCACTAGTGCGAAAAGTACGGCAAAATTCGGCCAATAAGGTTAAGTTTCGGATACTGTTTAAAATTTATCGGGAGTTAAGAGATTAGTAGAGAGTGTGAAGTGATTGATGTGAGAGAGAAAAGAAAGATAGGAATGCATTTAAGGAGGTAACAAGTGTCACCTTCTCATTTGATGCCTTTTAAGAATTACTATTCACAATTTTGACTTTTTTTGACCAAAGGTTAAATATCTCAAAAAATTGCACAAAATTCACCATTTTTGCACCCTTGATGGTCGGCTCTCTCTCTCTCAAAGAAGAAGACAATTTCCTAACTTTCAAGCTTCCATAAGCTTCAATCTTCCATGAACAAAGGCTTAGACTAGATTCTACTCCATAAAACCTTATCTTCTAGTGATAGTAAGTTGTTTGGTGAAGTTGTTTTGAAGCTCTAAGGTGGCCAACCTCTCTATCTCTCTTAATTTCTTGGTAAGTGATGCTTGAACACCCTACTACACCTAATGATGGTTATATTATGCTTAGAAGTGGCTTGAGTGTTGGATTATATGATTTATTTCTTGGTTTGGCTTGATTTGGTGAAGTTTTCCATTTTATGATGAATTTTCTGGTTTCATATGAGTTTGATGTTGTGGACTAGTATGATGCTTGGTAATAAGGGGCTTTGGATCTAGTAGGTGTGAATTGTTGTTAAATGCAATCAATTTTGGAATTGGAATGAAATGTGAGAAGTTAGGGTTCTTGAACCCCTATTCTGTCCGAAATTTTAGGTCATAGCTAGAGGCCGAATTGGACTTTGCTCAAAACATGAAAGTTGTAGGTATTGATGAGTTTAGTGTGACTACAAAATTTCAGGGCAATTGGACTAGCGTAGAGTGAGTTATGCCATTTTTACTGTTTCTGTTTTTGGTGAACAGAATGTCCGAACTGCGATAGTAATTGCCTGTTTTGACTGGAATTGGTTTGGATTTTGAAGTTGGTGTCTTCTGAGGAAATGTAGCTGGATGTCTTAGCTAACTTATGCCTTTGGAATTTCGGCATTTGTACCTGTGTAGGCTGAGATTGACGTATTACAGTTTTGTGTGTTTTGCAAATCTGTTTTGGTAATTCTGGTTTGGTATTTGGCACTTTTGACCTAGTTGTGCTAGGATTTGGACTGAGAGGCCTTCTACATTGTTGTAACCCTGTTTCATAGCTTCGAAACGGTGGGTCTTACACCCCTAACCGATAATTGTAGTGAGAGTTGTGCCATTACCGCATTATGACGTCAAAACCGGTTTTCTTATCAAGGCCAACATTAAAGCCTTTCTTAATTTCTGGTTTGCTTTCATGCTTGTATATGTTTATAAAACCCTATTGGGGTTGTGAATTGGTGTTGTTTATGGCTCGGTATGGTTTCTTGTTTTATGATATTGTGAGCTATGGAACGGCTCTTGACATGAAATGCTTATATGTGTGTTGTTGGGTTGTGATTGAAGAAAAATAATGAAGCCTTATGGCTGGAAAATTTGGTAAACACAAAGGGCATGCTGCCCGAATTTTTACTCGAGATTTAGAAAACTATATTCTCGACTTGAGTAAAGGTTAAGTATTTAACCCTTGAATTTCCATGCATGAAACCCTATTGGGCGATAATTGGTTTGACTTTATGACTCGTTATCGAGTCTTATGGTATTTGTTTACATGTTCTAGGGCGTGACGATAGCTCACGACATTCTCCTGACGGAAGTGCATGAAATAGCACTTAATTGATTGGTGAGTGTACTACTCACTTGTGTGCTATTATATGGCTTTGATATTTGAACTTGAGATGTTGTATGTTAATGGATTGATGTGAGAGTGTACTTTATCACTCTCACTTATTGTTTCACATGTTATTGAAAAGTTATTGGAAAGTTATTGGAAAGTTATTGGAAAGTTATTGGAAAGTTATATGAACTGATATATGAAATGAAATACATGACTTGATATCGATTGGACAAGTATCCAACGACTACAAATGTTATCATTGAGCTCAACCCCATTGGTAGTTGATTGAATCGAGCCGACAAGGGTTTGGTCGTGACAATTAATGAGCCTTGGGTAAAGTTATAAGGAATCTTGTAGTATGAGAGACTCTTGATTCCGGTATACTCGAGTAATACCACAGTGCAAGTGTTTGGAGTGCAGGCCCGGTAGGGGGATGTTTGGTGGAAGGAATGGGAGAGAAGAGGGGTCTACAGTTGGTTACTTTTCAAACATTGACGGAGAGTCAATGAGACCGATCAAGAATTGAAACGAGGAAAAGGGCTCTTGAGAGCCACCCGTATCCTTTTATCCTCATTAGTAATGTGTGGCTTTATTTATTTTGGTAAATTGGACTGTTAAGCTTGATGTATCCATGAACTTGGTTGCTTGAGTTGTATTCTCACTGGGCAATTAGCTCACCCCGTTCCTTTTGTTTTCCTTACAGGAATATGACTCTTTTGGAATGAATTGTGATAAATGGTTGCCAAATGAATTAGATGAATGACTCTTTTGTATTGTATATAAAATGGGACCCTAAATGTATCATTAGGGCCGTTTTCACTTTTGTTTTGGCAAACCATATATGTAGTGACTTTTGTATCACTTTTAAATGTCATTTTGGTTTGTAAAGGCTAAATGTTATGGGGTATATGTAATTCGATGTTTGGTTGGGTTCGGACGAGTCGGTTACTATTCATGGCCGACTTTCATTTTCTTTTATTTTGGGTTATTTTGCCCTTTTGCCTTATTTGCGCGCGTTAGAAGTTCCGGAACGTGAAAGATCGCTCTAATCTGATCCGTAGTCCTGGCGAGAGCTGGGCAGGCAGTCCGCTAACCTCTTTGGTTCGCCTTAGGGGAAAGTGGGGCTGTCACATGATTTACCTTCAAATAGGTTTGATGGATGATCAAACTTCAACAATCAAGTTCCTAAGGTGTTCCCTCAAGCTCCAAAGGCAAGATGGAAGCTAGAAATGGAAGAATTTTGAAGGAAGTCTTTTCCCCTCTCTTGGTCTCACTCTCGGCTTCTCCCTCTCCCTTTCTCTCCAAGTTTTGTTTTGTTTTGTCTTGTGATTAGCCTACAATTCTTAAGGTAATAAATAGTCAAAGACCATAGGAGATATTTTTAGGCTAACCAATCACATAAAAAATGCTTTATTTGCCTTTTAAACCCTTGCACCTCAACCTAGCTTTTATCCTACTCTTGCCCTCAAACATTTGATAATCTTTCAATTAACTCCATAGGTCATAACTTAATCTAATCTAAAACATGTAATCACGCTTAATTACTTTACTAATCACTTTCCTATCTTAATCACCTATACTTAAACATACTTTTTCCATAATAAAACAATCAAACAACAACTTTTATATCTTTGGCAAAATTGGGGTTTTTAAACTCCACTTAAACTTTCTAATAAATTGTAACACTAGAGGTTTGCTAATCTAGAATTTGCTAACCATCTCAAACTTGCTAAACCTTTGTAAACTAAAACGAATCCTAAACTTACGAATACCAAAACACACACTAGAACACCGAATATAAATTATAGCTCGAACCTACGAATAATAATACATAAACCAGGGTTTTCAATCTTAACCAAGATTAGGGTTTTCTCCTTAGCCCTAAAACCCTACTTTCACCGCACCGAATAATAAATCACCCTAATATCAACTTACGAACTGATTGGGGCCTCACAATCTCCCCTACTTAGGACAATTTCATCCTCAAAATTAATTCTTTGGTCAAAGCGTACCTTCGAAACCCGCCGAAGGGTCAGTCACCTCTTGTTGACCCATTGCATACACTCTTGCTGGCCCTGTTGGTCGATTTCCCCCGGCGTT
This sequence comes from Coffea arabica, assembly GCF_036785885.1. NCBI lineage: Eukaryota > Viridiplantae > Streptophyta > Magnoliopsida > Gentianales > Rubiaceae > Coffea > Coffea arabica. The sequence continues at coordinate 38,557,449 of NC_092331.1, read as the reverse complement.
CGTCGGTTTTATTGTGGTCCCTTCTGTTGGTGGTTTGAGTCCTTCCTTCTGCATCTTAGGGCACCGGGCAATCAGATGTTCGGTGCTGCCACATTTGAAGCACTTCCGTACCGAACTATTTTTCCAGCAATTTTTATCGGTGTGATTGCCCCCACAGAAACCACAGGTTGGCTTAGTGGCCATACTTGACCCTCCACGCGGGGTACTCCTCGAGGGCTCTTGTACTACCTGACCTCGCCTAAAGTTATTCAGAGTTCTTACAGGTCGTGGACCGTCTGTGCCTTTACTCATCTTAGCAAGTGGCTCGTTTCGCAAGCTCTGTCCAATCGCAGAATCATTCGAGCTAGGTTGCCTCCTTTTCCGGTCATGGAAGGCTTTAACCTGTCCCCTGGCAGTCTCAATCCGCTGTGCTTTTTCTAGCGCCTGGCTAAATGTGTCAAGCTGTGCGGCCGCTAGTGCTTCCTGGATCTCCACATTCAAGCCTTGGGTAAAACGGCGAATTCGCTTTTGCTCTGTTAGTACCAGCTCTGGGGCAAAGCGAGAGAGTTTAGTGAACTGAGTCTCATACTCTGCCACGCTAGATGCCCCTTGACGCAGGCGGATAAAATCATCTTCCCGTTTTTCTTGCACAATGGGAGGTAAATATTTTTCAGTAAATTCCCGTGTAAAGTTGATCCAGGTCCAGGGGGTTTGTTCGTACTCCCACTTGGTTTTAATCACGTTCCACCAGGCTCGAGCGGCCCCTTCAAACTGGAAAACAGCAAAAGATATCTGCCGCTCCTCCGAATACCTAAGCGCGGCAAATATATCTAACATGCGGTCCATCCAGGCCTCTACTAGGTCAGGATTGGGTCCACCTATAAACTTAGGAGGTGCAAACTTTTGGAACCGTTCCAAAGCACGGTACTCTCCCTCATGATTACCTGGATTATGTCCCGGATTATGTCCAGGATTCTCAGTACTGCTTCCCTGGCCCTGTGGAATTGCCATTCGCTCTAGTAGATCGGCCATCCGTTGAATGGCTGTAGGGACTTGATCCGGCCCATTTTCATTATTTCCTTCAGAGCCTCGTCCTGGCTCCCTATCTCTACTTGGACCACCGGAATCCATCTAGGGGTACAAGTCTATAGATCAGAACATAACATGTACTTATTGTCCAAACTATAAGCAAAGGAGGGGACACAAAACTTATGCATAAAAGACATGCAAAGGATAAGTTCTAAAATTATACTCAAATATATACATATATTTACAAAGTCACACCAAAAGATTTACAAATTACCCGACCTCCAGTCGGTACAAAACCCAATATACACATAAGCATCGGCTCCAAAAATCTAGCCAGCCAACCAAATAACAAAAGGGAGTAGTCATGCCAGTTCTAACAAAAGTAATCCACCAACTAAACAAAAGTACAAAAGCGACCCTACACGCCTCCCCTAGGGCCCAGGTTCCCAACGGAACCTAACGTGTCCACCTCGTCCATCATCTCTGGACCGATGGCTCGTGGCGGTGCCTCCGCGGCCATATCTAGTATGACCTCGCAGTCCATCGAAATACTCCGAGCCCTCTCCGTCAGCTGCCTCTTCATAGAGAAGAGGTGCTGGTGAGTGTCCTGAAGCTGACGGCGTAAAGCGTCCGTGTGGCGACCCCACTTCCCCCTAAGGCGAACCAAAGGGTTGGCGGGCCGTCTGCCCAGCTCTCGCCAGGACTCACGCAAGCATTCAAACCCAAAACCTTCCGACGATTAACCTAAGCTATTACAAAAAGGATTCTTTCGAAACAAAACGATTTCTACCACCACATTAACTTCAGAGATAACAGTATATAACTTAGCCAAACGACGGTTCTTAAATACTTCCAGCGACGCTCGCAATAGATAAGGATATACTATACTAATACAAACGTACAAATTGAGTATTAGAATTAGAGATTACACTATTCCAGCTTCAAGTGGCAATCCAAAATAAAAGTACAATGCTTAGCTTAGAATTCATTACAGACCGAAAATTACATTCAAATAGTTCAAGTACAACCATAGGAAATATAAGCTGCTCAAATACTTTCAAACTTCCCATCCTGTAAGGAAAACAAATAAACATGGGGTGAGCTAAAGCTCAGTGGTGCCCCAAAACATGCAGTCACGTAATTCAAACAGCGAGTAATAACTTAAACAAGTTAAAGAAAGCGTGTAACAACACAAGGTAGGATACAGGGGCTCTCAGGAGCCATTTTCCTCGCTTGATCACCATTTATCGTAGTTGACCCTCCGTCAACTCTCACTACCTATGATCCATGTAGATCCACTCATTTTAATCCTAACCCGTCACCATTCATACCCCTGTCCCGGGCCCGAACGTCGACTAAGGACGCAGTATACTCGAGATATACCCGTAGATAATTGGTCGAGTGATTCACCCAAAGACGTTTTTTTTTTTTTGTAGTTCGATTCAAGTGCCGAGGGATTCACCCAACGACGTAACTACTTTTAGATTCAGGGATTCACGAGAAAAATGATTCACGCAAGTCACCACTCGAACGGCTAGTGCGATAAAGTACACACTGCTCACTTCGATGGATCAAAAACTCGTTTTGCAATTTATCGCATATCGAGTCAAGAAAGCACTTAATTCAGGTAGGAAAAGAACAGGCAGGGACACTCACCAAGAGTGGAGTTCAGATATCAGGTTGGGATTCGAATTCCGCGTCCTCGCGATATCCTAAAAACCAGATTTTGAAACTATAAGTTTCTATTCAGTTTTTAAACTTATTTGTATAAGAATTTATTTAATATAATATTAGTTTACTTCCTCAAGAGATTTTCAAAAATCTAATTAGATTGAAGCTTGACAAAAGTAGTAAAAGTGTTCCTTATTTTTATCCTTAGAGGTGGGTAACTAGTATCCTTTTCTTAAAATAAGTTGACAAATCTCTAAACAATAATGTTAGAAAGTTACTTTGAACATTCCCTAAAGTTACGGCTTTTGCAAAAATTATCCTTAAAAACTATTTTTCTTAAAATAGGGTTTCTTGCTGAGCAAGTCTCCCAAGCTTTTCACTAAAATTGGTAAAGCTCGTATTTTGGAACTTTTCCTATAGTTAACTATTCCAAGTGCAAAGCTTAAAGAAAGAAAAAGAATTAAAATAAGACTTAGAGTTTCCAAAAACTATTTAACTTATTTACTATAGCGATCAAGGCTAATTTGGGCTAAAGGAATTTATCGAGTTGGAAAGTTTTAGGCAAAACACTAAATATGGAGTTTTATAGTATAATGCTAGCTGGAAAATATTTTTGATTAATTTTGATCACAACTACTCGAGTTCGCAAGGTCGATATAACTTCCACAGCTCCGATTCCTTTTCGAAGACATATTATGGACCAAAATATGGCAAAAATCACATAGCAAATTACTAGGGCTTCGTCAATCATTAGCCCTAGCTTTAGGCAATTGAAATTCTGAATAAAATAAAATGATCAACCAAGGTTTCATCAATCATTAGCACTTGGTTTCAGCAAACCCATCATAAGCAAGTAAAAATAAAAGTAAAGCCCCAAGACATTCCAGCAATTAACTTCCATCATTCAGTAGTACTTTATAAATTCATTCCAATGGCCAAGGGCTTCATCAATCATTAGCCCTGGACAACATCAATCACTCCCAACCACAATTTAGCCAAGAATTTAAACCACAAGTAAGCTAAAATCTCAGTCCAAATCCAACTTTAGTTTCACAAGGAAATCAGACATTCATACCAGGCAGTCTACTTTGAGGAGTCACGAATAGCAGTATACATGGCGGAAAAATATAAAATTTCTACAGAACAAAGGCCCATGAGTCTATTTTCATACGCCACTGACGGCACCTCAATCGGAATTTCCTACACCAAGATATATGCATTTTGCCTAGACTGGTCAGAAGTTCCGAAAATCTGGAAGCTCTTGATCACATGTGGAAAAGCTCCTTTTTCTCTTTTTAAAACCACAAGGCTTTTAGTCTAACCATCCATACGACTCTAGTAGAATTTTAGCACCACATTTTCTAGACAATTTCAACCATTATAAATTCAAAGAAAGTTTCACAATCAAGCTGGAATTTTTAACTCAAACTTTGGCGATCACAAGGAAAATTTCCAGCAGTTGTATATCCATGTTTTTGGTTAAATCTTTCAAAATATCAAATGACTCATTGCCAAATAGCTTTCACAGATTACATGTACATTTTGTCATGCATTTCGAGATCCTAACATCCCAAGGAAAAAAATTCCAGGAACCACTTAAAAAATTCCAAGTTCAAGTTCACAGCGTTTCACAAAGAAATTCCAGCAATAACAATGGTTCTAAACAGAATTTTCTTTGGTTAAAACAGAATTTTTTTTTTTTGGGTACTCTATTAGGACATGCAAACACGTAGTTAGCTAGTAAAGGTTTCCAAATTCAAACTACAATTACACACATCTAACACAAATCCAGAAATTATATCAGCTAGTCTCGAATGATCATTCATGAACCAATTTTTCTGCTTTCATTTTATTTTCTTGATTAGCCGAACTACTTGACCCTATGCAAGCTTTAATTAACATGTTGTTAACTAGTTAATCGTATCAATCAACTCATATCATCACCATAAGACAGATTGAGAATTAAATATCAAATTTAAGGTCTCGGAAATTTTCAGCTCATAAGAATTTCCAATTCATCAAACCAGAATTTCTTAGGTTCCTTAATTCATCAATCAACTTCATAGAATTAACATGCAGGGTCCTAGACATCATAAACATTAAGTTCCACTCGGCTAATTACACTTGAGTGCTCAGGTTATCACAAGAAAACAGAATTTCAGTTGCACTTCCAAACCATTCTCTCGGCAGAATCATTCTCAACAAAACAGAATTTTCTAAGCTCCTTAGTTCATCATCCGATATTTTCTTCAGTTAAAGCCTTTTATTTTGCCCTTAATTCTCACATGCACAATTGCTGAGTTAATTAGCTAACATCCAGACCAGAAAATCAGCTCGGCAGCAGCAAAACACATTCATAATTCCAGAATTTGGTGAGACTACACTCGGATGAGTTTGCATGTGAAAAGTCCTATTTCATTTTTATTTCCAAGGTAGTCCAGGCTAATTAAATTCATGCATGACCCTAATCATAATAATCATCCAAGATTCGATTAGTTAATCACCAAAGCATGCTCAAATCATTTCCGGAAAACACATTAGAGCTGCAATTCCAACTCAGCTATTCGGCAGGGACATTTAACCAAAACAGAAATTTTTCTAATAACTTGATTTCATCAACCGATTGTACCACAATACATGCATGCTTCAAGATAGCTCAAACTACCTCTGATTAGTCCTAAAATGATCCAGAATTTTACCTCACCGCAAGCTAATCTTTCACACGAAAATCTGGAAAATTTTTCTTCCTCTCGGCTCTCACGCACGCGGCAGTGATTGTGGTTGTGGTTGTCGGTGGAGCTGGTGGTGTCGCAGCCGTGAAGTTGGGTGCAATGGAGGTGCAGAATGTGTGGAGCTTGCTCACGGTTTCTCTCTGCCTTCACTCCAGCTTACGGCCAGAACCAAACAGAAAGAAGATTGCAGTTCGCGTTCTTCTTTGTCGATGATAGCGAGACGGAGAGGGAATGTGTTTGTGGAGAGGAAATGAGATTGTGGCTTGAGATATGAAAGGGAGAGAAAGATGTATGGTGCCGGTTTAGGAGAAGAGGTTGAGTGTTAGCAAAGATTGTGTACTGCAGTGGTGAAGATGCCGGTTGGTCAGCTAGGGTGGTGGTGTGTTGAAGTGGTGAAGGATGGGGTTGGCCGGCTGGGGTGGTGGCTGATCATGCTGTCCGAGGAGTTGTTTGGCTGTGCATGGAATGGTTGTGGTGTAGTGGAGGGTAGTTTAGTCTTTTCACTTCTCCTCCTATTATTCACTTAAGTCCTTAGTTCTAACTTAGCTCCAAAAATTATCCCCAAGTGTGATTTGAACGCCTAATGATTCGCTAATCCTGCAAGGCTTTGGTTATCGAAATTTTATGTCCTAAATATGGTTAGAGTACTTGTATTGATTTTATCTAGAATTTACCGGTTGCATAAACATATAGAGATATCTAGCTACACTTAACCTTATTCGAAATTAGAATTAGCTATATAACAAAATTAAGGAATTATTTTCAAGGAGTAAACTTAATATAACTCAAGAATTATTAACTTAGTGTAGCAAAGCTAAGTGCTTTAATAGTTAGCACCGTTATATTATTTTGCACACGAAAATTATTTTTATTTACTTGTTTAAAACAAATGAAATAGTGTGGTAGATTGGAATAAGAACTACGAATGAAATATGCACTAGTATATAAAAGCGAGTGAAAGTAATACTAGAAAAGATTTAAAGAATACGAATGCTAAATAAAAGTGAAATTGAAGTATGCATTGGTATTTCTGCAAAATTCAAGGTTCTCACAGTCCGCCCTATGCAACTCATCTCGGAGACCCCGCTCCAAGTCCCTAATGCGCATCACCTGCCCGTGGCCAACCTCTCTGGCCTCTTCTAGCTGACTAATCAGACTGCGTCACTAATAGTCCACTGCCAGGACGACCTCGTCAGGGTAACTGTACATATCCCAACACCTACAAGTTCGGTGCGACACCTGACCAAAAGGGGAGTACAAAGTGTAAGGCTCTCCAGGCCTCTGCCGATAACGGATCGCCCGCTTACGCAACACTCGATCCTCTGGGCCCCTCGCACTCAGAGGTCTCGGTCCCACGCCACTGGGTCCTGCACCACTCGAACTGCCCGGATACATACCTACAAAACATTAATTCGTCAGTTCTTCGGCATTTCAGCTTAAAATATATCATTCATCTTAAAAGAATCAAGTATGCCTAGTGCCTATTACGTATGTCCCACTTGCCCAAGTCCTCTGACCTAGGCGCTCTGATACCACCTGTGACGACCCCACTTCTCCCAAGGGCGAACCCGAGGGTATTAGCGGGCCGCCTGCCTAGCTCGCGCCAGGACTCGAAACTTAAAGTAAGAGCACGAGATAACCCGAAAGAGCACTATATACACAATATATACAATCCCAAAAGTGTTCTAATCATCCCATTACATCCTTATGAATATAACCAGAACCAAAAAGTAGACCCTAAGGAGGGTCCTTATACAAACCACCAAAACTAAAACAAACATCCTAATTGTCCAACTATTACATGCAAATCTAACTATACTAGTGTGTGTGTCAAAAGTCCCCGCGTCGGCCCCTGCTAAGGAAAACAAAAGAAAAGGGGTAAGCTATATGCTTAGCAAGTAAACAGGGGCAAAAGCGTAAATATCACATATTAACAATTACACAGTAAGAGTAAAGCAAAAGCAGAAAAACAACATCACATAATAAGGATACGGGTGGCTCCAAAGCCAATTCATGTGTCATGTATGATCTCCTGCCGACACTCCGTCGACCACAAATAATGGTCCGTAGAACTCCACTTGTTCTCCCACCGTACACCTTATCACCCTCTCTGGCCAGACACCTCACAAACTTGCTCGAGCGAACGAAATTGAGCTTGGTTCACAAGCTCGGGTCACAAACTTTGTCCACATACTCGGTGAACCGGATTCACAAACTTGGTGACCTCAATCCAGGTTGGACTGACTTCGACCAAGCCCTAACCGGCTCGAATAGTCCATCTAGGTATTGAGATCGGGCACCAAACTCAAAAACTTCACAAAATTATTCAAAAGTCACCCCGAGCCACAAGCTCAAGGGTTTTAGTTCCAAAATTGCTCATATACACAAGCCATGTACAAATATGTGCGCAAGTTAGGGTTTAGGTCGAGTGCGATAAAGTACACCCTCGCCTAGGTACCCATTTCATACATATCGAAACACATAAGCAACTAACACACAAGAGCGGCCAGAATACTTACCCAACGAACAAAAGAGCAAAAGTACGAAATTCGTGCCGCGAGGAGTAGCTAGTAGGCCCCACCGGCTCCACTTAGCTCACCAACGTCTAAAATTGAAGGTTGTGTCACAATATATCACAAACGCTACTAACATACTTAAAACAAGTAAAACGGCAAAATTGGCACATGGAAGTGCGGAAACAGCAAGTTGGACACACGCAAGTGCGGAAACGGCCAAATCTGCCATCTCAAACCGTTTTGATCAAAAGTTAGGCTAGGAATATCGGATGAAGGTGGGTGAGACACCGTTTCGAAGCTACGAGGAAGGGCTACAATTTTAATGAAGACACCTAAGTCCGGATCTGAACAGAAATAGTTTGAAAGTATGGAAAATCGTTCCAGAAATTCGCACTGTAGAGTGACGGACAGGGTATGTTTGCTGGACCATAACTCCCAGCTCAAAAATCCAAATCAGGAAATTCTAAAGGCATTAGAAAGCTGGGATATAAAGGTAAAACTTTGATGTTTGGACCAAAACCTGAATCCACTCAGAACAGAACGAAAATTGAGTGCCAAAGTACCCGTCAGAACTGTCCAGATTCAAAGGCAGTTCTGATGATCGACCTTGTTTTGGTCATAAAGGGAGCTACGGAACTCGGCTTTCGACGTACTTTATACCGTTTCGAAGCTAAAACAAAGATCTACATTTCTTATGAAGGAGTCGACACCCAGATCGTACGGTATCAAAACAGAAAAAACACGGTCAGAGGCTAAATGCAAAACGCAGCATAACCCAATGTTCAAAACAGGCATGAGTGTTTTGTCTATAACTCAGGATACACTAATCTGTTTGGCCTGAAATTTTGTAGGAATATTCAGGACATAAGAGGCTACAACTTTCATGTTTTGAGTAACTTCTGAATCCATACGTAACATCAAGAAAAATGAAGCCAAAGTTCAGATGCTTAACTGCCCTGATTTTCCAGTTTTGCCGGTTTTGCGCGCCGCAAGCGCACGGTCCGTTTCTATGGTTCTTATACCAGTTTTCCAACCCAAAATCCTACCAATGAAACACACATATACCAGCGTCTAAAGGTCTATTAATGGTCCGAAATTCTCTCCTTATTTTACCACAAAATTACCAAACACTAACCATAATCCCTAACCTAACTTCATTTGCACTAAGGAACTTGATCTAACATCCAACTAACCAAACCCTAACCAACTAAACATTAGCCAAGCTAAACTAACCTAAGAAAGCCTAGGGTTTCATAATCAAAATCTGATTTTACCAAAATCTAGCCATACAAGAACAATTAATACATCACAAATTCCATTTACAAGCCAATTTCTCAATCACAACAACTAAGGAAAGCATTCCTAGCCTTAATCAAAATTTCAGCAACATCATCAACATAATTAAACCATGAAACTTCAATATACACATCACATCCACCATACAAATCCATAATCACAACAAAATACATCACTTCCATAGCTCAAAGATTAAAAACCCCAAAATTTAACTTTCAAAGAAGATGATTTACCTTCAAATAGGTTTGGTGGATGATCAAACTTCAACAATCAAGTTCCTAAGTTGTTCCCTCAAGCTCCAAAGGCAAGATGGAAGCTAGAAATGGAAGAATTTTGAAGGAAGTCTTTTCCCCTCTCTTGGTCTCACTCTCGGCTTCTCCCTCTCCCTTTCTCTCCAAGTTTTGTTTTGTTTTGTCTTGTGATTAGCCTACAATTCTTAAGGTAATAAATAGTCAAAGACCATAGGAGATATTTTTAGGCTAACCAATCACATAAAAAATGCTTTATTTGCCTTTTAAACCCTTGCACCTCAACCTAGCTTTTATCCTACTCTTGCCCTCAAACATTTGATAATCTTTCAATTAACTCCATAGGTCATAACTTATTCTAATCTAAAACATGTAATCACGCTTAATTACTTTACTAATCACTTTCCTATCTTAATCACCTATACTTAAACATACTTTTTCCATAATAAAACAATCAAACAACAACTTTTATATCTTTGGCAAAATTGGGGTTTTTAAACCCCACTTAAGCTTTCTAATAAATTGTAACACTAGAGGTTTGCTAATCTAGAATTTGCTAACCATCTCAAACTTGCTAAACCTTTGTAAACTAAAACGAATCCTAAACTTACGTATACCAAAACACACACTTGAACACCGAATATAAATTATAGCTCGAACCTACGAATAATAATACATAAACTAGGGTTTTCAATCTTAACCAAGATTAGGGTTTTCTCCTTAGCCCTAAAACCCTACTTTCACCACACCGAATAATAAATCACCCTAATATCAACTTACGAACTGACTGGGGCCTCACAGTTTCGATACTATGTTGTTGTTGTGGTTTTAAAGTTTATGCCTTGGGTATTAGGTTGAACTATCTATGATTGCTATGTGTTGATTTTTTGATTATTTTGGACTATTATCTTGAATAAGTTATTTAGCATTTTTGCTCTCAAAATCATGATTAATTGGCCATTGATTATGATAATCTCAAGGCGTTAGATTGACAATGAAAATTGGAATTTGACACTAGTTCATGGAAGCGTTAAACCTAGGGAATACACTCACAAAAGTAGTGGTGCACCTTTGTGACTTGTTTTGTAGTAATTTCATAAAAGTAAATGAGCTTATAATTGATTTCATAACTACAAAAGTAGGTACGGATTAACTACAGATATAGTTGATATACAGGCGAAAGTGGGTATTACATATATAGGGAAATTACACTATAGCTTAGTTGAGATTTTAGCACTCAATTAGTCGAGAAGTTACACTAGCATGAGTAGATAGCGATTTCATTACCCTGGGAGCTTTCATTTGTATTTTTCTGTCATATTAGTAGCTTAGTTTTGTTTATTTTAATTTGTTGATAGTCTAACTAATAGAGAAATTTTTACAGTGCCAGTAGTTGTTGTGACAGCCCCACCTTCCCCTAAGGCATACCAAAGGGGTTAGCGAACTGCCTACCCAACTCTCGCCAGGACTACTAAGACGGTTAAACACAATTCAAATTGTTCCGGAATATATTTACGCGCTTCACTAAACCAAAAATCATGAAACGGAAAAATGAAAATCGAAACGGAAAATAAATAGTGACTGCCACGTCACAATCCAACCGGGACCCAATCGAATACAAGTAACTTCATATAATCCTTGAAATGGACATATACAAACCAAATATAACACATGAACATGAGTACACGCTTTTATAAACCACATTCGTATATTTACAAATCAAAAGTAAACATTGAATCCAAGTACAATTAAGGTTTCCAACCACTGAGGAGCTATACAAAATATCTAAACTAGCTCAACTCATTCTTCAAAAAAATCAAAAGTCCAAAAGATGGTTCCCTGTAAGGAAAACAAAATTAACGGAATGAGCTTTCGCCCAATGAGGTACCATCACGCAAATATACCAGGATCACATAAACACAAGAATATTCAATTCAAATACGCTCATCAAGTGAGCAAAATCAACACCACACAATTATAGAGAATAAAAGGATACGGACGGCTCTTAAGAGCCCTTTTCCTTTTTTGCCATACTTGATCTCATCTCATTGACTCTCCGTCAATGTATAAAGGGTAATCATAACCATAGACTCCTCTTTACTCCGATTTTTCATCCACGACACATACCCCTTACCGGGCCCAAACACCAAACAGTATAGAATTGGTAATACTCGAGTATACCGGAACCAAGGGTCTCATACCCAAAAATCCCAAAACAGTCCCCATGGCTTGTCAATTTCCCTCGACCAAGCCCTTGCTGGCTCGAGTCAATTGACTACCAGTGGGTTGAGCTCAGAGTTAACGGTAAATGTCGTTGGATACACGTCCAAACGATACCAAATCAAGTACAATCAAGAGAATTTCAAGTGATACAGTAAACGGTCGAGTAAGCCATAGAGTACGAGAGTGGTAAAGTACACCCTCGTCTAACCTAGCATAAACAATAATCACAAGTAATCCAATCACAGATTCCAAGTTCAATAAAGCCACGGAATAACAAACATGTGAGTAGTACACTCACCAAGTCAAACAAATCAATTTCACAAGTTTTCGCCCGACGTAAGTCTCGGATCACCGGCACGCCCTATAACAATCAAGAAAGCACAATTGAGACTCGGACACGAGTCGAATACCTCTTAAATGAACTATTAAGGCAAAAACCAAATATAGCTTGGAAATGGAAAATACGTAACTTTTAGGGCTAAAAGTAGAAACAAATCCCGAAACCTATCATTTCTATATAACCTTAACCTAAACTCACAAGAATCCAATATCCTCAACATTTGGACAACATTTCCCCTAAAATTTCAGATTTTCCATCCTCCAAACAACCATTAAAATGCATCCAAAACAACCACAAGCACACAAACAATTCCTAGGCCATTCAACACACTTCATTAGGGTCACAATACCCCTCAATCATAGACAATTAGAAGCTCAACAACCAACCATAGAAAAGCCCCAATTAGAAACCCTAAATTTGAAATTTTCCGCAAATAACCGCAATTAATGCACAAGGAATCCATTTAACACAATTTAGAGCCATCAATTCAAGGCCAACCATAACCATCATATGAAAACAGAAAAATCTCCAAAAAAATCAGAAATTTTGCTAACTCCACTTTAATCCATGAAATCTTCCATAAAATAACCTAGTTAGCTACCATAAATCACTAATTTACCATTATTAGGAACAAAGAATGAGTTTCCAAGCAAAATACCTTAACTCCTCAAGAAAGGTAGTAGCTTAGGGGTTTCTCCTCCAAAACAACTCCACCAAGACCTTCAATCTCCCTTAGCAAGTCACTTTGGTGGGCAAATTCAAGATTTAATCGGTTGGATTTCAAGATTTAGGCAAGAATGGAAGATGAAAGGTTGAAGCTTTCTTTTCTTTTCTCTCAAGGAGAGGTTCGGCCAAGAGGTTGAAATGAAGATGGTTTCTTGGTCAAAATTGAAGTTTTTAGTAAAGTAAGAAAGTTAGACAAGTCCAACTTTGACTAGGTAGTGACACTTGGCACTTTGTTGTTGCTTAAAGTTATTTTCTTGTCTCCCCGTGGTTAATCCATCTAGGTAATCTCTAATTATCTCCTAACACCTAATAATTAAATCCCTTTATGCCAAAGTTAATCTAACTGGCCGAATTTCTCTCACTTAATGCACTAGCGGGTCCCACGTCCAATATACACTCCTAATTTCTCATGAACTAACTTATACTAGAAAAATGATTTAAAAACTATATTTACTGATAAAATATTGATAAAAGTAATATAATAAAGAAAATAAAAAAAAACGGGTGCACAGGAATAAAATAATGCCTAAAATAAATTTTTTTTTCTGGGTTCTCACACCCTCTCCCCCTTAAAGAATTTCGTCCTCGAAATTGCTCACCTGGGTTACTAAATAGCTCAGGGTATCTCTTTTGCATCTCCTCCTCCACCTCCCAAGTTGCCTCTTCCATCCCATGATTCCTCCACAAAACCTTCACTAATGGGATTTGTTTATTCCTCAGTTCCTTAATCCTTCGATCGAGTAATTGTACAGGTCTCTCTTCGTAGGTGAGTGCTTCATCTATCTCAATCTCTCAGGTTGCACAATGTGGGTTGGATCAGGATAGTACTTTTTAAGTATCGAGACATGGGAGACGTCGTGAATTCAGGATAAACTTGGCGGCAACTCGAGTCAGTATGCTACTTTCCCAACTCGTTGAAGAATTGTATAAGGTCCTACGAATCGTGGTTGAAGTTTCTTTCCTCTACCCACAGTGACACTTCGTAGTGGCGTGACCTTAAGAAAAACACGGTCTCCAACTTCGAACTCCAAATCTTTCCTTTGGTTATCCGCGTAGCTCTTTTGTCGGCTTTGAGCTGTTTAGAGTCTTTGACGGATCAACTTAACCTTTTCTTGTGCATCCTCTATCCAGGGAATGGTTGTTGGATCTAGAACCTTCTTTTCCCCTACTTCATCCCAATAAATGGGCTAACGACACTTCAGTCCGTAGAGGGCTTCATATGGTGCCATTTGAATGGACGAATGGTAACTGCTATTATAAGTGAACTCTACTAAAGTCATATGTTGGCCCCAAGTACCCCCAATGATAAGAACATGAAGATTTGGATTCCCTTCAAATTCAAGAAAATTCAATTGATGGTTGATGGTGCAATCGGGTTCAAGAATCATTGAAGATTTGTCATGCTTGTTTCTTGTTATTTATTTAAGTAAGTTTCCAGCAATACTTGTTAGTTAGTCTTGAGTTATTAAGGGAAATAAAGGCTAAGGTCATGTTGACCATAGTTAAGCCAATTGAGTCAGTTAGTTTCTTATTCTAATTGAATTATAGTTCTAGGAAAGTAGTTAATTGCTTCCAAATTTATTTAGGAAGTTGTGTCAAGTCAAATAAGGAAGTTTGTATTATTTCCAATTTAGATTAGGGTTTTGAGTCTTGTAAGGCTATAAATAGGCAACTTTATTTAACTATTCAGACACATGATATTGAAGATGAATTAATAAAAAAAGAGTTGTCTCCTTTTATGGAGTTCCTTGATGGAACTTGAGTTTCTTCTTGAACAGTATCAAGTATTTAGCTTGGATGCTTGTGGTGTTCAAGGCAAGATGATCACATCATCTTGTTCTTTCAAGCCAATAACCAATCCACTAGGTTTTTAGAGACAGGTTCTCTTTAGGTCTAGCAAGGTAGTTATTGTTCCATAACAAATAACCAATCCACTAGGTTTTGAGAGACGGGTTCTCTTTAGGTCTAGCATGGTAGTTATTATTCCATAACCTGATCAAGATAGATTCTTCTGTTGCCTGATCGATTCGATTTCTTCTCGAGTGGTGCTTGGAGAATCGGGTTCGTATTATCTGGTATCAGAGCTTTGGCTCTTGTTTCAGGTTAATATCCTTTTCTTTTCTTTTTTTCTATTTATTTTTCTACCAAAACCCTAGCCGCCTTTTGATTTAAAAGAAACAAAAAAATAAATTTTGATTCTTGTTTTCTTGATTTTATCACTTGAGTCTAACATATCCAGTGATTGATCGAGGTTCAAATTTTTTGATGTGATTACGTTATTGAAAACAGGTT
This sequence comes from Coffea arabica, assembly GCF_036785885.1. Classification (NCBI taxonomy): domain Eukaryota; kingdom Viridiplantae; phylum Streptophyta; class Magnoliopsida; order Gentianales; family Rubiaceae; genus Coffea; species Coffea arabica. The sequence continues at coordinate 38,542,397 of NC_092331.1, read as the reverse complement.
TTTCAAGGGTTTAACTCCCATTAAATTTCTTCCAAGTGAAGTCGTAACCTTGTGTTGAGTCGTCAAAAGCAAAAAAAATATATAGATATATATATTTTCGACTGTTCACGACGGTACTATTCATCGGCACTGTTCATCCAACGCTACTGTAGCAGTACTGTTCATCCAACGCTACTGTAGCAGTACTGTTCATCCGAAATTTTTTTTTTTACCTTGTGTTTGTTTCTTGATACTTTGAAAACCCTAAAAATCATCCTCTTGAATCTTGAAGTGCAGCTACCTTATTTGCTTGAATTGGCAAGTTAGAAAAACAAAAAAATGGAAGAAAGAAGGGAAAAAAAAAAGCAGCCTTGCCTTGAATGGTTTCCAAATCTTGATTGAAATCTTGATTGGTTTCCAAATCTTGATTGATATCTTGATTGATTGCCAAATCTTGATTGATTTTCAAATATTGGGTGACTTCCAAATTCTAGCCAAGTACAATTGGGTGAAGATATTCTCGACAAATGGAGCATGTGCAATGGTTCGTGTTCATAATCAAGTTGAGTTGGCGACATGGTTCTTAGATTGCATTTATCAAGACATTCTCCGAGTTACTCCTTTGTAAGTATGCACTCGAATTGAGGACAAATCGTCTTTCAAGAGGAGGGGAATGATGAGAACATGAAGATTTGGATTCCCTTCAAATTCAAGGAAATTCAATTGATGGTTGATGGTGCAATCGGGTTCAAGAATCATTGAAGATTTGTCATGCTTGTTTCTTGTTATTTATTTAAGTAAGTTTCCAGCAATACTTGTTAGTTAGTCTTGAGTTATTAAGGGAAATAAAGGCTAAGGTCATGTTGACCATAGTTAAGCCAATTGAGTCAGTTAGTTTCTTATTCTAATTGAATTATAGTTTTAGGAAAGTAGTTAATTGCTTCCAAATTTATTTAGGAAGTTGTGTCAAGTCAAATAAGGAAGTTTGTATTATTTCCAATTTAGATTAGGGTTTTGAATCTTGTAAGGCTATAAATAGCCAACTTTATTTAACTATTCAGACACATGATATTGAAGATGAATTATTAAAAAAAAGAGTTGTCTCCTTTTATGGAGTTCCTTGATGGAACTTGAGTTTCTTCTTGAACAGTATCAAGTATTTAGCTTGGATACTTGTGGTGTTCAAGGCAAGATGATCACATCATCTTGTTCTTTCAAGCCAATAACCAATCCACTAGGTTTTTAGAGACGGGTTCTCTTTAGGTCTAGCAAGGTAGTTATTGTTCCATAACAAATAACCAATCCACTAGGTTTTGAGAGAAGGGTTCTCTTTAGGTCTAGCATGGTAGTTATTGTTCCATAGCCTAATCAAGATAGATTCTTCCGTTGCCTGATCGATTCGATTTCTTCTCGAGTGGTGCTTGGAGAATCGGGTTCTCATCACCCAAAATCCAGAATACAAGTTCGTCGCATATCCTCGATGGTTTGAATTGTTCGCTCCAACTGTCCATCTGTTTGGGGGTGATAAGTGGTACTAAGGTTGCGTTTGGTCCCCAAGTTCTCTTGAAACATTTGCCAAAACCTCGATACAAAACGAGGATCTCGATCTGAAACTATACTCACTGGGACCCCATGTAACCTCACAATTTTATCCATGTACAACCGAGCCAACTTATCCATAGAATACTTCATATTCACAGGTAAGAAATGAGCCGATTTGGTTAACCGATCAACGATCACCCAAACGGCATCATGTCCTTTTTGAGTCTTTGGTAATCCAGAGACAAAATCCATCGTAATATTTTCCCACTTCCATTCGGGTATCTCAAGAGGTTGTAACAGTCCAGAGGGTTTTTGGTGTTCAGCCTTGACTTGCTGGCAAATCAGACAGGTTTGTATATATTGAGCAATCTCTCTCTTCATCTTATCCCACCAATACAACCGTCGCAAGTCCTGATACATCTTATTACTACCAGGATGGATCGTGTATTTCGATCGATGGGTTTCATCTAAAATCTCCCTCTTCAAGGTTTCATCATTAGGCACCACTACCCGATTCCGATACTTCAAAATTCCTTCAGGACTTATACTGAAATCAGGCAGTTCTCTTTTTCCATCTTATTCCTCCACTTCTGCAACATGGGATCCTCAGTCTGGGCCTCTTTGATTCTGTCTAATATAGTGGATGTTACCCGAATATTTCCAAAAGTTACTTTTTGGCGTCCCAATCTAGGGTTCTACTCACTAACTGCTCCTAACATCTCCCACTCTTAGACCATCAACCCCGCTACTTGAGCCTTCTGGCTTAGGGCGTCAGCTACTACATTAGCTTTACCCGGATGGTAGTTGATCGTGCAGTCATAATCTTCTAAGAGTTCCATCCACCGGCGTTGCCTCATATTCAACTCCTTTTGGAAAAAGAGGTACTTAAGGCTCTTATGGTCTGAATAAACCTCAAAGGTAACCCCGTATAGATAGTGTCTCCACTTTTTCAGAGCAAAGACCACTGCAGCTAGCTCCAAGTCATGGGTGGGATAGTTTTGCTCATGGGTTTTCAATTTCCTAGAGGCAAAAGCAATCACGTTCTTGTTTTGCATCAACACACACCCCAATCCTTCCCTCGAAGCATCAATATAGACAGTGAAACCGTCCTTCCCATTAGGCAACGCCAGAATAGGAGCCATGGTTAACCTTCGCTTCAATTCCTGAAAATTGGCTTCACACCTAGTATCTCACACAAAACGACCATTTTTCTTCGTCAGGTCGGTTAAAGGGCCGGCCAGTTTGGAAAAGTCCTTAATAAAGTGTCTATAGTACCCAGCCAACCCTAAGAAACTACGAATCTCAGTGGAGTTTTCTGGCCTCTTCCATTCAGCCACTGCCTCTACTTTCGCTGGGTCTACCGTGATACCTTCTTTTGAAATCACATGCCCCAAAAAAGAGATTTTCTCCAGTCAAAATTCACACTTACTAAATTTAGCATACAGCTGGTGATCTCTTAGGGTTTGTAAAACTAACTTCAAATGCTGCTCATGTTCCTCACGGGTTTTTGAATAGTCCAAAATGTCATCAATAAACACTACAACAAATCGGTCCAGGTAGGGTTTGAAAACCCGATGCATCAAATTCATAAAGGCGGCAGGGGCATTGGTCAACCCAAAGGGCATGACCGCAAACTCAAAATGCCCGTATCTAGAATTGAAGGCAGTCTTTGGTACATCTTCCTTTTTGATTAGCAACTGATAATACCCCTGTCGGAGATCTGACTTTGAAAGGACCACTGCACCTTGCAACTGGTCAAACAGTTCATCGATATGGGATAGTGGGTATTTATTCTTAATGGTCATATTGTTTAATCCCCGATAGTCGATACACAATCTCAAAGTTCCATCCTTCTTCCTAACAAATAGCACAGGTGCCCCCCCCAAGGAGATCCACTCTCACGAATAAACCCACGCTCCAACAGGTCTTGCAACTGCAACTTCAACTCCTTGAGTTCAGCAGGTGCCATTCGATAGGGGGTCTTAGAGATAGGTGACGTCCCCGGTAATAGGTCAATCTTAAATTCTATCTCTCTCTCCGGAGGTAAAGTTACTAATTTATCAGGATATACATTTGGATATTCACTCACTACAGACACATCTTCAACCCTCAACTTATCAGTGGGAGTCTTTCTAAGAAAAGCTAGGAACCCTTGTGCCCCTCTATTCAGTAGTTTCCTAGCCCGAATACCCGAAATCAATGCGGATGAGACTAAACTACCCCTTACATCTAGCCTTAAGGTCGCCTCTCCCGATATACGAAATTCCACTACTTTCCTCTTACAGTCAAGTTGTGCATCGTATTTAGCTAACCAGTCCATACCCAATATAACGTCGTACCCTTTTATAGCTAAACTTATCAGATTCCCCAAAAGCTTCCTCTCTCCTACCCAAATTTCACAATTAGCATACATCATACCAGTAATCAAACGTTGATCCCCCGTAGGGGTACTAACTTCTAAGTCATAAGGCAAGCTAACAGGTTTTATATCAATTCCGCACATAAAATCAGGGTTAACAAAGGAATGGGTAGCACCGGGGTCTATCAAAATCCTGGCTAGAGGCTGGAAAACAAGGATCGTACCTTCCACGACCCCAGATGAATCAGGGACTTGATGTTGCTCAAGGGAGTATACCCGAGCTGGCACCTTCGGCTTTGTCCCTTCCATCTTGGACTGCCTCGAGTTGGCCTTCGACGATTGGGTGGTTACTCTTGCCTCCCGAGGTAACACCAAGCAGTTGGCTATTTGATGCTCCGCACTCCCACAGCGTAAGCATCTTCTTTCTTTCCTCCAACAGTTGTCCTCAGTGTGGTTTGGTTTCCCATAAAATTCACAAGGTCCACGAGAATCCGAGGCCGAACTTCCCTGTGAGGCACTTCTCGGTGGGCCCCGTCTATTTTGACCACCCCTTGGCGGAGTCCCTCGTGCCATTCCCGGTAGCCTTCCTCCTCCGGCTCCCCTTCCAAATTTGGGAGGGGTACTTTTATCCCCTTGAGTCGAACTACTCACAGAGAATCCCCGTTATTTCACCTGGAAGTTCCTAACTTGAAGCCTTGCATTTTCAACTCGCAAAGCTTTCTCCACGGCTTCACTAAAGGTATTGATCTGGGCTACCGCCAGATCCTTTTGAATTTTCACATTTAGCCCCTGAATAAAACGCCGAACTCTCATTTGCTCTGTCAAAAAAAGTTCAGGGGCGAACTTGGATAAGCGCATAAACTGGCTCTCATACTCAGCCACCGTTTGAGTCCCCTGACAGAGCCTAATGAATTCGTCCTCCTTCTTTTCCTGGACTAAAGGGGGAAAGTATTTCGCGTTGAAGTCCCTTATGAAGTTCACCCATGTTCTTGGTGTTTGCTCCCGGTCCCACTTCATTCGTATCACGTTCCATCAAGAACGGGCGGCCCCTTCCAACTGGAAGACAGCGAAAGTAACCTGTCTTTCCTCTGAATAGTGTAGGGCGGCAAAAATGTCTATCATTTTCTCCAACCACCTTTCGGCCACGTCCAGATCTGGCCCTCCCAGAAATTTTGGTGGAGAGAACTTTTGAAATCTCTTGAGGGCCCGATCTTCACCCTCTACTGGATTGCCAGGGTTCCCAGGTTGCTGGATAGGATGTTGGCCCTGGTTTTGCACTACGTGGGCTAACAAGTCAGTCATTTGCTGCATAGCACCAGCTATTTGGACATTAGGATTAACCTTAGGTTCAGGGTTTGGTTCAGATGTGGTGTCCCTAGTACCCCCGTCAGTCGTGGGTTGCCTAACTCTATGCCCATGGCCTCGTCCACTACGAGTGTCCTCCATTGATCTAAGTCAATCTAAGGTTGAGGCACAAAGATAATATTAAAGGGGCATATAAACATAGTCATATAAGCATGAACAAATAACCAAAAGTAAACACCACATAAGGCATGTATACACATAGAGCATTTATACATAGAACACATAACTGTTTCAAACAGTCATACAAGAGCAGTCAAGCAAGTATATACAAAAGTAATCCCATGAAGCTAAAAGAGGGTCTTCCAAAATACAATGTACAACCTTGGTCCCAAAAGTGCAATACAACTAACCAAAAGCTTGTCCTAGATGTCCCTCACACGAGATCAAAACATGGCCCAAAGAACTCTAACCTAGTTCTCAACTGAGCCAACTGGAGCTCCGTCACCCAGAACTCCCCCTAGCACATTGGCGCCAATCACTCCCTGGAAAAATAAATTAGGGTTTTATCATGAAACGGAAAAATGAAAATTGAAACGGAAAGTGAATAGCGACTGCCAGGTCACAATCCGCCGGGACCCAATCGAACACAAGTAACTTCATATAATCCTTGAAATGGACATATACAAACCAAATATAACACATGAACATGAGTACACGCTTTTATAAACCACATTCGTATATTTACAAATCAAAAGGAAACATTGAATCCAAGTACAATTAGGGTTTCCAACCACTGAAGAGCTATACAAAATATCTAAACTAGCTCAACTCATTCTTCAAAAAAATCAAAAGTCCAAAAAGATGGTTCCCTGTACGGAAAACAAAATTAACGGAATGAGCTTTCGCCCAATGAGGTACCATCACGCAAATATACGAGGATCACATAAACACAAGAATATTCAATTCAAATATGTTCATCAAGTGAGCAAAATCAACACCACACAACTATAGAGAATAAAAGGATACGGACGGCTCTCAAGAGCCATTTTTCTCTTTTGCCATACTTGATCTTATCTCATTGACTCTCCGTCAATGTATAAAGGATAATCATAACCGTAGACTCCTCTTTACTCCGATTTTCCGTCCACCACACATTCCCCTTACCGGGCCCGAACACCAAACAGTACAGAATTGGTAATACTCGATTATACCGGAACCAAGGGTCTCATACCCAAAGATCCCAAAATAGTCCCCATGGCTTGTCAATTTCCCTCGACCAAGCCCTTGCTGACTTGAGTCAATTGACTACCAGTGGGGTTGAGCTCAGAGTTAACGGTAAAGGTCGTTGGATATACGTCCAAACGACACCAAATCCAGTACAATCAAGAGAATTTCAAGTGATACAGTAAACGATCAAGTAAGCCATAGAGTATGAAAGTGGTAAAGTACACCCTCGTTTCACCTAGCATAAACAATAATCACAAGTAATCCAATCACAGATTCCAAGTTCAATAAAGCCACGGAATAACAAACATGTGAGTAGTACACCCACCAAGTCAAACAAAGCAATTTCACAAGTTTTCGCCCGACGTAAGCCTCGGAACACCGGCACGCCCTATAACAATCAAGAAAGCATAATTGAGATTCGGACACGAGTTGAATACCTCTTAAATGAACTATTAAGGCAAAAACCAAATATAGCTTGGAAATGGAAAATACATAACTTTTAGGGCTAAAAGTAGAAACAAATCCCAAAACCTATCATTTCTATCTAACCTTAACCTAAACTCACAAGAATCCAATATCCTCAACATTTGGACAGCATTTCCCCTAAAATTTCAGATTTTCCATCCTCCAAACAACCATTAAAATACATCCAAAACAACCACAAGCACACAAACAATTCCTAGGCCATTCAACACACTTCATTAGGGTCACAATACCCCTCAATCATAGCCAATTAGAAGCTCAACAACAAACCATAGAAAAGCCCCAATTAGAAACCCTAAATCTGAAATTTTCCGCACAAGTTGAAATTTTCCGCAAATAACCGTAATTAACACTCAAGGGATCCATTTAACACAATTTAGATCCATCAATTCAAGGCCAACCATAACCATCATATGAAAATAGAAAAATCCCCAAAAAAATCAGAAATTTTGCTAACTCCACTTTAATCCATGAAATCTTCCATAAAGTAACCTAGTTAGCTACCATAAATCACCAATTTATCATGATTAGGAACAAAGAATGAGTTTCCAAGCAAAATACCTTAACTCCTCAAGAAAGGTAGTAGCTTAGGGGTTTCTCCTGCAAAACAACTCCACCAAGACCTTCAATCTCCCTTAGCAAGTCACTTTGGTGGACAAATTCAAGATTTAATCGGTTGGATTTCAAGATTTAGGCAAGAATGGAAGATGAAAGGTTGAAGCTTTCTTTTCTTTTCTCTCAAGGAGTGGTTTGGCCAAGCGGTTGAAATGAAGATGGTTTCTTGGTCAAAATTGAAGTTTTTAGTAAAGTAAGAAAGTTAGGCAAGTCCAACTTTGACTAGGTAGTGACACTTGGCACTTTGTTGTTGCTTGAAGTTATTTTCTTGTCTCCCCATGGTTAATCCATCTAGGTAACCTCTAATTATCTCCTAACACCTAATAATTAAATCCCTTTATGCCAAAGTTAACCTAACTGGCCGAATTTCTCTCACTTAATGCACTAGCAGGTCCCACGTCCAATATACACTCCTAATTTCTCATGAACTAATTTATACTAGAAAAATGATTTAAAAACTATATTTACTGATAAAATATTGATAAAAGTAATATAATAAAGAAAATAAAAAAACGGGTGCACAGGAATAACATAATGCCTAAAATAAATTTTTTTTTCTAGGTTCTCACAGTTGTTCATTTTTCCTATGGGTTCGACCCTAATTACTCTATATTCACTCACAACTCATATACTTGCGGAGAATCACATATGGGTAGTTTAGGATATTATAAATTTAAAATTTGATTATGGATTGAGCTTTATTATTGTATGTATACATCGCATACGTCGAAATCCAATGCAAAAAAAGTTCCACAAATTTGGCTAAGTGTCATTTATTCTGTAGAAGCAAAACACAATTTTGTCTAAATGTTCAAACTCTCTCGCTATCACTCTCACAAACCACATCTGCCACAATTTCACTCCGACTCTCACTCTCCTAGAACACCTCTACCTCACTCTCAATCTCTCTGTGATTGAAGACCAGTGAACTACCATAGCTCTCCGACATTGAAGACCAAGTATTTCTCCATGTATCTGCAACAAAGGTTGGTTCCCTCTCATATTTCTCCCTAAAATAATACTCTCTCCGACCCATATATTTAGTCATATTTGGAGATATGTGCTTTTTATGCATATTACATTCCACCAAGAAGTTTTTTGTTTTGTTCCACTTTTACCCTTAATCATGTGTTGGTCAAAATTGTGAGAACCCGAAACTTTTCTTATTTTCTAGCCATTATGTTAATTCCATGCATACATGTTCTATACTTTCCTTTATTATATTAATTTTTTTTATCTATTTTTATAAGGGAATTAAGTTTTCAAGACATTTTTCTGGAATAAGTTAGTTCATGTGATATGAGTAGCGTACATTGGACGTGTGACCCGCTAGTGCGGTAAGTGCGATAATTTTTGACAACTAAGTGGAGTTCTGTGTTAAGGGATATTATTTTACCAGGTGTTAGGAGATAACAAGAGGTTAGCTAGGTAATTAACCATTGGTAAGGAAGAGGATAGGTAATTATAACGGTTGGGTGGTTAGTAGATTAATGAGGTATAATTAAGCTTGTGGATTACATTAAGTTGTTAATTAAGAGTTAATTGCAAAGATTAGAAGTTATTGGGGCCATAGTGTGAGGATTAGCAAAGTAAGTTACTAGTAACCTTAGAGCTTCTAGGATTTTCCTAAGCTCAATTTTGATTGGTGGAGAAAAAGTATCTTTGACTTTGGCTTAAATATCTAAGTTGTTAGTAAATGAAAGGAAAACAAACAAAGCCCAAAATTAAGAGGAAAAAGAGAGAGGGAGGCCATGAGCTTCTTGGAGAGAACAAGAGAAAAGCTTCAATTTTGGGTTCTTAATTTCTTACTCAATCTTGCAAACTAACCAATAGATTCACCAAATAATCCATAGAAGTTGCTTAGGAAGGTGGATTGCTATCTTGGAGTAGAGTGTTTTGGTGGTTCAAGCTTCCTAGGGGTTGTTGTGCTTCTCCAATTCTAGGCAAAGTTGGTATTAGTTCATGGTTGTGCTACTTATTGGTTTACAAGTGAAAGTTATGGCTTGTTTAGGTAGATTTCATTATTTTAATAGTGGTTATAGTAAATTCCAGCTTTATAGTGTAATTTTCAGCTTTGGTTGTGGAATGGATGGTTGTTCTTGGTGTTCATGTGTAGTAATGCTTATGCTTAGTTTATGGAAGTAAATTCATGGTTAAACCTTGTTAGTTTGTAGCATATAACATTCGGTCAGCATGAGGGGTTTGGATTAGGGTTTTGGTTGATGAACTTATACGTATTCTTGTGTTAGTGATGAAGCTGCCCTGCTTCTAGCCTATTTAATTCGTCCATGTTTGAGGCTGAATCAGGCCTAAGCCAAAACATGAAAGTTGTAGGGAATGGAGTTATATAGCTTCCTGTAACATTTCAACTCAATCGGATCACTGTAGCATGTGAATTGATTGAATTACCCTTGACTGCCAAATGCACTGTTTCGCGGGCAGTTTTGAGATTTCACATTTTGGCTTCATTTTTCACCTTGATCCGTATCAAATCAACTTTTGGTCAAAACATGAAAATTTTAGTTCTATGTTTCAGCTTTCCAATGCATCTGAAAACGACTCAATCGGACTTTTGTAGCCTGAGTTATTATAATTTGAATCCAGTGCTGACAACCAGACTGACAATGAAATTCTAGTTCTGTAATCAACAAATTCGACCTGGATCAACTGTGAACTTGTGACGCACCCACTTCTCCCTAAGGCGAACCAAAGGGTATCAGCGGGACGCCTGCCTAGCTCTCACCAGGACTCGGTACAATTCAAATCCAAACTTAAAGATAATACCCGATAATACAAGTCCAAGTAGAGAAAGGTCACTTCCTTAAATAAACTTTCAAGTCTTACATCACAAGTTCTCAAAAATACATCAATATTCCCAAAATATACAGTCATTATCATTCGATTAGCCAATTACATCCCATGATTCTAACCAAAAGCGATCAAGTCGTCTTTTCTCCCCAACTTGCAATCCGACCCTGTTAAGGAAAACAAAGCTAATGGGGTGAGCGGATGCTCGTGAGGCCAAGAAAACATGCAAAATACACAGTTCAGGTAGTGATAGCATTTAAGCAAGAATTAAAGTTGTAGCATTCAAGCAAATTCAAAATTTTCAATTAAACACATTCAATGAGGGTACAGGAGCTCTCAAGAGCTAATTTTTACTTGCTTTGCCAAAGTTCAATCCAATATCTCCTAGTGATGACACTCCGTCACCCAGGTAGGTAATTAAGTCCGTAGAACTTCACTTACTCCATTTATGGTTCTGAGTAGACATGAGAGATACCTCCCACCCGAATCGGTGTGATACATGCTATCGCCCAGGGAATCGATTATACGTTTATGGTTCTGAGTCGACATGAGAGGTACCTCCCACCCGAATCGGTGTGGTGCATACTATCGCTCAATGGTCGATGAGATATCACTCCAATCGACTTATACTTTGTTTATAGTTCTAACTTGACATGAAAGGTATCTCCCACCCAAATCGGTGTGATACATACTATCGCTCAGGAAACCGATTACAATTGTTTATGGTACTCAGTCGACAAGAGAGGTTACCTCCCATCCGAATCGGTGTGGTACATGCTATCGCTCAGAAAATTGATTATTTGTTTAGGGTTTTGAGTCGACATGAGAGGTACCTCCCACCCAAATTGGTGTGGTACATACTATCGCTCAGGGAACCGATTGTAGCACTGAGACGGTATGAGAGGCACCTCCCACCCAGATTGGTATGGTACATGCATCCATTCAGGGATTACGAGTTAGACACATTTATGAACAATTACTGATCATATGTCTTCCGGTAACAAGTATCGCATAATTAAAAGAAAAAGAGAACGAGGGCGTCCCCATGAGTATACACATAAGTCGAGGAGGTTCACTCCACTCGACTTCACAACACAAATATGGTTTACGATAGCAACACTTCACTTAATTCACATAGCAATTCACTTCACACAATTCGAATATCAATTCACATAGCACAATTCAATTGTAGCATCACTTAAGGGAGAGCGAGTGCGGTAAAGTATACACTCGTCTCAACAATTTCATAATACTCAATTAACAATTTAAAGCATTTATCAAGAATTCATGCACTTGACACTCACCAATCAAAAATAAGGGAGTAGTGCTCAAATCAAGTGTTTAGGCGTCGGCTGTGAGGTCCTCTTGAAGGTCCCCTTGAGTGCCTGAGCTAATAATAATTTACTATCACACACTATCACTTATAAGCCCCTCGTTAACAAGGAGGGTTGTACACTTGTATAATCTAAGAAAATGTCGTGAAAGAGAGCCTTAATTACTCGTAAATCAAGGTTCAAAAGTGGGGTTTAATAACACAAGGAAAAACTGATTTCCTTCATGAAATCAAGTGTAAAACGGTCAATCAATATCGAAGGGTAGTGAAGAGTTTCTAAATCTCATTTCCCAACAAGTTGGAAAAATTCAGTTTTAAGTGTCAACTTTGAAAATCATCTCTTGCACTCAGTAGGTCCAAAATTGAAAAACTTGGTACCGTTAGAAACTAGTTTCAAATTACTAAAAGTCCCTAGAAGACACTTTTCCAGAATTTTAAACGGAAGACATTCAAATTTCTGCTTAAGGTGGCTGACTTGAACTCACAAGACAGTTTCAGTCTTAGTTTTTGGTAAACTTTAGAAATTCGGCGAAATTCACAGAACGTGAACTAGCCTCCGAAATTTGTAACACAATAAGAAGTCCAGTCCAGGTTTCAAACACAATAAACGGAACAAAAATCAGAGTTTTGAGCGTCAAGATATAGCAACTCAAAATTGGTCAAAAATAAGGACTGTTCGGTCCATTTTCCAGATTTGGAAGAACAAATTTGGCATCTCATGTGTATATCAAAACAGTCTTAGAATGACACCAAAATTGGTACAATTCAAATTTCATATGAGGACTACTCCTATATCAAATTTCATTTGAAAATTCGCCCGGGAAGGTAGTTAACAAAACTACCAAAGTTCAAGAAATTTCGAAGACAAATCTGTCTTCTTGTTTTCTCTCCCTTTTCAAACACTTTACCCAATGAAATCAACTCCAATCTGACTCATTTGTGAAACCAAGACCCAAGAAACATTTAATATATATTTGGTAGGTGATTGACACCAAAAGTTTCAGAACAACATGTCCCAAGTCAAACTAGGCCATTCGGCTAGCAAAATTAGGGTTTTTCAGCTTTGGTACAGTTCGGGAATTGGGCTATATCTCACTCAATACAACTTGAATTTGAGCGTGGTTGGTGGCGTTAGAAACTAGATTCAAAATTATACATTTCATCAGAGAAATCATTTTGAAATTCAGTTCGCAAATGAGAGAAAACATAGCCACAAGTTGCAGCTTCTACCTTTCTCTTGGATGGGCTAACAGAACAGGGCAGCTGATTTTGATCAATCACTACAGATGACTCAGTTCGAATCAGAAGGTGTATTATACACTGTTAGAAAACTACGGATGTCTAGTTTTGAATGCCACTGACGGCACTCAATTCTGACGTCCGGACAGAGAAATATGTTCGTTCAAAGAACACTGCCGGAGGACCACTGTTACACGAATTTCCAGATTTGTTCTTGCCAAAATTCAATTTTTATCCAACCAATTCAAATAATTTTTGGTAGAAACTTTCTACACACACTATATAACATATCTACATCAGTTTCAAGATCATTTGAGCATCAAAAATTTGAACCAAAGCTTTGAGAAAAACAGGGCAGATGTCGGCCAAGCTTCCTATGCAATTTCCTTTGGTTTTCCTTTCACTTTTCCAACAAATCTCATCTTGTTTATCACATAACTATCACAAACAACACTCATCATCATCATATCAGTCCTATACCATCAAGGTGGGATTTCATAGAGCCCACTCCAACCATTTAAATCCAAACAACAACAATAACAATGAAGCTACAAGCTTCCTAGCAAAGATCAACCCACTAAAGCCAAGGTTAGATGGTTGGATGATTACCTCCTACTCCTTTGAGTGAAATCAGAAATTTTGCACCTCCAAGACCCAAGAAAAATCATGAGAAAGATGTCCTCCACCAAGATTGAGTTGCTCTCCAAGTTGTTTAGGTGTTGTGTGAGGGATTTTGAAGTGAAAAGGTTGCAAAAAGGGAAGTGAAATGGGATAAACTTTGCTCTTCTTCCTTTGCTTGGAGGTTCAGCCAGCCCTTGAGGATGAAGAGAGAGAGAAAGGCTGATGAATAAGGCTTCTTGGGGAAGCTTAAGATTTTGTGGTTAGAATTTCTTCAAAAGTCAACTCTTAATAGTGCGCGCATGCGCTCGTTTTGTCCGTTTTCTCTCGGGTTTGTTTCACGTGTGCACTAAACCTCTAATGTACTTCCTTTAACATTATAATTATTCACTCTTAGTAGTTTAGAATAAATTTCTTAAATCTCCAATTAACCGCTCCGGCTCGATATACGTGAACTTCCAATTCAAGCGCGATAAAATGAAATCTAAAAGGAATTTTTGTAACGATAATATAAGTAACTAATACTAGAGTGAATAATCATAAAAATAACTATTTTAAGAATAAAACTTGAGTCCTCAAATCTCCAAGATCATTACACTCTCAGATCGAAAAACGTATTTTCGCTATTTCTCACTAAACGAGCTTCCAAAAATTAAATTTGCTAACGGAACGTTTTAAAAATATATGTAAGGCATAGTTCCATGTAAATGGTTTTAAAAGGTTTGAAATAAATTATTCGGAGAAAACGGGTGAATAAATATTTAAATAAGCCATTAAAATAATATAAAAGTAAGAATATAAAATCTGGGTCCTAACAGAACTGGGTTGACTTGTCTTCATGAAAGTTGTAACCTTTTGTCTTAGCTTCGAAATGGTATAAAGTGTACACCAATCCGATGAACGTAACTTCAGTTGTTACCAAAATGCCAAGAGACGTCAACCTGCTATTTAGCTTTTGTCCTTAAAACTTGGTTTCCGGTTACATTGTTCGACTTGTGTTGTAACTGGATGATTTTGAGCCTAGTTGAAGGGTTATTGTGCTAACATTGCATATGTGTGACTTTGGGCTGAATTGAGGAAAAATAATGAAGCCATAAATGGCTGGAAAATAGCTAAATACAAGGGGCATGCCGCCCAAATTTTCACTCAAGGACTAGACGTGTGTAATTGTGGTTCAAGTGAAGAGTTGAGGTTGAATTGAACTTGAATTATCTAGGTTATTCGAGTCCTCTTACGTAGAGGCATATAAGCTAGAATTCGATCGAAATTTGCACCCTTGAAAATGAAAGTAACGACTAAGAGAAATACGTTATCCTTGTCTTTTCGACTCAAATGGGAATTCCAAAGTTTTAATCGCTTCATTGCCAAAACTAAAACAAGCGCGCATGCGTTTCTTTGCCGTTTTTGCCATTTTGATCGTTTTGGTCTCTATGTCCATTGTGATAGTTGTTTGACTGATGGTTGACTATAATCTTCTGTCACAGGCAGTGACGAACCAGACGGAGTCGGTGGACCCGTATAAAGTGTCTTGATTTGCTTGCTAACTATTTTGAGTGAGTAATTGGGTTTGTTTATGTACTAAATTGTCATGTGCTTTGTATATATTAAATGGGTACTTAAGCAAGGGTGTACTTTATCTCACTCGACCTAAGCCCATTCTCTGCTCTTGGTTTAATATGTAAGAATACATGCCTTATGTTGAGCATCACCCTTGTGCTGTGTGCTGTAGGGGTGATTGTATGACTTGAGTATTTTGATGAGTACCTTGTTGAGAGGTATCCTTTGTGAGAGATTGGATATCTCAGGGCTTGGTTCTAGCCTGGTTCCAAGGGTAGACGAACTATTCGAGCCGGCGGGGGCTTGGTCGAAGTTAGTTCTATGCTAACCTTGGGATTTCGTTCTTTGTTAAAGTTAAGTGCTTTTGTTTTGCTCGAGCTACTGTATGCTATTGACTGGCCAGCGGGGGTTGATAAGGTGAACGGGGAAGTAAGTGGAGTCTACGGACTATGAGTATTTTAGTTGACGGAGTGTCAACAGGTGGTCAAGCGGGGAATTGAACTGGTTTTGAAGCCACTTGTATCCTACCGTTGTGATGTTATATTTTTGTTTATTGATGCGGAATATCTTGGTTTACATGTTTATTTGGATGTGATTTTACGTTTTACCCCCGATTATTCACTAAGCATATAGCTTACCCCATTCCATTTGTTTTCCTTAGCAGGGGCCGATGTGAGGAAAACTCGAGAAGGTGTATAGACTTTTGGTTTATAGAATAGTTGTTTTTGCCCTAATACTTGTTATAAGTTGACTGGTAAGATGTATATATATTTGTTGTGGTGGTTATAGTTAGTAGCTTCTCTAGGGTTTACTTTCTGGTACTAGTGGTGTGTATGGTTTGATGTAATAGTTTATACAACTTTTGAAGATGTAATAGTATAAATGGAACTCTCTTTTGCGTGAAGTCTATTTTTCCGTTTTAAGTATTGAGTCCTGGCGCAAGTTAGGCAGACGATCCGCTAAGCCCTTGGGTACGCCTCTGCGTACAGTGGGGTCATCACAAAAATAAAAAATAGAAATCAATCCTATCACATTTGTCTTTATGTATCATTATTGAATGGCATAGGAAAAATTTCTGAGTATAAAGTAGTTAGATTTTTTTTTTTGGAACTATCAAAAAAGGAACGTAAGACACTTTTAATGGGATGGAGAAAATATGTAAATATTTTTGCCCTCAGCTTGCTTTATTTTATTTTCTAAAAATTTCTACCTACATTCTTGTCAAATATTAAGTTTTTCATCCCCAAAAATTTAATTGCCCTAATTTTTAACTTAAGGGAAAAAATTTTGCCCAGTTATCATGATTCTCTTGGATTCATTGTATACTCTACCTCTTGGCCCACTTGGGAAGGACTTGCTGCTTCCCAACTATTTTTTGGTACAAAACCTAGCTACCGTTGGATTTGGCATGGGGAGAGTTGGGCCAAGATTCATCAACAAATGGAAAAGTTTGGTTTCTATCATTGGTAGTGTTAAATTTTGACCACACTTTTTGTTCCTCTCTTATTAGACAAACCCACCCAACAAACATAGAAAACATTAAATGAATTAGATCTATTTTGCCGCTAGTTTTTGGGATTGGTTTAATTCATCCAACAAGTTAATTGGGGCCTTTGCATGGGTACACAAAACTAGAACAGATGGGATGTTGTGTACGTGGTATGAACCTGACTTTTCTCCTCAAATTGAATCTAATAGAGTTGCTGAGTATGTATCATATGGAAGGGTTGTTCATGACTTGAAATCTCCTTTCGTTATTCATTTTTTTAGGCTTGAGAGTTGGTAGTGTATAGTTTTCTATGTATAGTTGTAGGACTGGTTTAAATTAATTGGAACTTTCTTTCGCATCTTTTGTAATGGCACATATTCTGTTTTATTTTTAGTGAATTGAAGTTATTATACCTAACATGGTCTTTGATGAAAATGTATTTTATTTTATTGGATTTCCATTGCTAGGTATTTGGCAAATTTAAGTGTTCATACATAGTGCTCTGTGTAGACACCAAATTTTTGGTGTAATTTCATTTACTGTTTATTTTTAGTTTTTTTATTTGTCGTGTTAGTTTTATTCGATTTTTAGTTTTTAGTTTATAGTTTTATTTTTATTTTTAAGTTTTTAGCATAGAATTTCTTGAAAAGAAAAAAAAGGGAAAAAAAAGAAAAGGAAAAATGAATGAAAAAGGAAAAAAGGAAAAGGGAAAAATAGCAATTTTGTTTTTGTTTATCTATTTTAGTCATTTCTACTTAATTTATCTTTTATTTTTGTTTGGTTTATTTAGGGAAAAGAAAAGAAAAAACAATGGAAAAGAAAAATGTGAAAAATTGAAAATGGCCACTTTTTTTAGTTATTTTAAATTGTGTTCAATTCTGTTATTTTGTTATTATTATTATTTATATTTTATTAATTTTTGTATTAATAGTTTAAAAAAAAAAAAAAAACACAGAAACGCGGCATGAAGCTGCGTTTTGTTGCAGCTTGCAAAAAAAGGTTGAGACGGCTCCTTTGGCTGCAAATATGGAAATATGCTGAGTTGTTTTAGGGTTGGAAAGTCCAGGTATAAAGGGAAAAGAGGGTAACAGCCGCAAGGGAGGAGGGGAGAAAGATTGAGAGGGTGACAACAGAAAACAGAGAAAGGCTTCGGGCAAGAGGGGGTTCTGACGGAGAGGAACCAGAAAAGAAAGGAAAACAGAGGGAAGTCCGAGAGTGGAGTGACAGGAGGGAAACAAAGGAAGAAATCAAATGACGAAGGGGCGGCTGGTTAGACTTTGTGGCTTACGAAAGCATTGAAGGCTGAAGAAAATCAAGCAAGGACGGGAGAAAAGGAGGAACTGATCGATTCAAAAGAAAACAAGGAGAAGGCTGAACATCCCCAGTAGATTTCCTCATCAGAAGCTGTTTCCCTATTGTCGTCGAACCCAGGATGAAGCTTCAACTCCAACGGCAGTGAATAGGTAACCTTCACCCTTTTGTTTGTCTATTGTCATTTCATATGAAATCTGAGTTCTTGCTCTGTTATGGGTCTTGCATCAATCGCATGCTGTTTGTGTTCTTTTAAGACATCTAAAAATTTGCATTTTAGCTAGAAATGAACGTCACTTAATTGTTCATGACCGGTCCCTTTTTGTTTCCCATTCCCTCCTCTCATTTATTCGGTTCAAAAGGCTTGCCCATCTTGTCCGTGAGTTGAAGAGCCAAGCAGATGCTTGATAATCTTGTTGGAAAGGCTATATCTTTGGTCCTTATTGATGTAATCTGGATTTGTTAGAGTTCTTGGTTTGCATGTCTAAGCTAACGTTTTATGATGATTCTGGAATCTAATGTAAGCTCACTGAATGGCTAATGAAGTTGTAAGATCACAGAGAATGGAGAAGAGTTTTGCTGCATTTTTGTTTGGGCTGTTATAAATTTTCTGCCGCCCCTTTGTGTTTTTAGCAGTCATCAACCTGAATTTTCTTATTTGATCTTGCAATGAGTGTCTTATTTGGCTTGGTTGATGATTTGGGGAATGTCTTATGATCATTTGATTCAAAAGTTGAGGTTTGGCTGGTAATGTTTCGGTAATGAAGCACAGCAAGTTGCAAAGAAAAATTTCTGCTGCACTTTTTCCATTCTTTTGTTGATTAGTTCCTTTTAATCCCTGACGGTTTGCTTAGATTCTTTGCTTTGGACCTGCAACAAAGTCTAGCTATTGTTTTAGTTGATAGTTGAGAGTTAAAATCCTGGTATTCAGTGAACCTGTTTGCATGAAATTTGTCTTGAATGAACAAAGAAAGTTGCAGCAGTTTTGTTCTTCAGATTTTTGCATATTTTTCCAGTATTTTTGCATAAGATC
Source organism: Coffea arabica (assembly GCF_036785885.1). Lineage (NCBI taxonomy): Eukaryota > Viridiplantae > Streptophyta > Magnoliopsida > Gentianales > Rubiaceae > Coffea > Coffea arabica. The sequence goes on along the minus strand of NC_092331.1, from coordinate 38,523,499 downwards.
TTTCCAAATTTCTGGCCATTGGATTGTGATCATCATGTAGTTTCGTTGCTCAATTTAAGTTGAAGTCTAGATGAATAGTTCTGGATTAAATCTGGAATCTTTACTTGAAAGGAAAAGGCAGTAGTGTGCGCCTGTTCTTGATTGTCGAAGGTTTTGCTGCATTTTTTCTTTTTCTTTCTTTTGCTGTTAGTTTTTCTTTTGCTGGTCAGCTCCAATTTTGTTTGTTTCAATCCCACCATGAAGTTGTGGGTTTAGTTGATAATTTTGTTTCCATGGTAAACGGATAGAATTGCATCTGGACATTGCCGCAAGCTTGGGACAAAAAGTCAGTAGAATTCATTCCTTTTAGTTGCAGAATTTTAAGTTCTTTACGTATGCATGCATGAAATAAATTCTAAAATTGGACTTTAACCCCCCAAGTCTCTCCTTATTTCACTATGACCCAATCAATTAGAGAATTTCATCATTTTGGTCCTTGTTAATTTTAAATTGTGCCACTTCATTGTTTGTTTGTTTTAATTAATTACCATGCCTAGTTTAAATTGCACTTAAGTTATGACTTTAGGGACCTTATGACTAGGTGAGCCTTGTTTTGCCCATTTCTTTTAATTTTTCTTAAATAAAGTGGTGCCTTGACCTTTTTATTATTTTGGAGGGTAATTGAATAATTCCACTTCATTGGGGCGTCAATTCAAGGGAGGTACACTCTATCCCTCATTTGCACTACATTTAGCCTTACGTGCTCCTACGTGTTATGTGAATATGCATGCCTACTCCGCTTTCCTTACCTCCTTGCCTGCATTTGCTTGTTTTTACTTTTATTTAAGTTTTATGGGGTATGTGTACACCTCTTGGCTTGTAATAGATAGGGCTCGGAGAGCATCTGGTCCATTTCCCCTTCCCCTTTATGCTTTCATGGGGTATGTGTACACCTCTTGGCTTGTAATAGATAGGGCTCGGAGAGCATCTGGTCCATTCACCCTTTCCCTTTATGTTTTCATGGGGTATGTGTACACCTCTTGGCTTGTAATAGCTAGGGCTCGTAGAGCATCTGGTCCATTTCCCCTTCCCCTTGGTTGCTTGTTTTTGTTGCTACATGTTTAATTGCTTTAGTAGGCTCTTGCATCTAGTCGAGCATGCTAAGTGCTACGTGCTACGTGTTTACGAGCGTTTTGGCATGTCTACTTGCTTTCATAACCATGAATGAATGGAATGGATGAATGTACGTCACCACACTAGTCCAATGCTAGTTGTGGCTCATTAGGCCATCCCTTTTTGTTAGTGCATATTTGCATGTTCACTACATGTCATGCATTTTTCTTAGTTTTATCATTTGGCATGCTCCTCGAGCCCCTTTTCCCTCATTTTAGGATTCTTTGCATCTCATGCTAGTTAAGGTACATTTGCCTGAAGAGTCCCCTTAAATATGGGATATAGACGAGTGTGGCTTTTTCTAAGCCTTAGCACGCTTGTATTCCCTCTATCAAAGGGCAAATTGAGTCACGATTTAGGTCTCCCCGTACCCAATATGCATAAATTCCCTAAGCTCATGCATTCTCAATCCACTCTATCATTACACTTTCACTTTTGTCTCATTTGCACACATGCACCCTTTTATCACTTTCACTTGCACACGAACACTTTTTTATCTTCACTTGCACACGAACACTCTTATCTTCACTCGCACACGAGTACTTTCATCTTCATTTGCACACCGACACTTTCGCACTTTTCTTTAAATTGCATACATGCATTTTTTTGCCCACTTGCACTTGGAGTATATATATTTGCATTCAAAGACATTTGCACACCTCCACTTGTATCGTATTTTATCAATCTTCCCACTTCACACAAACTCACACTTTCACATGGCATGCATTCCACTCATTTTCACGTCATTTAGGTTTAGGTGTGACCTCTCCAAAAGGATCATTATTGGGCTTCACAACTAATGTGATTGGCACCACTCAACCTTTGAAGAGAAATTTCCCCCCATACCCCTAGGTCTAGGGTTTTGCATTCACATAGACATATCCAACACGCGATACATACCTTGGGTAGAAAAAATTAGGGAAAATTGGTTTAAGTCACGCAACTAGCCTTGGCTAGGTCGAAGGGGTGCCTTGGATTTTTATCCTTGCCTTCCCCTTCGTCAAATGTGACCCCCGATCCCTCTTTTGGTTACGTAGACCCAAAAGTTCTCAAAAAGGGTTTATTTACTTTTTTATTCAAAAACAAAAATCATTTTTGGGTGACTTGGTACACCCTAACTCTATACCAAGTGGCGACTCCATTTTTGATACAAAAAACCCTTTTGAACTTCACTTGGCCAAATCGTCGCATTATAAGTCCCATGGCCTTTTACTTTTCACATTGCACACCACACACCACACAATCCACTCACACCATCAAAAAGTGGGGCGCGACAGTTGGCGACTCCATTGGGGATTTCCTAAGTGGGTCCAAGCACTTTGACTTAACCATTTGTTTCCTTTTTATACCCTTTTTATGCATAGCATTTGGATATTAGGATTGTATTTTTCATTTTTAGGACCTTTTGTCTTATGTACGTAATCAAACCAATCCCTCGACTCACGAATGTATGTTTGAATGAATGTTTACTTGTTGTCTCGCGCTTGCATTGCATTTGGGTGGGGGGACATATCCTAGAGCCTCGCGTTGGTTCTTGATCCCTCCCCTCTAAACGAGCACTAGCATACGTGCATACGCTTTAATTTTTCACCCTCCTTTATTTTTCTTTTAGTGGCTTGTCACGCCACTCCACCCTATTAGGATTTTAGGCGACTCACTTGGACGTGTGACCGCGACACGACGTGTGCGTAGCACGATCCGAGGGGTCACTCAATCTTCCGCTTTAAGCTTTGGGTTGATAGCCTTTAGCTTTTAGTCGAAGATTGAGGATTTTTGATAGATTCACTCAGACATGTGGCCGTGACACGACGTGTGCGTAGCAATGTCTGGGGAATCGCTCGAGCCACCGACAAAGAACCTTGGGATTGATAACCCTTGGTTTCCAAGTCTGAAGGCTCGGGGACCTAAAACCTATCGAGTCTAGATGCATTAGTGAGCCAATACCTCATGCATCCATGATAGCTTGCCTAGGGTAGAGTCGGCCTTATCCTGAGCTAGGGACACTATTCACGAGGGGAGGGATCCAACCCCTTTCTCCCTTTTATTGCTTTATTTCTTTGTATTTATTTCGTTGCTGCAATGTGTTATGTGCATTTATCTGGCTGAGCTAACTTTTCTTGGTTTTGTGTCCCCATTGCATTCACAAACTTTAGCAAATAAGAGGTCTGGTACGACCTTCTTTTAGAACCCACCCTCGTGGATAGGTTATTGCATGTTTAAAGATTTTGGTATATTGCATTCATAGATTAGTAATTGCATATCATTCTAGGCCTACCTTGGCGTATGAAAGGTCCTTTTAGATCATGATTTCATAGATTAGTAATTGCATGTTTTACTGCTTTAATAAACTGGCATCACGCATAAACCCTAGAAAGGGAATGCCATTTAGGGGATCCCGCGTTAGGAATAAACCACCTTATGTCTCGGATACTTAATCCAATGAAACTTGCACGTTTATATTTCCTGTACCATCCAAAGGGGTAGTGCACAAGGTAAGGTAGGATCCGATCATTTTCATAGAGTGATCTTTGGAATATGAGCATCTAATAATCACTTTTTGGCCATTTTATCAAAACTTGGTAAAAATCCCTTGCGCGAAGGACATTAATTTGAAGAAATTCACAAATGATTCCTCCTATTGAGATGATAAATAAATTGAGGCCAAATTGTGATTTTAAAAGGCTCATAGACTGATTTTCTGAAACCACCAATAGCCGGACAATTCAACCAATCCATTTTGCCAATTCATTCAATAAATCATCAATTTGACCAATTTACCCTTTTTAGGGTCACCTGGTCGATTTTTGAATAAATCATCAATTCTTTTGACCAATTTACCCTTTTTAGGGTCATTCGGTCGATTTTGAATTACCATTTTTAGGGTCTTTTGACCGATTTACCCTTTTTAGGGTCATTCGGCCGATTTTTGAATAAATCCCTTATTCAATTTCATTCATTTGACCAATTTACCCATTTTTAGGGCAACCGAGCCGATTTTGAATAAATCAAGTTTCATTCAATCTATTTGATCAATTTACCCTTTTTAGGGTGATCTGATTAATTTTGGATAAATTTCATTCAATTCATTTGACCTGTTTCCCTTTTTAGGGTAATTCGGTCGATTTTAAATAAATTGTCAACCCATTTGCCCTATTAGGGTTTCATTGTCAAATTTCAAATTGGGAAATCTAGTCAATTTTGAAGAAAACCGTCCATTGCATCCAATCACTTGATCAATTAGGGTTTTGACCCGTAATTCACTGAGAAATTTTATCAACGAATTCCAATCTCTTTGATAGGAGTTCGTCAAGGTCAAACCCATGCGTTTTGCAAATCAAAGGTGATCAATCTATTCGGACGTTGTCCTCATTTTGACAAATCTCTCGTCACTCCAATGGCCAAATTTTTCAAATTATTTTTCACTCAATGAGTTGATCAGATCCGTCAGGTATGGTATAGTGCTTACCCTAGAGGATTGCATTTTCATGCTAGGCCTACCCTTGGCATAAAAGGGCTCCCCCATAGGACATGCATACCGATTTTGCAGTTTTGCCTACTAACTCGGGGTATTTTTCTTTTGTTTTCCCCTCCCCTGCATTCATAAAATGTTTCAATAAGGCGAAAACATTCTTCTATATCTGATGATAATTTTGGTCCAATAAAGTTTGAAGGTTACAAGTATTATTTGATTCTTGGGTAGATCTTGCCACGGGGACATGAAAGATCCATCTGAAGGCTCTAGGCCAAAATCTCTGAGACGCTTTATAATTGTTTTTCAAAGGAAAATTCTGTTTATTTGATGTGTTAATACATTTTTGCTCTAAAAGGAAGGGAGACAAAAAGAGTATATATGTGGGGCTCTTTAGAAGTTTTTTCTTCTCATTTGTATCATAATTGAACGAGAAATTTTGTTTCAAATTTTTTCAGCAACAAAAATTTTTGGACAATTATTGTTTTTTATATTCATGTACATTTCATTCTTTATTCTTACTCATTGGAGAGTTCATGATGAATTTTGAGAAATAAAACCAAATTGAGATTTTTTCCAACCTCAGTCTGAGGATTCACAAGTGTATACTCTCTAAAATCTTCATGCATACCAGGTTGGTGATCCGAGCTGTACAATAAAAGTGCTCAAAAATAAGAGAGGTCCTTCAAAAGGCCCAATGAGATACCTTTTCTCCTTCGCTGAACAATTCATGTTTTGCCACTTCTATTGACCCCATTGGGGCAACCTTTACTTGGAAAGATGTCCATAGTGTCTAATTAGACTCAAATCACATCTAAGTGAAAGCGAAAGGGTGCATTATTCTTATTTGTTTTGAAAATTTGGAATGATATTTCAAGCATTCGTTTCTCTACCTATACAGATTTTATCATTTGCTCTCCCATTTGAGCCTTTGGAAGGATAATTTCGTTTCAAATAAAGGCCTTAATGATCTCTACCCTACATTGGAAAACTTTCAAAAGGGAATGGGTTCTCAATGAGCATTGCATTACTTTGATTGTCATGAAGCGTAAGAATGATACTTTGGCCATCATTTCTATAACCTAAACACTGATCATCCCTTGCATCCTCATTTGAGCTAAAAATTGATGGTTCTTTTCGAGTGCACATATGATCGCACCCCACATTGGGGAAGGAGATTGAGGAATTTTGAAAAAGGGAAAAGAAAAGGGGAAAAGCAAAAATGCTAGAATAAGGAGGGGAAAAGCAAAAATGCTAAAATAGGAAGGGAACCGCAAATTGGGGAATTTGATTCCACTTGGGTTCCAATTTTGAAGGAAAAAAAAGAGTTTTGTCCGCGTGGATCGCCTATGTTTCACAAGCATGGATGAACAAGGGTCTTCCTCAAGCAGTTAATTCAGATACATGCCAGAAATTTCCTATTAATGAAAGTTTCCTTTCAGAGTTATTGTAAGGAACGGAATACAAGTCAGGCCATCTTCTTTTCCAATCAAACGTTCTATCCCTAGTTATCCTTTTTGAGCCTTCAGAATAAAATATTTCATTTGGCAACCCCTGAGAATCGCAAACCCTACACTGGGGCAAGTTTGAGTTGAAAAAGGAAAAGTTTCAAGAAGTGAAAAAGTGAAAAGCAACAAAATCAAAAACAAAAGAAGAAAAGAGAACCTCAGTTCAAAAATAAACTGGGGCAAATTTCAAAGAATGGCAAAAAGCCGAAAAGTCAAAAGAAGAAAGAAAATGAAAGTGAAAAGCCTCAGTTGAGCATAAACTGGGGCAAGCTTTGGTTTAACCCTAAAATAGGGTTGACGCAACAATGTGATCTCAGATTTTTCAAACCGCTTTTGAAATCCGCTTTCGAGCCTTAACTTTTCTAAGCACCCCACCTGACCCCATTACAAAAGCCAAAAGTCCTGACTTCTGTTCTTTGCAATGGCCTTGTCAAGAAAATTTCTGATGCCGGAAAATTTTAGCTGTATTTCTGAATTGCCTGGGTATGGGGTTGACGCTACTCATCATGCGAAAGTCCACCAAGTTGAGGGAAAGGGAAAAGAGGCGAAAAACAAAGCAAGAAAAGTAAATGCAAGAAAATGCAGAAAAATTCGACGCTGAAATCCCTGGTGAATGATGAAAAGAATACGAACAAATTCTGAGATCTTTGAGTTCAAAATAGGGGCAGTTTTTGGAAGATACGATCTTCAGTGCAATGTCCTTGGAAGTTTATTCTTTAGCTATCGTTTTCAAGCCAAATTACAAGCTAATAAAGTCCATCGTTGACTTATTCCTTCATGACAGTCCAAAGTGAGGATATGCTCATAAGAAGTCCATCAATCATTCGTGATCATAAGGGTATAACCAGTTTTTTACATGTTTAGCTATCATTTCTACCCGAAATTTTGCAAGCCTGTGAAGCTTATACGTTGACTAAGTTTTCTTAAGACATGAGGGTGACAAACTCTTTGCTTTCACTAAGATATGGTATTGAAGGGATTACATACCATCTGTACACATGAATAAGACAAATCTTGACCTTCCATTTCCTCTAGCCATTTCCAAATCAGAAATAACACCCCACTCGATTGGCCCTGAAAGTTGAGCCAACAAGAAATGGTGACCCGCTACTCTGGGCACCGATGCTAAAAGTGAGGAAGAAATCTTTTGTGATTTGGCATTATTTTGAGAAATTCATCATGAAATTTTCTATATGGTTTAAGCAAGATATTCCATTTTCTTCACACTATAGGAAACACAGTTTCTTACAGTGTTCGAATAAATGGAAAGTCATCCAAACCAATTTTTGCAATCAAATGGGCCCATACTGGGGCAAAATTTTTATTTGCAAGATTTCACAAAATAAGCCCACACTGGGGCAAATTTTTATAGTCCATTTGAGGATTTCGTCAAAGACTCAAGCAAGACTTTCAAATCAATCATGCTGTCCTTTTCATGAAAATTCGAATGCATGTAAGCCCCCTGTGCAGGTATTCATAGTTGAAATTGACGAAGGAGCATCCGGTGATGTGGAAGGCCGATGCCAAAGAAAGAGAAGAAAGAAGGGAAAAGGGCCCTACACTGAGGACAAATTATTTTTGGGAAAAAGATTCTCTCGAAAAATCAGAAAGGTCAAAAATCAAAAACTCAAGTTTAATTTCTTGCTTCTTGACAAATCAAATTCAATTTCTTGTTCACAAAAAGCACGTTGGGCCTGGACTTCGTGCCGCCAACTTCATTAGATCCCGTTGGGCCTGGATTTCGTGCCGCCAACATCATCACGTTGGGCCTGGATTTCGTGCCGCCAACATCATCACGTTGGGCCTGGACTTCGTGCCGCCAACTTCACTAGATCCCGTTGGGCCTGGATTTTGTGCCGCCAACTTCACAAGATCACGTTGGGCCTGGATTTCGTGCCGCCAACCTCACAAGATCACGTTGGGCCTGGACTTCGTGCCGCCAACCTCGCAAATGTCACGTTGGGCCTGGATCTTGTGCCGCCAACTTCATAAAAGTCATGTTGGGATTGGTTTTAATTCAACCACCGTTAGCATCGAGTCTATCTCACTAACGCGTGCGTTTCTATTCCACCGTTAGCATCGAGTCTATCTCACTAACGTGTGCGTTTCTATTCCACCGTTAGCATCGAGTCTATCTCACTAACGCGTGCGTTTCTATTCCACCGTTAGCATCGAGTCTATCTCACTAACGTGTGCGTTTCTATTCCACCGTTAGCATCGAGTCTATCTCACTAACGTGTGCGTTTTCACCCTACCACCGTTAGCATCGAGTCTATCTCACTAACGTGTGCGTTTCTATTCCACCGTTAGCATCGAGTCAATCTCACTAACGTGTGCGTTTTCACCGTACCACCGTTAGCATCGAGTCTATCTCACTAACGTGTGCGTTTCTATTCCACCGTTAGCATCGAGTCTATCTCACTAACGTGTGCGTTTTCACCCTACCACCGTTAGCATCGAGTCTATCTCACTAACGTGTGCGTTTCTATTCCACCGTTAGCATCGAGTCAATCTCACTAACGTGTGCGTTTTCACCCTACCACCGTTAGCATCGAGTCTATCTCACTAACGTGTGCGTTTCTATTCCACCGTTAGCATCGAGTCTATCTCACTAACGTGTGCGTTTTCACCCTACCACCGTTAGCATCGAGTCTATCTCACTAACGCGTGCGTTTCTATTCCACCGTTAGCATCGAGTCTATCTCACTAACGTGTGCGTTTCTATTCCACCGTTAGCATCGAGTCAATCTCACTAACGTGTGCGTTTTCACCCTACCACCGTTAGCATCGAGTCTATCTCACTAACGTGTGCGTTTCTATTCCACCGTTAGCATCGAGTCTATCTCACTAACGTGCGCGTTTTCATTCTACCGCCGTTAGCATCGAGTCTATCTCACTAACGTGCGCGTTTTCATTCTACCGCCGTTAGCATCGAGTCTATCTCACTAACATGCGTGTTTCATTTCTACCGCCGTTAGCATCGAGTCAATCTCACTAACGTGCGCGTTTTCATTCTACCGCCGTTAGCATCGAGTTTATCTCACTAACGTGCGCGTTTTCATTCTACCGCCGTTAGCATCGAGTCTATCTCACGCGTTTTCATTCTACCGCCGTTAGCATCGAGTCTATCTCACTAACATGCGTGTTTCATTTCTACCGCCGTTAGCATCGAGACTATCTCACTAACGTGCGTGTTTCATTCTACCGCCGTTAGCATCGAGTCTATCTCACTAACGTGCGTGTTTCATTTCTACCGCCGTTAGCATCGAGTCTATCTCACTAACGTGCGTGTTTCATTTCTACCGCCGTTAGCATCGAGTCTATCTCACTAACGTGCGTGTTTCATTCTACCGCCGTTAGCATCGAGTCTATCTCACTAACGTGCGTGTTTCATTCTACCGCCGTTAGCATCGAGTCTATCTCACTAACGTGCGTGTTTCATTTCTACCGCCGTTAGCATCGAGTCTATCTCACTAACGTGCGTGTTTCATTCTACCGCCGTTAGCATCGAGTCTATCTCACTAACGTGCGCGTTTTCATCCTACCGCCGTTAGCATCGAGCCTATCTCACTAATGTGCGTGTTTTCATCCCACCAACACTCCATCTCACTTCAATTCATCTAATTTTACATTTCTGTCCGGGTCTATCCCGTGGGTCTATCCCAAATTTAAATTTCTGTTCGGGTCTATCCCATTTTTACATTCATGTTCGGGTCAGTCCCGTTTTTAGAATTCTTGTTCGTTGGAATCATTTTGCAGCCGAATAATGCAGGTAAGTATTTGGTGTCTACTTCTTTGTCTCAAGTTTTTTCAAAACTCAGACAAAGAGGGGCAAACTGTAGACACCAAATTTTTGGTGTAATTTCATTTACTGTTTATTTTTAGTTTTTTTATTTGTCGTGTTAGTTTTATTCGATTTTTAGTTTTTAGTTTATAGTTTTATTTTTATTTTTAAGTTTTTAGCATAGAATTTCTTGAAAAGAAAAAAAAGGGAAAAAAAGGAAAAGGAAAAATGAATGAAAAAGGAAAAAAGGAAAAGGGAAAAATAGCAATTTTGTTTTTGTTTATCTATTTTAGTCATTTCTACTTAATTTATCTTTTATTTTTGTTTGGTTTATTTAGGGAAAAGAAAAGAAAAAACAATGGAAAAGAAAAATGTGAAAAATTGAAAATGGCCACTTTTTTTAGTTATTTTAAATTGTGTTCAATTCTGTTATTTTGTTATTATTATTATTTATATTTTATTAATTTTTGTATTAATAGTTTAAAAAAAAAAAACAAAAAAAAACACAGAAACGCGGCATGAAGCTGCGTTTTGTTGCAGCTTGCAAAAAAAGGTTGAGACGGCTCCTTTGGCTGCAAATATGGAAATATGCTGAGTTGTTTTAGGGTTGGAAAGTCCAGGTATAAAGGGAAAAGAGGGTAACAGCCGCAAGGGAGGAGGGGAGAAAGATTGAGAGGGTGACAACAGAAAACAGAGAAAGGCTTCGGGCAAGAGGGGGTTCTGACGGAGAGGAACCAGAAAAGAAAGGAAAACAGAGGGAAGTCCGAGAGTGGAGTGACAGGAGGGAAACAAAGGAAGAAATCAAATGACGAAGGGGCGGCTGGTTAGACTTTGTGGCTTACGAAAGCATTGAAGGCTGAAGAAAATCAAGCAAGGACGGGAGAAAAGGAGGAACTGATCGATTCAAAAGAAAACAAGGAGAAGGCTGAACATCCCCAGTAGATTTCCTCATCAGAAGCTGTTTCCCTATTGTCGTCGAACCCAGGATGAAGCTTCAACTCCAACGGCAGTGAATAGGTAACCTTCACCCTTTTGTTTGTCTATTGTCATTTCATATGAAATCTGAGTTCTTGCTCTGTTATGGGTCTTGCATCAATCGCATGCTGTTTGTGTTCTTTTAAGACATCTAAAAATTTGCATTTTAGCTAGAAATGAACGTCACTTAATTGTTCATGACCGGTCCCTTTTTGTTTCCCATTCCCTCCTCTCATTTATTCGGTTCAAAAGGCTTGCCCATCTTGTCCGTGAGTTGAAGAGCCAAGCAGATGCTTGATAATCTTGTTGGAAAGGCTATATCTTTGGTCCTTATTGATGTAATCTGGATTTGTTAGAGTTCTTGGTTTGCATGTCTAAGCTAACGTTTTATGATGATTCTGGAATCTAATGTAAGCTCACTGAATGGCTAATGAAGTTGTAAGATCACAGAGAATGGAGAAGAGTTTTGCTGCATTTTTGTTTGGGCTGTTATAAATTTTCTGCCGCCCCTTTGTGTTTTTAGCAGTCATCAACCTGAATTTTCTTATTTGATCTTGCAATGAGTGTCTTATTTGGCTTGGTTGATGATTTGGGGAATGTCTTATGATCATTTGATTCAAAAGTTGAGGTTTGGCTGGTAATGTTTCGGTAATGAAGCACAGCAAGTTGCAAAGAAAAATTTCTGCTGCACTTTTTCCATTCTTTTGTTGATTAGTTCCTTTTAATCCCTGACGGTTTGCTTAGATTCTTTGCTTTGGACCTGCAACAAAGTCTAGCTATTGTTTTAGTTGATAGCTGAGAGTTAAAATCCTGGTATTCAGTGAACCTGTTTGCATGAAATTTGTCTTGAATGAACAAAGAAAGTTGCAGCAGTTTTGTTCTTCAGATTTTTGCATATTTTTCCAGTATTTTTGCATAAGATCTTTCCAAATTTCTGGCCATTGGATTGTGATCATCATGTAGTTTCGTTGCTCAATTTAAGTTGAAGTCTAGATGAATAGTTCTGGATTAAATCTGGAATCTTTACTTGAAAGGAAAAGGCAGTAGTGTGCGCCTGTTCTTGATTGTCGAAGGTTTTGCTGCATTTTTTCTTTTTCTTTCTTTTGCTGTTAGTTTTTCTTTTGCTGGTCAGCTCCAATTTTGTTTGTTTCAATCCCACCATGAAGTTGTGGGTTTAGTTGATAATTTTGTTTCCATGGTAAACGGATAGAATTGCATCTGGACATTGCCGCAAGCTTGGGACAAAAAGTCAGCAGAATTCATTCCTTTTAGTTGCAGAATTTTAAGTTCTTTACGTATGCATGCATGAAATAAATTCTAAAATTGGACTTTAACCCCCCAAGTCTCTCCTTATTTCACTATGACCCAATCAATTAGAGAATTTCATCATTTTGGTCCTTGTTAATTTTAAATTGTGCCACTTCATTGTTTGTTTGTTTTAATTAATTACCATGCCTAGTTTAAATTGCACTTAAGTTATGACTTTAGGGACCTTATGACTAGGTGAGCCTTGTTTTGCCCATTTCTTTTAATTTTTCTTAAATAAAGTGGTGCCTTGACCTTTTTATTGTGAGCCTTGTTTTGCCCATTTCTTTTAATTTTTCTTAAATAAAGTGGTGCCTTGACCTTTTTATTATTTTGGAGGGTAATTGAATAATTCCACTTCATTGGGGCGTCAATTCAAGGGAGGTACACTCTATCCCTCATTTGCACTACATTTAGCCTTGCGTGCTCCTACGTGTTATGTGAATATGCATGCCTACTCCGCTTTCCTTACCTCCTTGCCTGCATTTGCTTGTTTTTACTTTTATTTAAGTTTTATGGGGTATGTGTACACCTCTTGGCTTGTAATAGATAGGGCTCGGAGAGCATCTGGTCCATTTCCCCTTCCCCTTTATGCTTTCATGGGGTATGTGTACACCTCTTGGCTTGTAATAGATAGGGCTCGGAGAGCATCTGGTCCATTCACCCTTTCCCTTTATGTTTTCATGGGGTATGTGTACACCTCTTGGCTTGTAATAGCTAGGGCTCGTAGAGCATCTGGTCCATTTCCCCTTCCCCTTGGTTGCTTGTTTTTGTTGCTACATGTTTAATTGCTTTAGTAGGCTCTTGCATCTAGTCGAGCATGCTAAGTGCTACGTGCTACGTGTTTACGAGTGTTTTGGCATGTCTACTTGCTTTCATAACCATGAATGAATGGAATGGATGAATGTACGTCACCACACTAGTCCAATGCTAGTTGTGGCTCATTAGGCCATCCCTTTTTGTTAGTGCATATTTGCATGTTCACTACATGTCATGCATTTTTCTTAGTTTTATCATTTGGCATGCTCCTCGAGCCCCTTTTCCCTCATTTTAGGATTCTTTGCATCTCATGCTAGTTAGGGTACATTTGCCTGAAGAGTCCCCTTAAATATGGGATATAGACGAGTGTGGCTTTTTCTAAGCCTTAGCACGCTTGTATTCCCTCTATCAAAGGGCAAATTGAGTCACGATTTAGGTCTCCCCGTACCCAATATGCATAAATTCCCTAAGCTCATGCATTCTCAATCCACTCTATCATTACACTTTCACTTTTGTCTCATTTGCACACATGCACCCTTTTATCACTTTCACTTGCACACGAACACTTTTTTATCTTCACTTGCACACGAACACTCTTATCTTCACTCGCACACGAGTACTTTCATCTTCATTTGCACACCGACACTTTCGCACTTTTCTTTAAATTGCATACATGCATTTTTTTGCCCACTTGCACTTGGAGTATATATATTTGCATTCAAAGACATTTGCACACCTCCACTTGTATCGTATTTTATCAATCTTCCCACTTCACACAAACTCACACTTTCACATGGCATGCATTCCACTCATTTTCACGTCATTTAGGTTTAGGTGTGACCTCTCCAAAAGGATCATTATTGGGCTTCACAACTAATGTGATTGGCACCACTCAACCTTTGAAGAGAAATTTCCCCCCATACCCCTAGGTCTAGGGTTTTGCATTCATATAGACATATCCAACACGCGATACATACCTTGGGTAGAAAAAATTAGGGAAAATTGGTTTAAGTCACGCAACTAGCCTTGGCTAGGTCGAAGGGGTGCCTTGGATTTTTATCCTTGCCTTCCCCTTCGTCAAATGTGACCCCCGATCCCTCTTTTGGTTACGTAGACCCAAAAGTTCTCAAAAAGGGTTTATTTACTTTTTTATTCAAAAACAAAAATCATTTTTGGGTGACTTGGTACACTCTAACTCTATACCAAGTGGCGACTCCATTTTTGATACAAAAAACCCTTTTGAACTTCACTTGGCCAAATCGTCGCATTATAAGTCCCATGGCCTTTTACTTTTCACATTGCACACCACACACCACACAATCCACTCACACCATCAAAAAGTGGGGCGCGACACTCTGTCTCCAATATATTATTATGTTCTTATTCTTGATGTTAGGATAAAGGGCAGCAGAATATGGATAGGAGCTAGATGTCAACTAAGAATTGCCTAGATCCTAAATATTTAGATGGAGTCAATGAATTTACTAGGTTAGCTTTTGAAGATAAGGATCCTAACTGTAAGCATTCATGTCCTTGCAAAGTATGCAATAACTTTGATGACCAAAACATGGAAGTCATAACTGATCACTTGTGCAAGGGAGTTGTTGATGGTTATACTATATGGATATATTATGGAAAAAATTTTGAATCAGATGATAAGAGGAATGATGACATAGATATAAATGAAGAAGAGAGTGAGTTTGATGAGATTTGTTATAGATATGTGATCTGATATTGTAGAAACCATAGATATATGATTTGATTTGATATTTTAGACATTGGGAAAGATTATATTTGATTTGCTTTAACTATAGTATTAAATATTAGAAGATTTGATTAGATTATAGGTTGATTTAGATTAGCATAATTTTAGGATCTAAATCAACTTACACTTGTGTATATATTTGTGCATTGTGTAGTCTAAAAATATAATGAAAAAGGGTGTTTTCTCTCCCTTCTTAGTTTACATGATATCAGAGTTTTAGACTTTGTTATCAGTTTTTCTTTTGACGTGACCCTATTAAGTCATTTTTAGTTCCTTCTTGTGTGAATTACAATGGCAGATATGATAGCTAGTAGTAAAGAGATGAAAACAGTAATTTTTTATGTTAATCCTACAACATCAAAGATTTCAGAACACAAATTGAGTGAAATTTTTTTTTTGAATTGGAGTAAAACTATCCGGATATATCTGTGTAGTATCAATGGAGATGATCATCTCACTGATGACCCACCTGTTGATGGGAAAGAAAAGAAGGCTTGGCTAAGAGAAAATGCAAAATTGTTTTTGCAGATCTGAAATTCTATTGATAATGAGATAGTCAGTCTGATCAATCATTGTGAATTTGTTAAAGATCTTATGGATTATTTGGCTTTCTTGTATTCTGGTAAGGGTAATTTAAATCATATTTATGATGTTTGCAAGGAATTTTACTATCCGCAAAAATAGCAGAGATCCTTTATAGAATATTTTATGGATTTTAAACGCGTGAGGAATTGAATTCTCCCTTTCCTTTTAGTGGTGATGTAAAAACTGAACAGTTTTAACGGGAACAAATTTCTAGAATGCGTTTTCTTGCAGGATTACCAATTGAATTTGATGTTGCTCGAATACAAATTCTCTCTAGCCAAGAGATTGTTTCCCTCCATGACACTTTCTCACGAGTGCTAAGAACCGAGGGATCTTGATCTACTTCTAATATTGCTAGTGCCCTTATGAGTCAAAGTGGAGCTGATCGAGCAAATAATAGTAGAAAAAGTGGTAAAAATGGGACTACTGCTCATGGACAATACAATTCAAATTAACGAGTCTGTTATTACTGTAAGAAACTAGGTCATACCATACGTACGTGTTGGGACCTTCATGGGAGACCTCAACAACTTCTCCCATTTGCAAATTTTGCAATGCAAGAGAACAATTATATGCTTTCTGATAAATCTATACTCATATCTGCTGATGAGTTTGCCCGCTTTACTAAGTTTCAGGTCTCACAAAAATATGCTAACCCATCTTCTAGTACCAATCCTCCATCTATTGACTACTTAGGTAAACCTACTATATGCCTTGTGTCATCTTCTAATACATGGGTCATCGATTTCGGTGCAACGGATTATATGAGCGGTAATAAAGGTATCCCCTCTTCTTTTAATCCTAACAAAAATCATCCAAATGTTACTTTGGCTGATAGGTCATATGCTTCAGTTGTGGGTTCTGGTGTAGCGATCCCTATGTCATCTATCCCCTTATCTTCAGTCTTATACTTATCTAATTTTTCTTTTAATCTACTCTCAGTCAGTAAAATTACAAAAACTCTCAAGTGCTTTGTCTCATTCTTTCCTGAATATTATGTTTTTCAGGTTCTTATGACGGGAAAGATTATGGGTAAAGGACGTGAGTTTGGTGGTCTTTACATACTTAATAACCCTTTAATGAAAGTGTCGAAACCTATTGCATATTCATCCACCTTGAATCCTCTTGAAATTCACTGTCATTTGGGTTATCTATCTCAACCCATTTTGAAGAAATTGTTTTCCAAATTTTTAAAATTTATCCCACTTAGATTGTGAGTCATGCCAATTTGCATCCCCCTTTGAATTAGTGCACTCTGATATATGGGGCCCTTGTCCAATAGTATCTAAATCTAGTTTTAAGTATTTTGTCACCTTTGTTGATGACTATTTTTGTGTCACTTGGTTATATTGAATGAGAAGTTGTTCAGATTTATTTAGTTCCTTTTGTGTTGAAATAAAAACATAATTTAATGTGTCTGTTTGTATTTTGTGAAGTGATAATGCAAAAGAGCACTTTTCTAAACCCTTTAATTCATATATGTCAGAAAATGGAATCCTTCACCAATCGTCATGTCCTGACATACCACCACAAAATGGTGTTGTTGAAAGAAAAAATATGTGTGAGGACTCGAAAATTTTTCTTATTTTACATTATATTATTTTATTTCTTCGAATACATTTTCTTTACTTTACTCTATTACCTTAATTTCCTAGATATTTTTATAAGTGAGCCAAGTTTTTAAATCATTTTTCTTTGTATAAGTTAGTTCATGTTAAGTTCAAAACGCATTATAGAAGTAGGACCCGCTAATGCGGTAAGTGCGATAAATTTTAAAAATGGGATATAAAGGGATATTATTTTATAAGATGCTTAGGGATAATTAAAGGTTAGCTAGATAGTTTAGCCTTTGGAAGACAACAAGATGAGGATTAATCTTGGCTAAACACTTGTCACAAAGGTCTTAGTCCTTTCACTTTGACTAAAGACTTTCTTACCTCTTTAATTAACAAAAAAATTGACTAAAAATCCTATCACTTTACTCCTCATTTGGCCGAACCTTGGAGAAGAAAAAAAGGGAAGAAAGCTTCATCTTCAACCTCAAATTTCTTGCTTGAATCTTGAGTTTAACCATTAGTCTTGCAAACTACGCCATAAAAGGTGCTATCTAAGGAAGATTAAAGACTTTAGTGGAGAGATTTTGGAGGAAGAAGCACTTGGGTTCCATTTTTCTTGGGGTTTCAAGGTACCTATGGCAAGAAACCCTTTTTACTTCTATTACTTGCATACTAGTGGTTTTAGAGTTAGATTTTAGTAGTTTACATGGAAAATTTCATGGTTTAAGAGGTGATTGGAAAAATTACAGCTTTTATGGTGAAATTTCAGCTTCTATATGATGCTTGACCTTGGCCATGATTTGATAGTTTTGCCATATGGATTATCTAGCTTTTATATGTTTGGCTTGTTTAAGGAAAATTCCAGCTTGTATTTGAAAATTTCATCTTAGGGTTTCCAAAATTTAGCTTTATTGTGGTTGATATTTGAGCTATGAATTGGCTATTTGGGAATGGTTTTGTGCCTTTAATCAAGTGTGTTTGATAGCTTATGACTTGTGATTGTGATTGAGGTTGAATTGAGATGAAATTTAGTGTTGAGTTTGGATGGAAAAGTAAAGAAAACAAAGGGAAGTGCTGCTGAAATTGTTACTACTTCCTTTCTTGTGAAATAAGTGATATAAGAGAGATGATTTTGAGTTGGTTTGGATTTAGGTTACATGTGATTTCTTGCATGCACTTTGATGGTAGCGTATGTGACGACCCCACTTCCCCCTAAGGCGAACCAAAGGGTTGGCGGGCCGTCTGCCCAACTCTCGCCAGGACTCACGCAAGCATTCTAGCTTAAAATCCTCCAGGGATTACCCTAAACTACTACAAAAATAATTCTTCCGAAATAAATCAATTTCTATCACCTCATTAGCTTCAAAGATAACGGCATACAACTTAGCCAAACGACGGCTCTTAACCACTTCACACGTTACTCGCAAGGTTAAAGACATACTATACTAATAAAAACATACAAACCGAATATTAGAATTTGGAATTACATTTTTCCAGCTTCAAGTGGCAACCAAAATAAAAGGTACAGAACTTAACGTAGAATTCATTACAAACCGAAATCTAAATTCAAGCTATTCAAATACATTCATAGGAAATATAAGCAGCTCAAATTCTTTCAACTTCCAGACCTGTAAGGAAAACAAATAAACGTGGGGTGAGCTAAAGCTCAGTGGTGCCCCAAAACATGCAGTCACGCAAGTCAAACAGCGAGTAATAACTTAAACAAATTTAACAATTAGGAAAGCGTATAACAGCACAAGGTAGGATACAGGGGCTCTCAGGAGCCATTTTCCTCGCTTGATCACCATTCATCGTAGTTGACCCTCCGTCAACTCTCACTACTTATAGTCCATGTAGATCCACTCATTTTAATCCTAACCCGTCACCATTCATACCTCTGCTTCGGGCCCGCACTTCGTCTACCGACGCAGTATACTCGAGATATACCCGTAATAAAATTTGTCGAAGGATTCACCTAACGACTTTATTGTAGTTCGATTCAGGTGTCGAGGGATTCACCCAACGACGTAACTACTCTTAGATTCAAGGATTATTGTAGTCGATTCAGGTGCCGAGGGATTCACCCAATGACGTAACTACTTTTAGATTCAAGGATTATTGTAGTCGATTCAGGTGCCGAGGGATTCACCCAACGACGTAACTACTTTTAGATTCAAGGATTATTGTAGTCGATTCAGGTGCCGAGGGATTCACCCAACGACGTAACTACTCTTAGATTAAGGATTCACGAGAAAAATGATTCACGCAAGTCACCACTCGAACGGCTAGTGCGATAAAGTACACACTGCTCACTTCGATGGATCAAAAACTCATTTTACAATTCATCACATATCGAGTCAAGAAAGCACTTAATCCAGGTAGGAAAAGAACAGGCAGGGACACTCACCAAGAGTGGAGTTCAGATATCAAGTTGAGAATCGAATTCCGCGTCCTCGCAATATCCTAAAAACCAAATTTTGAAACTATAAGTTTCTACTCAGCTTTTAAGCTTATAGACATCGAGGTATATTTAATATACTACTAGTCTACTTTTCTTAGAAGAATCAAGAGTCCCTTAGGTTAAAACTTGACAAAAATAGAAGAAATGTTTATTATAGTTTTCCTTAAGATACTTATCCTTATAAAAGGGTGACTAATATTATTTTCTTGAAATAAGTCGACAAACCTCTTAATATCCACGTTAGGAAGTTACTTTGAACATTTCTTTAAAGTTACGGCTTTTGCAAAAATTATCCTTAAAAACTATTTTTCCTAAAATAGGGTTTCTTGCCGAGCAAGTTTCCCAAGCTTTTCACTAAGATTAGTAAAACTCGTATTTTGGAACTTTTCCTATAGTTAACTATCCAAGTGCAAAGCTTAAGGAAAGAAAAGGAATTAAAATAAGACTTAGAGTTTTCAAAAGCTATAGAACTTATTTACTATAGCTATCAAGGCTAGATTGAGCTAAAGAAAATTATCGAGTTGGAAAGTTTTAGGCAAAACACTAGATATTGAGTTTTTATAATTTAATACTAGTTGGAAAATATTTTTGGTTAATTTTGAACGCAGTTACTCGAGTTCGCAAGGTCTATACAATTTCCCCCCGCTCCGATTCCATTTCGAGATCATAATATGGATCAAAATATGGCAAATAACCACATAGCAAATTACTAGAGCTTCGTCAATCATTAGCCCTAGCTTTCAACAATTGCATTACTGAATAAAATAAAGTGATCAACCAAGGCTTCATCAATCATTAGCACTTGGTTTCAGCAAACCCATCATAAGCAAATAAAAATAAAGGTAAAGCCCCAAGACATTCCAGCAATTAACTTCCATCATCCAGTAATACTTTATAAAATCATTCAAATGGCCAAGGGCTTCATCAGTCATTAGCCCTGGACAACATCAATCACTCCCAACCACAATTTAATCAAGAATTTAAACCACAAGTAAGCTAAAATCTCAATCCAAATCCAACTTTAGTTTCACAAAGAAACCAGACATTCATACCAGGCAGTCTACTTTTGAGGAGTCACGAATAGCAGTATACATGGCGGAAAAATATAAAATTTCTACAGAACAAAGGCCCATGAGTCTATTTTCATATGCCACTGACGGCACCTCAATCGGATTTTCCTACACCAAGATATATGCATTTTGCCTAGACTGGTCAGAAGTTCCGAAAATCTGGAAGCTCTTGATCACATGTGGAAAAGCTCCTTTTTCTCTTTTTAAAACCACAAGGCTTTTTGTCTAACCATCCATACGACTCTAGTAGAGTTTTAGCACCACATTTTCTAGACAATTTCAACCATTATGAATTCAAAGAAAGTTTCACACTCAAGCTGGAATTTTTAACTCAAACTTTGGCGATCACAAGGAAAATTTCCAGCTGTTGTATATTCATGTTTTTGGTTAAATCTTTCAAGACATCAAATGACTCATTGTCAAATAGCTTTCACAGATTACATGTACATTTTGTCATGCATTTCGAGTTCCTAACACCCCAAGGAAAAACTCCAGGAACCACTTAAAAATTTCCAGTTCAACCTTTCGGTCATTAAAATTTCCAGCACTTCGTTGTTTATAAATTCAAAATTTCCTTGGCTAAGACATGCTTTTTTTTAGATTCTCAAATTCATCACGCGAGCCTTTGGCTAACTAATTAGCATTTCTGGTTCAAAATCGAATTCGAATAACAGGTTTAAGCATCCCAAAAATTCCAGAAATCTGTCCAGCAAGCTACGGATGAATCATGCATGAAGAAACTTTCTGTTTTCACTTTATTTTCTCGGTTAAAACAGGCTTTTAGGTACTCCATTAGGACATGCAAACACGTAGCTAGCTAGTGAAGATTTCCATATCAAATCCAGATTCAAACAACAATTATACTCATCTAAAACGAATCCAGAAATTCTGTTTAGCTTGACCTCAGTCGAACATACGTGTAGCAGATTTCTAGTTCATTTTATTTTTCTGATTTAGACCCATTAATTTGCTACGTGCGAAGCTCAATTATCATGTTATTAACCAGTTAATCATGGTTACAAACTCAAAACAACAAAATTGAATCAAATGAAGCTGTAAAATACAGGACAAGCTCTCGGCTGCAACAATTCATAAAAACAGAATTTTCCTAAGCTCCTTAGTTCATCATCCAGCTGCACAGAGTTAACATGCAAGGCTTAATCATTTAATTTTAATTAGTCAAACACCTAACCAAGTGGAAATCAAACACGTTCCAGCAATTTTCATGCTAAAATACCCAAGCAATTTCCAAAACAACTTCAACGGCTAATCTGGAAAAATTAGTTCAGCAGTCCAGAAATTTTCTAATAAATTTTCCAGCCATGCAACCGAAATTCCTAGCCATAGAGTTCACATGCAACATTAAGTAAGGAGCTTATCTATCAGGTTGATCCAAGATTGAGCTCAAATCATCACACCCAGCAAATTAAAACCAAAATTTCCAGCTCAAGCTCTCGGCAGAAACAAATTCTTACGCATATCAGATTTTTCTTTCCTAACCCACTCATCCGGCTGTCCAAACTCAACATGCACGGCTATATCTAGCTTAAACCTCTTGTTTTTGGTTGGTTAATCACATAGTTAAGCCCAGATTGTCACGGGTAAACAAAATTAAATCTGCATCTCCATCTCTGTTTCTCGGCAACATCATTTTCTCCCAAAATCAGATTTCTCATGTTTTAATTTTATCATTCGAATGCACAAATCCCACATGCAAGCTCTTGAACACTACCATCTACCTCTAATAAGCTACTCTAAAATCAGAATCTACCTCTGCTGAAAGCTTGTACGCGTGACCGAACAGAAATTCTATCTCTCTTCCTCTCGGCTTGCTTGCGGCTGAATGGTTGGTCCTGGTGATGTTGCAGTTGCGATGGTGTGGCGGTTAGAGAATGGTTTGCAGCTGGTTGAGGGTGCAGTCAGGAATGAAGCTCACGTAGTGTCCCTCTCCTTTCTCCCCTTTAGCTCACGGACAGAAACAGAATGGTTGCAGCTCGCGATTCCTTCCTTGTTCCAGCTTCTGATCAGGAAGGGAATGGAGCTCTCTCTTTCTCACTTCCGGTCGATGTTTACGAGGTGAAGGGTTGTGGTGATGTGAAGAGAAGGGAATGAAGCTATGAAGAGGGTGGAGTGGTGCGAGGTTAAGGAAGTTGAAGTGTAGGAATGAGCTTGAGTGTAGAGTTGGTGAATATGGGATTGGCCGAATAGGGAGGTTGGTTATTATGGTGTCCGGAAATGTTTTGGGGTTTGCATGGTAGTTTTGTGATATTGTAGAGGGTAATTTGTGGGGTAGTGGAGGGTGTTTTAGTCTTTTCACGCTTCATCCAAAATTCCACTTAAGCCCTTAGTTCTAACTTAATTCCAAGAATTATCCCAAGTATGATTTGATCGCCTAATTATACGCTAATACACCTAAACCATTTTTTATCGAATAATAATCAATTAAACTTGAATGTTAAGGTTCCTAGTAATTCCTAACATTATTTAGCGATTAAATTAGTTATCAAAATTTCCAATTATTTATTCCCAAGAAATAGAGTTAGTTAACTCGAAATTTATCGATTTAGTATAATAAAGTCAAGTGAAATAATAATTTAATACAAGTGTGTCAGTTTGCACATAAAAAGTTATTTTTACGCACTTATTGTGAAAACAAAGAAGGATAAGACTATAATTATCGAAAATTTTACGCCTTAAGTACGTTTAGTATATTAGTATCATATTTATCTAAAATTCATTGGTTTCATCTTAACGCGGAAATTCCTATTAACATTTAACATTATTAACGATTAAAACTAGTTATCGGAAATCAAGGAATTTATTTTAAAGTAATAGAATTAATCCAACTCAAGAAATATTAATTTAGTATGGCAAACCGAATAATTCAATATTGGCACAATTGTATTATTTATTACATAGAAATTATCTTTATACTTTTATTGCAAAACAATTAATTACAATACTAGAATTCAAAGAAATTAATTATTAGATCAATGAAATAGTTTACCATAGAAATACGAAGTTAATGTAACAAAACTAAGAAGTTTAGTAGTTTAGCACAATTCTTTTATTTTGCACCTAACGTTTATTTCTACGTACTCATTTAAAAACAATTGGACTTAGTGCTAAAATTTATTAAAGAATTAAAATGTAAATAAAATATGCACTGATATTTATATGTCTATTTTCAGGGTTCTCACATCCTCCCCTCCTTAAAATGAATTTTGTCCTCAAAATTCTCACTTTCTCAAGAGATAGGTCGGGTTACTTTTTGCATCTCTTCTTCTAGTTCCCAAGATTAGTTCGGTCGTTTCGTTTTAGATCATTTATTTGCTACAAGGCCATATTTTTATTGTCCCACGCGTTGACTCAAAGCTTCGTTGGTTCTAAATTATGTGTACTTCGAAGATTTCGCTTATATCAATTTAGTAGGTTTCCACACGTTTGGCTTTAAGGAGAGTTAATTAGTCATGTAATTTATTCAACTATATAATATATTCAAATTGCTCAAATTACAATATACCTATCGTGTATATTCGATTCATATATCTATATAATGCACTATTCTAGAATATTTTCTAAATTCTAAATTTTTTTTTTTTATACATTCGATTGGGCACTTAATTTAACCATTGATTTGTTATAATAGTTCTAATAGCAAAGCAATTAACATAAAGGGTATTCTTAGCGTACATATAATTCATAGCGGAAGATTACAATCCCAAAAAGTGCTATTCTAGTTTAGGGTAACTATAACCTCTATTCCTCGAGTGAGGTCAAACCCTCTTGATTTGTAAAACGTTCACTACTAGGACCCCGATCATGGCCATTAGCACGAATTACTTCCGTTTAGCACCTGGTCGATCTGTAGCGGACTTAATTATCTGTTGAGTACTTCCTCTTTGTAAATGCGCTAGGGCATCCCGGAATCTTGTGCTTGGTACTACCGCACCTCAAGCACTTTCCCTGTTTCCTCCCACATCCGTCCTTAGTATGGCCAGTTTTCCTACAATACCTACAATTTGCTTGAAAAGTGCCGGCCTGGCTATTTCGAGGATTTTTCTTATGTTTCTTCTCCGGTTCTACGTTCTGGCGTAGTAGCTCAATTTTCTCTGTATATTCCTGTTTCCATTGTCCTTCCCAGTAGTCAGCCAATTTCCTTTGAAATTCTACCTCATTTCGGAGGATGTCTATTTCCTTACGCATTTCTTCCAGAGTTGTCATCTTACTAGTTGGCTTAGGTCAAATAGCTAGCCTACCAGGCAGATCATAGAATCAAAATAAGCAACTATTCATACTGGAAGCTTGAGCCGTACTACTCTTTCATCCTTTTACTGATGGTTACTCCAAAATATAAACCTCAACTACTTTCTACTTAACCCAGCGAGTTCCTAAGTGTCACCGAGATTACCATCGTTAATCACTATCATGACAAAATAAGGAAGCCTTATCCCAAAGAAAAATTTTCATGTCTTAGTGCACTATTCAATACTTACCTTCAAAGTTGTTTGAAACAATAGTCGTACTTCTTATTCTCACTAGGGCCTTATTATATTCCTTCGATTCAATCTTACAATTTTGAGATCAGATTCCCCAATGAAACCTAGGTAGACGAATTTCAAGAGTCACTCCATTTTCGCAACTCTTTTGGTTCCTAGGTTAGTTGATTGGCCTAAAGCTTTGGTACTCCACCAACCGTTCTAAAGTATCAGTCATATGGTCAATAGGGTAGCTACGTGGGTGGGTTCCTTCTAAATTCCCATTGATAGCATCTTTGTCGAAGTCTGTCTACCATTAGCTTTTGCAACAATTATAACATCGTTAAAGGCTCAACCTTCAAAATTTTACGTACCTTTCGTGATTAATAACGGGATATTAAATACACATTTGGAAAAATTGTGGTCCATATACATAAATAAAATGGTTATTCGAATGGAGGACGAGAAGAAAAGAAATTGGTTCTGATCTTGATAGTCAAAATTTCACACTTTTAATCGCAGAGATTTTCTGGGTATCCTTTCCGTATTTTATCTTCCCTTTCCGCATCACTTCGTCTAATCATTCATGTTTGCCACGAAACCTTAACTAAAGGAATTTGGCCTTAGTGTTTTTTTTTCGTAATATAAGTGTCGAATCGACTGCTTCCCAAAGTATATAAAAGTTCAACTACTTGCATTTGCAATTTATCTGCGCGTCATACTCAACTAAAAATTTTCACCCAAGATAGCATTATCACTCCCTAGGCTCTATATTTCTCACAACGAGCTGATTTAAAATAAGTAATAACCAATTATGCATATATACGATTGCGGTTAATTTCACTCCATATATATCATTAATACTAAGCAAATTCATGATCAATTTAATTATATCACAAAACAAAGTCAATTACAACATATATCCAGCTCAAGTACACTCTAATCAGAAATCAAACAAATCTCTTTTTTAAGTGCATTCAATATCCAAACATGGTAAAGTTCCGACTCCAACATCCCATCCTATTGATTTCTATCCGTAATAGAGTTGGTGAATCCTTGAAATTCCTACCTTTGTTCGCAAAAGTTCAGTTTAACCTGGATCTATCAAGTCGTTGCTTCAACGTTGGTCTAACCTTTCTTCTAAAGGTATGGGCTGATAAATAGATCGAGTTTACTAACTTTTAAATTTTATTCATGTTCTTACCCTTTCCTATTTCTGGTTATTAATAATGGTTACATCAACAACTTGTATACATGATACGATAACTATTTCTTTAACTCATAAACTGCAACGATTTTGACCAAGACATGATTGCGCTAATAGTCACCACCTACTCCATATATATATTATTTATTTTTATTTTTATTTTTATTTATTTATTTTTTTTAATCTCATAGTTCTATACACCACTTTGGTTACCAAAATTCACTCAGGTTAGTACTTATTTAATTCCCGGGACTAATGAATATTACAGCGTTACAAAAATTAAACACGTAATCATCAAATCATATACTCACAATATATGTCACATTGCATACCAAATTCATACAACTTCAAAAGCTAAATAATTCACAAATACATTCAATATTTTCATACATGACTCAAACTTCAATCTTCAAAAGCATGAGAGGAAACAATACAACAATACACAAATTATTATAACCACGTAGCTAATAGCCTAACCCTTAGTTTAGATTCAACTTAACCTTCATTAGTTTAGTCCTGGACAGGCCCACTAGACCCCCTTAGTAACACTAATCAAATTTCCTTAGTAAATTGTAGATCTACTACGTCTAGTGCCAAATCAAATAATATGATCATTACTTAAGTACATCAGTGGCTCTTGAGTATTCTAGATGAACTCTGTAGACACCAAAATTTTGATGTAACTTCATTTTTAGTTTATTTGTCGTGCTCGTTTTTTAGTTTTTAGTTTCTAGTTTTTGTTTTTAAGTTTTAGCATAGAGTTTCTTGAGGAAAAAATGAAAAAATAGAAATTTTGTTTTATTCAGCTTTATTTATCTATTTTAGTCATTTCTACTTAATTTATTTTTTATTTGGTTCATTTGGAAAAAAGGAAAAGAGAAAATCATGAAAAATGGAAAAAGAAGGAAAAAAAAAGGAAAATTTGTTCACAAAAATATGTTTTTTATTCAATCTTTTGGCGTTTTATTTTTATTAAGTTATTTTGGAAAGAAAAGAAAAGGAAAAAAGGAGGGAAAGATTTTGGAAAAAAGAGTTTAAAAATGTCCATTTTTGTTGTTTTAGTGGTTTAGATTTTTTTAAATTATTATTATTATTGTTACTTAGTTTTGTTGACAATTTTGTTAATTTGTTATTATTATTTATTTATCTTTATTTTTATCAATTTTGCTTGATGAAAAAAGAAAAAAAAAGAAAAAGAAAAATGATGATGAGAATCGCGGCACGCAAGCTGCGTTTTGGTCGCAGCTTGCAAGAGAACTTTGGGGCAGCCCCTGGCTGCAAATTGCAGAAGAAGGACCGAAGGTTTTAGGGTTGGGTACCCCGTATAAGTAGAATGAAAAGCTACAGCCGCAAAGGGGGAGTTGGAGAGGAAAATGGGAACAAAAGTCCGAGAGAAAGGGGGTGACGGAAGGAAGCAAAGAGGCTGAGAAAAGAAAAGGTTACGGGAAGAGCTGGAGAGGAAGGAACCAACGAGAGCTTGAGGGCTGAACCAAAAGGGGAGGTTTTGGGAGAGGGTTCGGACTAAACAAAAGAAGAGAGTTTGGAGGATAGAGAGCGGCGGCCGTCCATGAAAGGAAAAGAAAAACGAAAGGGACGGTTAGAATCTGGGCTGAGGGAGATTAGAAGGGGAGAGGAGGATAGGATCGGGAAAAAGAAAAAGAACAGAGGGGAGCGACCGAGAGACAATAGAGGGAGGTTCAGACAAGCAAGCAAACGGAGGAGGAATAGAGGGGGAATCTGGAAAATTGGGGAAGCAAAGGTGACGGCAACAACGGAGGGAGAGATAGAAAGAAAAGACAGAGGGGTTTTAGAAGAGACCGAGAGGGCTAGAGGGGTTTTCGGCTGGGCAACAAGAAAATGAGAAAAACAGAGGAACCAAGTGACGGGTTGAGCAGATGGAGGGAGCAAGCTACAGTTTTTTGGGAAAAGGGGAAGATTTTGGGCCAAAAACAGCATATTCGAATTCCATTTCTGATGATCAAGACCAGGGCAAACGAGTATGCTGCCGCCGTCTGCCATCACCACTAGAATCAATCGTCACCGCCAGCGAAGCCCACTGAAAGAACTCTGTAAGGTAATGTTTCTCCTTTACATTTCAGTTTTTTTTTCCGAGCATGGTGTCAATAACTGAACTTCAGCTCATCCCCAAGCTATTTGGGTATGTTTGCCGTGATTTTGTATATTGTAATCATCCCACCGATTGTTCATGATTTTAACACACGCATGTTTTGGGAATTGATTGGACTGTGTTTTTGTGTCTGATTCAATTTTGGGCTCTGATGTAAGTCATTTGAGCAAGAAATTGCTGAAGTTCGTTATGCTCATGTATTGTTTGATAAAATGCCTCACCGAAAGTCCCCCTTGAAAACGATTTTTGATGCACTTTGTAAAACAGCCCAATTGCTTGGAGTTTTATACGATTCATTACCCAATGTTTGTATTTGGGAGAAAAATTTGATGTTTGATGTTCGGGTTGAGATTGACATAAGAATTTGTCGCTTTGGGTTGCTGAAGTTCTGTGTTTGCTTGAAGTTGATGTTTAATTTGCTGTCCATAGTTTTAGATTGTCCGAACCTTATGGACTGAAATTTCTAGATTTGTTGAACAATTTCTGGAGTTTGATTAACTTCAATTCAAGCAAAAATTTGATGAAATTCTAACGCCCTCAACTTGTTTGTAAAAATGTCCGAACGATGATTGTTGTATGAGTTCGACGGAAATGGAAGCTGATGCTTATTCCCTTTGTCTTGTAATCTACCCCCAGAAGTTCTGAACTTCATAATTTGGCCCCAAAATGTTCATAATTCTGTCAATCAGATCCCTGCTTTTGTTGTGTTGGAACCCTTTAATCTTCCCCCTTATTCTGATATGGCCCAAAAATCTGGAAAATTGAACTAATTTTGCCCTCTTAAGCTTAATCCTCTGTTTGCATATTTTATGTGATTTCTGGATAGATTAATGCTGTGATTTAATGCATAATCAAAGCTTAATAATTTTTAGTTGGGTTTTATCTTGTTGGGTTTGGTAACATTTGTTTGGGTTTCTTGTTGGGCTTAGGAAGGTAAAAGTTCAAAGCTTTTGATTGGATTTTGACATGGTTTGATAGCCAAAGCCCTGGCATTATTCAATTGGGCTGGGATGATAAAAGATGGGTTAGTCTGATTTTTTTATTAGGCTTTCGGTTTGGGCTCGGGGAAGGAGCCCAGA
Source organism: Coffea arabica (assembly GCF_036785885.1). Classification (NCBI taxonomy): domain Eukaryota; kingdom Viridiplantae; phylum Streptophyta; class Magnoliopsida; order Gentianales; family Rubiaceae; genus Coffea; species Coffea arabica. Next base: position 38,494,218 of record NC_092331.1, on the reverse strand, counting down.
TGTTTTGGTTGGATCAATCAACAAGCCAGCCCATCCGTTTTTCTTGGATTTTCTTTGACGGGCTGAAGATAGTTTTGGCCCAAACGAATAAGCAAATGGCCCAATGGTTTGGTCCATTAAGAAAACAGAAAACGATTTTGCAAATCAGTCCCTGAATTTCTCCTTAACTATTCTGTGGCCCTAGACACTTTTAACTTCTTTCAATTGGGTCCTTAACTTAATTGCAAATAGGTCCCTAAACTTTATTTTTCTTTAATTTCGGCCCCAAACTTTGTCAATCTTTGCAATCAGGTCCTTTCTTCTCTTGACTTCTTAAATGTGAATTGTCGACATGATTTAATTGATTCAAATTCATGCTTATTTTTTATCCTTTGTGATTATTTGCCAAATAAATTGGTACCTTGACCTTTTTATTGTTTTGAAGCTAATATCTCATTTACTCGATTTCCATTGCAAGGGAGGTAACTTCTATATTCTTGAGTTTATTTTTCCTACGTGCTCCTACGTGTTATGTGAATATGCATGTCTACTTTGCTTTCTTTGCCTTTCTTTAATTCCTTTCATTTTCTTTATTTACCTTTGCTTTTTATTTAAGTTATTCATTATGGGGTATGTGTACACCTCTTGGCTTGTAATAGATAGGGCTTGGCGAGCTTTCTTGTCCATTTTCCCTTTCCCCCTTTTATTTAAGTTATTCATTATGGGGTATGTGTACACCTCTTGGCTTGTAATAGATAGGGCTTGGAAAGCACTTGATGAAGACCTATTGAAGACATGTGCCTAGCTAGCAAATGTAATAGGTTCATTAGTTTGGTTGCGTGCCTATTTGCTATGTGTTTAAGTGCTTTATTAGGCTCTTGCATCTAGTCGAGCATGCTAATTGTTATGGGCTATGTGTTTATAGGTGTTTGGCATGTCTAATCGCTTTCCATAGCCATGAATGAATGTGATGGATGAATGTACGTCACCACACTAGTCCAATGCTAGTTGTGGCTCATTATTTCATTAGGAATTCATAGATGGGCTAGTCCAACGCTAGACCCTAGGATTGCCTTTTCGTTAGTGCATATTTGCATGCTCACTACATTTTCATGCATTTTTCTTAGTTTTATCATTTGGCATGCTCCTTGAACCCCTTTTCCCCTCATTTTAGGATTTTGCACCTCATACTAGTTATAGGGTACATTTGCCTGAAGAGTCCCATTCTGATAAGGGAAACGAGCGAGTGTGGCTACTCGATAGCCTTAGCACGCTAGTTTTGCTTTCTAAGCAAAGGGAAAATCGAAGTCGAAAAAGTTAGGAGTCATTCCCATACCCGACCTGATGCATTCCTTTAGGTTCATTCATTTTCATTTATCACTTACTCATTTTTTTTCAATTCACATTTCCTCATCACTTTTCCTTTCCTTATTGTTCATTTTGATTTTTACTTCACAAAATTGCACTTAATTACACCTATATGCACTTATCACTATATTTCATACACTTGCACACAAACACTTGGATTTTTCATACAATTTCACACATGCACCTTTTCATACACTTGCACACAAACACTTGGATTTTTCATACAATTTCACACGTGCACCTTTTTATACACTTGCACACTTGCACTTTAGCCATCATTTGCATTAATCGACCTCTATAAGGTTTTCCTTTGTTGGCCGCCACAACTCATGTGGTTGGGACCAAAAACCTTACAAGAGACATTTTAGAATTTAGGTTTGCATTTTTTTCTTTCTTTTTGCATTCATCTAGTCAAATCCAAAACATGCAATACATATTTTTGGTAGAAAAGTTAGGAAAGGTGGGGCTAAATCACGCAACTAGCCTTGGCTAGGTCGGAGGGGTGCCTTGGATTTTTATCCTTGCCTTCCCCTTCGTCAAATGTGACTCCCGAACCTTTTTTCGTTGGTTTACGTGGACTAGAAGTCGTTTAAAAGGGGTTTCTTTCTACGTTTCCTTTAGAAAAATCACTTTTTGGGTGACTTGGTACACCCTAACTCTATACCAAGTGGCGACTCCGTTTTTCATTCAAAAAACCCCTTTTGAACTTTATTTGGCCAAATCGTCGCATTCTCAAAGTCCCATGGCCTTTTACTTTTCATTTTACACACATTCACATTCCACTACTCACATCACCACATCTCATCATCACTCATCATTCGAAAAGTGGGGCGCGACAGTTGGCGACTCTACTGGGGACTTCCTAAGTGGGTCCAAGCATTTGATTTAGCTATTCTTTTCCGTTTTCTACCTTTGTTATGCATAGCATTTGGATATTAGGGTTGCATTTTGCATTTTAGGACCTTTTTGTCTCACGTACGTCTCAAACTACTCCCTCGCTCACGAATGTATGATTGGTTGATTGGATGTATGTTTACTTGTTTATCTCGCGCTTGCATTGCATTTGGGGGGGGGGTGTGTCACCTTTAGAGCCTCGCGTGGTTCTCAACCCTTTCCCTCAAAATAGGGAACACTTCATACGTGCACGTTTACTTGCTTTTATCCCATTTTATTTTATTTTTCGTGGGCTCTTTCCCACACCGCCTTGTAGGACTAGGAATGATTTCTCTGGGTATGTGGATGGTGTGCCTTGCGCCCATAGCAATACCTAGGGGATCGCTCGAGCCACCGACCGAGGGTCTTGAGATTGATGACCCATTCCCTTAGGTCTGAAGGCTTGGGGACCTTTTAAACCTTATCGAGTCTAGTCGCATTAGTGAACCCCAGCCTCATGCATCCATGTTAGCATTTTCCTAGGTTAGAGTCAGCCTCACCCTTTTTTAAGCACATTAGGCACGAGGGAAGGGGTTCCACCCTTTTACTTGTTTTTGTTGTACCTCTTTTCTTAATTGCTCCCAATGTGTTATGTGTACTATCAATTGCACTAACCATTCTTTTGTTTTCTTGGCCTGCATTCATGTGCCATAGCAATAAGAGGCCTCTTTGGCACTCTTTTAGTGACTTACCCACTAGATGACTCACATGTTTAAATTTCAGTTATTACACTTGATTTCCAATAAATACATTTCATTTTAGACCTTTTCCCCCTTGATGCATTATTTATGTCCTTTAGGTCATATTTGTCACATATTTACATAGATTTAATAAACTGGCATCATGCATTAACCCTAGAAGGGAATGCCACATAGGGAATCCCATGTTTAGGAATAAGCCACCTTGTGTCTTGGATACTTAATCCAGTGAGATTTGTACGTTTACATTTTTGTACCATCCAAAGGGATAGTGCACAAGGTAAGGTACGATCCGATCATTTTCACAGAGTGATCTTTGGAATATGAGCATCTAATAATCACTTTTTGGCCATTTTATCAAAATTGGTAAAAATCCCTTGCGTGAAGGACATTAATTTGAAGAAATTCACAAATGATTCCTCCTAGACGATAAATGAATTGAGGCCAAAATTTGATTTTTAGAAGGTCATAGACTAATGCACCTCAATAATTTTGAAATAACCAATAGCCGGACAATTCAACCAATCCATTTTGCCAATTCCTTCAATAAATCATCAATTCATTTGACCAATTTACCCTTTTTAGGGTCACCTGGTCGATTTTGAATAAATCGTCGATTCATTTGACCGATTTACCCTTTTTAGGGTCGTTCGGCCGATTTTTGAACAAGTCACTAATTCAATTTCATTCATTTGGCCAATTTACCCATTTTTAGGGCAACCGAGCCGATTTTGAATAAATCAAGTTTCGTTCAATCTATTTGATCAACTTACCCTTTTTAGGGTGATCTGATTAATTTTGGATAAATTGAATTTCATTCAATTCATTTGACCTGTTTCCCTTTTTAGGGTAATCCGGTCGATTTTTAATAAATTGTCAATTAGGATGTCAATGTCGAATTTCAAAATGGAAAACCGAGTCGATTTTGAGAAAAGCATCCATTGCATCCAGCCATTTGATCAGTTGGAGTTTTGACCCGTGTTTCACTGGGAAAAGTTCCAATCTCTTCGATAGGAAGTTCGTCAAGGTCAAACCCGTGCGTTTTTGGAAATTCTTGTATCGATCAAAAGTGATCAATCCATTCGGACGTTGACCTCATTTTGACAAAGTGTCTCTCGTCACTCCAATTGACCAAATTTTTCAAAATTATTTTTCACTCAATGAGTTGATCAGATCCGTCAGGTATGGTATAGTGCCTACCCTAGAGGATTGCATTTTCATGCTAGGCCTACCCTTGGCATAAAAGGGTTCCCCCATAGGACATGCATACCGATTTTATATTCTTGTTTACTAACTCGGGGTATTTTTCTTTTGTTTCCCCCCTCCCCTGCATTCATAAAAAAGGTTTCAATAAGATGAAAATATTTCCCTATATTGGATAACAATTTTTTGATCCGATAAAGTTTGGAAAGTATTATTTGATTCTTGGGCAGATCCAATAATGGAAACCTGAAAGATCCATCTGAAAGCTCTAGGCTAAGAGCTTCTAAGAGATTTCATAATTGTTTTCAAGGAAAATTTTGTATATTTGACTTGTTAATATATTTTTGTGTCAAAAGAAAAGGAGACAAAAAGTGTATATGTGGAGCTCTTTACAAGTTTCTCTTTTCTCATTTGTATCATAATTGAATGAGAATTTTTGTTTCAAACTTTTTCAGCAATAAAATTTTTGGACAATCATTGTTTTGTATATATTTATGTACATTTCATTCTTTATTCTTACTCATTGGAGATTTCATGATGAATTTTGAGAAATAAGACCAAATTGAGATTTTTTCAACCTATAGCCTGAATTTCGCAAGTGTATACTCTCTAAAATCCTCATATACACTAGATTGGTGATCCGAGCTATACAATAAGAGTGCTCAGAAAAAAAGTGAATGGTCACTCCAAAGGCCTCATGAGATACATTTTCTCCTTCACTGTACAATTCACTGTACAATTCATATTTTGCCCATTTCATTCAACCCCAAAATAAAATCAGTCACATTGATTGATAGTTACAAGTTGGGGCAATCTTTGTTTGAGAAATGTCCACTGTGTATAATTATATTCAATTCACATCTAAGTGAAAGCAAAAAATGTGCATTATTCTTGTTTGTTTTGAAAATTTGGAATGATACTTTGAGCATTCGTTTCTCTACCTATACACATTTTATCATTTGCTCTCCCATTTGAGCCTTTGAAAGGATAATTTCGTTTCAAATAAAGGCCTTAATGATCTCTACCCTACATTGGAAAACTTTCAAAAGGGAATGGGTTCTCAATGAGCATTGCATTACTTTGATTGTCATGAAGCGTAAGAATGACACTTTGGCCATCATTTCTACAACCTAAACACTGATCATCTCTTGCATCCTCATTTGAGCTAAAAATTGGTGGTTCTTTTCGAGTGCACATATGATCGCACCCCACATTGGGGAGGGAGATTGGAGAATTTTCCAAAAAGGGGAAAAGCAAAAATGCTCGAATAAGGAGGGAACCGCAAATTGGGGAAATTTGATTCCACTTGGGTTCCGAATTTTGAAAAAGAAAAGAAAAGGACAAGTTCTATCCGGTGGATCGCTTATGTTTCATAGATATGAATGAGCAAGGGTCTTCCTCAGTCAATTAATTCAGATACATGCCAGAAATTTCGCATTAATGAAAGTTTCCTTTCAGAGTTATTGTAAGGAACGGAATACAAGTCAGGCCATCTTCTTTTCCAATCAAACATTCTATCCCTAGTTATTCTTTTTGAGCCTTCAGAATAAATTACTTCGTTTGGCAACCCCTGAGAATCGCAAACCCCACACTGGGGGCAAGTTTGAGTTGGAAAAGAAAAATTTCAAGAAGTGAAAAAGTGAAATGCAACAAAATCAAAAACAAAAGAAGAAAAGAGAACCTCAGTTCAAAAAATAAACTGGGGCAAATTTCAAAGAATGGCAAAAAGCCGAAAAGTCAAAAGAAGAAAGAAAATGAAAGTGAAAAGCCTCAATTGAGCATAAACTTAGGCAAATTCTGATTTAACCCTGAAATAGGGTCGACGCAACAAGTGCGATCTCAGATTTTTCAAACCGCTTTTGAAATCTGCCTTCAAACCTTGACTTTTCTAAGCACCCCGCCTGACCCCATTACAAAAGCCGAAAGCCCTGACTTCTGTTCTTTGCAGTGGCCCTGTCGAGAAAATTTCTGATGCCGGAAAATTTTAGCTGTATACTGAATTGATTAGGTGTGAGGTTGGCACTGCTCTTCATGTGAAACCCCGCGAGGGCATTTTTGAAAAAGGAAAAAGAGAGCGAATGCAAAAGAAAGATGCAAAAAGATTTGATGCTGTTGGGTGATGATAAAAAGTCAAACAAAGTCCAAGAATTTGGAGTCCAGATGAGGGCAATGTTGAAAAATGCAATCTTCGGTGCAATGTCCTTTGAAAATTATTTCTTTAGCTATCGTTTTCAAGCCAAATTACAAGCTAATAAAGTCCATCGTTGACTTATTCCTTCGTGACAATCCAAAGTGAGGATTATGCTCATAAAAATTCATCGATCACTCATGATCATAAGGGTATAACCAGATTTCACATGTTTAGCTATCATTTCTACCCAAAAATTTTGCAAGCCTATGAAGCTTATACGTTGACTAAGTTTTCTTAAGAAATAAGGGTGACAAACTCTTTGCTTTCACTAAGATATGGTATTGAAGGGATTACATACCATCTGAGCACATGAATAAGACAAATCTTGACCTCTCATTTCCAAATCAGAAATAACGCCCATTACCCAAAGCTTCGATGCTAAGGTAAGGAAGAAATCTCTTGTAATTTGGCATTATTTTGAGGAATTCATCATGAAATTTTCTTTCTTACAGTGTTCTAATAAATGGAAGGTCATCCAAACCAATTTTTGCAATCAAATGGGCCCATACTGGGGCAAAATTTTTATTTGCAAGATTTCACAAAATAAGCCCACACTGGGGCAAATTTTTATAGTCCATTTGAGGATTTCGTCAAAGACTCAAGCAAGACTTTCAAATCAATCATGCTGTCCTTTTCATGAAAATTCGAATGCATGTAAGCCCCCTGTGCAGGTATTCATAGTTGAAATTGACGAAGGAGCATCCGGTGATGTGGAAGGCCGATGCCGAAGAAAGAGAAGAAAGAAGGGAAAAGGGCCCTACACTGCGGCAAATTATTTTTGAAAAGATTCTCTCGAAAAATCAGAAAAATTCAAAAGTCAAAAATCAAAAATCAAGTTCAAATTTTTGTTTCTTGGAAAATCAAATGTAATTTCTTGTATCTTGACAAGATCAAATCCAATTTCTTGATCAATTGGATGGCAGGATTGGGTCTTATCCCACTGACCATTCACCAAATCCCGTTGGGCCTGGACTTCGTGCCGCCAACATTTCAAACATCAAGTTGGGCCTGGATTTCGTGCCGCCAACATCACATCACCACGTTGGGCCTGGATTTTGTGCCGCCAACATTTCAAACATCAAGTTGGGCCTGGATTTAGTGCCGCCAGCTTCACTTTATCACGTTGGGCCTGGATTTTGTGCCGCCAACTCCACAAAAGTCACGTTGGGCTTGGTTTTCATTTAACCACCGTTAGCATCGAGTCTATCTCACTAACGTGTGCGTTTTCATTTCACCACCGTTAGCATCGAGTCTATCTCACTAACGTGTGTGGTTTTAATCTCGGCAGGACCGGGTATAATCCCGCTGACCGTTTTTATCAAATTGGGACCGGGTTTCATCCCGCCAATCTCGGCAGGACCGGGTATAATCCCGCTGACCGCTTATCTCACATTGGGACCGGGTTTTATCCCGCCAATCTCGGCAGGACCGGGTTTAATCCCGCTGACCGCTTATCTCACATTGGGACCGGGTTTTATCCCGCCAATCTCGGCAGGACCGGGTTTTATCCCGCTGACCGTCCACACCCCGTCAGGCTCAGATGTCGTCTCACTGACCAATTCATCATACTGGGGCAAATTTTGAAAAGATTCCCTCAAAAAAAAAAAAATCAAAAAAATCAAAAAAATCAAAAAAATCCAAAAATCCAAAAATCAAAAAATCAAAAAATCAAATCAAGTTCTCACGGCAGGTTCGGGTTTGATCCCACTGTCCGATTGTCAAGACATTTCATTTTCACCGCCACTGGAGCGTGGGTTTGTCCCACTAGTGTGCCTTTCATTTGCATTCGCCGCTAGCCGTTGGGTTTGTCCCACTAGTGTGCCTTTCAATTTTTATTTGCATCACTAACAAACATGGGTCAGTCCCATTAACACTTCATTTCACTTCTTTCATTTGCATCACCAATAAACATGGGTCAATCCCACCAACACTCCATCTCACTTCAATTCATCCCGTTTAAATTCTGTTCGGGTCAATCCCATTTACCTTTCTGTCCGGGTCTATTCCGTGGGTCTATCCCATTTACATTTCTGTCCGGGTCTATCCCGTGGGTCTATCCCATTTACATTTCTGTCCGGGTCTATCCCGTGGGTCTATCCCATTTACTTTTCAGTCCGGGTCTATCCCGTGGGTCTATCCCATTTACATTTCTGTCCGGGTCTATCCCGTGGGGTCTATCCCATTTACATTTCCGTCCGGGTCTACCCCGTTTATATTTCTGTTCGGGCCAGTCCCACGTTTAAAATTCCTTGTTTAAGTCAGTCCTCCGAATAGGGGCAACCGCATGGCACAGGTAAGCATTTGGTGTCTACTTCTTTGTCTCAAGTTTTTCCAAAACTCTGACAAAGAGGGGCAAACTGTAGACACCAAAATTTTGATGTAATTTCATTTTTAGTTTATTTGTCGTGCTCGTTTTTTAGTTTTTAGTTTTTAGTTTTTGTTTTTAAGTTTTAGCATAGAGTTTCTTGAGGAAAAAATGAAAAAATAGAAATTTTGTTTTATTCAGCTTTATTTATCTATTTTAGTCATTTCTACTTAATTTATTTTTTATTTGGTTCATTTGGAAAAAAGGAAAAGAGAAAATCATGAAAAATGGAAAAAGAAGGAAAAAAAAAGGAAAATTTGTTCACAAAAATATGTTTTTTATTCAATCTTTTGGCGTTTTATTTTTATTAAGTTATTTTGGAAAGAAAAGAAAAGGAAAAAAGGAGGGAAAGATTTTGGAAAAAAGAGTTTAAAAATGTCCATTTTTGTGTTTTAGTGGTTTAGATTTTTTTAAATTATTATTATTATTGTTACTTAGTTTTGTTGACAATTTTGTTAATTTGTTATTATTATTTATTTATCTTTATTTTTATCAATTTTGCTTGATGAAAAAAGAAAAAAAAAAGAAAAAGAAAAATGATGATGAGAATCGCGGCACGCAAGCTGCGTTTTGGTCGCAGCTTGCAAGAGAACTTTGGGGCAGCCCCTGGCTGCAAATTGCAGAAGAAGGACCGAAGGTTTTAGGGTTGGGTACCCCGTATAAGTAGAATGAAAAGCTACAGCCGCAAAGGGGGAGTTGGAGAGGAAAATGGGAACAAAAGTCCGAGAGAAAGGGGGTGACGGAAGGAAGCAAAGAGGCTGAGAAAAGAAAAGGTTACGGGAAGAGCTGGAGAGGAAGGAACCAACGAGAGCTTGAGGGCTGAACCAAAAGGGGAGGTTTTGGGAGAGGGTTCGGACTAAACAAAAGAAGAGAGTTTGGAGGATAGAGAGCGGCGGCCGTCCATGAAAGGAAAAGAAAAACGAAAGGGACGGTTAGAATCTGGGCTGAGGGAGATTAGAAGGGGAGAGGAGGATAGGATCGGGAAAAAGAAAAAGAACAGAGGGGAGCGACCGAGAGACAATAGAGGGAGGTTCAGACAAGCAAGCAAACGGAGGAGGAATAGAGGGGGAATCTGGAAAATTGGGGAAGCAAAGGTGACGGCAACAACGGAGGGAGAGATAGAAAGAAAAGACAGAGGGGTTTTAGAAGAGACCGAGAGGGCTAGAGGGGTTTTCGGCTGGGCAACAAGAAAATGAGAAAAACAGAGGAACCAAGTGACGGGTTGAGCAGATGGAGGGAGCAAGCTACAGTTTTTTGGGAAAAGGGAAGATTTTGGGCCAAAAACAGCATATTCGAATTCCATTTCTGATGATCAAGACCAGGGCAAACGAGTATGCTGCCGCCGTCTGCCATCACCACTAGAATCAATCGTCACCGCCAGCGAAGCCCACTGAAAGAACTCTGTAAGGTAATGTTTCTCCTTTACATTTCAGTTTTTTTTTCCGAGCATGGTGTCAATAACTGAACTTCAGCTCATCCCCAAGCTATTTGGGTATGTTTGCCGTGATTTTGTATATTGTAATCATCCCACCGATTGTTCATGATTTTAACACACGCATGTTTTGGGAATTGATTGGACTGTGTTTTTGTGTCTGATTCAATTTTGGGCTCTGATGTAAGTCATTTGAGCAAGAAATTGCTGAAGTTCGTTATGCTCATGTATTGTTTGATAAAATGCCTCACCGAAAGTCCCCCTTGAAAACGATTTTTGATGCACTTTGTAAAACAGCCCAATTGCTTGGAGTTTTATACGATTCATTACCCAATGTTTGTATTTGGGAGAAAAATTTGATGTTTGATGTTCGGGTTGAGATTGACATAAGAATTTGTCGCTTTGGGTTGCTGAAGTTCTGTGTTTGCTTGAAGTTGATGTTTAATTTGCTGTCCATAGTTTTAGATTGTCCGAACCTTATGGACTGAAATTTCTAGATTTGTTGAACAATTTCTGGAGTTTGATTAACTTCAATTCAAGCAAAAATTTGATGAAATTCTAACGCCCTCAACTTGTTTGTAAAAATGTCCGAACGATGATTGTTGTATGAGTTCGACGGAAATGGAAGCTGATGCTTATTCCCTTTGTCTTGTAATCTACCCCCAGAAGTTCTGAACTTCATAATTTGGCCCCAAAATATTCATAATTCTGTCAATCAGATCCCTGCTTTTGTTGTGTTGGAACCCTTTAATCTTCCCCCTTATTCTGATATGGCCCAAAAATCTGGAAAATTGAACTAATTTTGCCCTCTTAAGCTTAATCCTCTGTTTGCATATTTTATGTGATTTCTGGATAGATTAATGCTGTGATTTAATGCATAATCAAAGCTTAATAATTTTTAGTTGGGTTTTATCTTGTTGGGTTTGGTAACATTTGTTTGGGTTTCTTGTTGGGCTTAGGAAGGTAAAAGTTCAAAGCTTTTGATTGGATTTTGACATGGTTTGATAGCCAAAGCCCTGGCATTATTCAATTGGGCTGGGATGATAAAAGATGGGTTAGTCTGATTTTTTTATTAGGCTTTCGGTTTGGGCTCGGGGAAGGAGCCCAGATGTTTTGGTTGGATCAATCAACAAGCCAGCCCATCCGTTTTTCTTGGATTTTCTTTGACGGGCTGAAGATAGTTTTGGCCCAAACGAATAAGCAAATGGCCCAATGGTTTGGTCCATTAAGAAAACAGAAAACGATTTTGCAAATCAGTCCCTGAATTTCTCCTTAACTATTCTGTGGCCCTAGACACTTTTAACTTCTTTCAATTGGGTCCTTAACTTAATTGCAAATAGGTCCCTAAACTTTATTTTTCTTTAATTTCGGCCCCAAACTTTGTCAATCTTTGCAATCAGGTCCTTTCTTCTCTTGACTTCTTAAATGTGAATTGTCGACATGATTTAATTGATTCAAATTCATGCTTATTTTTTATCCTTTGTGATTATTTGCCAAATAAATTGGTACCTTGACCTTTTTATTGTTTTGAAGCTAATATCTCATTTACTCGATTTCCATTGCAAGGGAGGTAACTTCTATATTCTTGAGTTTATTTTTCCTACGTGCTCCTACGTGTTATGTGAATATGCATGTCTACTTTGCTTTCTTTGCCTTTCTTTAATTCCTTTCATTTTCTTTATTTACCTTTGCTTTTTATTTAAGTTATTCATTATGGTGTATGTGTACACCTCTTGGCTTGTAATAGATAGGGCTTGGCGAGCTTTCTTGTCCATTTTCCCTTTCCCCCTTTTATTTAAGTTATTCATTATGGGGTATGTGTACACCTCTTGGCTTGTAATAGATAGGGCTTGGAAAGCACTTGATGAAGACCTATTGAAGACATGTGCCTAGCTAGCAAATGTAATAGGTTCATTAGTTTGGTTGCGTGCCTATTTGCTATGTGTTTAAGTGCTTTATTAGGCTCTTGCATCTAGTCGAGCATGCTAATTGTTATGGGCTATGTGTTTATAGGTGTTTGGCATGTCTAATCGCTTTCCATAGCCATGAATGAATGTGATGGATGAATGTACGTCACCACACTAGTCCAATGCTAGTTGTGGCTCATTATTTCATTAGGAATTCATAGATGGGCTAGTCCAACGCTAGACCCTAGGATTGCCTTTTCGTTAGTGCATATTTGCATGCTCACTACATTTTCATGCATTTTTCTTAGTTTTATCATTTGGCATGCTCCTTGAACCCCTTTTCCCCTCATTTTAGGATTTTGCACCTCATACTAGTTATAGGGTACATTTGCCTGAAGAGTCCCCTTCTGATAAGGGAAACGAGCGAGTGTGGCTACTCGATAGCCTTAGCACGCTAGTTTTGCTTTCTAATCAAAGGGAAAATCGAAGTCGAAAAAGTTAGGAGTCATTCCCATACCCGACCTGATGCATTCCTTTAGGTTCATTCATTTTCATTTATCACTTACTCATTTTTTTTCAATTCACATTTCCTCATCACTTTTCCTTTCCTTATTGTTCATTTTGATTTTTACTTCACAAAATTGCACTTAATTACACCTATATGCACTTATCACTATATTTCATACACTTGCACACAAACACTTGGATTTTTCATACAATTTCACACATGCACCTTTTCATACACTTGCACACAAACACTTGGATTTTTCATACAATTTCACACGTGCACCTTTTTATACACTTGCACACTTGCACTTTAGCCATCATTTGCATTAATCGACCTCTATAAGGTTTTCCTTTGTTGGCCGCCACAACTCATGTGGTTGGGACCAAAAACCTTACAAGAGACATTTTAGAATTTAGGTTTGCATTTTTTTCTTTCTTTTCGCATTCATCTAGTCAAATCCAAAACATGCAATACATATTTTTGGTAGAAAAGTTAGGAAAGGTGGGGCTAAATCACGCAACTAGCCTTGGCTAGGTCGGAGGGGTGCCTTGGATTTTTATCCTTGCCTTCCCCTTCGTCAAATGTGACTCCCGAACCTTTTTTCGTTGGTTTACGTGGACTAGGAGTCGTTTAAAAGGGGTTTCTTTCTACCTTTCCTTTAGAAAAATCACTTTTTGGGTGACTTGGTACACCCTAACTCTATACCAAGTGGCGACTCCGTTTTTCATTCAAAAAACCCCTTTTGAACTTTATTTGGCCAAATCGTCGCATTCTCAAAGTCCCATGGCCTTTTACTTTTCATTTTACACACATTCACATTCCACTACTCACATCACCACATCTCATCATCACTCATCATTCGAAAAGTGGGGCGCGACAAACTCAAACATTTCATTCATCAAGTTTTCTAATAACCTAACAACTAGGTATCTTTATCCCATTGGATATTAGCCCCGAATAATCCTTCAATAAAATTCAAAAGACCACAATGTCATCTAGAGCTCACCTTTAATTATTTGCAAATGATAGCATACTAATCATGTGACAAATTTATCAAACTTATCTCTCCTCCGGGTTTAGAACCATTCACAACTGCGTAGTTCTTATTTAAACTGCTATTCCACTTCAAATCCTAAGTCTAAAGCCACATTTTTTTTGGGTAAGAGGTGACATATATTCCCTTTACCATCTAATGACTAGTAAAATTTTCATCTCACGTACAGAATTGGCACTAATCTTCAAGATCTCACTATTGGCTTTTTACTTTTATTTTTCAAAAGCTAAACTTGCTATTTTCGGTTCTACTCTTCTGGATTTGATCCCTAGTCACATCATAATGCAATATACTACATTCTTCACAATTTGCAAATACACCATTGAATGAAATATCTGGTATTCGAATACAGGAATCTAGCAATAGGATAATTCACATCTCAGGCTGGCCAGTCCCAAGAGTAACTTACCTATATTTGAGATTCCTACCCAACATACATATCTAATATCCCCAACTATAGACTTTTGTTTCACACTTAACAAGTCAATCCCCACAGTCCGAGAACCCTTTCCCGGTTTGAGCTTGGTAAAAGCTCTGATACCACCTGTGACGACCCCACTTCCCCCTAAGGCGAACCAAAGGGTTGGCGGGCCGTCTGCCCAGCTCTCGCCAGGACTCACGCAAGCATTCTAGCTTAAAATCCTCCAGGGATTACCCTAAACTACTACAAAAATAATTCTTCCGAAATAAATCAATTTCTATCACCTCATTAGCTTCAAAGATAACGGCATACAACTTAGCCAAACGACGGCTCTTAACCACTTCACACGTTACTCGCAAGGTTAAAGACATACTATACTAATAAAAACATACAAACCGAATATTAGAATTTGGAATTACATTTTTCCAGCTTCAAGTGGCAACCAAAATAAAAGGTACAAAACTTAACGTAGAATTCATTACAAACCGAAATCTAAATTCAAGCTATTCAAATACATTCATAGGAAATATAAGCAGCTCAAATTCTTTCAACTTCCAGACCTGTAAGGAAAACAAATAAACGTGGGGTGAGCTAAAGCTCAGTGGTGCCCCAAAACATGCAGTCACGCAAGTCAAACAGCGAGTAATAACTTAAACAAATTTAACAATTAGGAAAGCGTATAACAGCACAAGGTAGTATACAGGGGCTCTCAGGAGCCATTTTCCTCGCTTGATCACCATTCATCGTAGTTGACCCTCCGTCAACTCTCACTACTTATAGTCCATGTAGATCCACTCATTTTAATCCTAACCCGTCACCATTCATACCTCCGCTTCGGGCCCGCACTTCGTCTACCGACGCAGTATACTCGAGATATACCCGTAATAAAATTTGTCGAAGGATTCACCTAACGACTTTATTGTAGTTCGATTCAGGTGTCGAGGGATTCACCCAACGACGTAACTACTCTTAGATTCAAGGATTATTGTAGTCGATTTAGGTGCCGAGGGATTCACCCAACGACGTAACTACTTTTAGATTCAAGGATTATTGTAGTCGATTCAGGTGCCGAGGGATTCACCCAACGACGTAACTACTCTTAGATTAAGGATTCACGAGAAAAATGATTCACGCAAGTCACCACTCGAACGGCTAGTGCGATAAAGTACACACTGCTCACTTCGATGGATCAAAAACTCATTTTACAATTCATCACATATCGAGTCAAGAAAGCACTTAATCCAGGTAGGAAAAGAACAGGCAGGGACACTCACCAAGAGTGGAGTTCAGATATCAAGTTGAGAATCGAATTCCGCGTCCTCGCAATATCCTAAAAACCAAATTTTGAAACTATAAGTTTCTACTCAGCTTTTAAGCTTATAGACATCGAGGTATATTTAATATACTACTAGTCTACTTTTCTTAGAAGAATCAAGAGTCCCTTAGGTTAAAACTTGACAAAAATAGAAGAAATGTTTATTATAGTTTTCCTTAAGATACTTATCCTTATAAAAGGGTGACTAATATTATTTTCTTGAAATAAGTCGACAAACCTCTTAATATCCACGTTAGGAAGTTACTTTGAACATTTCTTTAAAGTTACGGCTTTTGCAAAAATTATCCTTAAAAACTATTTTTCCTAAAATAGGGTTTCTTGCCGAGCAAGTTTCCCAAGCTTTTCACTAAGATTAGTAAAACTCGTATTTTGGAACTTTTCCTATAGTTAACTATCCAAGTGCAAAGCTTAAGGAAAGAAAAGGAATTAAAATAAGACTTAGAGTTTTCAAAAGCTATAGAACTTATTTACTATAGCTATCAAGGCTAGATTGAGCTAAAGAAAATTATCGAGTTGGAAAGTTTTAGGCAAAACACTAGATATTGAGTTTTTATAATTTAATACTAGTTGGAAAATATTTTTGGTTAATTTTGAACGCAGTTACTCGAGTTCGCAAGGTCTATACAATTTCCCCCCGCTCCGATTCCATTTCGAGATCATAATATGGATCAAAATATGGCAAATAACCACATAGCAAATTACTAGAGCTTCGTCAATCATTAGCCCTAGCTTTCAACAATTGCATTACTGAATAAAATAAAGTGATCAACCAAGGCTTCATCAATCATTAGCACTTGGTTTCAGCAAACCCATCATAAGCAAATAAAAATAAAGGTAAAGCCCCAAGACATTCCAGCAATTAACTTCCATCATCCAGTAATACTTTATAAAATCATTCAAATGGCCAAGGGCTTCATCAGTCATTAGCCCTGGACAACATCAATCACTCCCAACCACAATTTAATCAAGAATTTAAACCACAAGTAAGCTAAAATCTCAATCCAAATCCAACTTTAGTTTCACAAAGAAACCAGACATTCATACCAGGCAGTCTACTTTTGAGGAGTCACGAATAGCAGTATACATGGCGGAAAAATATAAAATTTCTACAGAACAAATGCCCATGAGTCTATTTTCATATGCCACTGACGGCACCTCAATCGGATTTTCCTACACCAAGATATATGCATTTTGCCTAGACTGGTCAGAAGTTCCGAAAATCTGGAAGCTCTTGATCACATGTGGAAAAGCTCCTTTTTCTCTTTTTAAAACCACAAGGCTTTTTGTCTAACCATCCATACGACTCTAGTAGAGTTTTAGCACCACATTTTCTAGACAATTTCAACCATTATGAATTCAAAGAAAGTTTCACACTCAAGCTGGAATTTTTAACTCAAACTTTGGCGATCACAAGGAAAATTTCCAGCAGTTGTATATTCATGTTTTTGGTTAAATCTTTCAAGACATCAAATGACTCATTGTCAAATAGCTTTCACAGATTACATGTACATTTTGTCATGCATTTCGAGTTCCTAACACCCCAAGGAAAAACTCCAGGAACCACTTAAAAATTTCCAGTTCAACCTTTTGGTCATTAAAATTTCCAGCACTTCGTTGTTTATAAATTCAAAATTTCCTTGGCTAAGACATGCTTTTTTTTTAGATTCTCAAATTCATCACGCGAGCCTTTGGCTAACTAATTAGCATTTCTGGTTCAAAATCGAATTCGAATAACAGGTTTAAGCATCCCAAAAATTCCAGAAATCTGTCCAGCAAGCTACGGATGAATCATGCATGAAGAAACTTTCTGTTTTCACTTTATTTTCTCGGTTAAAACAGGCTTTTAGGTACTCCATTAGGACATGCAAACACGTAGCTAGCTAGTGAAGAATTCCATATCAAATCCAGATTCAAACAACAATTATACTCATCTAAAACGAATCCAGAAATTCTGTTTAGCTTGACCTCAGTCGAACATACGTGTAGCAGATTTCTAGTTCATTTTATTTTTCTGATTTAGACCCATTAATTTGCTACGTGCGAAGCTCAATTATCATGTTATTAACCAGTTAATCATGGTTACAAACTCAAAACAACAAAATTGAATCAAATGAAGCTGTAAAATACAGGACAAGCTCTCGGCTGCAACAATTCATAAAAACAGAATTTTCCTAAGCTCCTTAGTTCATCATCCAGCTGCACAGAGTTAACATGCAAGGCTTAATCATTTAATTTTAATTAGTCAAACACCTAACCAAGTGGAAATCAAACACGTTCCAGCAATTTTCATGCTAAAATACCCAAGCAATTTCCAAAACAACTTCAACGGCTAATCTGGAAAAATTAGTTCAGCAGTCCAGAAATTTTCTAATCAATTTTCCAGCCATGCAACCGAAATTCCTAGCCATAGAGTTCACATGCAACACTAAGTAAGGAGCTTATCTATCAGGTTGATCCAAGATTGAGCTCAAATCATCACACCCAGCAAATTAAAACCAAAATTTCCAGCTCAAGCTCTCGGCAGAAACAAATTCTTACGCATATCAGATTTTTCTTTCCTAACCCACTCATCCGGCTGTCCAAACTCAACATGCACGGCTATATCTAGCTTAAACCTCTTGTTTTTGGTTGGTTAATCACATAGTTAAGCCCAGATTGTCACGGGTAAACAAAATTAAATCTGCATCTCCATCTCTGTTTCTCGGCAACATCATTTTCTCCCAAAATCAGATTTCTCATGTTTTAATTTTATCATTCGAATGCACAAATCCCACATGCAAGCTCTTGAACACTACCATCTACCTCTAATAAGCTACTCTAAAATCAGAATCTACCTCTGCTGAAAGCTTGTACGCGTGACCGAACAGAAATTCTATCTCTCTTCCTCTCGGCTTGCTTGCGGCTGAATGGTTGGTCCTGGTGATGTTGCAGTTGCGATGGTGTGGCGGTTAGAGAATGGTTTGCAGCTGGTTGAGGGTGCAGTCAGGAATGAAGCTCACGTAGTGTCCCTCTCCTTTCTCCCCTTTAGCTCACGGACAGAAACAGAATGGTTGCAGCTCGCGATTCCTTCCTTGTTCCAGCTTCTGATCAGGAAGGGAATGGAGCTCTCTCTTTCTCACTTCCGGTCGATGTTTACGAGGTGAAGGGTTGTGGTGATGTGAAGAGAAGGGAATGAAGCTATGAAGAGGGTGGAGTGGTGCGAGGTTAAGGAAGTTGAAGTGTAGGAATGAGCTTGAGTGTAGAGTTGGTGAATATGGGATTGGCCGAATAGGGAGGTTGGTTATTATGGTGTCCGGAAATGTTTTGGGGTTTGCATGGTAGTTTTGTGATATTGTAGAGGGTAATTTGTGGGGTAGTGGAGGGTGTTTTAGTCTTTTCACGCTTCATCCAAAATTCCACTTAAGCCCTTAGTTCTAACTTAATTCCAAGAATTATCCCAAGTATGATTTGATCGCCTAATTATACGCTAATACACCTAAACCATTTTTTATCGAATAATAATCAATTAAACTTGAATGTTAAGGTTCCTAGTAATTCCTAACATTATTTAGCGATTAAATTAGTTATCAAAATTTCCAATTATTTATTCCCAAGAAATAGAGTTAGTTAACTCGAAATTTATCGATTTAGTATAATAAAGTCAAGTGAAATAATAATTTAATACAAGTGTGTCAGTTTGCACATAAAAATTTATTTTTACGCACTTATTGTGAAAACAAAGAAGGATAAGACTATAATTATCGAAAATTTTACGCCTTAAGTACGTTTAGTATATTAGTATCATATTTATCTAAAATTCATTGGTTTCATCTTAACGCGGAAATTCCTATTAACATTTAACATTATTAACGATTAAAACTAGTTATCGGAAATCAAGGAATTTATTTTAAAGTAATAGAATTAATCCAACTCAAGAAATATTAATTTAGTATGGCAAACCGAATAATTCAATATTGGCACAATTGTATTATTTATTACATAGAAATTATCTTTATACTTTTATTGCAAAACAATTAATTACAATACTAGAATTCAAAGAAATTAATTATTAGATCAATGAAATAGTTTACCATAGAAATACGAAGTTAATGTAACAAAACTAAGAAGTTTAGTAGTTTAGCACAATTCTTTTATTTTGCACCTAACGTTTATTTCTACGTACTCATTTAAAAATAATTGGACTTAGTGCTAAAATTTATTAAACAATTAAAATGTAAATAAAATATGCACTGATATTTATATGTCTATTTTCAGGGTTCTCACAGCGTATAAGATGAAATTTTAATAAAATCATGTCAAAAGTAAGAGGAAAAGTGATTGTTCTTTCTAGTATGCTTTCTAGTTGCATTTGTTTCACTTTAACCTCGAGGTTGGTTGTCTTCTTAGCTATTTTGTTGTCGGAAATTCCAGCCATGAATTGAAATGAAGGACTCTTTGTTTATTCATGTTCTTAGGTCCAAATGTTTTCTTTTCACTCCAAAATCATATCTGCATCTTTGCACTAGTAGTTACTTGGATTTTCTTTGGTTCACCTAAACTTTGGATAGTTGAACTGGAATATTTTATCTTGGTTGTTCTTAGTGTTTGTCAGTAATCAAGGGTATAATCCGGAAAGAAACTTTTGATGTTATTTTTACTTGAACTGGTGAGTGTACCACTTCCATGACTTGTTGCTTTACTGATTTACTTGTAATTGAAATTTATGACTCAAATGACTGTAATTTTAGTTTATCCTGGACGGGACGAGGGCGTATTTTATCACACTCATTTCCCTTGATTGTTGGACTGGTTTACTTTGCAATTTGGATTTGTTACTTGTGCTTGAGTTGATGTCATTTGGAGGCTAATATCCAACGACCTTACTATGAAACTTGAGCTCAAACCTCATTGATAGTCAATCGAATCGAGCTAGCAAGTGCTTGGTCGAGATAGAATGACGAACCATGAGGAAACTGTTACTGGTTCACTGAATATTTCTGATATCTGATATACTCAAATATTACCGCCACTGTTTTCTATTTGGTGTTCAGGCCCAGTAAGGGGTATATTTGGCGGATAGAAATTGGTGTAAAGTGGAAATCTATGGTCATGATTTTGCTTCGTTAAATGTTGACAAAGTGTCAACAGGTTTGGATCAAATTAATGCAACGGGAATTTAGCTCTTGAGAGCCATCTATATCCTTTTACTTGAACTACTCTGTTTAACTTGTGGTGTTTACTTATATTTTTATTTGATACTAATATTTGATTGATTAAAATTGTAATTGTGAGATTCTTGACTGCGTGACCCTTTTAGTACCTCATTAGGCGAAAGCTCACCCTGTTATGTTTGTTTTCCTTACAGGGGGCGAAATTTTGGGAGTGTGAATTTTGAGGAAAGAGTCAAGCTAGTTATAGTTGTTTTTGTTTAAACTCCTTTGTTTTAGCAAACCTCGCATGTAGTTGTATAAGTTTGGATATTCTGACTTGTACTTTAAGTTGAATCATTAGAGACTCCATTGTATATAGTATGGATTGATTATTCGAAATTAAATTACGCATTTTGGTATGGTAAATGTGAATTTTGGCTTAGTAGTCCTGGCGAGAGTTGGACAGGTAGTCTGCTAACCTTTGGGTTACGTCCTAAGGAAAGGTGGGGCTGTCACAGTTGGTATCAGAGCCTAGGTTAGAAATGTGAGAACTCATTCTTTTATTCCTAAAATAATTATTTTTATAATTATTTACCCTAGTATTAGTTAATTATATTATCGTTACATGAATTTCTTTTAAATTTTGCCTTATTGCGCGCGAATCGAAAGTTCGCGTACTTCGCGTCAAAACGACTAAGTGGAGATTTAAGAAACTTATATTAGACTATTAAGAGTGAATAATTATAGTGTTAAAAGAATTACATTTAAGGATTAGTGCACACGTGAAACAAACAAGAGAGAAAAGTGGTAATTCGGGACACTATTCATAGTTGACTTTTACATAGCTTTTGACCACAAATTCTTAAAACTTCTAAGAGAAGATTCACACAACAAACCCTTCTCTCTTCTCTCTCCTTGGAGTCAGCCGAAACTAGAAGAAAAGAAGAGGAGAAAGCTCCACTTCACTTGCTCAATTCTTGCTTCCATTTCACTTCCAAATTTGCACCCAACTTCAAAACTACTTGGAGATTAACTTTAGTTTGGAGGAAGACAACATCTAGTGGAAATTCTTGGAGGTTTTGTGGTGAAAATTTCTAGTTTCTACAAGGGTTAGAGGTAAACCCATCAACTCTTCTAATCTTTCCATTTAATCAAAGTTTAGTGGTTGGATTTGCATGGGTTTGAAACCCTAAGCATGAAATAGGCTAGCAGACTTGAAGTGTTTCATTTCTTGCTTTAATTGTTAGGCTAGCAGTCTTGAGGTGTAATTAGTTGATTGTGGTTGTTTATGTGTTATTTGAGGTGAATACGGTTAGAAAGTGAAGGAAAAATCGAAGGAAAATTGGAAGTGCAAGCTGGCTGAATTTCTGGTTGTGATGTTCTGCTTTGATTTCGAATTTTTGATGGTTATTTGACTGTGAAATTGAGTGATATATGTTGTATATTGTGTGTGCAAAGTTTCTACCAAAAATCATTTGATTTGGTTGAGCAAAACTTGAATTTTCGAAATTGAAAGAAACCTGGAAAAAGGGTTCAGGATGTCCAAACAGTAACTCTTTGATCAAACATAACTCTTTGTACAAAAGTCAAAATTGAGTGCTGTTTGTGACATTTGAAACTAGACATTTATAGCTTTCCAACGGTATAAAATTCACCTTCTAGTTCGAACTGAGTGAGCAGTAGTGATTCGGCAAAGCTTGTTGTCTTGTTCTGATTGTCTGTCCGAGAGTAATGGAGGAGCTGCATCTTGTGGCTCTATTTTCTCTCACTTGTGAACTGATTTTGATGACATTTTCTCCTGATGAAATGTGGCATTTTGAACCTAGTTTCCAACGCCACCAACCATTGCCAATTTGAACTTGTATTGAGTGAGATGTGGTTTGATTTTGAAAGTGCAATAAAGCTGGAAAACTGGAAAGTCTTTCCTTTCTTGTTGGCCGAATGGTCAAACTGGCTTTGGGATGTTTTGTCTAGAAAATTTTGATGAAAATTGCTTTTCAATTGTTTATTAAATGTTTCTAGAACCTTGGTTTCAAAACTGGATCGAATTGGGGCTGATTTCATTGTACAAAACGTTTGGAAAAGAAAGAAAAGCATGAAGGCAGATTGGCCTCGAAATATTTTTCAAACTTTGGTAGTTTTGTTAACTGCCTTCCCACATGAGTTTTTGCGTGAAATTTAATAGGGAGGTAGTCCACAAATTGAAGTTCAAGTGGACCAAATTTGGTGTTATTCTAAGACCATTTCAATACCCAAAGTTTGCTCTTCAAATCTTGAAATTTCTTATCAGTGTTCAAATTTCAGCCGACGTTAAGCTACTATATCTTTACGATCAAAACTCTGAATTTAGTTCCGTTTGCCTGTTTGAAACTTTGTTAGGAACTCTTATTATGTTACTAATTTCAAAGGCTAGTTCACTTTCTGTGAATTACGCCGAATTTCCAAAGATGACTGCAAAACCAAGACTGGTTCAAACCTGTCCTATTGGAACTGAAATTTTGAGTTGAAAAATAAGTGCTTTGCGTTTAGGATCTTGGAAAAGTGTCTTCTAGGAACTTTTAGTACTCCGAACCTAGTTTCCAACGATGTAGAGTTTTCCATTTTTGGACATGCCAAACGCAAGATTTGATTTTTCCAAGTTTGTCACTTAAAGCTGAAATTTTCCGACTTGTTGGGAAATGAGTTTTTGGAAACTTTTCCCTAACCTTTGATATTGATTGATCGTTTTAAACTTGATTTCACGGAAGAGGCAAGTCTCTCTTGGGACTTTGACTCCTCACTTTTGAACCTCGATTTTCAAGTGATTAAAATTCTCTTTCATGACATTTTCTTAGTTTTGCACAAGTGTACATTCTTCCTTATTAGCAAGGGGTTTGTAAATAATAGTGAGTGATAGCCAATTATTATTTGTTCAGGCGCTCAAGGGGATCTTCAAGACAATCTCGAAGCAGACGCCTGAAGACTTACTTGCTCAATTACTCACTTTTCGACTTGGTGAGTATCAAGTGCATGAATCGTTGTGTCTACTTGATTTACCTTGCTTAAATACGTGAATATCATTTGATGAGACGAGTGTGTACTTTATTGCACTCGCTCTCTTTACTTGATGTGTTACTTGATTTACTCGACTCGTCACTCGTTTTACTCGACGAGCTACTTGACTTGCTCATACTTGAAACTATACTCGTACATGTTGTGTTGTCAAGCGGAGTGAACCTCCTCGACTTATATTCGTACTTGGGGGACTCCCAAACTCATCGGATAACTTTACGAATCGAGCCAACACGGGCTTGGTCGAGGAGCTTAGTGAACTATGTGCAAACACGAAGTTTGATCTATTGGAGAGATCTTGCTTGGCATACTCGCATAGTATTGCCATGATATACTCGAGTAATATAAAAAAAAAAACTTGACGAGTAGGCCCGGTAAGGGGGTGTAATGGTGACGGGATTCGAAAAATGTGGTGTTTCTACGGATTTGATACTTATGTGGTTGGCGGAGTATCAACATGGAATTTGATCAAGACATTGACTCGACTATGTGGAATTTAGCTCCTGAGAGCTACGGTATCCTTGAATTGTTTCTGCTTATTTTTCCTATTTGAAATGTAAATTACTCAAACTTTATAGCTCTACTTACTGTATAAATGTTGTTGCTACTTAGACTACGTGTTTGCATGTGTGTTTCTTGGTCTCACGAGCATTCGCTCACCCTATTAGATTTGTTTTCCTTAACAGGAGCCGGAATGGAAGGAATTATGGAGAAGCCAATTTGATGCACTTTTGATTAGGATTTTGAATGTATTTGATTAGACGACTTTTGAAAGTTGTATGTTTTGGAAAAAGTGATGTACTTGGTGTCTGGAAATGTAAGAATTGAATACTTATTAAGGAAGCAACTTTTCTTTATACATTCGACTTTTATTATTCGGTTATTTATCCTTAAGCTTGAATCAAAATCGTATCGAGTCCTGGCAAGAGTTGGACAGGCGTCTCGTCTATACCCTTGGGTTCGCCCTTGGGAGAAGTGAGGGCGTCACAGTTGGTATCAAAGCACTAGATTTAGAGATCTATTTGGAGATATATTAGAGATTTTACTCTTGAGATTAGAAATGAGATAACTTAGTTACACTTTAAGTAATGTTTGAGCGAGTTAGTGACTTTAAGTTTCTAATCCGGAAATTGTGGTTGTATTGTAGGGATGGAGTGTGGCGACCCCACTTCCCCCTAAGGCGAACCAAAGGGTTGGCGGGCCGTCTGCCCAGCTCTCGCCAGGACTCACGCAAGCAAGCTAACCTAAAATCTTCCGACGATTGACTTAAGCCATTACAATAAGGATTCTTCCAAAATAAGTCAATTTATAACACCACATTAACTTCAGAGATAACAGTATAAAACTTAGCCAATCGACAGTTCTTAAATACCTCCAGCGACGCTCGCAAAAGATAAGGATATACTATACCAATACAAACATACAAATTGAGTATTAGAATTAGAGATTACACTTTTCCAGCTTCAAGTGGCAATCCAAAATGAAAAGTACAATGCTTAGCTTAGAATCCGTTACAAACCGAAAATTACAATCAAAATGTTCAAGTACAACCATAAGAAATATAAGCTGCTCAGACACTTTCAAACTTCACGTCCTGTAAGGAAAACAAATAAACATGGGGTGAGCTAAAGCTCAGTGGTGCCCCAAAACATGCAATCACGTAATTCAAACAACGAGTAATAAATTAAACAAGTTAAACAACTAAGAAAGCGTATAACAACACAAGGTAGGATACAGGGGCTCTCAAAAGCCATTTTCCTCGCTTGAGCACCGTTTATCGTAGTTGACCCTCCGTCAACTCTCACTACTTACAGTCCATGTAGATCCACTTATTTTAATCCTAACCCGTCACCATTCATACCCCGGTCCCGGGCCCGAACGTCGACTAAAGACGCAGTATACTCGAGATATACCCGTAATAAAATTTGTCGAGGGATTCACCCAACGACGTTATTGTAGTTCGATTCAAGTGCCGAGGGATTCACCCAACGACGTAACTACTTTTAGATTCAAGGATTATTGTAGTTAGATTCAAGTGCCGAGGGATTCACCCAACGACGTAACTACTTTTAGATTCAAGGATTTATGAGAAAAATGATTCACGCAAGTCACCACTTGAACGGCTAGTGCGATAAAGTACACACTGCTCACTTCGATGGATCAAAAACTCATTTTGCAACTTATCATATATCGAGTCAAGAAAGCACTTAATTGAAGTAGAAAAAAGAACAGGCAGGGACACTCACCAAGAGTGAAGTTCAAATATCAGGTTGGGAATCAAATTCCGCGTCCTCGCGATATCCTAAAAACCAAATTTTGAAACCATAAGTTTCTATTCAGTTTTTGAACTTATTCGTATAAGAATTTATTTAATATAATACTAGTTCACTTTCTCAAGAAATTCGAGAATCTATTTAGATTGAATGCTTGACAAAAGAAATAGTAAAAGTGTTCCTTATAGTTTACCTTAGAAAAGGGTAACTAGTATTATGTACTAGGAACAATTCGACAAACCTCTTAAAAACAAAGTTAGAAGGTTACTTTGAACATTTCTCCAAAGTTACGGTGTTTGCAAAAATTATCCTTGAAACTATTTTTCCTAAAATAGGGTTTCTTGCCGAGTAAGTTTCCCAAGTTTTCCGCTAAAATTAGTGAGACTTGTATTTTGGAACTTTCTTATAGTTAACTATCCAAGTGCAAAACTTAGGGAAAGAAAAGAATTAAAATAGGACTTGGAGTTTCCAAAAGTTATAGAACTTATTTACGGTAGCTAGCGAGGCTAGGTTGAGCTAACGGAAATTGTCGAGTTGGAAATTTTTAAGCAAAACACTAGGTATAGAGTTTTATAAAATAATGCTAGCTAGAAAATATTTTTGGTTAATTTTGAACGCAGCTACTCGAGTTCACAAGGTCGATACGATTATTTCCCCGCTCCGATATCATTTCGAAATCACAATATGGGTCAAAGTATGGCAGAAATCACATAGCAAACTTACTAGGGCTTCGTCAATCATTAGCCCTAACTTTCAACAATTGCATTTCTGAATAAAATAAAATAGTCAACCAAGGCTTCATCAATCATTAGCACTTGGTTTCAGCAAACCCAACATAAGCAAATCAAATAAAAGTGAAGTCCCAAGACATTCTAGCAATTTAACTTCCATCATCCAGTAATACTTTATAAAATCGTTTAAATGGCCAAGGGCTTCATCAATCATTAGCCCCTAGCACCCAACCAGAAATTTTCGTAACTACCAAACTAACACTTCAAAGGATTAAATTTACTAACAGGTATTTAGAACCAAGGACCAAATTTGCAGCAGCCTCATACTCAAATCTTTGATCCAAAGCCAAGAAGTACCATCCACAATATCACGTTGTCACTCCAAAACTCAAATGCATGACCATCTCAAGGTATTATAAAGCGAATTCAGTAGTAATACAATTTTTTCCACAGTTCCAAAATATATAAAGAAATCCATACGTACTTCTTTATCAAGCATGACTAAGGCTGAAAAATTTCCAGCTTATATCCATAACTTCACTTCACTAATTCCAAATCGAATTCACAAGATATCAAATGATTCGTTACCAAACAGTTTTCACAGGCTACGTGTACATTTTATCATGCATTTCAGGTTCCTAACATCCCAAAAACAATTCAAGAATTTTTCTAGCAAGCCACGGATGAATCTTGTATGAAGGAATTTTCTGTTTTCCCTTTATTTACTCAGGTGAAGTAGGCTATTAAACTCTCACTTTCTCATGCCATTGCTTAGCCAAACCATGCACAATTACCGTTCAGTAGTTGAAGTTAAACCACCGTTAAAAACTTCAAAATTTCCAGGTTTCAAGTTCATGGTAGTTCACAAGGAAATTCTAGCGATAGCAATGGTCCCAAAACAGAATTTTCTTTGGTTAAAAACAGAATTTGGTACTCTATTAGGACTAGAAAACACGTAGCGAGCTAGTAGAGGTTTCCAAATCAAATCCAAGTTCATACTACAATTGTACTCATCTAATCACAAATCCAGAATTTATATCAACTAAGCTCGGATGATAGTTCATGAAACAATTTTTCTGCCTTCATTTTATTTTCTTGGTTAACCAAGTTACAAGACCTCATGCAAACTTTAATTAACACATTGTTAACTAGTTAGTCATACAGGTCAACTCAAAACATCACTGTAAACCAGATTGCGCAATTAAAATCAAGTTCAAGGTCTCGGAAATTTTTCAGGTCATACGAATCCCAATTTACTAAACCAGAATTTTCCAAGTTCCTAATCTCATTGTACAATCGTGTAACTCAACATGCAGGCTTTTAAGCATTTCATCTTCACTAGAATAATTAGGATTATAATCACAGCTTGTCAAAATTAGACAATTTAAGTACCTCCTTTCATGATCATTCACGGCAGAATCATGCTCAACAAAACAGAATTTCTAGGTGCCTTAATTCATTAATCAACTTCATAAAATTAACATGCAGGGTCCTAACATCCTAGTCATTACGCTTCACTTGGCGAGATACACATGAATGTTCAGGTTTTCACGGAAAAACAGAATTTATAGATGCATTTCTAAACCATCCTCTCGGCACGAATCATTCACAACCAAAACAGAATTTTCTAATCTCCTTAGTTCATCACCCGATATTATCTTCAGTTAAGGCTTTTTACTTTGCCCTTAATTCACACATGCGTAAATTCTGAGTTAATTAGCTAACAAGTCAGTCCAAAAAAAAATTCAGCTCGGCAGCATCAAAACACTTTCATAAATCCAGAAATTGGTAAGACTACACTCGGTTGAGTATGCATGCAAAAAGTTCTGTTTCATTTCTTATTTTCCAGATTAATCCAGGCCAATTAATTCCATGCATGACTCTAATCATAATAATCATCCAAGGTTCAATTGGTTAATCACTAACGTAAGCTCAAATCAATTCCAGGGAGTGCATTAGAGCTACCTTCCTAACTCAGCTACTCGGCAGTCTGCATAATAAAAATTCCAGCAGCCTTGATCTTAGTTTTCCGGATTTTTCCTTGGATTGTACGTGGATTTAGATGCTCAAGTTCAACATGCAACAGCTTAGCCACTGATTAACATTTTTAGTTTTAGAAATCAAGTTCAATTAACAACATCTTTCAGCCAAGATTTCCAGAACTTAGTCGATCATCCACGGTAGCTTAAATGTGACCAGATTTTAAGTCCATTAAAATTTTTTTCTACTAATCCCTGCCCACTCAACAACTGCAAAGTTTAATCAACCTCTTAACCAATTTAAATGGAGCTCAGAAATCACCTCACAGCAAGCTAAGTTCTCGGACAGAAAGTTTGAAAGGTTTCCTCCCTCTCGGCTCTCACGCACGAAGCAGAATCTGGTTGCAGCTGGTGGTTGCACAGTCGTGAAGTGAGGTGAAATGGTGGTGCAGAATGTATGGAGCTTGCTCACGGTTACTCTCGGCCTTCACTCCAGCTTGCGGCCAGAACAAGACAGAAAGGGGAATGGCAGCTCGCGTTCTTCTTTGGCGATGATAGCGAGGCTGATGGGGAAGGAGATTGTGGCTTGAGATATGAAAGGGAGGGGAAATTGTGTGGTGCCGGTTTAGGAGAGAGTGTTAGCAGGGGTTGTGTACTGCAATGGTGAAGGTTGCGGTTGGTCAGCTAGGTGGTGGAGCTGCGGTTGGCTGAATGGGGTGGCTGGTGATCATGGTGTCCGGGGAGCTGTTTGGCTTTGCAGAAAATGGTCATGGCCGTGGGTGATGTTGTGAAGCTGTGAGGGTATTTTAGACTTTTCACTACCTCTCCAATTAGCCACTTAAGTCCTTGGTTTAAACTTAGCCCCAAAATTGCCCCCAAAAGTGATTTGAACGCCTAATTGAATCGCTAATCATGTAATACTTTGGTTGTCGAAATTTTATGTCCTAAATATGGTTAGAGTATTTGTATTATTTTGATCTAGAATTTATTGATTACAAATTAATATTAAGCTTCCTTTAACGCTTAACATTCTTGTTTGATTAATTAAACTTATTAAAATCAAGTTTGACCAATATATATAAATCTAACATTTTATGTTAATACGAAAAATTTAATCTAGCTCTTAAAAATCTTAACTTAGCTTAGCGAAACCAAGGAATTCATAACTTAGAAAAATTATATAAATTTTCACATAAACGTGTTTTTACGTACTTAATTGCAAACAAGTAAAAGTAGTACTAGGAATTATTAAAGAATAAAAGAAGTGTAAAAGACATATGAAATATTATTTATATATGCATTTTCAGGGTTCTCACATGGAGAATGGTAATGGGGGACATGCTTCTAATGGTAATGGTCGTGCTAATGGCCACGTGGAGCCCCTTAGACCTATTTACTATCGAGCTCTTGGTGGAGGAGCTTGTGTGCGTTACTCGCCTTCTACTAGGTTTCCTCGATGTCTCTGTAAGGTGACATATGCTTACCTTAATGATCTAGTACTATCCCTTGATGATGAGCGTCGTCAGTTGGTGAATACCAACAGAGCTTTTGTGAGGACTCGCAAAAAATTTCTTATTTTAAATTCCTATTACTAGCTTATTTAAATATTTAATTGCCCGTTTGCTCCGAATATTTTATTCCAACCTTTTTAGACCCGATTACATGGAACTATGACTTACATATATTTTTAAAATGACTTGTTTCAAAAATTTAATTTTTGGAAGCCCGTTTGGTGAGAATAGTGAATACACGTTTGGAGATAATAATCGATTGAGGGTACAATGAGCTTGGAGATTGAAGACTCATACATTAGTTTTAAAATAGGTATTTTTATGTTTAAGTACTCAAGTATTAGTTAGTTATACTATCGTTACAAGAATTCCTTAGAAATTTCGCTCTATCGCGCATAAATCGGAAGTACGCTTTTTCGCGCGCGCGATTAATCGAGGGACTTTAGACCTTTATTTTTAGACTATTAAGAGTGAATAATAATAGTATCAATGGAAGTGCATTAGAGGTTTAGTGCACAAGTGAAACAAACCCGAGAGGAAACGAGCACGAAACGCGCGAGTACGCGCACTATTCTTAGTTGACTTTTTGGAGAAATTGTGGCCACAAATTCATAAGCTTCTCAAGGAAGCTTTACCATCAGCAAAACACTCTCTCCTTTCTCTCTCAACCAGCCAAAACTCCATAGGAGAAGAAGAAGAAAACCTTCATCATTTTACCTCTCAAACTTGCACCAAATCACTTCAAAATCATACCACAACTAGCAAATAACTTGGAGATCATCTTTGGCTAGGAGAAGAGCTTCATTCTCACGGTTTTCTTGAGATTCTTGTGGCCGAAAATTTCTGGTCTTACCATCTAAGGAGGTATATGATCATCCACTCTTCAAATCTTAGCTTTTGTAGGTTAAATTGCACTTAGAAGCTTGTAGCTTCATGTGGGTACCTCTATATTGTTGGAAATCTTGTGAGTGGGCTCTATGAAATCCCAC
Organism: Coffea arabica; assembly: GCF_036785885.1. Lineage (NCBI taxonomy): Eukaryota > Viridiplantae > Streptophyta > Magnoliopsida > Gentianales > Rubiaceae > Coffea > Coffea arabica. The sequence continues at coordinate 38,463,160 of NC_092331.1, read as the reverse complement.
AATGGACTTGATGAACTGATGTGATGATTTTTGGTGTTGTTTATGTTGATTTAGTGGTTAAACTAGTGATTATATGTTGAAAAGTGGAAAGAAAACTCAAAGGAAACAAAATGGAGGAAGGGGCCAGATCTGCCCTGTCCATTGCCGCACCTCTTGGTGCAAATTTTTGTGGTCCAATTGACTTGATTTTGATGTAGATATGTTGTATAGGTTGTGTGGAAAGTTTCCACCAAAAATCACTTGATTTGGTTGTCCAAAAGTTGAAATTTCGAATTAAGTTCATGGCTGGAAAACTGTCCAGAGTTGCTCTGGCAGCGATTTTGAATCGACCATAACTCTTTGCTTCGACGTCGAAATCGAGTGCCGTTTGTGGCATTAGAAACAAGACACTTCCAATTTTCCAATGGTATAAAATGTATTCCCTTATTCCACTTGAATGAACCGTCCCAGCCTTTCAAAGTCACCGGCCCTGTTTCTCGGCTGTGTTAGAAAACCTGTTATGAGCTGCAACTTTTTGCCTGAACATGAGCTAGTTATGGACAGAATTTCAAAACAATTTCTTCTGAGAAATTGTGGCCTTATGAATTTAGTTTGCAACGCCACCAACCATGCTCAATTCCAAGTTGAATTGAGTGAGTTGTGGCCAAATTTTGAAACTGTCTCAGTGATGGAAAACCCTCTTTTGGCTAGTTGAATGCCTTAATTTGGATTGGGACTTGTTATTTTGAAATTCTTGGTGTTAACCACCTACCAAATGTATCTTGGATGCTTATTAGACCTTGTCTTCATAATTGAACCATGTTTGAGATAATTTCATCGACCCAAAAGTTAGAAAAGGGAAAACGAAGTACAAGGCAGATTTGCCTTGGAAATTCTTGGAACTTTAGTGGCTTTGTTAACTGACTTCCCGTACGAATTTTTATATGAAATTTGACAGAGAAATAGGCCTTATATGTTAGGGTAATACTACCAAATTTGGTGCCATTCCAAGTCCATTTTGACGTCCAACCAAATTCTCAAAGTTCATGTTTTAAATCTGGAAAACCCCTGTCCAGTGAGGAATTTCAGCAACTTTGAGCTGCTATATCTTAGTGCTCAAAACTCCGATTCTTGTTCCGCTTGTTGTGTTTTAAACTTTGATTGTAACTCTAATTGAGTTTCAAATTTCAAAGGCTAGTTCACATTCTGTGAATTTTTCCGAATTTTCAAAGTTAGCCAAAAACCAACCTTGAAACTGTCTTGGTATTCCAAAACAGCAACTTGAAGCTGAAATTTGAATGTCATCCATTTTGAATCATGGAAAAGTACCTTCTAGGAACTTTTAGTACTTTGGAATTCGTTTCCAACGGTACCAAGCTTTCCAATTTTGGACTTTCGGAGAGTGAGTTATGATTTTTCAAAGATTACTTGTTGAATCTGAAATTTCCGAACTTAAAGGAAATTGAGTTTTTAGAACTCGCTATTTTTCCTTCGATATTACCTGGCCGTTTACACTTGATTTCAAAGATGAAAATCAGATTTTCTTTTATTATTAAAACCCCACTTTTGATCCTCGATTTGCGAGTAATTAAGGCTCATTTTCATGATTTCTTCTTAGATTGTACAAGAGTGCAAACTTTCTCGATAATTAGGGGTTTTAAGTGATAGTGTGTAATAGTTATTATTAATTGCTCAGACACTCAAGAGGACCTTCGAGAGGATCCCACGGTGGACACCTGAACCCCAAGTGTGCTTTACTTCTTGAATTACTTGGTGAGTGTCAAGTGTCTGCGAACTTAATACATGCTTAACTGTTATTAATGATTGGAGATTTTGAAAATGGAGTCGAGTGTGTACTTTACCGCACTCGTTCTCATTTGAAATGAATAACTCATGATTGAATTGATTGAAATGAAATGAATGATTGAATGTATGGAATGCTTGAATGACATGACATGGTATGCTATGACTGAGTACGTCATTGGAGTGAATCTCCTCGACTCACAAATGTTACATGGGGGACGCCCAAACTCACAGGCTGACCCTGGGACTCGAGCCAGCATGGGTTTGGTCGGAAACCTCGGTGAGTCATGAGAATAATATGATAAACTTGATCTATTGGAGAGATCTTGCTTGGCTTACTCGTACAGTAGCGCCTTTATCGACGTTCGGGCCCGGTGGGGGGGGGTTGTAAGATGAAAGGACTTGTGAAATAAAGTGGAGTCTACGAATTGAAAATACCGACCTGGTTGACGAAGAGTCACCACGGGAAGGTATACGATTGAGATCTGACAAAGTGAGTGGAACTTAGCTCCTGAGAGCTACCATATCCTTGAATTGTTTCTGTTTATATTTCACTTGAATTGTTAGTTACTCGATTATTATCGTTTTTCTTGTAAATTGCGATTGTCATTTGGACAACATGCTTGCATGTGTATTTCTTGGCCTCACGAGCAATTGCTCACCCTGTAGATTTGTTTTCCTTAACAGACATGGGCATGGAGTGAATCTTAGAGAAACCCTTTTTGTTGTACTTTTGTATTAGGGTTCCAAATTTAATCGACTAGACTTTTGGCAGTTGTATATTTTGGAAGTTTGATGTATCTTTTGAGAACCTAATGTAAGACTTGGATATTCGATTATGGAAGCGAGTTTTCTTTATTTGGCTTGTATTAGTCGTTATATATCATTAAGTGTGAATCGAATTGTCTTGAGTCCTGGTGAGAGTTAGGCAGGCGTTCCGCGGATACCCTTTGGTTCGCCTTAGGGAGAAGTGAGGGCGTCACAGCTTTACTCCAGGAGGTTGAGGAGCTGAGCATTATGGTGAACGCTCAGGGTGATAGGATTGCAGAGTTAGAGGGGACTGCAGTGGACGAGATGGCTAGGGCTGAGACCGCTAGTGATGAGCTTCAGAGGGTTAGGGCTCGACTTACTAGGATAGGCGAAGAGGTCCGGGATCGGGCTTCTGGGATCTTGGCAGACGCTACTATGTTGATTGATGAGGTCATGGATGTGGTGCAGAGCCCGGTTCAGGAGGGCACTGAGGAGGAGCCTTTCAAGGAGGACCCTGAGAAGGAGATTCCACCTGATAGTCCTGTCAAGGATTAGATTTAGAGTGATAGATCTTTTGACCTGTGTAGTTAGAATTAGTTGGGGTGGTGCTTGTTCAAAAGTCATTGTATTTTGCTTGACTGTGCGGTCTATTTTTGAGGCACCTAAATCTACTTTTGACGTGTATGACTAATTGCACTTTTGTGGCACCTGTATGCCATATTTTTGTAAATGTCCCATGACTTGCTAATTGTATGAACTTTAGAGTGTTAATACATGTTAATTATTGTTATTTCCAATGTTTTCATGTTGACTCTTATTTTAAGTCTTTTCTCGCGTAATTACTCCATTTCTTGCATTAGGCATAACTAGACTTGTGGACGAACGAAGGAGTGGTAGGGGTCGTGGGCATGGGGCTAGGCAAATCCAACCTCAAGGGGATGATCAGGGATCAGCAACTGGACCGACCCAGGGACAAGAAAATGTAGAGGGTAATCAAGTGGCTACTGCCATTAATCGGATGATTGATATCTTAGAACGATTAGCAGAGCGACAGGGTCCAGAGTCACTCAACCAACTCGGAGCCCAGGATAGAGGTAATGATAGGGATTTGGAGAGGTTTTTGAAGTTTGCTCTGCCTAAATTTATTGGAGGACCTGATCTTGAATTAGCGGAGAACTGGCTAGAGCGGATAACTAAGGTCCCGTTTGGATTGTATTTTCCGTCATTTTTCATGGAAAAATTACTGTAGTGATTTGATGTATGTGAGGAAAAAAGGTAGTAGGGAAATGTGTTCACGAAAAATGATAAAATGTTTCTACGGAAAACAGCAATCCAAGCAAGGCCTAATATTTTCGCCGCCTTAGGCTATACTGAAGAGAGAAGAGTGAACTTTGCTGCCTTTTAGTTTGAGGGCGTTGCACATGCTTGGTGGGACATGATAAGGGGAAAGTGGGAAAGAATGCAGACTCCTTGGACTTGAAAAAACTTCACGAGAGAGTTTAATGAGAAATTTCTTCCGCCTCTAATCCAAGAGAAGCGAGAGGATGAATTTATAAAGTTGAGGCAGGAAACTCTTAGCATGGCTGAGTATGAAGGAAAGTTCACTAAAATTTCTAAGTACGCTCCAGAATTGGTGGTTAATAAGTGAAAAGGAATTAGACATTTTGTGCAAGGGCTTAATATGAAGATTCAGGAAGGGTTGGCAGCAATCCAAATCTCTACGCTCACTAAATCTCTGGAGAAAGCGCAGAGAGTTGAGAGCGCAAGGCTGCAAGTGAGGGATTTCCATACTAAGAAAAAGAACATTTCTAGTTACACCTCTGGACAAGCTAGTAAAAGTGCCCCACCTTCTAAGTTGGGAAGGGGGGAACGGGAGGAATAAGAACCGCTGGAGCTTCAAGAGGGGTTTTATCAAGAGAAGGTCATAGTGGGTAGGTCGAGCGAGAGGAACACCTTCTGGTGGTCAAACCGTAATTCTCCAAATTAGTTGTGGCTACTGTGGCAAGTCCAATTATACAGAGAATGATTGTTAGAGGAAATTGGGAAAATGCTTATTTTGTGGTAGTACCGAATACCAGATATCGAAATGCCCAACTGAACCAAAAAAAGGAGGTAGTACCCAAAGGCCAGAAAAATCAACCTCTAAGCAGACTAGTACTGGAGGGAGTTGACCAAAGGTACCTGCTAGGGTTTACACATTGGACTATCAGCAGATTCCCGATGCTACTGAGGTGGTTGAAGGTACGATCCCTATTTTTCACCGTTTAGCTAAGGTTTTAATTGATCCGGACGCAACACACTCTTTTGTGAACCCTAATTTTATGAGTGGAATAGATGTGAAGCCAATTCAATTACCTTATGATTTGGAGGTTAGAACACCTACTGAGGATCAAACTTTAATCGCTAACTTGATGTATAGAGATTGTGAGATCTAGGTTGGGGAATGGAAATTACTGGTCGATTTGATGGGCTTAGCGATTAAGAGATATGATGTTATCTTAGGAATGGATTGGTTAGCTCACTACAATGCTCAGTTGAACTGTAAGACGAAAACGGTAGAGTTGTGCATCCCAGGAGAGGCTACACTAAAATTGGATGTAAGGGGTAGATTAGCCTCATCTGCTCTTATCTCAAAAATTTGAGTTAGAAAAATGTTGAGTAAGGGAGTTCAAGGATATTTCACTTTTCTTATAAATACTCGTAGTGATGAAGTGAAGTTGGAAGATATGTCTGTAGTGAAGGAGTATCCGGATATTTTTCCTGAAGAATTAGAGTCTTTGCCTCTGGAAAGAGAGCTAACTTTTAAGATTGATGTGACTCCGGGAGTGGCACCTATTTCTAAGACGCCATACAGAATAGCTCCAACTGAATTGAATGAGTTGAAATTGTAATTGCAGGATTTGTTGGAGCGAGGTTTTATAAAGGAGAATGATTCACCGTGGGGAACCCCGATATTGTTTGTTAAAAAGAAATATGGGAGTTTAAGACTATGTATAGATTACCGAGACTTGAACGATGTTACCATTAAGAATAAGTACCCTTTATCCCACATTGATGAGCTGTTTGACCAATTGTAAGGGGCGGTAGTATTCTCAAAATTAGATCTTAAGCAGGGTTATTATCAATTGAGGATTTTGGAAAAAGACATACCTAAAACTGCCTTTAACTCGAGGTACGGGCATTTTGAGTTCGCAGTGATGCCATTTGGATTGACTAACGCACCTATGACTTTTATAGATTTAATGCACAGAATTTTTAAGTCTTATATAGATCAGTTTGTGGTAGTGTTCATCAATGATATACTGGTGTACTCTTAGACCTTGAAAGATCATGAGAAATATTTGAGAGTTGTTTTACAAACGTTAAGGGAACATAAATTATATGCTAAATTTAGCAAATGTGAATTTTGGTTGAAAGAAGTAACTTTCTTCGGTCATATAATTTCCAAGAACGGGATTAAGGTGGATCCAACCAAAGTTGAAACAGTTGCAAAGTGGAAGCAACTGAAAAATCCTACTGAAGTTCGAAGTTTTATAGGGTTAGCAGGATATTATCGGAGATTCATCAAGGATTTTTCAAAAATTGTTGGACCCATGACTGAGTTGACCAAGAAAAGTGAAAAATTTATATGGAGTCCAAAGTGTGAAGAGAATTTTTAGGAGTTAAAGAGGCAATTGATGAGAGCACCTGTATTAGCTTTACCTAATGGAAAGGATAGTTTTGTAGTATATACAGATGCTTCCAAAGAAGTTTTGGGGTGTGTATTAATGCAGAATGATAAGGTGATTGCGTATGCCTCTAGGAAATTAAAACCGCACGAGAGAAACTACCCAACTCATGATTTGGAGTTAGCGGCTGTCGTATTTGCATTGAAGAATGGAGGCATTACCTATATGGAATGACATTTGAGGTTTTTTATGGACCACAAAAGTCTTAAATATTTGTTTTCCCAATAAGAGCTGAATTTGAGACAACGTAGGTGGATGGAATTTTTGGAAGACTATAATTGTACGATCAATTATCACCCTGGGAAAGCTAATGTGGTGGCAGATGCTTTAAGTCATCAAGTGCAGGTGGCAGAATTGATGATTAAAGAATTGCACTTGTTGGAAGAGGTTAGTTGTTGGAATCCCCGACTCGAACCGAGAAAAGTGATTTTGGGAAATATTGTTGTGAAATCCACTTTGTTGGAATGTATCAAGGGACCTCAGGAGAAGGACTTCGAAGTGTAAAAGTGGTTGGAAAAAGTGAATAAGGGAGAAAAGTCGGATTTCAATCTAGGAGTGAACGTGTACTAAAATTTCGAAATCGTATAGTAGTGCCAAAGAACAAAGGGTTTACGAAGGAAATTTTAGAAGAAGGACATCGATCTAAGTACACGGTACATCTTGGAGGGAATAAAATGTACCAAACTTGAAGAATTTGTACTGGTAGGAGAGCATGAAAAAGGAAATTGCTCAGTTTGTCCAGACTTGTTTGATTTGTTAGCAAGTTAAGGCCGAACATCAGAAACCATCTGGTCTTTTGCAACCTTTAGAGATACCTGAGTGGAAATGGAAAAATATCACTATGGACTTTGTATCTGAATTACCAAGGATACAAAAAGGTCATGATACAGTTTGGGTGATAGTAGATAGATTGACCAAATCGGCTCACTTTTTGCCGATTAGTATGAAGTACCCGTTGGAGAAGTTAGCTAAGTTATACTTGGATGAGATTATAAGGCTACACGGGATATCTGTCAGTATTGTGTCCGATCGAGACCCTAGGTTTGTCTCGCTGTTCTGGCAAAAGATGCAAGAAGTGTTGGGGACTAAACTGAATTTTAGCACTACTTACCATCCCCATACTGATGGACAGTCTGAAAGGACGATTCAAACTCTTGAGAACATGTATCTTGGATTTTGGAGAGAGTTGAAGTAAGTATTTGACATTGGTGGAATTTGCTCATAATAATAGTTTCCATGCATCCATTCAAATGGCTCCGTATGAAGCGCTTTATGGTCGGAAGTGTAGATCTCCGATTTGTTGGGATGAACTAGGTGAACGAAAGATTTTAGACCCAACTACAGTGCCTTGGATTGAGGATGCGCGAGAAAAAGTGAAGTTAATACGTCAGAGGATTCAAACCGCACAGAGTCGTCAGAAGAGCTATGCAGACAATAGAAGGAAGGATTTAGAATTTATGGTTGGAGACTAAATTTTTTTTAAGATTACTCCTCTCAAAGCGAGTTTGTTGGCAGGTAAAGGAAAAAAGTTGCAACCAAGATTTGTAGGACCATAGATCCTTCAATGTGTAGGGAATGTGGCTTATAAGTTGGAATTACCATCAAGTCTATATCGGATCCATAATATTTTTCATGTATCGATGCTCAAGAAATATTATCTGGATCCGTCTCACATTTTGCAACCGGAAAATATTGAGATTGATGAAGCACTAACCTATGAGGAGAAACCGATAAAGCTTCTAGATCGTAAGATGAAATAATTGAGGAATAAGCGAATTCCGTTGATGAAAGGTCTTTGGAGAAACCACGGACTAGAGGAAGCAACTTGGGAAGTAGAAGAAGAAATTCAAGGAAAATATCCAGATCTATTTCCAAATCAAGGTATGAATTTCGAGAACGAAATTCTCTTAAGAGGGAGAGGATGTGAGGACTCATGTTTTTATTCCTTAAATAATTATTTTTTATAATTATTTACCCTAGTATTAGTTAATTATATTATCGTTACATGAATTTCTTTTAAATTTCGCATTATCGCGGGCGAATCGAAAGTTCGCGTACTTCGCGTCAAAACAACTAAATGGAGATTTAAGAAACTTATATTAGACTACTAAGAGTGAATAATTATAGTGTTAAAGGAATTACATTTGAGGATTAGTGCACACGTGAAACAAACAAGAGAGAAAAGTGGTAGTTCGGGACACTATTCGCGCATTATTCGTAGTTGACTTTTACATAGCTTTTGACCACAAATTCTTAAAGCTTCCAAGAGAAGCTTCACACAACAAACCCTTCTCTCTTCTCTCTCCTTGGAGTCGGCCGAAACTAGAAGAAAAGAAGAGGAGAAAGCTCCACTTCGCTTGCTCAATTCTTGCTTCCATTTCACTTCCAAATTTGCACCCAACTTCAAAACTACTTGGAGATTAACTTTAACTTGGAGGAAGACAACATCTAATGGAAATTCTTGGAGGTTTTTGTGGTAAAAATTTCCGATTTCTACAAGGGTTAGAGGTAAACCCATCAACTCTTCTAATCTTTCCATTTAATCGAAGTTTAGTGGTTGGATTTGCATGGGTCTGAAACCCTAAGCATGAAATAGGGTAGCGGACTTGAGGTGTTTCATTTCTTGCTTTAATTGTTAGGCTAGTGGTCTTGAGGTGGATTATAGGTAGCTGGGTTGAGGTGTAATTAGTTGATTGTGGTTGTTTATGTGTTATTTGAGGTGAATACGGTTATAAAGTAAAGGAAAAATCGAAGGAAAATTGGAAGTGCAAGCTGGCCGAATTTCTGGTTGTGATGTTCTGTTTTGATTTTGAATTTTTGATGGTTATTTGATTGTGAAATTGAGTGATATATGTTGTATATTGTGTGTGCAAAGTGTACCAAAATCATTTGATTTGGTTGAGCAAAACTTGAATTTTTGAAATTGGAAGAAACCTAGAAAAAGGGTTCAGGATGTCCGAACAGTAACTCTTTGATCGAACATAACTCTTTGTGTGAAATTTGATAGGGTGGTAGTCCACATATTGAAGTTTAAGTGTACCAAATTTGGTATTATTCTAAAACCATTTCGATACCGAAATGATGTCCCAAAGTTTGCTCTTCAAATCTGGAAATTTCTTATCAGTGTTCAAATTTCAGCCGACTTTAAGCTACTATATCTTTACGCTCAAAACTCTTAATTTAGTTCCGTTTGTCCTATTTGAAACTTTGTTAGGAACTCTTATTGTGTTACAAATTCAAAGGCTAGTTCACTTTCTGTGAATTACGCCGAATTTCCAAAGATGACTGCAAAACCAAGACTGGTAAAAACCTGTCCTGTTGGAACTGAAATTTTGAGTTGAAAAATGAGTGCTTTCCGTTTAGGATCTTGGAAATGTGTCTTCTAGGAACTTTTAGTACTCCAAACCTAGTTTCCAACGTTGTAGAGTTTTCTATTTTTGGACATGCCAAACTCAAGATTTGATTTTTCAAACTTTGTCACTTAAAGCTGAAATTTTCCGACTTGTTGGGAAATGAGTTTTTGGAAACTTTTCCCTAACCTTTGCTATTGATTGATCGTTTTAAACTCGATTTCACGGAAGATGTGAGGACCCAAAAATTTTCTTATTTTATCTTATTTTACTGGCTTATTTAATTATTTACTCACTCGTTTTCTTCAAATAATTTATTTCAACCATTTTAAATCCATATGTATGGAACAATGTCTCCCTTATATTTTTAAAACGTTTCGTTAGCAAAATTTATTTTTCGGAGGCTCGTTTAGTTAGGAATACCGAATACACGTTTTCGAGGCAATATTCGATCTGAGAGTGCAATGATCTTGCAGATTTGAGGACTCATGTTTTATTTTTCAAAATAGTTATTTTTTTAAAATTATTTACCTTAGTATTAGTTAATTATATTATCGTTATAAGAATTTCTTTTCAATTTCGCTTTAACGCGAGCGAATTGGAAGTTCGCGTAAATCGAGCCGAAACGGCTAAGTGGAGATTTAAGAAACTAATACAAGACTACTAAGAGTGAATAATTATAGTATTAAAGGAATTACAATAGAGGTTTAGTGCAGAATTGAAACAAACCCGAGAGAAATTGGATATGAAACGCGCGCGCGGAGCACTATTACGAGTTGACTTTGTTCGAAGTTTGCCCAAAACCTTAAGCTTCTCAAGGAAGCTTCACATAACATCAAAACCCTTCTCCTCACTCCATTAGTGCCTATTGAACAGCAAGAAAAAAAAGAAAGGAAGAAGCTCACTCCATTTTTTACTTCAAATCTTCCTCTATTTCATCTCAAACTTTGCATCCAACTCATAAATTACTTGGAGATTCACTTAAGCTAGAAGAAAGGCATCATCCTTGCGGTTTCTTGGAGCTTTAGTGGTGTAAAAATTTCTGGTTTCTCTCAAGGTTAGGAGGTAATCATCCAACACCATCCAATCTTTTATCCTTGGCTTTAATGGGTTTATTCTTGGTTTTGAAGCTTGTAGCTTCATTATTGTTGTTGTTACTTGGATTGGATTGATTGAAGTGGGCTCTATGAATTTCCACCTTGGTTGTATGGGCTGATATGATGATAATATGTGTGTTAGTATATAGATGAGTGTTAAGATTTGAAAAGGAAAAGAGGAATCGAAGGAAAAATTTTGCAGGAATGCTAGACAAATCTGTCCTATTTTTTCCGTACCTGTATTTTGAATTTTGGGTGTTCAAATGATTGTGAAATTAATAGATATATGTTATATATTATGTGTAGAAAGTTTCTACCAAAAATCATTTGAATTGGTTAAGCAAAAGTTGAGTTTTTGAAATTTATAGAAACCTGGAAAATGTGTTTTGGGATGATGAACAGTGTCTCTTTAATTGAGCATATCTCTTTGTACAAAGTCAAAATCGAGTGCCATTTGTGGCATTTGAAACTAGACATTTGTAGCTTTCCAATGGTATAAAATTCACCATCTAGTTCGAACAAAGTGATCCGTAGTGGTTCACCAAATTTGTCTGTTCTGTTCTGCTATTCTGTTCGAATAGCAGTGGGAAGCTGCAACTTGTCACCTGAATTCGAACTACCTATGAACTGATTTCATAACGACTTCTTCTGATGAAATGTAGTCTTTTGAATCTAGTTTTCAATGCCACCGACCATTCTCAATTCCAAGTTGTATTGAGTGAGATATGGTGCAATTTGTAAACTGCAGCAGAGCTGGAAAACCCTACTTTTGCTGGCCAACTGATTTGGTTGTTTGTGAGATGCTTTGCTTTGAAAATTTTGATGTCAACCAACTATGAACTGCTTATGAAATGTTTTTTGGACTATGGTTTCACAAATAAACCAAAATGGGACTGATTTCATGGTGCAAAATGTTTGAAAAGGAAAAGAAAGCAAGAAGACAGATTTGTCTTGGAAATTTCTTGAACTTTGGTAGTTTTGTTAACTACCTTCCCGTACGAATTTTTACGTGAAATTTAATAAAGGAGTATTTCTCATATGGAATATTGTGTGTACCAAATTTGGTGTTATTTTAAAACCATTTCGACACCCAACTGAAGTACCAAAGTTTGCCTTTCAAATCTAGAAATTCTTGATCAGTGAGTAATATTCAGCCGACTTTGAGCTGCTATCTCTCAATTATCAAAACTCTAAATCTAGTTCCATTTGTTGTGTTTAAAACCTTGATTAGAACTCTAAACTCTAATAGTGTTGCGAATTTTAGAGACTAGTTCGCTTTCTGTGAATTTTGCCGAATTTCCAAAGTTTGCCGAAAAACATGACCGAAACTGTCTTGTATGCTCAAGTCAGCCACTTTGAACTGAAATTTGATTGTCTTCTGTTTAGAGTGTTTGAAAAGTGTATTCTAGGAACTTTTAGTACTTTGAACCAAGATTTCAACGGTATAAGATTTTCCATTTTTGGACCTACTGAGAGTAAGTTCTAATTTTCCTAAGTTGACGTACAAAACTGAAAATTTTCAAACTTGATGGGAAATGAGTTTTTGGAAACTCTTCCCTACCCTTTGATAATGATTAATCATTTTAAACTTTTTTTAATGAAGGAAATCAGTTTTTCTTGTGTTAATAAAACTCACTTTTGAACCTTTATTTGGAGTGGTTAAGGTTCTTTGTTTGAGGTATTGACTAGTCTAAATGAGTGTACCTTCTTTCTTGATTAGTATGTGATTGTGAGTGAGAAATACTTGTTAATTGTTCAAGTGCTCAAGGAGATTTCAAAGGGAATCTCGGTGCGGACACTTAAAGCTTTGTTTGCTCACTTATTTTGAATCGGTGAGTGTCAAGTGCATGTTAAATGCTTACGTGATTGAAATGTGAATTGTACAAGTGTTATACATGATACATAAACTTGTCGAGATGAGTGTATACTTTATCGCACTCGTTCTCCTTTATTTGATTTATACGTGTATTATATGTGAACATGACTTGTATGTCGATCGGAGTGAATCTCATCGACTATTATACGTGTACTCGCGGGGGACGCCCAAATCTCATTAGCCAATTTTGTGACTCGAGTCAACATGGGCTTGGTCGAGAAGCTTGAAGAACCATGAGAATATTACAAAGCAAAACTTGATCTTTTGAGATCTTGTTCGGCATACTCGTGTAGTATCGCCCTTTTCGTGCGTGTTTGGTTACGGATCCGAGAGGGTGGAACGGTGGATGAAGGAAGTAGTAAGTGAAGTTTCTACGGACTTAATACCTACCCGGATGACGGAGTGTCATCACGAGGGGGTATCAGATTGATCTTTGGCGAAGCAAGTGGAAATTAGCTCCTGAGAGCTCCCGTATCCTTAACAAGTGTGTTATATTATAAATTTTGAATTACTTGAACTTTCTGGCTTTAATTCTTGTTCATACGTTATTGTTACTTGTAACTCGAACTACGTGCTCGCATGTGCATGTTTTATTTTTTTTTCTTGGCCTCACGAGTATCTGCTAACGCGTTAGATTTGTTTTCCTTAACAGGACCGGATGGAAAGATTTTTGGAGAAAAACTGACTAGATCACTCTTTTGATTAGTACCTTGGTTGTAATTGTTTAGTTGACTTATAATGGTTGTATTTTGGGACTTGATGCACTTTTGATTGGGGTTTTGAATGTAATTGACTAGCCATCTTATGGAAGTTGTCTATTTTGAGAAAGTGGATGTATTTTGAGACATGTAATGTAAGATTGAATATCTATGTATAAAAGTGACTTCTTTTCTTACGTTGTCTGGTATTAATAGTTATTATTGTATTAAGCTTGAACAGGAATCGTACCGAGTCCTGGCGCGAGTTAGGCAGGCGTTTCGCGGATACCCTTCGGTTCGCCCTTGGGAGAAGTGGGGGCGTCACAGAAGAGGCAAGTCTCTCTTGGGAGTTTGACTCCTCACTTTTGAATCTCGATTTTCAAGTGATTAAGATTCTCTTTCATGACATTTTCTTAGTTTTGCACAAGTGTACATTCTTCCTTGTTAGCAAGGGGTTTGTAAGTAATAGTGAGTGATAGTCAATTATTATTTGCTCAGGCGCTCAATGGGATCTTCAAGACAATCTCGAAGCGGACGACTGAAGACTTACTTGCTCAATTACTCACTTTTTGACTTGGTGAATGTCAAGTGCATGAATCGTTGTGTCTACTTGATTTATCTTACTTAAATACGTGAATATCATTTGATGAGCCGAGTGTGTACTTTATTGCACTCACTCTCTTTACTTGATGTGTTACTTGATTTACTCGACTAGCTACTTGACTTGCTCATACTTGAAACTATACTCGTATATGTTGTGTTGTCGAGCGAAGTGAACCTCCTCGACTTATATTCATACTCGGAGGATGCCCAAATTCATCGACTAACTTTGCGAATCGAGCCAGCATGGGCTTGGTCGAGGAGCTTAGTGAACTATGAGCAAACACGAAACTTGATCTATTGGAGAGATCTTGCTTGGCATACTCGCGTAGTATTGCCATGATATACTCGAGTAATATCAAAAAAAAAAACTTGACGAGCAGGCCCGGTAAGGGGGTGTAATGGTGACGGGATTCGAAAAAAAGTGGTGTTTCTACGGATTTGATACTTATGTGGTTGACAGAGTGTTAACATGAAATTTGATCAAGATATTGACTCGACTACGTGGAATTTAGCTCCTGAGAGCTACAGTATCCTTAAATTGTTTCTGCTTATTTTTCCTACTTCAAATGTGAATTACTCGAACTTTATAGCTCTACTTATTGTATAAATGTTGTTGCTGCTTGGACTACGTGTTTGCATGTGTGTTTCTTGGTCTCACGAGCATTCGCTCACCCTATTAGATTTGTTTTCCTTAACAGGAGTCGAAATGGAAGGAATTATGGAGAAACCAATTTGATGCACTTTTGATTAGGGTTTGGAATGTATTTGATTAGACGACTTTTGAAATTGTATATTTTGGGAAAAGTGATGTACTTGGTGTTTGGAAATGTAAGAATTGAATACTTGTTAAGGAAGCAACTTTTCTTTATACTTTCGACTTTTATTATTCGGTTATTTATCCTTAAATTTGAATCAAAATCGTATCGAGTCCTGGCGAGAGTTGGGCAGGCGTCCAGCCGATACCCTTGGGTTCGCCCTTGGGAGAAGTGGGAGCGTCACAAGAAATGGATTGGGCATAATAGAAATTTGATTCTAAGGAATCTAGAGTGACGTGTTAGGGTGTCATTGTGTAAGATTAAACTTACCTAAATTGTAAACTGTGTTTATCCTTATAGGTTATAGACGGGGCCAGTGGAAAGGGTAGAGGTGAGCTGTCTCGAAGGCACTTTCGAGTCATCGATTACGAGGAGAGGCCAAGATGACCGATCCGGCGTTGGAATGTGGCGACCCCACTTCCCCCTAAGGCGAACCAAAGGGTTGGCGGGCCGTCTGCCCAGCTCTCGCCAGGACTCACGCAAGCATTCAAACCCAAAACCTTCCGACGATTAACCTAAGCTATTACAAAAAGGATTCTTCCGAAACAAAACGATTTCTACCACCACATTAACTTCAGAGATAACAGTATATAACTTAGCCAAACGACGGTTCTTAAATACTCCTAGCGACGCTCGCAATAGATAAGGATATACTATACTAATACAAACGTACAAATTGAGTATTAGAATTAGAGATTACACTATTCCAGCTTCAAGTGGCAATCCAAAATGAAAAGTACAATGCTTAGCTTAGAATTCATTACAGACCGAAAATTACATTCAAATAGTTCAAGTACAACCATAGGAAATATAAGCTGCTCAAATACTTTCAAACTTCCCATCCTATAAGGAAAACAAATAAACATGGGGTGAGCTAAAGCTCAGTGGTGCCCCAAAACATGCAGTCACGTAATTCAAACAGCGAGTAATAACTTAAACAAGTTAAACAATTAAGAAAGCGTGTAACAGCACAAGGTAGGATACAGGGGCTCTCAGGAGCCATTTTCCTCGCTTGATCACCATTTATCGTAGTTGACCCTCCGTCAACTCTCACTACCTATAATCCATGTAGATCCACTCATTTTAATCCTAACCCGTCACCATTCATACCCCTGTCCCAGGCCCGAACGTCGACTAAGGACGCAGTATACTCGAGATATACCCGTAGATAATTGGTCGAGGGATTCACCCAACGACGTTTTTTTTTTTTTGTAGTTCGATTCAAGTGCCGCGGGATTCACCCAACGACGTAACTACTTTTAGATTCAGGGATTCACGAGAAAAATGATTCACGCAAGTCACCACTCGAACGGCTAGTGCGATAAAGTACACACTGCTCACTTCGATGGATCAAAAACTCGTTTTGCAATTTATCACATATCGAGTCAAGAAAGCACTTAATTCAGGTAGGAAAAGAACAGGCAGGGACACTCACCAAGAGTGGAGTTCAGATATCAGGTTGGGATTCGAATTCCGCGTCCTCGCGATATCCTAAAAACCAGATTTTGAAACTATAAGTTTCTATTCAGTTTTTAAACTTATTCGTATAAGAATTTATTTAATATAATATTAGTTTACTTCCTCAAGAGATTTTCAAAAATCTAATTAGATTGAAGCTTGACAAAAGTAGTAAAAGTGTTCCTTATTTTTATCCTTAGAGGTGGGTAACTAGTATCCTTTTCTTAAAATAAGTTGACAAATCTCTAAACAATAATGTTAGAAAGTTCCTTTGAACATTCCCTAAAGTTACGGCTTTTGCAAAAATTATCCTTAAAAACTATTTTTCTTAAAATAGGGTTTCTTGCTGAGCAAGTCTCCCAAGCTTTTCACTAAAATTGGTAAAGCTCGTATTTTGGAACTTTTCCTATAGTTAACTATTCCAAGTGCAAAGCTTAAAGAAAGAAAAAGAATTAAAATAAGACTTAGAGTTTCCAAAAACTATTTAACTTATTTACTATAGCGATCAAGGCTAATTTGAGCTAAAGGAATTTATCGAGTTGGAAAGTTTTAGGCAAAACACTAAATATGGAGTTTTATAGTATAATGCTAGCTGGAAAATATTTTTGATTAATTTTGATCACAACTACTCGAGTTCGCAAGGTCGATATAACTTCCACAGCTCCGATTCCTTTTCGAAGACATATTATGGACCAAAATATGGCAAAAATCACATAGCAAATTACTAGGGCTTCGTCAATCATTAGCCCTAGCTTTAGGCAATTGAAATTCTGAATAAAATAAAATGATCAACCAAGGCTTCATCAATCATTAGCACTTGGTTTCAGCAAACCCATCATAAGCAAGTAAAAATAAAAGTAAAGCCCCAAGACATTCCAGCAATTAACTTCCATCATTCAGTAGTACTTTATAAATTCATTCCAATGGCCAAGGGCTTCATCAATCATTAGCCCTGGACAACATCAATCACTCCCAACCACAATTTAGCCAAGAATTTAAACCACAAGTAAGCTAAAATCTCAGTCCAAATCCAACTTTAGTTTCACAAGGAAATCAGACATTCATACCAGGCAGTCTACTTTGAGGAGTCACGAATAGCAGTATACTTGGCGGAAAAATATAAAATTTCTACAGAACAAAGGCCCATGAGTCTATTTTCATACGCCACTGACGGCACCTCAATCGGATTTTCCTACACCAAGATATATGCATTTTCCCTACACTGGTCAGAAGTTCCGAAAATCTGGAAGCTCTTGATCACATGTGGAAAAGCTCCTTTTTCTCTTTTTAAAACCACAAGGCTTTTAGTCTAACCATCCATACGACTCTAGTAGAATTTTAGCACCACATTTTCTAGACAATTTCAACCATTATAAATTCAAAGAAAGTTTCACAATCAAGCTGGAATTTTTAACTCAAACTTTGGCGATCACAAGGAAAATTTCCAGCAGTTGTATATCCATGTTTTTGGTTAAATCTTTCAAAATATCAAATGACTCATTGCCAAATAGCTTTCACAGATTACATGTACATTTTGTCATGCATTTCGAGATCCTAACATCCCAAGGAAAAAAATTCCAGGAACCACTTAAAAAATTCCAAGTTCAAGTTCACAGCGTTTCACAAAGAAATTCCAGCAATAACAATGGTTCTAAACAGAATTTTCTTTGGTTAAAACAGAATTTTTTTTTTTTTTGGGTACTCTATTAGGACATGCAAACACGTAGTTAGCTAGTAAAGGTTTCCAAATTCAAACTACAATTACACACATCTAACACAAATCCAGAAATTATATCAGCTAGTCTCGAATGATCATTCATGAACCAATTTTTCTGCTTTCATTTTATTTTCTTGATTAGCCGAACTACTTGACCCTATGCAAGCTTTAATTAACATGTTGTTAACTAGTTAATCGTATAAATCAACTCATATCATCACCATAAGACAGATTGAGAATTAAATATCAAATTTAAGGTCTCGGAAATTTTCAGCTCATAAGAATTTCCAATTCATCAAACCAGAATTTCTTAGGTTCCTTAATTCATCAATCAACTTCATAGAATTAACATGCAGGGTCCTAGACATCATAAACATTAAGTTCCACTCGGCTAATTACACTTGAGTGCTCAGGTTATCACAAGAAAACAGAATTTCAGTTGCACTTCCAAACCATTCTCTCGGCAGAATCATTCTCAACAAAACAGAATTTTCTAAGCTCCTTAGTTCATCATCCGATATTTTCTTCAGTTAAAGCCTTTTATTTTGCCCTTAATTCTCACATGCACAATTGCTGAGTTAATTAGCTAACATCCAGACCAGAAAATCAGCTCGGCAGCAGCAAAACACATTCATAATTCCAGAATTTGGTGAGACTACACTCGGATGAGTTTGCATGTGAAAAGTCCTATTTCATTTTTATTTCCAAGGTAGTCCAGGCTAATTAAATTCATGCATGACCCTAATCATAATAATCATCCAAGATTCGATTAGTTAATCACCAAAGCATGCTCAAATCATTTCCGGAAAACACATTAGAGCTGCAATTCCAACTCAGCTATTCGGCAGGGACATTTAACCAAAACAGAAAATTTTCTAATAACTTGATTTCATCAACCGATTGTACCACAATACATGCATGCTTCAAGATAGCTCAAACTACCTCTGATTAGTCCTAAAATGATCCAGAATTTTACCTCACCGCAAGCTAATCTTTCACACGAAAATCTGGAAATTTTTTCTTCCTCTCGGCTCTCATGCACGCGGCAGTGATTGTGGTTGTGGTTGTCGGTGGAGCTGGTGGTGTCGCAGCCGTGAAGTTGGGTCCAATGGAGGTGCAGAATGTGTGGAGCTTGCTCTCGGTTTCTCTCTGCCTTCTGTAACGGCCCCACTTCCCCCTAAGGCGAACCAGAGGGTTCAGCGGACCGCCTGCCCAGCTCTCGCCGGGACTCAGTCGATCACTTCAAGCAACCATCGGAAAACAATAAGAATAACATAAAACGGTCCAACTTAAATCAAACTTATATACATAGCCGTCCCAAAAAGCAATACAACTTATGTACAAAGGTTCTCCATTCTCCATACAACCAGCCCACCAAACATTGGGGCGAGAACCATAACAAAAGAAAATCAAGAGCTAGACCCAGCTAGTCTATACAGGCTCTCGTCCTTGCACGGCTTCCCCTGCTAAGGAAAACAAAAGAAACTAAAGGAATGAGTTGGAAAGCTCAGTGAGGTTCCGTACATGTAGGCAACAAGAGAATCAATGCATTCAATACATATATACAACAATTCAAGATACAAGTACCAATAAAGCGATAAACACATTCATTAAAAGGATACGGGCTCACAAGGAGCCATTCGTTCATTCGTTCATTCATTCATTCTCCTTTCATTCCCCTACCTTCAATCATTTTAAAATGCATTTTGTATAAATAAAACCCCTCGTTCATTCATTCGTTCATTCATTTCATTCACCCCGTCCCTGGCTTTTGGCCAGGCTCCACCAACCTACAAGGTAATACTCGAGTATACCGAAACGTTCACCCAAGTCCCTAATCGCCCGACCGAGTCCGCTTCTGGCTCGAGACGACCGGTAACAAGGGGCAATGGCCAGTTCAGCCCAAAAGGCTTATATTCATGCACAATTAACATTTCAATCGCTCAATCATTAAAATTTCACAATCATTTAGGCTAAGTGCGATAAAGTACACACTCGCCTCGAAAACTCGTTGAGCAATCATTGAAAGCATTTATCAATCATTCAATCACATAATCAATCAATAATAACAAGCCAATAAATCAAGAAGCTATAACAAACAAGGAACACTCACCAATAACGCCCACTTCTCAATCACCAATGAAACCTAAAATTAAATAAGATCACATTACAACTCATCGAGCATGATTTAGATGAAAGCAAGAAATACCCGCCTACTTGCGAGTAAACGTATAAAAGACTTTCAAAGTATAAAGAGGCATGTGGATCCGTGGACAAGAATAACCCTAAAGCGACCCAAACCAAAAAGGGTTATAAAATTTGTCACGGAAACACTTAACTCAAAACAATTCAAATTTTCCAGGAAATAAGCTAAGGCAATATTCTTTCGGAATTGTTTGTATGGCTCAATAGCATATATATTCAAGTGGTCAATAAATGACCGAAGCCAATAAAAATCATGTGAAAAGGAGGACACAATACTTTAACTTCCACACTTAAAACCTTGCTTAGAACAATGCACTTATGGACGATAAAACCCGAACTCATACCTCTATAGGTTGGAAAGGCTTAAGGAACATTTGAAGTTTGAAACGGAAGAGGTATCATGTTTTCAAAAGATAAAACGGTTACATTATTTGCCAAAGAACAATATACGAGTTCGAATAGAAACTTAGCCTTCGAGCCCTTAATCAAAGACCCGAAGACACTTTCAAGGAAATACGTTCAATTGATACGAAATACATTTCCAAAACCCACTTGAACTTATTCAATTTACAAGAAAAGAAACGGACGGCATGTCCCTTGTGTTTACCTATTTTCCAGCCATTAATGGCTTCATTATCTTTCTTAAATCAGCCCCAACATGGCATATAGAATAATCCCATCCAAAAGCCATCCACTAGGCTTACAAGTCATATAAATACACAATAAATACAAAAAGCAAGCTAGAAACATTTTCGGATAAAAACAGTTTTGGCATCATTTTGCGGTTTTGGCACCATTGGTGCTATGATTATCGGATGAAGGTGTAAAACCCACCGTTTTGAAGCTGAGAGACAGGGCTACAACAATGTAGAAGGTCACTCAGTCCAGTTTTGAGTGAAAACAGGTCAAAAATACAAGATACGTCATCAACAACCTAAAACAGATTCACCAAAATGCATTCTAGCGGAAACATCATAACTCAGGCTCTACAAGTCCAAATCCAGAAATTCCAAAGGCATATGGTAGCTAAGACATCAAGCTACATTTCATCAGAAGACCTCAAAGGCCAAATCGTGCATTTTCATGGTCGAAAATGGAAGACTACACGAAAACAGAAATCTGGGCGCGAAACAGGTTGCGCAAACAGTCAAGGGTATTTCGGTCACTTCACATGCTACAGTGGTCAGATCAGGCTGAAAATTTACAGGAAACTCTTTTATAGCCTTGGCTACAACTTTCATGTTTTGAGAAAAATCTAATTCGGTGAGGATCAGGGTGAAAAGTCACGGCCAAATTCAGTAAACAGGCAACCCTGTTCGCAGCACCCCTTCCTAGACCAGTCTCAGTATTTTCGACTTATCTCACTCTACACAACTCCGATGAACCTGAAATTTTGTAGGCACTTCAAACACATCAATACCTACAACGTTCATGTTTTGAGCCAAGGCCAATTCGGCCTCTAACTATATGCTACAGTGCCAGACAGAATTGAGGGTAATGAAACCCTAAGTTTTCCAAATTTCCTTCCAAACACAAATTTCTTGCAATTAACCATCATTCACACCAACTAGCCTCATTCTATAACATTTCCATTCATCATACTTGGCCACATAGACAAAATCATATGCAAACAGAAAAATCATAATTAAATAGAAAACTTCACCATCATCAACCCAAATCAAGATATAACTCACAAAATAACATATCCAACCCTTACAATTCACAATTTAACCATTAGCAATGCAAGAGAGAACTTTCTTAATCATCTTACCTCACAACCCAAGAAGACTAGCAATTCCAAGCTCCCCTTTAAAATCACTCCACCCAAAAGCTTTAACCTTCCAAGAAGCTCACTTGTACGGAGGGAATTTAAAATCTATTGGTGAAGTTTCAAGATTGAAGGAAAATCAAAGATGAAGATTGAAGAGTTTTTCTCTCTTTGCTCTCAAAGCTCACGGCTGAACAAGAAGAGAAATGAGATATTTTGGTGCTCAAAAGTGATAAGAAGGAAGAAAAAACGCTGGTCAAACCAGCTGTCCTGTCACAATCCGGCCGGTTTCTGGCCGGATTCCCGGCCGGATTCCTGGCCGGATTTGAGGCAGAGACGAAACACATTTTTTTTTAAAACTTCTCCACAATCCGGCCAACAATCCGGCCAAGAACTGGCAGGATTTCCGGCCGGATTCGGTCCTTCAGCATTTTCGCAAAATTTTCCCTCTTTTCCAAGTTTGATTGCCACGCTCAATTGTACTTCTAACACGTGCACATACATACATATCTCATACATAATTGCACATAACAACAAGGCCTTCCCGTTTTTGAAACGATTAGTGAACAATACTTCAATTAAACAAGCAACGGGAATAAACCAAAACTCTTAGAAAGTATGAAAGGTTTAGGGTTCTCACACCTTCACTCCAGCTTACGGCCAGAACCAAACAGAAAGAAGATTGCAGTTCGCGTTCTTCTTTGTCGATGATAGCGAGACGGAGAGGGAATGTGTTTGTGGAGAGGAAATGAGATTGTGGCTTGAGATATGAAAGGGAGAGAAAGGTGTATGGTGCCGGTTTAGGAGAAGAGGTTGAGTGTTAGCAAAGATTGTGTACTGCAGTGGTGAAGATGCCGGTTGGTCAGCTAGGGTGGTGGTGTGTTGAAGTGGTGAAGGATGGGGTTGGCCGGCTGGGGTGGTGGCTGATCATGCTGTCCGAGGAGTTGTTTGGCTGTGCATGGAATGGTTGTGGTGTAGTGGAGGGTAGTTTAGTCTTTTCACTTCTCCTCCTATTATTCACTTAAGTCCTTAGTTCTAACTTAGCTCCAAAAATTATCCCCAAGTGTGATTTGAACGCCTAATGATTCGCTAATCTTGCAAGGCTTTGGTTATCGAAATTTTATGTCCTAAATATGGTTAGAGTACTTGTATTGATTTTATCTAGAATTTACCGGTTGCATAAACATATAGAGATATCTAGCTACACTTAACCTTATTCGAAATTAGAATTAGCCATATAACAAAATTAAGGAATTATTTTCAAGGAGTAAACTTAATATAACTCAAGAATTATTAACTTAGTGTAGCAAAGCTAAGTGCTTTAATAGTTAGCACCGTTATATTATTTTGCACACGAAAATTATTTTTATTTACTTGTTTAAAACAAATGAAATAGTGTGGTAGATTGGAATAAGAACTACGAATGAAATATGCACTAGTATATAAAAGCGAGTGAAAGTAATACTAGAAAAGATTTAAAGAATACGAATGCTAAATAAAAGTGAAATTGAAGTATGCATTGGTATTTCTGTAAAATTCAAGGTTCTCACATGGAATACCACTAATCGGACTAAACGATGTAGTTGTTGCCAGAATTACTTCTATATTGATCATGTGGTTTTGGCAGTACTAGAGGAGAGGAGGAGGTTTAGGCTTGGCCATGTTAGGGACCAAACTAAGATGGTGAGGATGCAGGCCGACAGGATTCGGGAGTTCCAGGAGGACATATTGATGGAGCAGGAGAGGACGAATGCTCTTAGAGAGCAGTTACAAGTAATTAATGACCGCCTCACTAGGGTGGTCTGAGAGGTTAGAAATCGATCTGGGAGTATCATTGATGAGTGTGAAGCGCTAATCCAGGGAGTGATTGGCACTAATGCACCTGTGGAGGTTCAGGGCGATGGAGCCCCTAGAGAGGGAGATGCATCTAGTTCTACCCACGAGAAAGAGTTCGTTAGCTCGGTTGGGAACTAGTTAGAGTTCCTATGAGCCATATTTTGATCCCATGTGTGGGGTAGTTAGGAAAGCTCCTAGTTGGATGTTTTCATACTTTTGGGTATAGTTTTGTTATATTGTCCTTTTGTTATGACCCCGCTACTTTTTTAATGGGATCTGATTGTTACTGTGTGACATGTATGATAAAGTCATGTTAAATATACTTGACCTTTTTGCTTGTTTATACTCTTACTTTTACTCATGTATTTATGAAATTTTAACTTTTACATTTGCATTCCGACCCTAGACTTGTTAAAAATCGATGGAAGGTAGACGTAGTGGACGAGACCGTAGGCGCGGACCTAGGCAACTCTTAAATGAAGAGGGTAATCGATCCTAACGCCCAAGTAGTTACAACTATCCAACGTATGACTGATCTTTTACCCCAAATAGTGGATCGTCAGGGCCCAAACCCTATTAACCAATCCGAAAACCCTGGGAACCATGTGGAGGGTGAGGATAGAGCTCTCGAACAATTTCAAAAATTCTCCTCACCGAAATTTCTTAAAGGACATGATCCTGATGTGGCCGAGAGGTAGTTGGAGAAAATGATTAATATTTTTGCAGCTTTGCATTAAACTGAGGAGAGATAGGTGACCTTTGCTGTCTTCCAGTTGGAAGGAGCAGCTCGTACTTGGTGGAATATGATATGAATGAAATGAAAAAGAGAACAAACTCAAAGAATTTAGGTAAACTTCATGAGGGAGTTTAATGCAAAGTATTTTTCGTCTTTGATTCAAGAGAAAAGAGAAGATGAGTTTATTAGATTTTGTTAAGGAGTTCAAACTGTAGTTGAGTATGAAACTCAATTTACTAGGCTATCTAAGTTTGTTCCTGAACTAATCGTGACTGAGCAAAGGCGATTTATTCAAGGGTTGAATGTTGAGATTCTAAAGGATTTAGAGGTAACCTAAATCAATACATTTAGTGATGTTGTGGAGAAAGCACAACGGATTGAAAGTGCACGGCTACAAGTTAGAATCTTTCAAGCAAAGAAACAGGGTATGCCTGGTAGTAGTTCAGGATAAGGGGATAAGAATGCACCTCCTAAATTTGGAAAGGGGATTGGTGGAATAAGACTTCTGGGGACGCCAAGAGGAGCCCCGTCACGAGAAAGTCAAGCCGGGAGAGAACAACAGAGAAGTGCCTCACAAGGAGGCTCGACATCAGGTCCCGTTTCCTGTGGATATTGTGGGAAGCCAAATCACACATAGAAAAATTATTGGAGGAAAGAAAGAAAATGCTTGCGCTGTAAAAGTGCCAAGTATTAGATTGCCAATTGTCTAGTTTCTCCTCGAGAAGAGGGTAGAACCCAATAGTCAACCAAAACAAACCCTGGATAGTCAAAAATGGAAGGAATAGACCAAAGGTACCGACTCGGGTGTATGCGCTAGAGCAACATGATTCATCTGAGATTGTAGAAGGTACTATCCCTGTATTCCACCGTTTAGCTAAGATTTTAATAGATTCTAGTGCTATCCATTCCTTTGTCAACCCCAATTTTATGTGTGGAATTGATGTGAGGCATCCTAGATTGTCATATGATCTAGAAGTTAGTACTCCTACGGGTGACCAACGTTTGATCACTAGTATGATTTATAAAAATTGCGAAATTTAGATCAAAGAGAGAAAATTATTGAGGGATTTAATAAGTTTAGCCATTAAGGGATACGATGTTATATTGGATATAGATTGGTTAGCTAAATATGATACTCAACTGGATTGTAAGAGAAAAGTGGTAAAATTTAGCATACCTGGGGAGACAACCTTAAGGCTAGATGTAAGGAATAGATTAACCTCATCTACACTCATTTCGGGTATTCGGGTTAGGAAATTACTGAGTAAAGGAGCGCAAGATTTCCTAACTTTTCTAATAAATACTCCGACTAATAAGTTGAAAGTAGAAGATGTACCGGTGGTGAAGGAATATCCGAATGTGTTCCCTGATGAGTTAGTGACTTTACCTCCGAAAAGAGAGATAGAATTTAAGATTGACTTGTTATCGGGGACATCACATATCTCTAAAACTCCATATCGGATAACACCTACTGAACTTAAGGAATTGAAGTTACAGTTGCAAGATTTATTGGAGCGAGAGTTTATTCGAAAAAGCGGATCTCCATAGGGAGTTTCGGTACTCTTTGTTAAGAAGAAAGACGAAAGTTTAAACTTGTGTATAGACTACCGAGAGTTGAATGATGTGACAATTAAGAATAAATATCCTCTGCCGCATATTGATAAATTGTTTGACCATTTGCAAGGGGCAGTGGTATTTTCGAAGTTAGACCTCCGACAGGGGTACTATCAACTGCGAATTAGGAAGGATGATGTACCAAAAACTACATTTAATTCTAGATATGGACATTTTGAGTTTGCAGTCATTTCTTTTGGATTAACTAATGTCCCTGTCGCATTTATGGATTTGATGCATCGGATTTTAAAACCTTACTTGGATCGATTGGTAATCATGTTTATCGATGACATCCTTGTCTACTCGAAAACTCGAGAGGAGCATGAGCAGCACTTGAGGATTGTATTTCAGATTTTAAGGGAACATAAGTTATATGCTAAGTTTAGCAAATGTGAGTTTTGGTTGGAGAAAATCTCTTTTCTAAGGCATGTAATTTCAAAAGATGGTATCACCATAGATTCGGCGAAAGTAGAAGCAGTAACTGAATGGAAGCGGCCAGAAAATCTCACTGAAATTCGTAACTTCCTAGGATTGGCAGGGTATTATCGTCGATTTATCAAGGATTTCTCAAAACTTGTCAGTCCTTTAACCGATTTGACGAAGAAGCATGGCAATTTTGTGTGGGATACTAGATGTGAAACTAATTTTTAAGAGTTCTAGCTCTACCTAAAGGAAATGACAGTTTCACTGTATATACTGATGTCTCGAGTCAAGGATTGGGGTGCGTATTAATGCAAAATAAGAATGTGATTGCCTTTGCCACTAGGAAGTTAAAACCTCATAAGTAAAATTATCCGACCCATGACTTGGAATGAGCAACTGTTGTATTTGTCCTGAAAAAGTGGAGACATTATTTGTATAGGATAACTTTTGAGGTTTTTACGGACCATAAGAGCCTTAAGTACTTATTTTCTCAAAAGGAGTTGAATATGAGACAGCATCGATGGATGAAATTTTTAGAAGATTATGACTACACGATTAACTACCATCCTGAAAAGGCTAATGTCGTGGCGGATGCTTTAAGTCGAAAGGCTCAAGTGGCTGGATTAATGATTAAGAAATGGAATATGTCAGAAAAAGTTAGTGAGTGAAATCCTCGTCTTGAACACCAGAAGGTGATCTTTGAAAATATTATGGTGAAATCCACTCTACTAGATCGAATGAAAGAGGCTCAGCAAAAAGATTCAGTGGTACAAAAGTGGATGAAAAAGATACAAAAAGAGAAATTGTCTGATTTCATTTTGAGTCTCGAAAGAATTTTGAGATATCAGAACCGAATAGTGGTGCCGAATGATGAAATGTTGAAAAAGAAAATTTTGGAGGAAACTCATCAGTCCAAGTATATGTTCCATTTGGATAGTAGTAAGATGTATCAGGATTTAAGGGAGTTATATTGGTGGGATAACATGAAGGATAAAATTACTCAATATGTTCAAACTTGTCTCGTCTGTCAACAAGTTAAAGTCGAACATCAAAAACCCTCTGGTTTGTTACAACCCCTCGAGATACTCGAATGGAAGTGGAAAAACATCAAGATGGACTTTGTCTCAGGTTTATCGCGAACTCAGAGAGGCCATGATGCCGTTTGGGTAATCATCGACTGGTTAACCAAATCGACCCATTTCTTGCCAGTAAATATGAAATATTCCATGAAAAAGTTGGCTCAACTGTATATGGATGAAATTGTGAGATTGCATGGAATCCCAGTGAGTATAGTCTCAGACAAGGATCCCCGATTCGTGTCTCGATTTTGACAAAAGTTGCAAGAAACCTTAGGGACCAAACTAAATCTTAGTACTACATACCACCCCCAGACAGATGGATAATCGGAAAGAACTATTCAAACCCTCGAGAATATGTTAAGGACGTGTATCTTGGATTTTGGAGGTAGTTGGGGCCAACACATGACATTGATGGAGTTTGCCTATAATAACAGCTACCATTCATCTATTCAAATGGCACCATAAGAAACTCTTTATCAAAAAAAGTGCCGATCATTGGTTTACTGGGATGAAGTGGAGAAAAAGAAGATTTTAAATCCAACAACCGTGTCATTGATGGAGAATGCACACGAAAAGGTCAAACTAATACGCCAAAGACTTCAAACAGTTCAAAGTCGGCAAAAGAGTTACGCGGACAATCGAAAAAAGGATTTGGAGTTCGAAGTATCACGATAGGTAAAGGAAAGAACTTTCAACCAAGATTTGTGGGACCCTTCAAAATTCTCCAATGAGTTGAAAAAGTGGCATGCCGACTCGAACTACTATCGAGTTTATCCAGAATTCATGACATCTTCCATATTTCGATACTAAAGAAGTACCATCCTGATCCGACTTACATCTTACAATCAAAAGAAATTGAAATGGATGAGTCTCTAACTTATGAGGAGAAACCCATGCAGTTGCTCGACTGAAAGGTTGAGGAATTGAGAAACAAGCAAATTCCCTTGGTGAAAATCTTGTGGAGAAATCATGGAGTAGAAGAGGCAACCTGGGAAGTGGAGAAAGAGATATAAAAGAAATACCCTGAGCTGTGTCGCGCCCCATTTTTTTAAAAAAATAAATAAATGGTTTAAAAGTGAATTTTTCGATTTAAAAAATAAATTTTTGATTTAAAAAGTAAATGGGCTTAAATGGGACTTGTAATGCGACGATTTGGGCCCAAATTTATAGTTTAAAAAGGGTTTTTGAAATAAAATCGGAGTCGCCACTTGGTATAGATTTAAGGTGTACCAAGTCACCTAAAAAATGAATTTTTCAAAGGAAAAGGTAGAAAAACCCTTTTTAAACGACTCCTCGTCTACGTAAATCAAAGAAAAAGGTTCGGGAGTCACATTTGAAGAAAGGGAAGGCAAGGATAAAAATTCGAGGCACCCTTTCGACCTAACCAAAGTTAGTTGCGTGATTTAGTCAAAGATTTTCCTAATTTACCCTTAAGATTTATCACATTTGGATGTATCTACATGAATGCAAACCCTAAACCTAGGAGGGTATCCGGGGGTTGAAATGTATCTACAAAGCTTATTTGGTACCAATCACATTAATTGTGACGCCCAATGAAGACTCTTCGAAGAAGTCATGAATAGTGCAAAAATATGAGACTCTAAGAAAAGAAAAAGAAATAAAATAATCATACAAATGTACATGTCTTAAAGGAGTGCATCATGTCGGGTACGGGGGACTAATGTTCGTGACTCAATTTTCCCTTTTAATAGAGAGAATACGAGCGTGCTAAGGCTAGAAAGTCAAACTCGTCCATATCTCATATCCAAGGGGTTTTCCTATCTAATCAAGCAAATGATCTAACCCAATTCTAATGCTTAGATGAAATGCAAGTCTAATGTCATGTTTCATACAAAGGGGTAAGTAATATACATATAAGGGAAAATATGGGGACGGGATATACGTATAAGGAGGGATGTCATGCAAAAAATGATAAAAGACCCTAAAAAGTGAAAAATATGCATGAGATGAAGTGGTTTTATCACACAACCATGATCTAACGCTCGAAGGGCTCCTAAGGGTCTAGCGTTGGATTAGCCCATGCCTACAAATTCTCACTAGCGTTGGACTAGTGAAAAATCGGAACAAAGAGCCACAACTAGCATTGGACTAGTGGGGATTCGAGAAATGGACCACGACTAGCGTTGGACTAGTGTGGTGATGTCACACATTGATTATAACTAAACGAATGATATAAAACATAATAAAGCAAGTACACACATAATATCACATAAACACATAACACATAATTATAATATCTAGATGCAAGGCCCTAAGAAAGCGGATAACACATAGCACATAGACATGCAAAACACACATAAGGCAAATAAAGCCCTAACTATTACATTCGGGAGGGAAGCCTACTACAATCTAAGAGGGGAAACGGAATAAAATAAACAAAATAATAACCTAGCTATTACAACTTCGGCATTCAAGTGCCTTTCAAATGATCGAAATTGAAAATAACTATACAAAATTAAAACAAATAAAGTGGAGAAACAAATAAATCAATAAAATAAAAATATTCAAAAGGCATGCAATTAAGCACATAAATCACATAGACACATAGGGTCAAATAAAGTGAAAATAAGAGATAGAGTGTACCTCCTTTGCAATGGTAATCAAATGAAGGAAAAATAGCTTCAAAACAATAAAAGGGTCAAGGCACCAATTAAATAGTAAAGTATAAACAAAATCACCAAGTCCATCCCAATTGCGACTTAAATGAAATCAAATAATGTATAATTTCCAAGAAGAGTAAATTATTGATCATATTTCAAAAATAGAAAACTACCAAGGACCCAATTGCAAACATTAACCCATCATTCAAGTCCAATTAAAATATTTTGAGAACTTCAAAGATCCAAGAGTAACAATAAGGTCAAGTAATGGTTCAAAACGCAATTACTCAAGGACCTAATTGCAAGAAATTGGAACATAATTGGGCTTTTTAGCATTGCTAGAAGCCAAGAGGAGTAAAGTGAAATTTTCAGAAGTTGTTTTGCATGCAAAATCCATGCAATCACGTAGAAGGCTTTCTGCAAATGAGACAAACAAAACTGCTGCATTCTTCGTTTCACTTGCCAACACCAGATTCAGATTCAATCACATACCTTAACCAAAGTTTTCTTGATCTAACATCCAAAACCTTAAACTAAACAACAAGACATAAATTTGACATCCAAACAAGCAAAGACATAGGAGGAAATCATGCAAACGTTGAAAATACTTCATGCAAGACTACGGACGAAGTGGCTGCAACCAAAAAAAAACTTGCTGCAATTTCCGTCTCCAAATGCAGATTTCTTAATCACAACTTGGATTAGATATTTTTCAAAACCAACCCTACAACTTTAGGCTAAGCAAACTACATAATCACCACCATCGAAACAAGCAGAAAACTTAGAAAGAGATCATGCAAAAATTCTGGAAAAATATACAAGAATGGTTCGGCAATTTGGTTGTTCATTTTTCAGCAATGTATTGGAACATGATTCAAATGTTTTAAGGACACAAACATGCAAAGTCAAACCAATCTTCCACTGCCCCCTTCCCACACAAGACTGACTAACAAAATTAGAAGAGGCTAAAGCCTGGTGAATGGTCACGGAAAAGGCAGACAATAAAGTAGGTGTGGCAACCTTTGCTCTGCTGCAATTTTCTGTTGCAAGTTCGTAGCTCCAACTTACGCGAATGAATGCAGAAATGCAACAGAAACACAAGGAGGGAAACTCGTGGCAAAGATGCACACCACATACCAACCCAAGCAAAAACTTTAACAAACAAAGGAAGGAAGCAAGGTCCGTCCACGCTGCTGCAACAAGCCGAGGGCTTTGAATTCGTTGCAGCAGCTTTGAATCACTTAACTCCAACCAAACAAAACGCAGATTTCACGAACAAATTCCAACAAAACTTTATTTTCTAACACTGGGAATGGACATTTCCTTAGACACAACAAATCATCAAAATGGCATGGGTTCCATGTTTCTGTCTGAATCACTATCGCTACTCTATGAAACAAAGTAGAACCGAAAGGTTATTTGGAACAGACCCATGTAAACACTGTTCATTTTTTTGCAGCAATGTACCAAAACATCATGCCCGTTCTTTGCTTTTAGGAAGAGCAAATAAATTCTAGATAAGACCACCAGCGAAGAACCATCAGACAACCAGAATAAAAATGAAAACAGAAAAGAAAGGAAGCATCTTTATAAGCAAAACGTGAGGGAACCACTACAAACTATCCATACCGTCCACAAGGGAACCAAGTAATGGAGTATGAATCAGCAAGAACTCATTTTCGACTCCTCAGTGGCATGATAAACGAAAGCCAAAGATCTGGACACATTTGTAACCTAACTAAGGGAAAAAGAGTTTACCCTTGCGTTGCGATTCTGACCCTGATGTAAGGTATCCTCCAACAGAGAAATGGAATAGGAAAAAGCTTCGTTTGAACAGCTCCAGAAGATAATGAAACCTTCGATCTACCTTCTCCCTTGCCTCATGATTTTCCCTTTCGTTCTCAGTTTCCCAGAACCCCAGCTTCTGTTTCTCTCTCACTCTCCGTCACCTTTCTCTCGGTTTCTCTCCCTTTTCTCTTAGCCCCCTCACCAGATCCTTTCCTTTTCTTTTTTTTCCAGATTTCCAGCCGTCTCTCCGATGCTCCCCTGCTGTCCTCTCTTTTCCAAGAAAACCCCCCCGTAGCCTTCTGTGTTTTTTCTCTACCCACAGCCGCCAATGAGCCTCTCTCCCAAAACCCCCGCCGCTGTACCTTACCCTTCTTTTCAGTCATTTTTTTTCTCTCTTGAACCCTTAGACCTCTCTTGAAGCTCTCTCCATCTCTCGGCTCTCTCTCACTCCAATCTTAGCCACCCTAGCTCCCCCCTCTTTTTTCCTCTCTCGGCCCTCAACCCCTTTTTCAGCCCCGTTCTTGACCTCTTTTTTTCATCCGCCCCCTTTTTCATTTTTCAGCCCCGGCCCCCCTTGTTTATTTCCTTTTTCTTTTTTTCTAGTTTTTTTTTTCTTTCGAAAATCCCTATCCTACAAGTGTCTAGACACCTCACCATCTAGATAATATGTTGTCTAAGACAAAAAGGGACACTTGTCCCTATTGCATATTCTCCATTTGTCTAGCATGCAAACTTCCACCTATTTCACACATTATTTTGTATTTTTGTATTTTCATTTTTCCCTTTTTTTTGAAATTTAGTATGAAGACAAAAATAAATAAATAATAAAATAAAATAAAATGAACTAGAACAAAATAAAATAAAATAAAATAAACCCTAGAATTGAAACAAATAAAGCAAAATTAAATTAATTAAACCAATAAAGTTAAAAAATCAAAAATTTGGTGTCTACAGTTTGCCACTCTTTGTCTGAGTTTTGGAAAAACTTGAGACAAACAAGTAGAAACCAAATACTTACCTGTGTTATTCGGCTGCGAACGACTCGAACGACTGACGCTTTTGAAATGAGGACTGACCTCTTTAACAAAACTTTAAAATGGGACTGACCCAGACGAGAATTTTAAAACGGGACTGACCCGTACAAAAATTTAAACCATGGGACTGACCCGAACAAAATTTAAAGTCATGGGACTGACTCGAACGAGGAATTTAATCATGGGACTGACCCGAACGAAAATTTAAACATGGGACTGACCCGAACAAGAAATTTAAATCATGGGACTGACCCGAACAAAAATTTAAATGGGACTGACCCGAACAGAAAATTTACAAGGGGACTGACCCCGACATGAAATTAAATCGGGACTGACCCGAAGGGGACTGACCCCAACATGAAATTTAAATCGGGACTCACTCATATTTAGTGTCGATGTAAATGAAATGCTCACTAGTGGGACTGACCCATGTTTAGTGGCAATGAAAATGAAATGCTCACTAATGGGACTGACCCATGCTTAGCGGCAATAAAGAAATGCTGGTATGTATGAAGAAACTGTATAAGATTTGCTTGAAAAATTATCCAAAAATTTGCCCCAGTGTGATGCATTGATCAGTGGGATTAAACCCGAGCCTGCCTTAGTTCATGGTACAAAATCCAAGCCCAACGTGACGTTTGTGATGTTGGTGGCACAAAATCCAGGCCCAACGTGATGTTTGTGAAGTGAAATGAAGTGTTAGTGGGACTGACCCACGTCTAACGAAGATAGACTAAAAACAACACACACGTTACTGAGATAAACTCGATGCTAACGGTGGTTGAATAAAAACGCACACGTTAGTGAGATTGACTCGATACTAACGGTGGTTGAATAAAGAAGCACACGTTAGTGAGATAGACTCGATGCTAACAGTGGTAGAATAAAGAAGCACACGTTAGTGAGATAGACTCGATGCTAATGGTGGTTGAATAAAAAAGTACACGTTAGTGAGATAGACTCGATGCTAACGGTAGTAGAATAAAAATGCACACGTTAATGAGGTAGACTCAATACTAATGGTGGTTGAATAAAAATGCACACGTTAGTAAGATAGACTCGATGCTAACGGTGGTAGAATAAAAAAAGCACACGTTAGTGAGATAGACTCGATGCTAACGGTGGTTGAATAAAAAAGTACACGTTAGTGAGATAGACTCGATGCTAATGGTGGTTGAATAAAAAAGCACATGTTAGTGAGATAAACTCGATGCTAACGGTAGTAGAATAAAAACGCACACGTTAGTGAGATAGACTCGATGCTAACGGTGGTTGAATAAAAAAGTACACGTTAGTGAGATAGACTCGATGCTAACGGTGGTTGAATAAAAAAGCACACGTTAGTGAGATAGACTCGATGCTAACGGTAGTAGAATAAAAATGCACACGTTAGTGAGATAGACTCGATGCTAACGGTGGTTGAATAAAACGCACACATTAGTGAGATAGACTCGATGCTAACGGTGGAGAAATCAGTGAATTAAATGTGGTTGTCAAGAATGGGGAATGGAAGGGTGCGCGGCGGGCGCTGAGATTTCATCAACAAGAAATTGAAATTTGTCAAGGAACAAGAAATTAAATTCAAGTTTGATTTTTTGAGAATCTTTTCAAAAATAATTTGCCCCAGTTTCCACCAATTATTGTGCAACCGATCAATTGATTTGCATTACGGCATGGTTGCTCCTCCTTGAGGCCTTGATTCGTAAGATTCTGACTTACGCTTCTTTGTCGATTTCAGCCATGGATACCTGCACAGGGGGCTTGCCAAAGTACAACATGCACTTTATTTTAAAATATTGCAACTACTACTCATGGAAAGAGCAGTGTGATTGATTTGAAAGTATATTACTTGACTCTTGTGCGAAATCCTCAAATGTAATCATATTTGAACAAAGAGAAATCACACTTTCTAAAACTTAGAAAGTAATCATATATACAATGTGAAGAAATTTAAACGTTGAGTTTGAACTCATGCAGAAATTTCATGATGAATCTCTCAGAGTAACACCAAATTCAAGAAGATTTCTTCCTCACTTTTAGCATCGGTGCTTAGGGTAACGCGTCACCACTTCTTGTTGGCTCATCTTTCAGGACCAATCAAGTGGGCGTTATTTCTGATTTGGAAGTGGCTAAAGGAAATTGGAGGTCAAGATTTGTCTTATTTTTGTGTCCATTCGATATCACATCTCAGTGAAAGCAAATAGTTTGTCACCCTTATTTCTTAAGAAAACTTAGTCAACACATGGGCTTTGTATGCTTGCAACAGAGGGGTAGAAATGATACCAAAACATGCGGAAACAGGTTATAACCTTATGACCAGGAGCGTAACCCTTGCTCTGAACTATCATGAGGGATAAGTCAGCGATGGACTTTATGAGCTTATAATGCGGCTGGAAAACGATAGTTAAAGAAAAAATTTTCCAGGGTATTGCACCGAAGATCGCATTTTTTTCAAAACTGCTCTAATTTTGTACTCAAAGACCTCGGACTTTGTTTGCATTTTCCTCATCATTCACCAGGGACTTCAGCGTCGAATTTTTTTGCATTTTTCTTGCATTTACTTTTCTTGCTTTGCTTTTTGCTTCTTTTTCTTTTCCTTGACCTGGTGGGTTTTCACATGGTGAGTAGTGTCAACCCCATACCCAAGCAATTCAGAAATACAGCTAAAATTTTTTGGCATCAGAAATTTTCTTGACAAGGCCATTGCAAAGAACAAAAGTCAGGACTTTCAGCTTTTGTAATGGGGTCTGGTGGGGTGTTTAGAAAAGTTAAGGCTTGAAGGCAGATATCAAAAGTGGTTTAAGTAATCTGAGATCGCATTGTTGCGCCAACCCTATTTTAGGGTTAAATCAAAATTTGCCCCAGTTCATTCTCCATTGAGGCTTTTTCTTTCATTTTCCTCTTTTCCTTTCTTCTCTTTTCTGGCCTTCGGTCGTTTCATTCACCGAGGTTTTCTTTTCTTTCATTTTCTTTTCTTTCGGCCTTCCTTCAAAAATTAAATTTGCCCCAATTTGGGGTTTTTCTTTCTCCTTCTTTTTCAAAACTCAATTTACCCCAATGTGGGGTTCACGGTTCTCAGGGTTTGCCAAACGAAATAGTTTATTCTGAAGGTTCAAAAGGGATAACTAGAGATAAAATGTTTGATTGGAAAGGAAGATGGCCTGACTTTCGTTCCATTCCTCACATTGACCCTGAAAGGAAACTTTCATTAATGCGAAATTTCTTGCATGTATCTGAATTAATTGATTGAGGAAGACTCTCGTTCATCCATATCTATGAAACATAAGTGATCCGTCGGACAAAACTCTTCCTTTTTCTCTTTTCTTTTCTTTTTCTTTTCAAAATTGAAACCCAGGTAGAATCAAATTTCCCCAATTTGCGGTTTCCTCTTCTTCTTTTTTCCTTTGCAAAATTCCCCAATGTGGGGTGCGATCATAAGTGCATTCGAAAAGAACCACCTATTTTGGCTCAAATGAGGATGCAATGGATAAGCAGTGTTTAGGTTGTAGAAACGATGGCCAAAATATCATTCTTACGCCTCATGACAACCAAGTAAACGAATTGCTCGTTGAGAATCCATTCCCTTTTGATATTTGAAAATTTTCCAATGTAGGGTAATTATCATTAAGGCTCTTATTTGAAATGAAATTATTCTTTTAAAGGCTCAAATGGGAGAGCAAATGATAAAATCTGTATAGATAGAGAAATGAACGCTTGAAGTGTCATTCCCAAATTTTCAAAATAAACAAGAATAATGTACATTTTTGCTTTCACTTAGATGCGAATTGAACCGGATTAGACACAGTGGACACTTTTAAACAAAGATTGCCCCAATTTGCAATTTATCATTGACTGATTTATTGGGGGGCTAAAGAAGTGGGCAAAATAAGAATTGTACAGTGAAGGGACAAAAAAAGGTATTGCATTGGATTTTTCGAGACAGACCAATTAGTTTGAGTGACCTCTTTTAATCTCGAACACTCTTATTGTATAGCTCAGATCACCAATCTAGTGTGAATTTTCAGGCAAGAGGTTGAAAAAATCTCAATTTGAGCTTATTTCTTAAAATTCATCATGAAATCTCTTAATGAGCTCAATAAAGAATGAAATGTACACGAGTATATACAAAACAAAAGCTTCATTATTGCCAATGTTTGAAAAATTTTAAAGCAATACATATGAGAAAAATTCTAAAGAACTCCTGTACACATGTATACACACTTTTCTCTCATAATAGCCCCCTTTTTTGAGCAATGAAATCACTTAAATGTTTTACACGAGCGCTCTCAGATGAATTTTCAAATTTACATTGTAGGGCCTGCCCAAAAATCAAGTAATACTTGTAATTTTCAGGATCTATTAGACAAAATTGCTGCTAAATATAGAAAGAATATTTTTACCTCATTGAAATCTCTTTTATAAATGCAGGGGAGGGGGAAAAATAAAAAGAAAAATACCCCGAGTTAGTAAGCAAGACTATAAAATCGGTATGCATGTCCTATGGGGGAGCCCTTTTTGTGCCAATGGTAGGCCTAGAATGAGGATGCAATCCTCTAAGGTAGGCATCATACAATACCAGATGAATCCGATCAACTAAGGGAGTGAAAAATAATTTAAAATTTTGACCAATTGGAGTGGGAAGGGGACACTTGTCCCAAAAATGAGGACAAAGTCCGAACACATAAAATGATGTGTGAAAAAAAATCTATGCTTAAAAGGATTACATGTCT
Organism: Coffea arabica; assembly: GCF_036785885.1. Lineage (NCBI taxonomy): Eukaryota > Viridiplantae > Streptophyta > Magnoliopsida > Gentianales > Rubiaceae > Coffea > Coffea arabica. The sequence continues at coordinate 38,425,452 of NC_092331.1, read as the reverse complement.
CAACTAGTTTATTCAATGAACCTTAAACTTAAACCCTAAAAAGGAATAAGAGGGTCAAGAGGATAGGATGAAATTGATGATTTATTCAAAATTGACTAGATTACCTTAAAAAGGGTAAAATGGTCAAATGTATTGAATGAAATTTGATTATTTATTCAAAATTGAATGGATAACCCTGGAAATGAATTAAACTAATCAAATGAATTGAATGAAATCAATTGATCAAACAGATCGAGTGAAATGATGATTTATTCAAAATCGACCGAATTGTCCTAAAAATAGGTAAACTGGTCAAATGGATCGGACGAAATTGATGATTTATTCAAAATCGATAAGATTGCCCTAAGAACTAATCAAATGAATTGAATGAAATTGGTGATCTATTCAAAATCGACTAGATTGCCCTAAAATGGGTAAACTAGCCAAATGAATTCAAAATCGACTAGGTTGCCCTAAAAATGAACAAATTGATAAAATGGACTGGATGAAATTGATGGATAAAATGGTCCAATGGATTGAATGGAATTGATAGCTTATTTAAAAAATCAGTCTATCCATTGGTAGTTTCAAAAATTTATTGCGATGCATTAGTCTATGAGCCTTCTAACATCAAATTTTGTCCTCAATTTATTTATCGTCTCAACAGTGAGGAAATATTGGTGAATTTCTTCAAATTAATGTCCTTTACGCAAGGAATTTTCACCAATTTGATAAAATGGCCAAAAGGTGATTATTAGACGCTCATATTCCAAAGATCGCTCTATGAAAATGATCGGATCCTACCTTACCTTGTGCACTACCCCTTTGGATGGTACAAGAAATATAACCGTGCAAGTCTCATTGGATTAAGTATCCGAGACACAAGGTGGTTTATTCCTAACGTGGTATCCCCTAAATGGCATTCCCTTTCTATGGTTTATGCGTGATGCCAGTTTATTAAAGCAGTAAAATATGCAATTTGAAATGAAACATGACCTAAGGGACCCTTTATTTGCCAGGGTAGGCATAAAATGATATGGCATTATTAATTCATGAACGAAATATACCAAAATTTCTTAAACGTGCAATAGCCTATCTACAAGGGTAGGTTCTAAAAGAAGATCATGCCAGACCTTTTGTCTCTTAATGTTTGTGAATGCAAAAGGCAAGGAACAAGGAAAGTTAGCTCAACACATAACACATTGTGGCAATCAAATAATAATAATAAAATATAGAAAGAAGAAATAAGGTGAGAGGGTTGGAATCCCTCCCCTCGTGCATAGTGTCCCTAGTTCAGGATAAGGTCGACTCTATCCTAGACAATTCTAATATGGATGCATGAGGTTTGGCTCACTAATGCATCTAGACTCGATAAGGTTTCGGCTCCCAAGTCTTCAGACCTAAAGGCGAAGGGTCATCACTCCCAGGGCCTTTGATCGGTGGCTCGAGTGATCCCTTAGGTAGCGCTATGGGCGTAGAGCACACCATCCGCCTACCCAAGGCAATCGATCCTAATCCTACAAGGAGGTGTGGGAAACGCCTACGAAAAAGAAAAAAAATAGGGTAAATAAGACTATGCATGCACGTATGAGGTGCTTTCTTATTGAGGGGAGGGATTGTACCATTAGATGCGGTCGAAGGTTCTAGGGTAACTACCCCCCATCCCAAAATGCAATCGCGAAACAAGTAGAAGTAAACAAATAAATGAACCATCCATTCATCACATACATAGTGTGCGAAGAGCGATTATGCGCGTGATAAATGCAAAATCCCTAAAAAGAGAAAAAGGGCAAAAGGAAAAGAAGAATGCAACCCTAAACATCCAAATGCGATATATGAGAAGGTTAAAAGAAGAAAAAGATTGACTAAATCAAATTTGCTCGGACTCTCTAAGTCCCCAGTGGAGTCGCCAGCTATCACGCCCCATTTTTTTAAAAAAATAAATAAATGGTTTAAAAGTGAATTTTTCGATTTAAAAAATGAATTTTTGATTTAAAAAGTAAATGGGCCTAAATGGGACTTGTAATGCGACGATTTGGGCCCAAATTTATAGTTTAAAAAGGGTTTTTGAAATAAAATCGGAGTCGCCACTAGGTATAGAGTGAAGGTGTACCAAGTCACCTAAAAAATGAATTTTTCAAAGGAAAAGGTAGAAAAATCCTTTTTAAACGACTCCTCGTCTACGTAAATCAAAGAAAAAGGTTCGGGAGTCACATTTGAAGAAAGGGAAGCAAGGATAAAAATCCGAGGCACCCTTTCGACCTAGCCAAGGCTAGTTGCGTGATTTAGTCAAAGATTTTCCTAATTTACCCTTAAGATTTATCACATTTGGATGTATCTACATGAATGCAAACCCTAAACCTAGGAGGGTATCCGGGGGTTGAAATGTATCTTCAAAGCTTATTTGGTACCAATCACATTAATTGTGACGCCCAATGAAGACTCTTCGAAGAAGTCACGAATAGTGCAAAAATATGAAACTCTAAGAAAAGAAAAAGAAATAAAATAATCATACAAATGTACATGTCTTAAAGGAGTGCATTATGTCGGGTACGGGGGACTAATGTTCGTGACTCAATTTTCCCTTTTAATAGAGGGAATACGAGCGTGCTAAGGATAGAAAGCCAAATTCGTCCATATCCCATATCCAAGGGATTTTCCTATCTAATCAAGCAAATGATCTAACCCAATTCTAATGCTTAGATGAAATGCAAGTCTAATGTCATGTTTCATACAAAGGGGTAAGTAATATACATATAAGGGAAAATATGGGGATGGGATATACGTATAAGGAGGGATGTCATGCAAAAAATGATAAAAGACCCTAAAAAGTGAAAAATATGCATGAGATGAAGTGGTTTTATCACACAACCATGATCTAACGCTCGAAGGGCTCCTAAGGGTCTAGCGTTGGACTAGCCCATGTCTACAAATTCTCACTAGCGTTGGACTAATGGAAAATCGGAACAAAGAGCCACAACTAGCATTGGACTAGTGTGGATTCGAGAAATGGACCACGACTAGCGTTGGACTAGTGTGGTGATGTCACACATTGATTATAACTAAACGAATGATATAAAACATAATAAAGCAAGTACACACATAATATCACATAAACACATAACACATAATTATAATATCTAGATGCAAGGCCCTAAGAAAGCGGATAACACATAGCACATAGACATGCAAAACACACATAAGGCAAATAAAGCAAATAAAGCCCTAACTATTACATTCGGGGGGGAAGCCTACTACAATCTAAGAGGGGAAACGGAATAAAATAAACAAAATAATAACCTAGCTGTTACAACTTTGGCATTCAAGTGCCTTTCAAATGATCGAAATTGAAAATAACTATACAAAATTAAAACAAATAAAGTGGAGAAACAAATAAATAAATAAAATGAAAACATTCAAAAGGCATGCAATTAAGCACATAAATCACATAGACACATAGGGTCAAATAAAGTGAAAATAAGAGATAGAGTGTACCTCCTTTGCAATGGTAATCAAATGAAGGAAAAATAGCTTCAAAACAATAAAAGGGTCAAGGCACCAATTAAATAGCAAAGTATAAACAAAATCACCAAGTCCCTCCCAATTGTGACTTAAATGAAATCAAATAATGCATAATTTCCAAGAAGAGTAAATTATTGATCATATTTCAAAAATAGAAAACTACCAAGGACCCAATTGCAAACATTAACCCATCATTCAAGTCCAATTAAAATATTTTGAGAACTTCAAAGATCCAAGAGTAACAATAAGGTCAAGTAATGGTTCAAAACGCAATTACTCTAGGACCTAATTGCAAGAAATTGGAACATAATTGGGCTTTTTAGCATTGCTAGAAGCCAAGAGGAGTAAAGTGAAATTTTCAGAAGTTGTTTTGCATGCAAAATCCATGCAATCACGTAGAAGGCTTTCTACAAATGAGACAAACAAAACTGCTGCATTCTTCGTTTCACTTGCCAACACCAGATTTAGATTCAATCACATACCTTAACCAAAGTTTTCTTGATCTAACATCCAAAACCTTAAACTAAACAACAAGACATAAATTTGACATCCAAACAAGCAAAGACATAGGAGGAAATCATGCAAACGTTGAAAATACTTCATGCAAGACTACGGACGAAGTGGCTGCAACCAAAAAAAAACTTGCTGCAATTTCCGTCTCCAAATGCAGATTTCTTAATCACAACTTGGATTAGATATTTTTCAAAACCAACCCTACAACTTTAGGCTAAGCAAACTACATAATCACCACCATCGAAACAAGCAGAAAACTTAGAAAGAGATCATGCAAAAATTCTGGAAAAATATACAAGAATGGTTCGGTAATTTGGTTGTTCATTTTTCAGCAAAGTATTGGAACATGATTCAAATGTTTTAAGGACTCAAACATGCAAACTCAAACCAATCTTCCACTGCCCCCTTCCCACACAAGACTGACTAACAAAATTAGAAGAGGCTAAAGCCTGGTGAATGATCACGGAAAAGGCAGACAACAAAGTAGGTGCGGCAACCTTTGCTCTGCTGCAATTTTCTGTTGCAAGTTCACAGCTCCAACTTACGCGAATGAATGCAGAAATGCAACAGAAACACAAGGAGGGAAACGCGTGGCAAAGATGCACACCACATACCAACCCAAGCAAAAACTATAACAAACAAAGGAAGAAAGCAAGGTCCGTCCACGCTGCTGCAACAAGCCGAGGGCTTTGAATTCGTTGTAGCAGCTTTGAATCACTTAACTCCAACCAAACAAAACGCATATTTCACGAACAAATTCCAACAAAACTTTATTTTCTAACACTGGGAATGGACATTTCCTTAGACACAACAAATCATCAAAATGGCATGGGTTCCATGTTTCTGTCTGAATCACTATCGCTACTCTATGAAACAAAGTAGAACCGAAAGGTTATTTGGAACAGACCCATGTAAACACTGTTCATTTTTTTGCAGCAATGTACCAAAACATCAAGCCCGTTCTTTGCTTTTAGGAAGAGCAAATAAATTCTAGATAAGACCACCAGCGAAGAACCATCAGACAACCAGAATAAAAATGAAAACAGAAAAGAAAGGAAGCATCTTTATAAGCAAAACGTGAGGGAACCACTACAAACTATCCATACCGTCCACAAGGGAACCAAGTAATGGAGTATGAATCAGCAAGAACTCATTTTCGACTCCTCAGTGGCATGATAAACGAAAGCCAAAGATCTGGACACATTTGTAACCTAACTAAGGGAAAAAGAGTTTACCCTTGCGTTGCGATTCTGACCCTGATGTAAGGTATCCTCCAACAGAGAAATGGAATAGGAAAAAGCTTCGTTTGAACAGCTCCAGAAGATAATGAAACCTTCGATCTACCTTCTCCCTTGCCTCATGATTTTCCCTTTCGTTCTCAGTTTCCCAGAACCCTAGCTTCTGTTTCTCTCTCACTCTCCGTCACCTTTCTCTCGGTTTCTCTCCCTTTTCTCTCAGCCCCCTCACCAGATCCTTTCCTTTTCTTTTTTTCCAGATTTCCAGCCGTCGCTCCGATGCTCCCCTGCCGTCCTCTCCTTTCCAAGAAAACCTCCCACCGCTGTACCTTACCCTTTTTTTCAGTCATTTTTTTTCTCTCTTGAACCCTTAGATCTCTCTTGGAGCTCTCTCCATCTCTCGGCTCTCTCTCACTCCAATCTTAGCCGCCCTAGCTCCCCCCTCTTTTTTCCTCTCTCGGCCCTCAACCCCTTTTTCAGCCTCGTTCTTGACCTCTTTTTTTCATCCGCCCCCTTTTTCATTTTTCAGCCCCGGCCCCCCTTGCTTATTTCCTTTTTCCTTTTTCTAGTTTTTTTTTTGTTTTCTTTCAAAAATCCCTATCTTACAAGTGTCTAGACACCTCACCATCTAGATAATGTATTGTCCAAAACAAAAAGGGACACTTGTCCCTCTTGCATATTCTCCATTTGTCTAGCATGCAAACTTCCACCTATTTCACACATTATTTTGTATTTTTGTATTTTCATTTTTCCCTTTTTTTGAAATTTAGTATGAAGACAAAAATAAATAAATAATAAAATAAAATAAAATGAACTAGAACAAAATAAAATAAAATAAAATAAACCCTAGAATTGAAACAAATAAAGCAAAATTAAATTAATTAAACCAATAAAGTTAAAAAATAAAAAATTTGGTGTCTACAAGCTGTTTGTTAATCAAGGTGAGAAATTTCGAGGACAAAATTCTTTTAAAGGGGAGAAAGTATGAGGACCCGAAAAATTTTCTTATTTTATATTATATTATTTTATGTCTTCGAATACATTTTCTTTACTTTACTTTATTACCTTAATTTCTTAGATATTTTTATAAGTGAGTCAAGTTTTTAAATCATTTTTCCTTGTATAAATTAGTTCATGTTAAGTTCGAAATGCATTGTGAAAGTAGGACCCGCTAATGTGGTAAGTGCGATAAATTTTTGCAAATTAGTAGGAGTTTTGCATAAAGGGATATTATTTTATAAGGTGCTAAGGGATAATTAGAGGTTAGTTAGATAGTTTAGCTTTTGGAAAACAACAAGATGAGGATTAATCTTGGCTAAACACTTGTCTTTAATTAACAAAAAAATTGCCTAAAAATCTTATCACTTTACTCCTCATTTGGCCGAAACTTGGAGAAGAAAAAAAGGGAAGAAAACTTCATCTTCAACCTCAAATTTCTTACTTTAATCTTGAGTTTAACCATTAATCTTGCAAACTACTCCATAAAAGGTGCTATCTAAGGAAGATTAAAGGTTTTAGTGGAGAGATTTTGGAGGAAGAAGCACTCGATTTTCATTTTTCTTGGGGTTCCAAGGTATCTATGGCAAGAAACCCTTTTTACTTCTATTACTTGCATACTAGTGGTTTTAGAGTTGGATTTTGGTAGTTTACATAGAAAATTTCCTGGTTTAAGAGGTGATTAGAAAAATTACAGCTTTTATGGTGAAATTTCAGCTTCTATATGATGCTTGAGCTTGGCCATGATTTGGTAGCTTGGTCATGTGGATTATCTAGCTTTTATATGTTAGTTTGGCTTGTTTAAGAAAAAGTTCTAGCATGTATTTGAAAATTTCAGCTTAGGGTTTCCAAAATTCAGCTTTATTGTGGTTGATATTTGAGCTATGAATTGGCTATTTGGGGATGGTTTTGTACCCTTAATCAAGTGTATTTGATAGCTTATGACTTGTGGTTGTGATTAAGGTTGAATTAAGATGAAATTTGGTGTTGAGTTTGGATGGAAAAGTAAATAAAACAAGGGGAAGCGCTTCTGAAATTTTTACTACCTTTCTTGTGAAATAAGTGATATAAGAGGGATGATTTTGAGTTGGTTTGGACTTAGGTTACATGTGATTTCTTGCATGCACTTTGATGGTAGCGTATAAGCTGAAATTTTGATAAAATCATGTGAAAAGTAAGAGGAAAAGTGATGGTTCCTTCTACTATGCTTTCTAGCTGCATTTGTTTCACTTTAACCTCGAGGTTAGTTGTCTTCTTAGCTATTTTGTTGCCGGAAATTTCAGCCATGAAAATGAGGGACTCTCTGGTTATTCATGCTCTTAGGTCCAAATGTTTTCTTTTCACTCCAAAATCATATCTTCATCTTTGCACTAGTAATTACTCGAACTTTCATTGGTTCACCTAAACTTTCGATTGTAGAATCGTAATATTTTATCTTGGTTGTTCTTAGTATTTGTCGATGATCAAGGACATAATCCGGGGGGAAACTTTTGACATTATTGTTGCTTGAACTGGTGAGTGTACCCACTCGCATGACTTGTTGCTTAATTGATTACTTGTAATTGAAATTTATGACTCAAATGACTGTAATTTTAGTTTATCCTGGATGGGACGAGGGTGTACTGTGACTACCCCACAGCTCCCAATGGCGTACCATAGGGTATAGCGGACCGTCTGCCCAACTCTCACCAGGACTCGCTCACTTAACTTAATCAAAATAAGTTACAACCTCAAGAGTAAATGAAACAACAGTTTCCAAGTTTCGAAAATATATTTACATTCATTTCTATCTCAAACATTCATACAATCCCAAATATGACAAAAGATTTGAGTTTCAGAAACATTCAACCCTAATTCGAGCACTAGCGTGAGCACAATCGTCAAAATACAAAACTAGACAAAGTTAGCTCTGTCATAGATTGATCAAGTAGTCGTTGACACTCCGCCAACTTTCAAGTAAAGTAACCAGTCCAGTAGTGCTCCGCTTAACTCCAATCTCCGTCCATCATTCAAACCCCCTACCAAGCCCGAACTCCAAGATAAACACTAGTGGTAATACTCGAGCATACCAGTTAGTCGAGGAGATAACACTCCACTCGACAACACTAGATACCCAGGGTTTGTTATCTAATCGACCAGACTCTTGCCAGTTCGACTCGATTAACTCGCCACAGGGTTTCTGAAATTCCAGATAGTATTCAAGTCATATACATATATATCAAGTCAATTGCAATCAATGAACAATAATATATCACATTAGGGCAAGTGCGATAAAGTACACCCTTACCCGACCAAACAAATCAAATATTGTCCGATCACATTAGTAAAGCATTTCGATCAAGTATCAAGTTCAATTATGCACTTGGAATCACTCACCAAAGACTTAGTGCTTTTCAAGATCACGCTCAGGTGTAACTTCTCGGATGGAGTCCAAATCTGTGATAAAATATTATTTAACAGTTTGAAATCAACTAGGGTTTGAAACATAGGAGTTTTGCTTAAAGAAAATTAAGTAAATGAAACTCGTTTAAGCGGTATTCATGTTACTTATCAAACTCTAGAAAATTCATGCTTGCTCTTTTAGTTTTGATATAGACGCGATTAAGACTTTTGAATTTGCACTTGGTATGAAAGATTGAGAAAATCGTAGTTATAAGGGCCGCTACTTTCACCTTTTAAAGGGTACGAGTTTTGGCAAAATTTCAACTTATATACCTCTACTAAAGGAAACTTGAATACTATAGACAATCCAAGTTCACTTCAACCTCAAATCGTCGCTCAAGTTTCAAGTTCACTCGCTTATCCTTCGAGCGAAAATTTGGGCAGCATGCCCTTTGTATTTATCCATTTTTCAGCCATTTATGGCTTCATTTTTTTCCCCTCCAATCAGCCCAATTCAAACACACAAGCAAGTATATCATGATAGTCCTTCCACTAGGCTAAATAACATCCAAATATAACTCATTTCTAGCAACTATTCAATCACAACCAATGCTAAAATTTACTTGCCAAAGCTGAAAATTCAACTTTCAACTCTAAAAAGTAACAATCATGCCACTAATTACTTCATAAATTTCATTTCCAAACTCAATAACAACATTTTCTAGTTAAACATCAATAATCAAAGGTGAAAAATAAAAACCCTAGCTGAAATTTTCACTACACCACCAAAAACTAGAAATCATCCATCATATGTCAAGATTAAAAGCTTCTATAGCATATTTAGCTAGATTAAGAAAGATAAAAGGGAGTTCTAGACTTATACCTTACAAAACCTTCTTGAAAGTGAGGAACCAAACAGTTTCTCCCAAAACTTTCACCACACCAAGATGAAGGTTTAATCGGTTTAGTTTTTTCGATTCAACTCAAATAAGGCTTGAATCAAGGCTGGAAATTGAAATTTTCTTCGCTCTTTTCTCTCCTATATGTCTCGGCCACCATGAAGAAAAGAAGAGGAAAGTGAGCCAAATTGGTAGATAAGAAGGAAGAAAGTTAGCTTAGTCAAAGTTCCTTGGATTTCCGACAAGTGTCGCACCAAGATTTAATCTTTTTTTTTTGTTTTCTCCCTTTCTTTAGTCAAGAATTTTGGCTGCTTTAGGGGATACTTTAGGGTTGATTTTGCTGAAATAAAAGCAAAGGAGATTAAGGTAATAAAGTAGTGTTCAAGTGGTGTACTCAATCGGTAGCAAACAGTGCATGTCGGTTCAAGCCTATTTTCCTTAACTCTCTTGTACTTGTGTTTTAACTTGTGATTCACTCACTTATTATTAGCACTTCTAATCACACACTTTCTCCTACCTAATACTCACTTTTATTCACCAAATTTAGTACACACTCCTTACCAATTAATCACACTACCAAAATACGCAAAAACCCTAGTTTACCCTAACTGTAAAACTAAAGGTAAAACTCTCAATTCTATTATTTATTACAACTATTGAGGGAGTAATTTAGTAGTAAAGAAATTATAAATTAACTTATTTAAAAGAAAAGGGAATTTGAAAGAAAATATGAAGAATTTTGCAAGTCCTCACACTCTCTCCCCCTTAAAAGAATTTCGACCTCGAAATTCATACATTTATTCGTAAATAGCTCAGGGTACTTCTCTTGCATGTCTGTTTCTAACTCCCAAGTTGCTTCCTCCACCTCATGGTGTTTCCATAGAACTTTAATCAAGGGAATCTACTTATTTCTCAAGTCTTTCACCTTTCAATCTAGTACTCGAATAGGTTGTTCTCGTAGGTTAAAAACTCGTCAAGTTCAATATCCTCTGGCAGTAAGATATGAGTCGAATCCGGGTGATATTTCTTAAATAACGAAACATGGAAAATATCATGGATTCGCGATAGACTAACGGGTGACTCCAGTCGATAAGCCACATTTCCTATCCATTGAAGTATACCAAAAGGTCCTATGTATTTTGGTTGCAACTTCTTTCCCTTTCCTGCTTTGATCTTTTCTTTTAGTGGAGTAACTCTAAGAAACACCTTATCCCCTACTTCAAACTCCAAATCCTTTCTCCGATGATCGGCATAGCTCTTTTGTCGACTTTGGACCGTTTGAAGTCTCAGACATATCACTTTTACCCTTTCGTAGGTTTTCTCAACCCATGGTATTGTTGCCAGATCTATAATCTTCCTCTCTTCTAATTCATCCCAATGGATCGGTGATCGACATTTTCGTCCATAAAGTACTTCATATGTGGCCATTTGAATAGAAAAGTGATAACTATTGTTATACGCGAACTCAACTAGTGTTAGATATTGGCTCCAACTCCATCCAGAATCTACAATATAGGCTCTTAACATATCCTCAAGAGTTTGAATGGTTCTCTCAGACTGTCCATCGGTTTGAGGATGATAGGCCGTACTATAATTCAATTTAGTTCTTAGAGTCTCTTGCAATTTCTGCCAAAATTGAGATACGAATCTAAGGTCTCTGTCTGATACTATGCTTACTGGTACCTCGTGTAATCTCACAACTTCGTCCATATAGAATTTAGCAAGTTTCTCCAAAGAATATTTCATATTCACTGGTAGGAAATGTGTAGTTTTAGTTAATCGGTCTACTATCACCCAAATCGCATCATGCCCTCTTTGAATTCTTGGCAACCCTGATACAAAATCCATCGTTATGTGCTCCCATTTCCATTCAGGTATTTCTAAAGGCTGTAACAAATCCGACGATTTTTTATGCTCAGCCATCACTTGTTGACATTTAAGACACTTTTGCACAAATTGAGCAATCTCTGCCTTCATATTATTCCACCAATACAGATTTTTGAGATTCTGGTACATTTTGCCACTACCTGCGTGACGGCCCCACCTCCCCCTAAGGCGAACCAGAGGGTTCGGCGGGCCGCCTGCCCAGCTCTCGCCGAGACTCAGTCGTTCACTACAGTCCTCAAATAAATTACAAGAATAAACCTCAAATATTACAATATAAATCTCCAATATACATCAAATTCTCCAATAATTACATGTCAAAAGCGAAGCGGAAACAATTCTCAACTATACATAAAATGATTTCCAAATCTAAATTGTACAAGATATATGCCATCCAGTCACGTGCACAAGTACTACAAGTCCTTGCACAAGTACTACAAGTCCTTCCTTCGCCTTGAGCCCTGTGGAGGGGAATAAAATATTTTTGGGGTGAGTTAGAAGCTCAGCGAGTAACCAGTAAAATCCGAAATCAAATATATTTCACAATGTTGCATTTCGATCATTTCGATGATGTCATGATTCAGAGATCAAATGTACGTTTATTGCTCTCGTGAGCTAGTGAAATCATTGCACTTGAACACCCAACGCTCAAATAGATCATTTAACATTAACATTAACATTAAGAGGGAGCCCCTTCTTGAGCTCCAGATAAACATGAACATGAACCATAAACAAAGTGGGGACGTTGGTGTCCAGCACAAGACTTTCCCAGAACTCATTGAAGCCAAATCATGTCATGAACTCACATGCAAGCACGCATGATATGCAATCGAGTACATAATGCAAGAAACATTTCACAAGTACTTTGGAAATAGTTTAGGGTCACTCACCTCCATGGCTCAGAAATCATCCATCAAATATCATTGCCTTGCTCAAATCCAAGTCTTAAATCACAAACTCAATGCAAACAAGTTCCTTCAAAGTTCGGACAGCACTTCCCCTGAATTTGCTAACTTTTCCATCCATCATGGCTTCATTATTTCCTCATTCCAACCCAAAGGTACACACACACAACAACAAGTTCATCCAATAGCCATTCAGCAAGCTCCAAGTAGTCCTAGCACAAGTCAAGCTAGGGAAAAGTCCGGAAATGAAAGTTAAGCTCAAAACCAGAAAAATAGTTTTGACGTCATTTTGCGGTAATGGTACCAAAGGCGTTACGATTGTCGGATGAAGGTCCAAGATCCACCGTTTCGAAGCTAAAAGACAGGGGTACAACATTGTAGAAGGTCACTCAACCCAGTTTTGAGTGTAACCAGGTCAAAAATACAAGATACTACACCAGAACCGCAAAAACAGATTCACAGAACGCATTCTAGCGAAAACATCATAAATCAGGCTATCCAAGTCCGAATCCAGAAATTCCAAAACCAGCTGAAAGCTAAGAAACAGGGATACATTTCATCAGAAGGCCTCAACAACAAATTCCGAAGCATTCCTAACCAAAACAATCAATTACAGGCGAAATTCTTACATTCGGGTAAAACCAGAACAGCAATAGTAATTTCGACTTTTCTCATTCTACACTACTACGATTGACCTGAAATTTTGCAGGCACCTCTAAAATATTATTCCCTACAACTTTCATGTTTTAAGCCAAGGCCAATTCGACCTCCAACTAGGAGCTATAAATTCGGGCAGAATGTATTCATCATAACCCTAACTTTCCAAAATTTCTTTCAAAACAGAAATTGATTGCAATTAACCACTTTTTCCACCTCATAGAGTCCTTAAACATCATTTCAAATCATCATATATAACCACACAACCATGTTCATATTAAAACAGAAAAATCCCCAAAAATTATAAAACTGCATCAAGTCAACCACAACTCAAGATATAATCCATAAAAGTGCATCTTATACCACCACCAATCATGAATTGAACATCATTAGAGGAAGGAAAGTGGTTCTTCACAACTCACCTTAGCAATACAAGAGATAGAGCAATTAGTCACCTTAGCTTTCCAAACAACTTCACAACCAAGCTCAACTCCACCAAACTAAGAGGTTTTATGGAAGGAATTCAAGATTAAACGGTTAGTTTGTGAGATTGGGCAAGATTGGAGCAAGAAACTTGGAAGCTTTTCTTTCTTTTCTTGTAGGAAGAGGTTCGGCCAAGAAGCTTTGAAATTTGGAGAGTTTTTGGTCAAATTTACTTAAATGGTAAAGTTATGAATAGTAGTCAAACTCAAGACTAAATCTTATGGTGACACTTGTCACCTTTAGGTTTAAAACTTATCTTTTTGTCTCTCCAATACAAATATCTTAACACTTTGTAAAATAATATCACTTAATACAAATTTCCAACAAGTTGTCAAAAATATAATGCATTTACCGCACTTGCGGGTCCCACGTTCAAAATACGCTTTTAATTTCTCAAAAACTAACCGATACTAGAAAAATCATTTTCAAACTATCTTTGCTCATAAACTTTATCTGGGGAATTTTTCTAATAAAGAAAATGTAGAAAAGGCGGGCGATTAAATAAAATAAACACTAGAAAATTAGAAAATTTTCGGGTTCTCACACTCATTCTTTTCGGGGCGTCACAAACTCCCCTCCTTAAAAGAATGTCGTCCTCGACATTCCCTCTTGTACCAATCAAGTCGAGACATCCCGCAAGAATCACTAATATTTCAGACCAAACCCACAGTCCGGCATCCTAAACTTCAAGCCTAGGATACACTACAAAGATCTGAAGCCTAAGCTCTGATACCAACTGTGACGGCCCCACCTCCCCCTAAGGCGAACCAGAGGGTTCGGCGGGCCGCCTGCCCAGCTCTCGCCGGGACTCAGTCGTTCACTACATTCCTCAAACAAATTGCAAGATAAAACTCAAAAACTAACCGATACTAGAAAAATCATCTAAAACCTATATTTACTCAATAAAAATTATCTGGGAAATTTTCTAATAAAGAAAATGTAGAAAAGGCGGGCGATAAATAAAACTCCACTTAAGCTTTCTAATAAATTGTAATACTAGAGGTTTGCTAATCTAGAGTTTGCTAACCATTTCAAACTAATACATAAACTAGGGTTTTCAATCTTAACCGAGATTAGGGTTTCCTCCTTAGCCCTAAAACCCTACTTAACCACACCGAAATAATGAATAACCCTAATATCAACTTACGAACTGATTGGGGCCTCACAACCTGGATGCACCGTGTACCTAGAACGGTGAGATTCCTCCAAAATCTCTTTCTTCAGTTCTTCATCCCTGGGTACAACGACACGATTTCGAAACCTTAAAATCTCATCAGGACCTAGGTTAAAATCAGGTAATTCTCCTTTCTTCACTCTTTCCACCCACTTTTGTACCGTTGGCTCTTTCTTTTGACCCTCTTTAATTCGATCCAACAATGTCAACTTCACCTCAATATTTCCAAAGATAACTTTTTGCAGCTCAAAACGAGGGTTCCATTCACATACATTTTCTAACAGGTTCTACTCTTCCACCATTAAACTTGCCAGTTGAGCCTTCCGACTTAAAGCATCTGCTGCGACATTGGCCTTTCTTGGATGGTAATTAATGGTACAATTATAGTCTTTTAAGAACTCCACCCACCGACGTTGTCTTAGATTTAGCTCCTTCTGAGAAAATAAGTACTTAAGACTTTTATGGTCTATGTGTATCTCAAATGTCACCCCATACAGATAATGCCGCCACTTCTTTAGAGCAAACACAATGGTTGCAAGTTCTAAATCATGCGTTGAATAGTTTTGCTCATGAGATTTTAACTTCCGAGAAGCATAGGCAATTACATTCATATTTTACATTAAAACACACTCTAATCCTTCTCTCGAAGCATCGGTATAAACTATATAGCCATCCTTCTCATTTGGCAAAGCTAACACTGGAGCCATGGTCAATTGCTTCTTAAACTCTTGAAAATCATCTTCACACTTAGCATCCCAAATATATTTTCCTTGTTTCTTTGTCAAATTCGTTAGGGGTTCCGCAATTTTTGAGAAATTCTTTAAAAATCGACGGTAGTACCCCGCTAGACCCAAAAAGCTTCGAACTTCAGTAGGATTCTTCGGCCGTTTCCATTTGGCAACAGTTTTTACTTTAGCCGGATCTACAGTAAGTCCATCTTTTGATATTATATGGCCTAAAAACGTCCCTTTCTCTAGCTAAAATTCACACTTGCTAAACTTAGCAAACAACTGGTGCTCTCTCAGGATTTACAATACTATTCTCAAGTGTTGCTCATGCTCCTCCTTTGTCTTAGAGTACACCAGGATATCATCAATAAATACCATCATGAACCTATCCAAATAAGGTTTAAACACTCGATGCATTAAATTCATAAATGCATCTGGGGCATTGGTTTAACCAAAAGGCATCACTGCAAATTCGAAATGCCCATATCGAGTGTTAAAGGCAGTTTTTGGCACATTCTCCTTCCTAATTCTCAATTGATAATATCCTTGTCGAAGATCTAACTTAGAAAACACCACAACCCCTTGTAGTTGGTCAAATAACTCGTCAATGTAGGGCAAATGATATTTATTCTTAATGGTCACTGCATTCAATCCTCGATAATCAATGCATAACCTCAAACTCTCATCCTTCTTTTTGACAAATAGCACTGGAGCGCTCCAAGGTGACTTGCTCTCATGTATAAATCCCCGTTCTAGCAAGTCTTGTAATTGCAATTTTAATTCCTTAAGTTCTGTGGGCACCATTCGATAAGGGATTTTTGAGATGGGAGTAGTTCCAGGTGCTAGATCAATCCTAAACTCGATTTCTCTCTCGGGTGACAATGACACCAATTCATCGGGGAACACATCTGAATATTCACTTATCACCGGCATATCTTCTAGTTTCACCTTTTCTTTTGGGGTGTTAACTAGGAAAGCTAGATACCCCTATGTCCCATTACTTAGCAATTTTCTAATCCTAATTTCCGAAATAATGGCAGATGAGACTAGAATACCTCTTACGTCTAGTTTTAGAGTTGCCTCACCGGGTATGCAAAACTCGACCACTTTTGTTCGACAATCTACTCAAGTATGATAACGAGCTAACCAATCCATTCCTATAATAACGTCATACCCTTTAATAGCTAGACTTATAAGGTCAACTACCAATTTTCACTCACCAACCCAAATATCGCAGTTTCTATACACCTCGTTGGCAAGTAAAGATTGGTTACCCGTACATGTTTTTACTTCTAAGTCATATGGTAGCCTCTCGATCTTCACATCGATTCCACACATGAAAGTAGGATTGACAAAAGAATGCATAGCACCAGGGTCTATCAAAATTGACAAAAGATTACGTAGCACCAGGGTCTATCAAAATCTTGGCCAAACGATGAAAAACAGGAATCGTACCTTCCACTATCTCTGATGGTTCAGGTATCGCCTGTTGGTCCAAGGCGTACACCTTAACTGGCACCTTTGGCCTAGTCCCTCCTACGGTAGTCAGTTTAGGGTTTGATCGGTCAGCTGGTTGGGCATCTATGAGGACTCATGTTTTTCTTTCTAAAATAGTTATTTTTATGATTATTTATCCTAGTATTAGTTAATTATATTATCGTTATATGAATTCTTTTAAGTTTTGTTTTATTGTTTTATCGCGCGTGAATCAGAAGCTCGCGTACTTCGCGTCAAACAATTAAATGAAGATTTTAGAAACTTATACTAAACTACTAAGAGTGAATAATTATAGTGTTAAAAGAATTACATTGGAGGTTTAGTGCACAAGTGTAACAAACAAGAGAGAAAATGGTGGTATGACACCCGCACGCGACACTATTTGTAGTTGACTTTTGTACAATTTTTGGCCACAAATTCCTCAAGCTTCCAAAGGAAGCTTCACAACACAAAACACTCTCTCTCCTCACTCCATAGTTCGGCCGAAAACAGCAAGGGAAAAGAAGAGAAAAGCTCCACTCCATCTCACTTCATCTTGCTTCCATTTGCTTCACAAATCACCATCCAACTCACATATCACTTAGAGATTAACTTGAGCTTGGAGGAAGGTTTCATCTTGGGGGATTTCTTGGAAGTTTAGTGGTGAAAAATTCTGATTTCTACAAGGGTTAGAGGTAAACCCATCAACTCTTCTAATCTCTCCATTTAATACAAGATTTACGGTTGGATTTGCAAGGGTTTGAACCCTAAGCATGAAACTAGGTAGAGGACTTGAGAAACCCGTTTTATTTTGCTTTAATCTTAGGCTAGCGGACTTGATGAGGCCTTTAGGTAGCTGTCTTGAGGATTAAATGCTTGATTAATGTTGTTTATGTGTTATACGAGATGATCTTGGTTAGAAAGTGAAGGAAGAATCGAAGGAAGAATGGAAGTGCAAGCTGGCCGAATCTGTCCAGTGAATTTCGTGCATGCATTTCAAATTTTTGTTGGTTGTTTGGCTATGGAATTGGTTTATATATGTTGTATATTGTGTATAGAAAGTGTCTACCAAAAATCATTTGATTTGGTTGAGCAAAACTTGAAATTTCGGAATCGGAAGAAATCTGGAAAACGTGTTCGGACTGTCCGAACAGTGTACCTTTGATCGAACATAACTCTTTTGTACAAAATTTGAAATCAAGTGTTGTTTATAGCATTTGAAACTAGACAATTGTAGCTTTCCAACGGTATAAAATTCACCTTCTAGTTTGAACTGAGTGAGCCGTAGTGATTCGGTAAAATTTACTGTCCTGTTCTGATGGTCTGTCCGAGAGGAATGGAGGAGCTACATCTTGTGGCTCTATTTTCTCTCACATGTGGACTGATTTTGAGAACATTTTCTCTGATGAAATGTGGAATTTTGAATCTAGTTTCCAACGCCACCAACCATTCCCAATTTGGACTTGTGTCGAGTGAGATGTGGTCTGATTTTGAAAGTGCAACAAAGCTGGAAATATGGAAATCTTGCTCTTCTTGCTAGCCGAATGGTTAGGTTTGGTTTGGGACGTTTTGTTTAGAAAATTTTGGTGTCAATTACCTACCAATTACGTATTATATGTTCATAGGACCTTGGTTTCAAAAATGAATGGAATTGGGACTGATTTCATGGTGCAAAATGTTTGAAAAGGAAAGAAAAGCAAGAGGACAGATTTGCTTTGAGAATTTCCTAAACTTTGGTAGTTTTGTTAACTACCTTCCCACATGATTTTTTGCGTGAAATTTGATAGAGAAATAGTCCTCATATGGAAGTTTAAGTATACCAAATTTGGTATTATTCTAAGACCATTTCGATACCCAAATGATGTCCCAAAGTTTGCTTTTCAAATCTGAAAAATTTCCTGATCAGTGTTCAAATTCCAGCCGACTTTAGACTACTATATATTGACGCTCAAAACTCCAAATTTAGTTTCGATTGTTGTGTTTGAAACCTTGTTTGGAATTCATATTGTGTTACCAATTTCAAAGGCTAATTCACTTTCTGTGAATTTTGCCGAATTTCCAAATATTGCCGAAAAACATGACTGAAACTGCCTTGCTTGTTCAGATCAGCCACTTTGAGTTGAAAATTGAATGCCTTCCGTTTAAAATCTTGGAAAAGTATTTTCTAGGAACTTTTAGTACTTTGAAACTAGTTTCCAACGGTGTAAAATTTTTTATTTTTGGACTTACCAAACTCAAGATTTGATTTTTCCAAAGATTGTCGTGCAAAGCTGAAATTTCCCGATTTCTTATAAAAATGAGTTTTTGAGAACTCGTTACTCTTTCTTAATATTGATTGATTTTTTTAAACTCGATTTCATGGAGGAAATCAGTTTCCCTTGTATTATTAAACCCTCATTTTTGAATCTCGATTTTCGAGATATTGAGGCCTTTCGAGACATTGTTTTAATTTGAAAACGAACGTACATCCTTCCTTGTTTGGCAAGGAGTTTGTAAGTAATTATGGGTAATAGTCAATTATTATGTTTCCAGGCGCTCAAGAGGATCTTGAATAGAATACCGGAGACGACCATTAAAGAACTTTTGCACTTACTCCCTCATTGTGATTTGGTGAGTGTCAAGTGCATGACTTGTTGCTGTAGACACCAAATTTTTAAGAAATTTTGTTTGCTATTATTTCTATTTTTGATTAATTTCATTTTATTTTTATTTTTATTTTCTAAGTCATTTTATCATTTAATTAAACTTTAATCATTTAATTTTTAATTTCATTTGTTCCGATGTTAGGGTTTTACTTTATTTATTTTATTTTTTTTTTGCACATAAGCCTATTTTTGGAGGATGAGATCTTAGCCCTTCATCTTAGGTTTAGTTCTTCTTTGGGGTGCCTTTAAAATAGAAACAGCCGCAAGAGAGAGTGGGGGGAAGGTTTTTGTCTGGGGGGAGCTACGGCTAAAAAACACAAGAACAGAGGAATAGAAAAGCAATAGGGACGGCGGAGAAAGACAGAAAGAGGAGAGCTGGAGAGGATGTGAAAGATGCAGCTTCGGTGGCAACAAGGAGCTCTATGCTAAGGCCTTTCATGACCTGAACCCGCAGGCCATTTTTGGCAACTAGGAGTCTGTCTAAGCTAGAGAGGGAAGTTGGAAAAACAAAAGAAACAGAGGAAGAATGATCGGGGCTTGTGGCTGAGAAAGGCAGAGTAAAAGGGAGGAAGAGCCAAAGGAAGGCTGAAAAACAAAGGGGGACAATTAGATAGGAGGCTTCGTCGGAGGCTAGAAAAAAAAACAAAAAAGAAAAGAAAGAAGAGAGTCGGACGGACTGAAAAATGGGGGTTGAAGGCAATCGAGAGAATTAGAAACAAGGAGATAAGGAGCGGCGGACTGGGCTTCGGCTAGAAAAAACAGAAACTGAGAGGGAAGAGCTACGACCCAGAAGAGAAACAGGAGGAAGAATCAGGCCACCACCAGTTCGTGTCCGCTGCCGCTGCTGTCCGCCATCGCCATCAACCGCCTGCTCAAGAACCGGAGTCACCACCACCAGAATTCATCGTCCTCGCCTGCGGATCTTTACGAAGCAAGAGCACTGTAAGTCGACCCTTGTTCTTTGAATTTCAGTTCTTTCTCGAGCCTTCAGAGCAGGGTTGCCGTGACTTTGTTCATTGTGATTTTATTGCTGTTTGTTTACAGTTTTAGAAGATACATGCTCTATGTGTCGGATGGTCTGCATTCTTGTGTTTCTGACAAATTTTGGGCTAGTCGCAGCCTTCAATTTGAACAAAAATCAATGATATTTTGATGTTCGTTTGGTGTTCGATGAAATACCCAACTGAATGTTATGCCCGGAAAATGACTTGTCTGCGTTTGTGCATGTGAAGAAACAAATGGACAGCAATTTCAATGTTTTTCAGAACATAATGGTTGATTTCTATGGTAGAAAGAAGAATTTTGATCCTGATATGTCAGCATGCGATACTGTCTCTGTTTTCCGTTTCTGGTTCTGCCTTTTCCCTTTGTATGGATGCGAATTAATGGCCTGAAATTTGTATAAGAGGGAGTTTGTGAGTTGCATCTTGGAGATTTGTCGGAATTGAATTTTCTGGTATTCATTCGTAGACAAAGCAAGATGAAAACAGTCGGATGTTTGAACTTGTTTTGGAGAAGACGATTGCTTGTACAAGTTCTGCGATTTCAGTCCCTCCATTTTCATTTTGTTTGTAATGTAACCCCAGAATTTTGGAACTGCATAGCTTGACCCCAAAATGTTCATAATTCTTTCAATTAGATCCCTAACCCTTAATCTTCCCTCTTGTTCTGATATGACTTAGAAAATTGGAAAGAGTGAACTTGTTTCTTCCTTAATCATCTTTTAATATGCATAAGTAGTCTTTTAGCTTGATTATTTTCTTGTTTTTAGGTCATAATTGTGGCTTAATATTTTTAGTTGATTTGTTTATCTTGTTGGGTTTAGTGGTATGGTTTAGAGTTTGGGTAATAACATTTTTGGGTTTGGCTAATGGGTTGTTGGGTTATTTCGTTGGGTTTTGGTTTGGGCTAGAGAGTCGAGGTCCATCAGTTTTGTGGGCTAAATTTGGGTCCAAGTAATAAAATGGCCCATTCCTTTTGTTTGGAATTTCCGTTGGGCTAGGAGGAGTTTTGGCCCACGAAATGAATAAAATGGCCCAATGGCCTGTTTTGCCAAGAAGCCTGATGACAAAATTTCACTCCAGCCCCTGACTTTCGAGTGCTTTCACTATGGCCCCAACAACTTTCAATTTCATTCAATTGGGTCCTTACTTTAATTGCAAATGAGTCCTTGAGCTTTATTTTTCTTTAATAAATAAATATGCATGTAAACGTGCACGTATTGATTCAATTGAAGTTCGAATGAAAGTTCTACCTGAAGATGATTGTCTGCATTTGCATGTGAAGAAATCAGATAACTCAGTCAGTTCGTTCCCTTGTGATTGAGAGAATTTTGATGTATTGCTGTCTTGCATTTTGCCATTCCTTTTGCCTCCATCGTATGAATTCGAATTAAGTTTAAAAGGGGAATTTTTTGCGGGTTTCATTTGTCTGATTGAAGATGCTTGGAATTGAAACTAAATTTCTGATATTGTTGACCGAAAGAAAGCAGCGATGTTGATCTGATGTTGAATTCATTTGGGGAAGATGAATACTTGCTTAAGTTGGAATTTCAGACTCTATTTTCTTTTTGTTTCGTGATTTAGTCCTGAATTTTTTGAGCTTCATAATTTGCCTCCAACACCTGCATAAGTCCTTCATTAGGTCCCTGCTTTGGTTGCATTTGAATCCCTCGAATTTCCCCTATTTTGATATGGCCTAAACCCTTTTGTAATTAAACCAATTTTGCCCTTTTAGACTTTAATTATCCTTTCATTTTTTAAGTAGTCTTTTGGGTGGATTAATTCTTGATTTTAGATCATAATTGTGGCTTGATAATTTTATTTGATTTGCTAATCTTGTTGGGTTTAGTTTTATGAGTTGGGTTTTTGGGTATTAATATTTGGTTGGGTTTGAAAAGTGGGCGTAATTTCTTTTGTTTGGATTTCTGGTTTGGGCTTAAGAGGTGAAGCCCACTCTTTTGGTTGAATTTGCTTTGCTGGAAAGTGAAGGCAAGCCCATCTGTTTCTTTGATTTTTTTTTCATCGGGCTTAAGGGAGCTTTGGCCCAAACAAACAAATAAAATGGCCCCATGGCCTGGTCCATTAAGAAACCAGAGAACGCATTTGCAGATCAGTCCCTGTACTTTTCTTTAATTTCACTGTGGCCCTGGATATTTTCAACTACTTTCAATTCGGTCCTTACTTTAATTGCAAATAAGTCCTTGAACTTTATTTTTCTTTAATTTTGGCCCCAAAATTTTGTCAATCTTTGCAATCAAGTCCTTTCTTCTCTTGACTTCTTAAATGTGGTTTGTTGACATGATTTAATTGATTCAAAGTCATGTTTATTTTTATCCTTTGTGATTATTTATCAAATAAATTGGTGCCTTGACCCTTTTTATTGTTTTGAAGCTAATATCTCATTTACTCGATTTCCATGGCAAGGAAGGTAACTTCTATATTCTTGAGTTATTTTTCCTACGTGCTCCTACGTGTTATGTGAATATACATGTCTACTTTGCTTTCCTAGCCTTTCTTTAATTTCTTTTATTTATGTCATTTACTTTTGCTTTTTATTTAAGTTATTCTTTATGGGGTATGTGTACACCTCTTGGCTTGTAATAGATAGGGCTTGGAGGAGCATTCGATGAAGACCTGTTGAAGACATGTGCCTAGCTAGCAAATGTAATAGTTAGGGCCTTAATTGCTTTGTGTGACTTGCATGCTTAAGTGCTACGTGTTAACTTGCTTTATTAGGCCCTTGCATCTAGTCGAGCATGCTAAATGTTATGTGCTATGTGTTTATAAGTGTTTGGCATGTCTACTCGCTTTCCATAGCCTGAATGAATGTGATGGGTGAATGTACGTTTCCACTAGTCCAACGCTAGTCGGAATTCATAGAATGGGCTAGTCCAACGCTAGACCCTTAGAGATTTCCCCTCGTTAGTACATGTTTGCATGTCATGCATTCTTTTTAGTTTTATCATTTTGCATGCCCCTCGAAACCCTTTTCCCTCCATTTTAGGATTTTTGCATTTTATGCTAGTTATAGGGTTCATTTGCTTGAAAGTCCCCTTAAATATGGGATATAGACGAGTGTGGCTTTTTCTAAAGCCTTAGCACGCTTGTATCCTCTCTATAAAAGGGCAAATTGAGTCACGATTTAGGTCTCCCCGTACCCAATATGCATGAATTCCCGAGCCTCATGCATTCTCAATCCACTCTATCATCACACTTTCACTTTTGTCTCATTTGCACACAAGCACCTTTTTATCCCTTCACTTGCACACAAACACTTGTAAATACATTTGCACACCTCCACTTACATCCTATTATTTTTATTATTTTTC
Organism: Coffea arabica; assembly: GCF_036785885.1. Taxonomy (NCBI): domain Eukaryota; kingdom Viridiplantae; phylum Streptophyta; class Magnoliopsida; order Gentianales; family Rubiaceae; genus Coffea; species Coffea arabica. The sequence goes on along the minus strand of NC_092331.1, from coordinate 38,401,644 downwards.
TCACTTCACATATTCTCACATTGCATACATGCATTCCATTCATTTGCATCCCACTCGCATTATTCGTGACTTCTTCAAAGGATCGTTATTGGGCTTCACAATTAATGTGATTGGCACCACTCAACCTTTGAAGAGAAATTTCCCCCAATACCCCTAGGTCTAGGGTTTGCATCCATGTAGTGCATCCAAATGTAATAAATTCTTTGGTTAAAACAAGAAAATCTTTGATTAAATCACGCAACTAGCCTTGGCTAGGTCGAAGGGGTGCCTTGGATTTTATCCTTGCCTTCCCCTTCGTCAAATGTGACTCCCGAACCTTTTTCGTTGGTTTTCGTGGACTAGGAGTCGTTTAAAAGGGGTTTCTTACTACTTTTTCCTATTTTTCTTTTAAAATTCATTTTTAGGTGACTTGGTACACATTAACCCATTACCAAGTGGCGACTCCGATTTTGATTTCAAAAACCCTTTTTAAACTACATTTTGGGTCAAATCGTCGCATTCTCAAACCCCCATTTAGACCCATTTTTCTTTTAAATCAAAATTCATTTTCCAACCACAAATTGAATAAAAAAAAAACATTTTTTCAAACCATTTATTTATTTATTTATTCAAAAAAATGGGGCGCGACAGTTGGCGACTCCACTGGGGAATTCCTAAGTGGGTCCGAGCATTTGATTTGGCTATTCTTTTCCCTTTTCTACCCTTTTTATGCATAGCATTTGGATATTAGGGTTGCATTTTCCATTTTAGGACTTTTTGCCTCGCGTGCGTATCATGCTATTCCCTCACTCACGTATGTACGATTGGTTGTTTGGATGTATGTTGTACTTGTTTTATCTCGCGTTTTGCATTGCATTTGGGGGGGTGTGTGTCACCTTTAGAGTCTCGCGTTGGTTCTCAACCCTTTCCCTCAAATAGGGAACACTTCATACGTGCACGTTTATTTACTGTTATCCCATTTTATTTTATTTTATTTTCGTGGGCTCTTTCCCACACCGCCTTGTAGGATTAGGAATGGTTTCTCTAGGTATGTGGATGGTGTGCTCTGCGCCCATAGCAGTACCTAGGGGACCGCTCGAGCCACCGACCAAGCGTCTTGGGATTGATGACCCATTCCCTTAGGTCTGAAGGCTTGGGGACCTTTTTAAACCTTATCGAGTCTAGTCGCATTAGTGAGCCCCAACCTCATGCATCCATGTTAGAGTTTTCCTAGGTTAGAGTCAGCCTCACCCTTTTAAGCACATTAGGCACGAGGGAAGGGGTTCCACCCCTTTTACTTGCTTTTATTGTATTTCTTTTCTTAATTGCTCCCAATGTGTTATGTGTACTATCAATTGCACTAACCATTTCTTTGTTTTCTTGGCCTGCATTCATGTGCCATAGCAATAAGAGGGCTCTTTGGCACTCTTTTAGTGACTTACCCACTAGATAACTCACATGTTTAAATTTCAGTCATTACACTTAATTTTCAATAAGTACATTTCATTTTAGACCTTTTCCCCCCGATGCATTATTTATGTCCTTTAGGCCATATTTGTCACATGTTTACATCGCTTTAATAAATGGCATCATGCATAAACTCTAGAAGGGAATGCCATTTAGGGGATCCCACGTTAGGAATAAACCACCTTATGTCTCGGATACTTAATCCAAGGAGACTTGCACGTTTACATTTTGTACCATCCGAAGGGGTAGTGCACGAGATAAGGTAGGATCCGATCATTTTCGAGAGCGATCTTTGGAATATGAGCGTCTAATAATCACCTTTTGGCCATTTTATCAAATTGGTAAAAATCCCTTGCAAAAAGGACATTAACTTGAAGAAATTCACAAATAATTCCTCGCTATTGAGATGATGAATGAACTGAGGCCAAAATTTGATTTTAGAAGGCTCATAGACTAATGCATCAAGCCATTCAGTCCATTGGATCATTTGATTCATCAATTTCATCCAGTCCATTTTATCAATTTGTTCAATTTTAGGGCAATTTAATCGATTTTGAATTCATTTGAATAGTTTACCCATTCTTAGGTCAAATCTAGTCAAATTTGAATAAATCATCCGATCCATTGGACCGATTTGCCTAGTTTTAGGGCAATTTGGTCGGTTTTAAATAAATCATCATTTCGCTCGATCTGTTTGATCATTTGACTTCATTCAATTCATTTGATTGGTTTAATTCATTTTTTGGGTTATCCATTCAATTTTGAATAAATAATCAAATTTCATTCAATGCATTTGACCATTTTACCCTTTTTTTTAAGGTGATTCGGTCAATTTTTGAATAAATCATCAATTTCATCCAACCCAGTCAACTAATTAGGGTTTTAATTTCAAATTAAGAAACCTAGTTGTTTTAAGAAAATCACCCATTGCATTTGGATGAACTAGGGTTTTGATCTGTGTTAGGAGATTTCAGATTCCTTCAATCACAAGCTCGTCAAAGTTAAATTAATTTGTATAAATTCTTGTGCCAATCAAAACCAATCATTCATTCGGAGTTGTCCTCATTTTGTTGGAGAGCTCCCGCCGTTCAATTGGTCCAAAATTTCCAAATCACTTTCTAATCAAATGCCAATAAGTTGATCGGATTCATCAGGTATGGTATAGTGCCTACCCTAGAGGATTGCATTTTCATGCTAGACCTACCCTTGGCATAAAAAGGGTTCCTCCATAGGACATGCATACCGACTTTTTATTCTTACTCACTGACTCTGGGTATTTTTCCTTTTGTTTTTCCCCTCCCCCTGCATTCATAAAAGTAAGTTCAATAAGGTGAAAAATATCTTTTCATATCTGATAACAATTTTAATCTGATAAGATTTGAAAATTACAAGTATTACTTGATTCTCAGGCAGGCCTTACAATGTGAATTCGAAAATTCATTTGAAAGCGCTCGCGCAAAACACCTGAGGGATTTCATTGCTCAAAGAAAAAGGGGCTATTAAGAGGGAAAAGTGTGTATACATGTGTAAAGGAGTTCCTTAGACTGTTTTTCATATGTATTACTTTTTAAAATTTTTCAAACATTGGCAATAATGAAGCTTTTGTTCAGACAATTATTTGTGTACATTTCATTCTTTATTGAGCTCATTAAGAGATTTCATGATGAATTTTGAGAAATAAGACCGAATTGAGAGTTTTTTTCAACCTCCAGCCTGAAAATTCGCAAGTGTATGCATTTTAGAATTCTTGTGTACACTAGATTGGTGATCCGAGCCACACAATAAGAGTGGAAAGGTCACTCAGAAGGCCCATGAGATACCTTTCTCCTTCACTTAACCCCAAAATAAAATCAGTCACATTGATTGATAAATTACAAATTGGGGCAACTTTTGCTTGAAAATGTCCACTGTGTCTAATTGTATTCAATTCACATCTAAGTGAAAGCAAAAAAGTGCATTATTCTTGTTTGTTTTGAAAATTTGGAATGATACTTTGAGCATTCGTTTCTCTACCTATACACATTTTATCATTTGCTCTCTCATTTGAGCCTATAAAAGAATAATTTCGTTTCAAATAAGTGCCTTGGTGATCACTACCATACATTGGGAAAATTTTCAAAAGGGAATGGATTCTCAACGAGCAATTCGTTTACTTGGTTGTCATGAGGCGTAAGAATGATACTTTGGCCATCGTTTCTACAACCTAAACACTGATCATCCCTTGCATCCTCATTTGAGCTAAAAATTGGTGGTTCTTTTCGAGTGCACATATGATCGCACCCCACATTGGGGAAGGAGATTGGGGAATTTTGAAAAAGAAAAAAGAAAAGGGGAAAAGCAAAAATGCTAGAAAAGGAGGGAACCGCAAATTGGGGAAATTTGATTCCACTTGGGTTCCAATTTTGAAAAAAGAAAGAAAAGGAAGAGTTTTGTCCGCGTGGATCGCCTATGTTTCACAAATATGGATGAACATGGGTCTTCCTCAATCAGTTAATTCAGATACATGCCAAAAATTTTCCATTAATGAAAGTTTCCTTTCAGAATTATTGTAAGGAACGGAAAAAAGGTCAGGCCCTCTTCTTTTCCGATCAAGCATCTATCCCTAATTATCCCTTTTGAGCCTTCAGAATGAAATACTTCGTTTGGCAACCCCTGAGAATCGCAAACCCCACACTGGGGCAAGTTTGAGTTGGAAAAGGAAAATTTCAAGAAGTGGAAAAAGTGAAAAGCCACAAAATCAAAAGACAAAGGAAGAAAAGAGAACCTCAGTTCAAAAATAAATTGGGAGAAATTTTGTGAAAGTTTCAAAGAAGGGCAAAAGGCCGAAAAGTCAAAAGAAGAAAGAAAATGAAAGTGAAAAGCCTCAATTGAGCATAAACTGGGGCAAATTCTGATTTAACCCTAAAATAGGGTTGGCCCAACAATGCGATCTCAGATTACTTAAACCACTTTTGAAATCTGCTTTCAAACCTTAACTTTTCTAAGCACCCCACCTGACCCCATTACAAAAGTCGAAAGTCCTGACTTCTGTTCTTTGCAATGGCCCTGTCAAGAAAATTTCTGATGCCGTAAAATTTTAGCTGTATTTCTGAATTGGTTGGGTATGGGGTTGACGCTACTCACTAAGAGAAAACCCACCAGGTCGAGGAGAAGAAAAGGAAAGCAAGAAAAGAAACTGCAAAAAAAAAAAAATCGACTATGAAATCCCTGGTGAATGATGAGAAAAATGCAAACAAAATCTGAGATCTTTGAGTTCAAAATGAGGGCAATTTTGAGAAAAATGCGATTTTCGGTGCAATGTCATTGAAAATTATTTCTTTAGCTATCGTTTTCAAGCCAAATTACAAGCTAATAAAGTCCATCGTTGACTTATTCCTTCATGACAACCCAAAGTGAGGATTATGCTCATAAGATATCCATCGATCACTCATGATCATAAGGGTGCAACCAGTTTTCGCATGTTTAGTTATCGCTTCCATCCATATTGTTGCAAGCCTATAAAGCTCATATGTGGACTACGTTTTCTTAAGAAATAAGGATGATAAACTCTTTGCTTTCACTAAGATGTGGTATAAAAAGGATTACATACAATTTGGGCACAAAATAAGACAAATCTTGACCTTCCATTTCCTTTAGCCATTTCCAAATCAGAAATAACACCCCACTCGATTAGCCCTGAAAAATGAGTCAACAAGAAGTGGTGAGCCGCTACTCTGGGCACCGATGCTAAAAGTGAGGATGAAAATTTGGTGTTATTCTGAGAGATTCATCATGAAATTTCTGCATGAACTCAACGTTCAAATTTCTTCACGTTGTATATGATTACTTTCTAAGTTTTGGAAAGTGCGATTTCTCTTGGTTCAAATAAATGGGGAACCATCTGAACAAATTTTTTGCAATCAAATGGGCCCATACTGGGGCGAAATTCTTATTTGCAAGATTTCGCAAAATAAGCCCACACTGGGGCAAATTTTTTTTTATAGCTCGTTTGAGGATTTCATCAAAGAGTCAAGCAAGACTTTCAAATCAATCACGCTACTCTTTCCATGAGTAGTAGTTGTATTAATTTTTAAAATAATTTAGGTGCGTGTTTTACTTTGGCAAACCCCCTGTGCAGGTATCCATGGCTGAAATCAACGAAGAAGCGTAAATCAAAATCTTATGAATCAAGGCCTCAAGGAGAAGCAACCATGCCGCGATGCCAATCAATTGATCGGTGGCACAATAATTGGTGGAAACTGGGGCAAATCATTTTTGAAAAAGATTTTCTCGAAAAATCAGAAAAATTCAAAAGTCAAAAAATAAAAAATCAAGTTCAAATTCTTGTTTCTTGGAAAATCAAATCTAATTTCTTGTTTTTTGACAAATCAAATTCAATTTCTTGACCAATTGGATGGCAGAACTGAGTTCTATCCCGCTGGCCGCTTATATCACGTTGGGGCTGGGTTTTATCCCGCCAACCTCGGCAGAACTGGGTTCTATCCCGCTGGCCGCTTAAATCACGTTGGAGCTGGGTTTTATCCCGGCCGCTTAAATCACGTTGGAGCTGGGTTTTATCCCGCCAACCTCGGCAGAACTGGGTTCTATCCCGCTGGCCGCTTAAATCACGTTGGAGCTGGGTTTTATCCAGCCAACCTCGGCAGAACTGGGTTCCATCCCGCTGGCCGCTTATATTACGTTGGAGTTGGGTTTTATCCCGCCAACCTCGGCAGAACTGGGTTATATCCCGCTGGCCGCTTATATCACGTTGGGCCTGGACTTGGTGCCGCCAACATCGCAAAGATCACGTTGGGCCTGGATTTTGTGCCGCCAACTCCACAAAGATCACGTTGGGCCTGGACTTGGTGCCGCCAACTCCACAAAGATCACGTTGGGCCTGGACTTGGTGCCACCAACATCACTTTATCACGTTGGGCCTGGATTTTGTGCCGCCAACTTCACAAAAATCACGTTGGACCTGGATTTTGTGCCGCCAACTCCACAAAGATCACGTTGGGCCTGGATTTTGTACCGCCAACTTCACAAAGATCACGTTGGGCTTGGTTTTCGTGCCACCAACTTCAAAAAAGTCACGTTGGGCCTGGATTTTGTGCCGCCAACTTCACAAAAGTCATGTTGGGATTGTTTTTCATTTCAACCACCGTTAGCATCGAGTCTATCTCACTAACGTGTGCGTTTTCATTCAACCACCGTTAGCATCGAGTCTATCTCACTAACGTGTGCGTTTTCATTCCACTACCGTTAGCATCGAGTCTATCTCACTAACGTGTGCGTTTTCATTCAACCACCGTTAGCATTGAGTCTATCTCACTAACGTGTGCGTTTTCATTCAACCACCGTTAGCATCGAGTTTATCTCACTAACGTGTGCGTTCGTATCCTACCACCGAGCAAGTCTTAGATTTAGCTCCTTCTGAGAAAATAAGTACTTAAGACTTTTATGGTCTATGTGTATCTCAAATGTCACCCCATACAGATAATGCCGCCACTTCTTTAGAGCAAACACAATGGTTGCAAGTTCTAAATCATGCGTTGAATAGTTTTGCTCATGAGATTTTAACTTCCGAGAAGCATAGGCAATTACATTCATATTTTACATTAAAACACACTCTAATCCTTCTCTCGAAGCATCGGTATAAACTATATAGCCATCCTTCTCATTTGGCAAAGCTAACACTGGAGCCATGGTCAATTGCTTCTTAAACTCTTGAAAATCATCTTCACACTTAGCATCCCAAATATATTTTCCTTGTTTCTTTGTCAAATTCGTTAGGGGTTCCGCAATTTTTGAGAAATTCTTTAAAAATCGACGGTAGTACCCCGCTAGACCCAAAAAGCTTCGAACTTCAGTAGGATTCTTCGGCCGTTTCCATTTGGCAACAGTTTTTACTTTAGCCGGATCTACAGTAAGTCCATCTTTTGATATTATATGGCCTAAAAACGTCCCTTTCTCTAGCTAAAATTCACACTTGCTAAACTTAGCAAACAACTGATGCTCTCTCAGGATTTACAATACTATTCTCAAGTGTTGCTCATGCTCCTCCTTTGTCTTAGAGTACACCAGGATATCATCAATAAATACCATCATGAACCTATCCAAATAAGGTTTAAACACTCGATGCATTAAATTCATAAATGCATCTGGGGCATTGGTTTAACCAAAAGGCATCACTGCAAATTCGAAATGCCCATATCGAGTGTTAAAGGCAGTTTTTGGCACATTCTCCTTCCTAATTCTCAATTGATAATATCCTTGTCGAAGATCTAACTTAGAAAACACCACAACCCCTTGTAGTTGGTCAAATAACTCGTCAATGTAGGGCAAATGATATTTATTCTTAATGGTCACTGCATTCAATCCTCGATAATCAATGCATAACCTCAAACTCTCATCCTTCTTTTTGACAAATAGCACTGGAGCGCTCCAAGGTGACTTGCTCTCATGTATAAATCCCCGTTCTAGCAAGTCTTGTAATTGCAATTTTAATTCCTTAAGTTCTGTGGGCACCATTCGATAAGGGATTTTTGAGATGGGAGTAGTTCCAGGTGCTAGATCAATCCTAAACTCGATTTCTCTCTCGGGTGACAATGACACCAATTCATCGGGGAACACATCTGAATATTCACTTATCACCGGCATATCTTCTAGTTTCACCTTTTCTTTTGGGGTGTTAACTAGGAAAGCTAGATACCCCTATGTCCCATTACTTAGCAATTTTCTAATCCTAATTTCCGAAATAATGGCAGATGAGACTAGAATACCCCTTACGTCTAGTTTTAGAGTTGCCTCACCGGGTATGCAAAACTCGACCACTTTTGTTCGACAATCTACTCAAGTATGATAACGAGCTAACCAATCCATTCCTATAATAACGTCATACCCTTTAATAGCTAGACTTATAAGGTCAACTACCAATTTTCACTCACCAACCCAAATATCGCAGTTTCTATACACCTCGTTGGCAAGTAAAGATTGGTTACCCGTACATGTTTTTACTTCTAAGTCATATGGTAGCCTCTCGATCTTCACATCGATTCCACACATGAAAGTAGGATTGACAAAAGAATGCATAGCACCAGGGTCTATCAAAATTGACAAAAGATTACGTAGCACCAGGGTCTATCAAAATCTTGGCCAAACGATGAAAAACAGGAATCGTACCTTCCACTATCTCTGATGGTTCAGGTATCGCCTGTTGGTCCAAGGCGTACACCTTAACTGGCACCTTTGGCCTAGTCCCTCCTACGGTAGTCAGTTTAGGGTTTGATCGGTCAGCTGGTTGGGCATCTATGAGGACTCATGTTTTTCTTTCTAAAATAGTTATTTTTATGATTATTTATCCTAGTATTAGTTAATTATATTATCGTTATATGAATTCTTTTAAGTTTTGTTTTATTGTTTTATCGCGCGTGAATCAGAAGCTCGCGTACTTCGCATCAAACAATTAAATGAAGATTTTAGAAACTTATACTAAACTACTAAGAGTGAATAATTATAGTGTTAAAAGAATTACATTGGAGGTTTAGTGCACAAGTGTAACAAACAAGAGAGAAAATGGTGGTATGACACCCGCACGCGACACTATTTGTAGTTGACTTTTGTACAATTTTTGGCCACAAATTCCTCAAGCTTCCAAAGGAAGCTTCACAACACAAAACACTCTCTCTCCTCACTCCATAGTTCGGCCGAAAACAGCAAGGGAAAAGAAGAGAAAAGCTCCACTCCATCTCACTTCATCTTGCTTCCATTTGCTTCACAAATCACCATCCAACTCACATATCACTTGGAGATTAACTTGAGCTTGGAGGAAGGTTTCATCTTGGGGGATTTCTTGGAAGTTTAGTGGTGAAAAATTCTGATTTCTACAAGGGTTAGAGGTAAACCCATCAACTCTTCTAATCTCTCCATTTAATACAAGATTTACGGTTGGATTTGCAAGGGTTTGAACCCTAAGCATGAAACTAGGTAGAGGACTTGAGAAACCCGTTTTATTTTGCTTTAATCTTAGGCTAGCGGACTTGATGAGGCCTTTAGGTAGCTGTCTTGAGGATTAAATGCTTGATTAATGTTGTTTATGTGTTATACGAGATGATCTTGGTTAGAAAGTGAAGGAAGAATCGAAGGAAGAATGGAAGTGCAAGCTGGCCGAATCTGTCCAGTGAATTTCGTGCATGCATTTCAAATTTTTGTTGGTTGTTTGGCTATGGAATTGGTTTATATATGTTGTATATTGTGTATAGAAAGTGTCTACCAAAAATCATTTGATTTGGTTGAGCAAAACTTGAAATTTCGGAATCGGAAGAAATCTGGAAAACGTGTTCGGACTGTCCGAACAGTGTACCTTTGATCGAACATAACTCTTTTGTACAAAATTTGAAATCAAGTGTTGTTTATAGCATTTGAAACTAGACAATTGTAGCTTTCCAACGGTATAAAATTCACCTTCTAGTTTGAACTGAGTGAGCCGTAGTGATTCGGTAAAATTTACTGTCCTGTTCTGATGGTCTGTCCGAGAGGAATGGAGGAGCTACATCTTGTGGCTCTATTTTCTCTCACATGTGGACTGATTTTGAGAACATTTTCTCTGATGAAATGTGGAATTTTGAATCTAGTTTCCAACGCCACCAACCATTCCCAATTTGGACTTGTGTCGAGTGAGATGTGGTCTGATTTTGAAAGTGCAACAAAGCTGGAAATATGGAAATCTTGCTCTTCTTGCTAGCCGAATGGTTAGGTTTGGTTTGGGACGTTTTGTTTAGAAAATTTTGGTGTCAATTACCTACCAATTACGTATTATATGTTCATAGGACCTTGGTTTCAAAAATGAATGGAATTGGGACTGATTTCATGGTGCAAAATGTTTGAAAAGGAAAGAAAAGCAAGAGGACAGATTTGCTTTGAGAATTTCCTAAACTTTGGTAGTTTTGTTAACTACCTTCCCACATGATTTTTTGCGTGAAATTTGATAGAGAAATAGTCCTCATATGGAAGTTTAAGTATACCAAATTTGGTATTATTCTAAGACCATTTCGATACCCAAATGATGTCCCAAAGTTTGCTTTTCAAATCTGAAAAATTTCCTGATCAGTGTTCAAATTCCAGCCGACTTTAGACTACTATATATTGACGCTCAAAACTCCAAATTTAGTTTCGATTGTTGTGTTTGAAACCTTGTTTGGAATTCATATTGTGTTACCAATTTCAAAGGCTAATTCACTTTCTGTGAATTTTGCCGAATTTCCAAATATTGCCGAAAAACATGACTGAAACTGCCTTGCTTGTTCAGATCAGCCACTTTGAGTTGAAAATTGAATGCCTTCCGTTTAAAATCTTGGAAAAGTATTTTCTAGGAACTTTTAGTACTTTGAAACTAGTTTCCAACGGTGTAAAATTTTTTATTTTTGGACTTACCAAACTCAAGATTTGATTTTTCCAAAGATTGTCGTGCAAAGCTGAAATTTCCCGATTTCTTATAAAAATGAGTTTTTGAGAACTCGTTACTCTTTCTTAATATTGATTGATTTTTTTAAACTCGATTTCATGGAGGAAATCAGTTTCCCTTGTATTATTAAACCCTCATTTTTGAATCTCGATTTTCGAGATATTGAGGCCTTTCGAGACATTGTTTTAATTTGAAAACGAACGTACATCCTTCCTTGTTTGGCAAGGAGTTTGTAAGTAATTATGGGTAATAGTCAATTATTATGTTTCCAGGCGCTCAAGAGGATCTTGAATAGAATACCGGAGACGACCATTAAAGAACTTTTGCACTTACTCCCTCATTGTGATTTGGTGAGTGTCAAGTGCATGACTTGTTGCTGTAGACACCAAATTTTTAAGAAATTTTGTTTGCTATTATTTCTATTTTTGATTAATTTCATTTTATTTTTATTTTTATTTTCTAAGTCATTTTATCATTTAATTAAACTTTAATCATTTAATTTTTAATTTCATTTGTTCCGATGTTAGGGTTTTACTTTATTTATTTTATTTTTTTTTTGCACATAAGCCTATTTTTGGAGGATGAGATCTTAGCCCTTCATCTTAGGTTTAGTTCTTCTTTGGGGTGCCTTTAAAATAGAAACAGCCGCAAGAGAGAGTGGGGGGAAGGTTTTTGTCTGGGGGGAGCTACGGCTAAAAAACACAAGAACAGAGGAATAGAAAAGCAATAGGGACGGCGGAGAAAGACAGAAAGAGGAGAGCTGGAGAGGATGTGAAAGATGCAGCTTCGGTGGCAACAAGGAGCTCTATGCTAAGGCCTTTCATGACCTGAACCCGCAGGCCATTTTTGGCAACTAGGAGTCTGTCTAAGCTAGAGAGGGAAGTTGGAAAAACAAAAGAAACAGAGGAAGAATGATCGGGGCTTGTGGCTGAGAAAGGCAGAGTAAAAGGGAGGAAGAGCCAAAGGAAGGCTGAAAAACAAAGGGGGACAATTAGATAGGAGGCTTCGTCGGAGGCTAGAAAAAAAAACAAAAAAGAAAAGAAAGAAGAGAGTCGGACGGACTGAAAAATGGGGGTTGAAGGCAATCGAGAGAATTAGAAACAAGGAGATAAGGAGCGGCGGATTGGGCTTCGGCTAGAAAAAACAGAAACTGAGAGGGAAGAGCTACGACCCAGAAGAGAAACAGGAGGAAGAATCAGGCCACCACCAGTTCGTGTCCGCTGCCGCTGCTGTCCGCCATCGCCATCAACCGCCTGCTCAAGAACCGGAGTCACCACCACCAGAATTCATCGTCCTCGCCTGCGGATCTTTACGAAGCAAGAGCACTGTAAGTCGACCCTTGTTCTTTGAATTTCAGTTCTTTCTCGAGCCTTCAGAGCAGGGTTGCCGTGACTTTGTTCATTGTGATTTTATTGCTGTTTGTTTACAGTTTTAGAAGATACATGCTCTATGTGTCGGATGGTCTGCATTCTTGTGTTTCTGACAAATTTTGGGCTAGTCGCAGCCTTCAATTTGAACAAAAATCAATGATATTTTGATGTTCGTTTGGTGTTCGATGAAATACCCAACTGAATGTTATGCCCGGAAAATGACTTGTCTGCGTTTGTGCATGTGAAGAAACAAATGGACAGCAATTTCAATGTTTTTCAGAACATAATGGTTGATTTCTATGGTAGAAAGAAGAATTTTGATCCTGATATGTCAGCATGCGATACTGTCTCTGTTTTCCGTTTCTGGTTCTGCCTTTTCCCTTTGTATGGATGCGAATTAATGGCCTGAAATTTGTATAAGAGGGAGTTTGTGAGTTGCATCTTGGAGATTTGTCGGAATTGAATTTTCTGGTATTCATTCGTAGACAAAGCAAGATGAAAACAGTCGGATGTTTGAACTTGTTTTGGAGAAGACGATTGCTTGTACAAGTTCTGCGATTTCAGTCCCTCCATTTTCATTTTGTTTGTAATGTAACCCCAGAATTTTGGAACTGCATAGCTTGACCCCAAAATGTTCATAATTCTTTCAATTAGATCCCTAACCCTTAATCTTCCCTCTTGTTCTGATATGACTTAGAAAATTGGAAAGAGTGAACTTGTTTCTTCCTTAATCATCTTTTAATATGCATAAGTAGTCTTTTAGCTTGATTATTTTCTTGTTTTTAGGTCATAATTGTGGCTTAATATTTTTAGTTGATTTGTTTATCTTGTTGGGTTTAGTGGTATGGTTTAGAGTTTGGGTAATAACATTTTTGGGTTTGGCTAATGGGTTGTTGGGTTATTTCGTTGGGTTTTGGTTTGGGCTAGAGAGTCGAGGTCCATCAGTTTTGTGGGCTAAATTTGGGTCCAAGTAATAAAATGGCCCATTCCTTTTGTTTGGAATTTCCGTTGGGCTAGGAGGAGTTTTGGCCCACGAAATGAATAAAATGGCCCAATGGCCTGTTTTGCCAAGAAGCCTGATGACAAAATTTCACTCCAGCCCCTGACTTTCGAGTGCTTTCACTATGGCCCCAACAACTTTCAATTTCATTCAATTGGGTCCTTACTTTAATTGCAAATGAGTCCTTGAGCTTTATTTTTCTTTAATAAATAAATATGCATGTAAACGTGCACGTATTGATTCAATTGAAGTTCGAATGAAAGTTCTACCTGAAGATGATTGTCTGCATTTGCATGTGAAGAAATCAGATAACTCAGTCAGTTCGTTCCCTTGTGATTGAGAGAATTTTGATGTATTGCTGTCTTGCATTTTGCCATTCCTTTTGCCTCCATCGTATGAATTCGAATTAAGTTTAAAAGGGGAATTTTTTGCGGGTTTCATTTGTCTGATTGAAGATGCTTGGAATTGAAACTAAATTTCTGATATTGTTGACCGAAAGAAAGCAGCGATGTTGATCTGATGTTGAATTCATTTGGGGAAGATGAATACTTGCTTAAGTTGGAATTTCAGACTCTATTTTCTTTTTGTTTCGTGATTTAGTCCTGAATTTTTTGAGCTTCATAATTTGCCTCCAACACCTGCATAAGTCCTTCATTAGGTCCCTGCTTTGGTTGCATTTGAATCCCTCGAATTTCCCCTATTTTGATATGGCCTAAACCCTTTTGTAATTAAACCAATTTTGCCCTTTTAGACTTTAATTATCCTTTCATTTTTTAAGTAGTCTTTTGGGTGGATTAATTCTTGATTTTAGATCATAATTGTGGCTTGATAATTTTATTTGATTTGCTAATCTTGTTGGGTTTAGTTTTATGAGTTGGGTTTTTGGGTATTAATATTTGGTTGGGTTTGAAAAGTGGGCGTAATTTCTTTTGTTTGGATTTCTGGTTTGGGCTTAAGAGGTGAAGCCCACTCTTTTGGTTGAATTTGCTTTGCTGGAAAGTGAAGGCAAGCCCATCTGTTTCTTTGATTTTTTTTTCATCGGGCTTAAGGGAGCTTTGGCCCAAACAAACAAATAAAATGGCCCCATGGCCTGGTCCATTAAGAAACCAGAGAACGTATTTGCAGATCAGTCCCTGTACTTTTCTTTAATTTCACTGTGGCCCTGGATATTTTCAACTACTTTCAATTCGGTCCTTACTTTAATTGCAAATAAGTCCTTGAACTTTATTTTTCTTTAATTTTGGCCCCAAAATTTTGTCAATCTTTGCAATCAAGTCCTTTCTTCTCTTGACTTCTTAAATGTGGTTTGTTGACATGATTTAATTGATTCAAAGTCATGTTTATTTTTATCCTTTGTGATTATTTATCAAATAAATTGGTGCCTTGACCCTTTTTATTGTTTTGAAGCTAATATCTCATTTACTCGATTTCCATGGCAAGGGAGGTAACTTCTATATTCTTGAGTTATTTTTCCTACGTGCTCCTACGTGTTATGTGAATATACATGTCTACTTTGCTTTCCTAGCCTTTCTTTAATTTCTTTTATTTATGTCATTTACTTTTGCTTTTTATTTAAGTTATTCTTTATGGGGTATGTGTACACCTCTTGGCTTGTAATAGATAGGGCTTGGAGGAGCATTCGATGAAGACCTGTTGAAGACATGTGCCTAGCTAGCAAATGTAATAGTTAGGGCCTTAATTGCTTTGTGTGACTTGCATGCTTAAGTGCTACGTGTTAACTTGCTTTATTAGGCCCTTGCATCTAGTCGAGCATGCTAAATGTTATGTGCTATGTGTTTATAAGTGTTTGGCATGTCTACTCGCTTTCCATAGCCTGAATGAATGTGATGGGTGAATGTACGTTTCCACTAGTCCAACGCTAGTCGGAATTCATAGAATGGGCTAGTCCAACGCTAGACCCTTAGAGATTTCCCCTCGTTAGTACATGTTTGCATGTCATGCATTCTTTTTAGTTTTATCATTTTGCATGCCCCTCGAAACCCTTTTCCCTCCATTTTAGGATTTTTGCATTTTATGCTAGTTATAGGGTTCATTTGCTTGAAAGTCCCCTTAAATATGGGATATAGACGAGTGTGGCTTTTTCTAAAGCCTTAGCACGCTTGTATCCTCTCTATAAAAGGGCAAATTGAGTCACGATTTAGGTCTCCCCGTACCCAATATGCATGAATTCCCGAGGCTCATGCATTCTCAATCCACTCTATCATCACACTTTCACTTTTGTCTCATTTGCACACAAGCACCTTTTTATCCCTTCACTTGCACACAAACACTTGTAAATACATTTGCACACCTCCACTTACATCCTATTATTTTTATTATTTTTCTCACTTCACATATTCTCACATTGCATACATGCATTCCATTCATTTGCATCCCACTCGCATTATTCGTGACTTCTTCAAAGGATCGTTATTGGGCTTCACAATTAATGTGATTGGCACCACTCAACCTTTGAAGAGAAATTTCCCCCAATACCCCTAGGTCTAGGGTTTGCATCCATGTAGTGCATCCAAATGTAATAAATTCTTTGGTTAAAACAAGAAAATCTTTGATTAAATCACGCAACTAGCCTTGGTTAGGTCGAAGGGGTGCCTTGGATTTTATCCTTGCCTTCCCCTTCGTCAAATGTGACTCCCGAACCTTTTTCGTTGGTTTTCGTGGACTAGGAGTCGTTTAAAAGGGGTTTCTTACTACTTTTTCCTATTTTTCTTTTAAAATTCATTTTTAGGTGACTTGGTACACCTTAACCCATTACCAAGTGGCGACTCCGATTTTGATTTCAAAAACCCTTTTTAAACTACATTTTGGGTCAAATCGTCGCATTCTCAAACCCCCATTTAGACCCATTTTTCTTTTAAATCAAAATTCATTTTCCAACCACAAATTGAATAAAAAAAAAAACATTTTTTCAAACCATTTATTTATTTATTTATTCAAAAAAATGGGGCGCGACAGTTGCAATTATGTGAATTGCTTCTTATGGATTGAATGATTGATAATTGTTGAGGCGAGTGTGTATGTTATCGCACTCGTTCTCTTTCAACTGATTATATAACTAAATTGCTCATGACTGAATTGTAATTGATTGACTGGATGTCGTTTGGAGTGAATCTCCTCGACCTACAACTGAACTGGGGGACGCCCAAATCTCAATTGGCCGACCTTGCGACTCGAGCCAGCAAGGGCTTGGTTGAGAAGTTCGGTGAACCATGAGATAACTGTAAGCTTGATCCATTAAGAGATCTTGCTTGGCCTACTCGAGTAGTAGTACCTTTTTTAGAAGTGCAGGCCCGGGGCGGTTGAAATGGTGGACGGAACTGTGAAGAAAATGGAGTTCTACGGACTTAATGCCGACCCGGTTGATGGAATGTCATCGCGGGGAGGTATTTGATCGAGTCTTGGCATAGCAAGTGGAACCTAGCTCCTGAGAGCTCCTGTATCCTCATTGAATGTGTTTAATTGAAAATTGTGAATTGCTTGAATATTACAGTTTCATTTCTCGCTTAAATGCTATTGCTACTTGAACTATGTGTTTGCATGTTTTCTTGGCCTCATTGAGCATTAGCTCATACTATTAGATTTGTTTTCCTTAGCAGGGACGGTGATAGCATCATGGTACGTGGGCACGCCAACAATGGCTCGAGTGAACGAGGGGTTGAGGATCACATAAAAGCTTCAAGCGGACCCATTACTAGGGCTCGCGCAAAGAAACTTCGTGAGCAACTCAATGTACTTATTCAGGCCATACACAAGTCCTTTGAAGGATTCATACACTCAAGTGAAGGTGGCCGCGGTCCGGTAATGAGCATTGAAGCTACACCTGAGGATTAAGGTTTTTGCCAAACCCTAGCTTCCGTTTTAGCATCACAGTTAGTTATTTCCACATTAGTTGATTAGATTGAATAATTGGCTAAGTGCATGTTGCACGTAGAATCGCCAAGGGTAGGATTGCTATTTTGTTCATTATTATTTGCTAGAGTGGGCTGCCTAGGAAGGAAAGCCCACGTGAGGCCCAACCCATCGAGGGTTGAGTCCGTAGCTTCCGTTTCCGTTGTCGCCCCTTATTAGGGCCCATATCCACTGCACCCTTAGTCCTTTTTCTTACTAGATTAGGTTTTCACTTGTAGCCTATATAAGGCACCATATTACGTCAATGAAGGGTAGACACTTTTATCATAAAAATACTTGAGAGAATTTTCTCTATAGCTTTCGAGCAACCCTTGAACAACTTAGAGTTATACTCTAGTGTTCTTGTTCGGCTTATCAATTCAAGAATCGCACTTGAATTGTGGCGCCTTCTACACTTGCCTGAGGTTCGCTAATTCGTTTGATTACAGGTTGAAATAATATCAACAAATTCGTAGTCACGGGGATTAGAGGGGTCGTAGGGTTTCCGCTGCTACCGTCTTGTTCGTCGATCACAAATCCAACAAGCGATCTTGGGTCATGAATCTCCTTCTCCAACGAGATTCGTATCAGCTGGCATCAGAGCTAGCTTGTTAGTAACATCGTTTTATCCCTTTGTTTGTGTCTTAATTCGCGTTTTGAGTTTCCGTCTAGTTCGTTAAAATCCTGTCTGCAAGCTGCCGTGTTGTTACAATTCTGGTCAGCATGTTTTGGAATCTGTCTCTGGTGTCGTTATAACTTATGGAATTTCTGGAGTCAATTGTGTTGTGTCTGGTTTAGTTGTGTGTCGAATCCATCGTTGTCCATAAAAAAAAAAAAAAATTCCAGTCGCTAGCTTTTCTTTACCTTGGCTGTCCGCAAGTTTTTTTCCATCCCTGTCCACGTTGTTTTCTTTCGGTCACTAGTTGGCTCTAGTTTCTGTCCAGCTTCTGGTTTAATGCGTGTGGGGCCTTGTGTTGTTTGAATCGTGTACAAACAACCCAAAAAAAAAAGGAGAGGTCAGTAGCTTTTTTTTTTTGTTTTCCCTTGCTTGTTCCGTAGCTGTCCGCAATTTCCAGGTTGTGTGCATCGTGTCTTGCGTTAGTTCCAGATTTGTGTCACCACGTTTTGTGCCTAGCAATTATTTATTGTTGTCCAGGCTCTTTTTCTTTGCTGGTTATTGTGTCCTGCCCAGAAAACAGAAGGAAAAAGAAAAAAAAAAGGAAAGAGAGTAACATACCTTATTGTGTCGTTGCTGGGATATACCTTGTGGGGACTGCCGAACTTATTTGCTTTGAACCTTGAGCTTTTGTGTGTGCCTTGCTAATCTTGGATACCAAAGCATAAGTTGGGAAGTTCTTGAGCATCTTGATCTAAACTCTTGAAGCTCTTGGTTCCACCAACTCTGATTTGGCAATTCTTGAATTACAAAGCCACGGGATTCTTGAAACTTGAAGGGACTTTCGATCTTGTTTGCAAATCTGGAACTTGATCTGAAGCTTCAAATACCTGGAACTGAACCTGAGTTCTTGGAACGCAACTTAGTGAGCCACAAAAAGAAAGAAAGAAACAAAAAAAAAAGGAAGATAGTATCGGCTCTAGTAGTTTCCTAATTGGAAACCAATTCCCAACCTTGCCACTATTACCAATTCCAATTCTCCTTGGAATAGCGGCTACCAAGAAACATTGGCCAGACTCCCAACCATTCTCAAAGCCTTCAACCGACATCACCAGCTCACCTCACACCGCAATTCAGTTCCCAAATTGTGAGCCAACCGATCTACAAACCAATTCCCTAAACAAGATCAACCGCCCACTAGCTCTTGTTCCCCACTTCGGTTACCACACTTGTGAACCGTTATCAATTACCATCAAGGAATACCACCTCCCTACTCCCTAAGCATTCCAAACAGCACCAATACCCCATAAAACCCCCAATCCGAACCCAAGGCAGTAGCAAGACCAGATTCCAGCACGCCAACGTCCATAGTGTCTCATCTAGGTTTCGTAAAATTCAGCTTTGAGTCGTTCATTGAGTCGTTCATTTTCTCCGTTCGACTAACACACATTTGGTAACCTTGGTTGGTAAGCTGACCGAGGAATCCAACACAAGCGAAAGAACCAACTTCCTTGTCGGTTAGGACCGTTGAGCATCGCTCGTAATTTTTTGTAGCTTTTGTGTCCAGTCTTTTTCTAATTTTTACTCTTGAATATATTCTACTACTCCATTCTTAGTGTCCTAATTTTGTTTTCCAAGAAAATTTCCACTCTTACGAACCTCAAATTCTAGCGTGAACTTGATTTTTACGCTGACTGTGAGCACTTGAGGAATTCTAATTTCTTCAAGGTTTTGCGAGAGGCTGTGAGGAAATTTTGGTGAGCTTATTAGAGTGATCTGAGTGACCATATACGAGTGTGAAAGTATACACTTAGGGAGTGAAGAAAAAAAAAAGAAGCAAAAGAAAACGTTACTTTTTTCCCCTATTTCCTTTTTCTTTGCTATTAACCCTTGCATGTACACTCGAGACTCCATGTCTATTGGAAACGAAGCAGTATCCCGTCCCATGAACTTTGAACAGATGATGGAGCAGATGGAGAGGCATTTTCAATGCATGTTAGAACCCATTCAAGATGAGTTGCTGCAACTCCGAGCGTCTGGGACACCAAAAACCTCTAAGTCCACGCGAAGGCGAAGGGACATGGAGGAGTCCAATGGTTCCAATAATGATGATGATGATGAGGAACCTTGAATTCGACCAAGGCAAAAGAACCAGGCTGGACATACCAATGTGTTCAAGGGAATCAAAATGAACATCCCTGAATTCAAAGGACGGTCCGACCCCGAGACCTCTCTCGAATGGTTATCCAAGATCGAAATGGTCTTTTCTTGCCAAAACTACACTGAGGAGCAAAAGGTGCAGTTGGCAACCATGGAATTCACTGAGTACGCGGTGGTTTGGTGGGACCAAATCAAGAAGTCTAGAAGGAGAAGTGGGCTACCTGAGCTCATTCCATGGCCCGAGCTTCGAGCCATGATGCGCACCCGCTTTGTACCTGGACATTATACTAGGGATTTGTACAATCGATTACAAACCCTAGTCCAGGGCAACCGGAGTGTGGATGAGTACCATAAGGAGATGGAGGTCCTGATGCTTAGAGCGGATGTCCAAGAGGATCCCGAAGCCACCATGGCGAGATTCCTGAATGGGTTGAGACCCGAAATTGCTGAATGAGTAGAACTTCAACATTATATAGAGTTGCATGAGTTTGTTGACAAGGCCATTAAGGTCGAGCAAAGGCTCAAGAGGAGGGGTAATACTCGAACGACTTTCGGCAATACCGCCTACTCTACCAACCGGCCATTCCAACCACGGAATGACTCTCGGCCTTCGCCAAATGCTCCTACACCAAAGCCGAGATTCGAGGGAGGTAAGGTGGGTAATCCGAATGTGGGAAAACCATCCTCTTCGATTCCAAAGTTTGAGGAGCCTAGGGCCCAAACTAGAGCTCGTGATACTCGATACTTCAAATGCCAAGGTAGAGACCATATTGCTAGCCAATGTCCCAATCAAAGGACTATAATTATGATGCAAAATGGTGAGATCGTGAGTGAGGACGAAGCTGAGTACGAAGGCATGCCACCCCTTGAAGGAGGTAGTGATGGTAAGTCACCAAATGAAGAGGAATTTAGTGCACCCGAGGGTCACTTTGGGACCGCCTTGGTTGCAAGGAGGGCATTAACTGCACGTGTTAAGGAGGACGAGCTTCAACGGGAGAACATCTTCTACACTAGGTGCTTCATCAACCAAGCACTTTGTAGTGTAATTATCGATAGTGGGAGCTGCACAAATGTAGCTAGTTCACTCATGGTGGACAACTTGAAACTGCCTACGAGGGATCACCCGCGACCTTACAAACTCCAATGGCTCAACAATTCTGGGGAGGTTCGAGTAACCAAACAGGTTCTTTTATCCTTCCAAATTCATTAATATTCTGATGAAGTATTATGTGATGTAGTTCCTATGCAAGCTAGTCACATTATACTAGGTAGGCCGTGGCAGTTTGATAGGCAGGTAACTTTTGATAGTGTGACTAACAAGTATAGCTTCTTGTACAATAGCAAGAAAGTCACCTTAGCTCCCCATTCCCCCAAACAAGTGCATGACGACCAATTGAAATTGCAACAAGAGTTTGAGAAGTATAGTGCAAAAAGGAAAGAAAATGAGAGAGCCGAGACAAAAAAAGAGAGGAAAAAGGCTATAGATAGCTCGGCAAGTGAGGTAAAAATCGAGGGAAAGCAAATGCTCCCGATAAAAGCCAAGAAAGTGAGGAAGTTAATGAGAGATGAGCAGCCGCTTCTTATGCTTGTTAGCAAGGAAGTAGCTCTGAATGTGCACGAACTTGATACTGACATACCTCTCGAGGTTAAATCTCTTTTACAGGAGTATGCTGACGTCTTCCTCGAGGACGTGCCAAGTGGATTGCCACCACTTAGGGGCATTGACCATCAAATTGATTTCATCCCTGGAGCATCATTGCCAAATCGTCCAGCTTACAAGAGCAACCCAGAGGAGACTAAGGAGTTGCAAAGGCAAGTGGATGAGTTGCTTGGCAAAGGATGGGCACGTGAGAGTTTAAGTCCGTGTGCTGTTCCAGTCATTCTGGTGCCCAAGAAAGATGGTACGTGGAGAATGTGCACCGATTGTAGAGCCATAAACGCCATTACGGTAAAGTATCGCCATCCTATACCTCGCTTAGATGATATGCTTGATGAGTTACATGAGGCTGTGTTCTTTACCAAAATTGATCTCAAAAGTGGGTACCATCAAATTAGGATTAAGGAGGGGGATGAATGGAAAATTGCCTTCAAAACTAAGTATGGATTGTATGAGTGGTTAGTGATGCCTTTTGGGCTAACTAATGTGTGGCGACCCCACTTCCCCCTAAGGCGAACCAAAGGGTTGGCGGGCCGTTTGCCCAGCTCTCGCCAGGACTCACGCAAGCAAGCTAACCTAAAATCTTCCGACGATTGACTTAAGCCATTACAATAAGGATTCTTCCAAAATAAGTCGATTTATAACACCACATTAACTTCAGAAATAACAGCATAAAACTTAGCCAATCGACAGTTCTTAAATACCTCCAGCGACGCTCGCAAAAGATAAGGATATACTATACCAATACAAACATACAAATTGAGTATTAGAATTAGAGATTACACTTTTCCAGCTTCAAGTGGCAATCCAAAATGAAAAGTACAATGCTTAGCTTAGAATCCGTTACAAACCGAAAATTACAATCAAAATGTTCAAGTACAACCATAAGAAATATAAGCTGCTCAGACACTTTCAAACTTCACGTCCTGTAAGGAAAACAAATAAACATGGGGTGAGCTAAAGCTCAGTGGTGCCCCAAAACATGCAATCACGTAATTCAAACAGCGAGTAATAAATTAAACAAGTTAAACAACTAAGAAAGCGTATAACAACACAAGGTAGGATACAGGGGCTCTCAGGAGCCATTTTCCTCGCTTGAGCACCGTTTATCGTAGTTGACCCTCCGTCAACTCTCACTACTTACAGTCCATGTAGATCCACTTATTTTAATCCTAACCCGTCACCATTCATACCCCGGTCCCGGGCCCGAACGTCGACTAAAGACGCAGTATACTCGAGATATACCCGTAATAAAATTTGTCGAGGGATTCACCCAACGACGTTATTGTAGTTCGATTCAAGTGCCGAGGGATTCACCCAACGACGTAACTACTTTTAGATTCAAGGATTATTGTAGTTAGATTCAAGTGCCGAGGGATTCACCCAACGACGTAACTACTTTTAGATTAAAGGATTTATGAGAAAAATGATTCACGCAAGTCACCACTTGAACGGCTAGTGCGATAAAGTACACACTGCTCACTTCGATGGATCAAAAACTCATTTTGCAACTTATCACATATCGAGTCAAGAAAGCACTTAATTCAAGTAGAAAAAAGAACAGGCAGGGACACTCACCAAGAGTGAAGTTCAAATATCAGGTTGGGAATCAAATTCCGCGTCCTCGCGATATCCTAAAAACCAAATTTTGAAACCATAAGTTTCTATTCAGTTTTTGAACTTATTCGTATAAGAATTTATTTAATATAATACTAGTTCACTTTCTCAAGAAATTCGAGAATCTATTTAGATTGAATGCTTGACAAAAGAAATAGTAAAAGTGTTCCTTATAGTTTTCCTTAGAAAAGGGTAACTAGTATTATGTACTAGGAACAATTCGACAAACCTCTTAAAAACAAAGTTAGAAGGTTACTTTGAACATTTCTCCAAAGTTACGGTTTTTGCAAAAATTATCCTTGAAACTATTTTTCCTAAAATAGGGTTTCTTGCCGAGTAAGTTTCCCAAGTTTTCCGCTAAAATTAGTGAGACTTGTATTTTGGAACTTTCTTATAGTTAACTATCCAAGTGCAAAACTTAGGGAAAGAAAAGAATTAAAATAGGACTTGGAGTTTCCAAAAGTTATAGAACTTATTTACGGTAGCTAGCGAGGCTAGGTTGAGCTAACGGAAATTGTCGAGTTGGAAATTTTTAAGCAAAACACTAGGTATAGAGTTTTATAAAATAATGCTAGCTAGAAAATATTTTTGGTTAATTTTGAACGCAGCTACTCGAGTTCACAAGGTCGATACGATTATTTCCCCGCTCCGATATCATTTCGAAATCACAATATGGGTCAAAGTATGGCAGAAATCACATAGCAAACTTACTAGGGCTTCGTCAATCATTAGCCCTAGCTTTCAACAATTGCATTTCTGAATAAAATAAAATAGTCAACCAAGGCTTCATCAATCATTAGCACTTGGTTTCAGCAAACCCAACATAAGCAAATCAAATAAAAGTGAAGTCCCAAGACATTCTAGCAATTTAACTTCCATCATCCAGTAATACTTTATAAAATCGTTTAAATGGCCAAGGGCTTCATCAATCATTAGCCCCTAGCACCCAACCAGAAATTTTCGTAACTACCAAACTAACACTTCAAAGGATTAAATTTACTAATAGGTATTTAGAACCAAGGACCAAATTTGCAGCAGCCTCATACTCAAATCTTTGATCCAGAGCCAAGAAGTACCATCCACAATATCACGTTGTCACTCCAAAACTCAAATGCATGACCATCTCAAGGTATTATAAAGCGAATTCAGTAGTAATACAATTTTTTCCACAGTTCCAAAATATATAAAGAAATCCATACGTACTTCTTTATCAAGCATGACTAAGGCTGAAAAATTTCCAGCTTATATCCATAACTTCACTTCACTAATTCCAAATCGAATTCACAAGATATCAAATGATTCGTTACCAAACAGTTTTCACAGGCTACGTGTACATTTTATCATGCATTTCAGGTTCCTAACATCCCAAAAACAATTCAAGAATTTTTCTAGCAAGCCACGGATGAATCTTGTATGAAGGAATTTTCTGTTTTCCCTTTATTTACTCAGGTGAAGTAGGCTATTAAACTCTCACTTTCTCATGCCATTGCTTAGCCAAACCATGCACAATTACCGTTCAGTAGTTGAAGTTAAACCACCGTTAAAAACTTCAAAATTTCCAGGTTTCAAGTTCATGGTAGTTCACAAGGAAATTCTAGCGATAGCAATGGTCCCAAAACAGAATTTTATTTGGTTAAAAACAGAATTTGGTACTCTATTAGGACTAGAAAACACGTAGCGAGCTAGTAGAGGTTTCCAAATCAAATCCAAGTTCATACTACAATTGTACTCATCTAATCACAAATCCAGAATTTATATCAACTAAGCTCGGATGATAGTTCATGAAACAATTTTTCTGCCTTCATTTTATTTTCTTGGTTAACCAAGTTACAAGACCTCATGCAAACTTTAATTAACACATTGTTAACTAGTTAGTCATACAGGTCAACTCAAAACATCACTGTAAACCAGATTGCGCAATTAAAATCAAGTTCAAGGTCTCGGAAATTTTTCAGGTCATACGAATCCCAATTTACTAAACCAGAATTTTCCAAGTTCCTAATCTCATTGTACAATCGTGTAACTCAACATGCAGGCTTTTAAGCATTTCATCTTCACTAGAATAATTAGGATTATAATCACAGCTTGTCAAAATTAGACAATTTAAGTACCTCCTTTCATGATCATTCACGGCAGAATCATGCTCAACAAAACAAAATTTCTAGGTGCCTTAATTCATTAATCAACTTCATAAAATTAACATGCAGGGTCCTAACATCCTAGTCATTACGCTTCACTTGGCGAGATACACATGAATGTTCAGGTTTTCACGGAAAAACAGAATTTATAGATGCATTTCTAAACCATCCTCTCGGCACGAATCATTCACAACCAAAACAGAATTTTCTAATCTCCTTAGTTCATCACCCGATATTATCTTCAGTTAAGGCTTTTTACTTTGCCCTTAATTCACACATGCGCAAATTCTGAGTTAATTAGCTAACAAGTCAGTCCAAAAAAAAATTCAGCTCGGCAGCATCAAAACACTTTCATAAATCCAGAAATTGGTAAGACTACACTCGGTTGAGTATGCATGCAAAAAGTTCTGTTTCATTTCTTATTTTCCAGATTAATCCAGGCCAATTAATTCCATGCATGACTCTAATCATAATAATCATCCAAGGTTCAATTGGTTAATCACTAACGTAAGCTCAAATCAATTCCAGGGAGTGCATTAGAGCTACCTTCCTAACTCAGCTACTCGGCAGGCTGCATAATAAAAATTCCAGCAGCCTTGATCTTAGTTTTCCGGATTTTTCCTTGGATTGTACGTGGATTTAGATGCTCAAGTTCAACATGCAACAGCTTAGCCACTGATTAACATTTTTAGTTTTAGAAATCAAGTTCAATTAACAACATCTTTCAGCCAAGATTTCCAGAACTTAGTCGATCATCCACGGTAGCTTAAATGTGACCAGATTTTAAGTCCATTAAAATTTTTTTCTACTAATCCCTGCCCACTCAACAACTGCAAAGTTTAATCAACCTCTTAACCAATTTAAATGGAGCTCAGAAATCACCTCACAGCAAGCTAAGTTCTCGGACAGAAAGTTTGAAAGGTTTCCTCCCTCTCAGCTCTCACGCACGAAGCAGAATCTGGTTGCAGCTGGTGGTTGCACAGTCGTGAAGTGAGGTGAAATGGTGGTGCAGAATGTATGGAGCTTGCTCACGGTTACTCTCGGCCTTCACTCCAGCTTGCGGCCAGAACAAGACAGAAAGGGGAATGGCAGCTCGCGTTCTTCTTTGGCGATGATAGCGAGGCTGATGGGGAAGGAGATTGTGGCTTGAGATATGAAAGGGAGGATAAATTGTGTGGTGCCGGTTTAGGAGAAGAGGTTGAGTGTTAGCAGGGGTTGTGTACTGCAATGGTGAAGGTTGCGGTTGGTCAGCTAGGTGGTGGAGCTGCGGTTGGCTGAATGGGGTGGCTGGTGATCATGGTGTCCGGGGAGCTGTTTGGCTTTGCAGAAAATGGTCATGGCCGTGGGTGATGTTGTGAAGCTGTGAGGGTATTTTAGACTTTTCACTACCTCTCCAATTAGCCACTTAAGTCCTTGGTTTAAACTTAGCCCCAAAATTGCCCCCAAAAGTGATTTGAACGCCTAATTGAATCGCTAATCATGCAATACTTTGGTTGTCGAAATTTTATGTCCTAAATATGGTTAGAGTATTTGTATTATTTTGATCTAGAATTTATTGATTACAAATTAATATTAAGCTTCCTTTAACGCTTAACATTCTTGTTTGATTAATTAAACTTATTAAAATCATGTTTGACCAATATATATAAATCTAACATTTTATGTTAATACGAAAAATTTAATCTAGCTCTTAAAAATCTTAACTTAGCTTAGCGAAACCAAGGAATTCATAACTTAGAAAAATTATATAAATTTTCACATAAACGTGTTTTTACGTACTTAATTGCAAACAAGTAAAAGTAGTACTAGGAATTATTAAAGAATAAAAGAAGTGTAAAAGACATATGAAATATTATTTATATATGCATTTTCAGGGTTCTCACATAATGCACCTAGTACCTTCATGAGGTTAATGAATCATGTTTTGGGTCCATTCTTAGAAAAATTTGTGGTAGTTTACTTTGACGATATCCTAATTTATAGCAAGTCTTATGATGAACACCTAGAGCATATTAGGGTTATTATGGATGTACTTCGAAGAAAGAAGCTCTATGCCAATCTCAAGAAGTGCAATTTTAGCACTAACGAGTTTGTGTTCCTAGGGTTTGTTATCAGTGCGCGGGGAATGAAGGTGGATGATCAAAAGGTGAAAGCTATTCAAGAGTGGCCAACACCAAGGTCTGTGGGCGATGTTCGAAGCTTCCATGGCCTTGCGGGTGAGATTCGTGAGGGACTTTAGCACCATTGCTGCACCCTTGACCGAGTTGATCAAGAAAAATGAGAACTTCCATTGGGGAGATTCTCAAGAACAGGCTTGTCACGCTTTAAAGCACAAACTCACACATGCACCTGTACTTGCTTTACCTGACTTTTCTAAGACATTTGAAATTGATTGTGATGCTTCAGGTATTGGGGTTGGAGCTGTGTTGAACCAAGGAGGAAGACCTATTGCCTACTTTAGTGAGAAACTCAATGGGCCTGCACTGAACTACTCAACTTATGATAAAGAGTTGTACGCCCTCATTCGAGCACTACAAGTGTGGCAGCACTACTTAAAATCTAAGGAATTCATGATACATACCGATCATGAGTCCCTTAAATACCTTAAGGCCCAGCACACCTTGAGCAAGAAGCATGCAAGGTGGATTGCATTCGTGGAGTCCTTTCCGTACGTGATTAAATACAAGGCTGGTAAGTCTAATGTGGTTGCGAATGCACTCTCCCGAAGATACTCTCTACTCACCTCCTTAGATGCTAAGTTGTTAGGGTTTGAGCTGATTAAAGAGCTCTATACCCAAGATAGTGACTTCAGTGAGTTTTACACTTCTACAAACACACTGGGCAAGGTAAGTTCTTCATTTCCAATGGTTACTTGTTTTGTGCCAATCGACTTTGCATCCCACATGGATCACTCCGAGAACTCTTGGTAAGGGAATCCCACTCAGGTGGACTTATGGGACAATTTGGGGTTGATAAGACTCTTGCCATACTGCAGGAACACTTCTATTAGCCACACATGAGGAGAGATGTTGCACGGGTGGTGGAATGATGCTTAGCTTGTAAGAAAGCTAAATCCAAGGTACACCCGTATGGCCTTTACACCCCGTTACCTATTTCTAGTGCACCATGGGTCGATATTTCTATGGATTTTATACTTGGTTTGCCTAGATCCAAGTATGGTCATGACTCCATTTTTGTGGTAGTTGATAGATTCTCTAAAATGGCACAGTTCATTGCTTGTCATAAAACAGATGATGCATCTCATATTGCTAACTTATTCTTTAAAGAGATTGTGAGATTGCATGGCATTCCTAGGACCATTGTATCTGATAGAGATGTCAAATTTCTGAGCTATTTTTGGAAGACACTCTGGTCTAAGTTAGGCACCAAATTGTTGTTCTCTACTGCTAGCTACCCCCAAATTGATGGTCAAACTGAGGTGGAGAATCGTACATTAGGTACCTTGTTGCGTGCCATCATCAAAAAGAACTTGAAATCATGGGAAGAGTGTTTACCTCATGTAGAGTTTGCTTATAATAGGGCTGTCCATTCTACTACTGGTTTCTCTCCATTTAAATGTGTTTATGGTTTTAATCCGCTAACACCACTTGATCTAGTGCCATTACCTAGTAATAAGCGCGCACATTTGGATGGCAAGAAACGTGCAGAGTTTGTTAAGCAACTGCATGAGAAAGTCAGGGCCAACATTGAGAGGAGAACAGCTCAATATGTCAAGCAAGCTAACAAGGGTCGCCAAAAGTTAATTTTTGAACCTGGCGATTGGGTGTGGTTGCACATGCGCAAGGAACGTTTTCCTGTTCAACAAAGAAACAAATTACAACCACGGGGTGATGGACCCTTTCAAGTGTTGGGGCGCATCAATGACAATGCCTACACACTTGATCTTCCTGGTGAGTATGGAGTTAGTGCTACATTTAATGTTTCTGACTTAGCTCCTTTTGATGCAGATGATGCGTTTGATTTGAGGTCAAATCCTTCTCAAAAGGAAGGGAATGATAGCATCATGGTACGTGGGCACGCCAACAATGGCTCGAGTGACCGAGGGGCTGAGGATCGCGTACAAGCTTCAAGCGGACCCATTACTAGGGCTCGCGCAAAGAAACTTCGTGAGCAACTCAATGTACTTATTCAGGCCATACACAAGTCCTTTGAAGGATTCATACACTCAAGTGAAGGTGGCCGCGGTCCGGTAATGAGCATTGAAGCTACACCTGAGGATTAAGGTTTTTGCCAAACCCTAGCTTCCGTTTTAGCATCACAGTTAGTTATTTCCACATTAGTTGATTAGATTGAATAATTGGCTAAGTGCATGTTGCACGTAGAATCGCCAAGGGTAGGATTGCTATTTTGTTCATTATTATTTGCTAGAGTGGGCTGCCTAGGAAGGAAAGCCCACGTGAGGCCCAACCCATCGAGGGTTGAGTCCGTAGCTTCCGTTTCCGTTGTCGCCCCTTATTAGGGCCCATATCCACTGCACCCTTAGTCTTTTTTCTTACTAGATTAGGTTTTCACTTGTAGCCTATATAAGGCACCATATTACGTCAATGAAGGGTAGACACTTTTATCATAAAAATACTTGAGAGAATTTTCTCTATAGCTTTCGAGCAACCCTTGAACAACTTAGAGTTATACTCTAGTGTTCTTGTTCGGCTTATCAATTCAAGAATCGCACTTGAATTGTGGCGCCTTCTACACTTGCCTGAGGTTCGCTAATTCGTTTGATTACGGGTTGAGATAATATCAACAAGTTCGTAGCCACGGGGATTAGAGGGGTCGTAGGGTTTCCGCTCCTACCGTCTTGTTCGTCGATCACAAATCCAACAAGCGATCTTGGGTCGCGAATCTCCTTCTCCAACAAGATTCGTATCAGACGGAAATGAAAAGAGTTATAGAGAAGTCGACTTGAGGCACTTTTGATTAGGGTTTAAAATGGTTGTATTTTGAAACTTGTTTGATGTAAGATTGAATATTCATGTATGGAAATGACTTCTTGTCTTTATTTCGACTCTCGTTATTAGTCGTTATCCTTTAAGTTTGAACTGGAATTATACTGAATCCTGGCGAGAGCTGGGCAGGCGTCCCGCCGATACCATTTGGTTTGCCTTAGGGAGAAGTGAGGGCGTCACAGCATCACTAATGAGTGGACAATTAGCGATCTGGTGTTCAGTACTTCCACACCGTAGGCACTTTCAAGCCTTTCGCCAACAATTATCCTCAGTATGGTTGGATTTCCCATAGTACCCACAAGATACTTAGGGGGCGGATGTCTGGCTTCCCTGCGAGGTATCTCTCGCTTGTCCCCTTCCACCTGAAGCTCCTTTCGGAGTAACTCCCCTAGATGTACCCGTAAACCTTCCACCGCCAGCTCCTCGACCGACTTTAGGAGGTGGCATGCCCCGATCACTATGTACCTGCCCCTGACTTCTACCAGGCGCACCTCTCCTTTTTGCATGAAAAGTCTTTACTTGTGCCCTGCCAATTTCTATTCTCTGTGCTTTCTTTGGAACCTTCGTAAAAGTATTAATTTGTGCCACCGCCAAGGCCTTCTGTATTTCCATATTTAGTCCCTGTACAAATCTCCTTACCTTCCTTTGCTCCGTAGCTATCAATTCGGGAGCAAAACTTGGATAGTTTAGTGAATTGAGTCTCATATTCAGATACACTTATGGTTCCCTGACGGAACTTAATAAAATCGTCTTCCCTCTTCTCCTGGACTATCGATGGAAGATATTTCTCATTAAACTCACGCACGAAATTCAACCAGGTCCATGCGGTTCTCTCTCTCTCCTACTTAGCCCTAACTACATTCCACCAGACTCTGACTGGTCCCTCAAACTGAAATACAGCAAAATTCACCTGTCTATCCTCCGTATAGTTTAAGGCAGCAAAAATATTGATCATCGTCTCCAACCAACTCTCAGCTACCTCAGGGTTCGGTCCTTCAAGAAACTTAGGAGGAGAAAACTTTTGAAATTGCTCTAGGGCCCTGTCTTGCCCCATTTCAGGGTCCCTAAATTGATTAACAGGGGTTTGACCCTGCTGCTCTACCAGTCGAGCAAGAATATTGGTCATTTGCTGAATTGCTGTTGCCACCTGATCCCCCCCTTCAGTTCGGGGTCCAGGTTGTGGTTCAACCATTTCACCTCTCTCCTATCTTAGTTCCCATACTGGTTCTTGTGCCAGTCTAGACCCCCGGCCACAGCTAGAACCGCGTCCTCGGGTAGTTCCACAGTCCTGACTTCTCCTACCCTCCATACTTCTTTTGGACAATAAACTATACAGATATAAGCAAAATAAAATAGCTATAAATTCAATAAAAACATTTCCAAGTCATAAAGTAAAAGCAATACAACACATTTAAAATAAACATTTTCTTTATATATATAGCAAAATAAGTCACATAACAGGTTAGAAAGTACTGTACATGTCAACCTAATAAAGTCAAAAGCTTATAACAGCCAAGGGACACAAAACAAAAATCAAGCGCTATATACATCAACCTTAACACGTCAATTTCAAAAACAAAAGATGACGTGTTATCCCAACTATATCCCTAACTATCTCACACAATCCCTCAAAACCCTAGACCCCTAGTCTAGTTAGTCACCGACCCGACCAACTCTGCCTCTTCCGCAAATGCAGCCAACTCCTCTTTTAGGTCCCTCCTCAGGATCACTAGGGACTACGTTCCCTTAACCCTTCTCGGCCAAGTTTTGCACTACTTCCTCTACCAAGGACCTACACTCAGTTAAAATATTGTCGGTCCGATCTCTCACGTCCTGACTACTTGAGCAAGGCGACCATTAGCCTCCTGAGCCTGCTCTCAGAAGGCATTGGTTCGCTCCTGCTCCTCGAGAACTGAAGCCTCAAGCTCTCAAATCCTAACCCCCTGTACTCGTAGAACTGCCAGTAGACGCACTATCTCTATCTGGCATCTACGATTGGCACTACCCAATCTTCTCCTCTCATCGGTAATAGCGAGAACTACCCTATCGGCGTAGGAGTAGGTCGTCCAGTAGTCACAATGTCGAATCTCACGTGCTGGAGACCACCGACATACGGGCCCTCCGGGATGCTCCTGGTAGGTAAGTACTCAACATACAGGCCCTTTGAGATGCTCCTGGTAGGTAGGTACTGGCCGAGAGGGCTCGACACTCCCACTCTCACCATTAGTCTCCATAGCCTACATTACAAGTAACATTGCAAGAATAAGTAATTTAGACAAATAAAACTAGGCTAAGCACCTATTCTCTAGGGTTTCACACTTAGGCAATCAGAAACAAGCTACATCATGTATACATCGCTCAATCTACCCAGACCAAGTCAAACCTAGGCTCTGATACCACCTGTGACGATCCCACCGCTCTCTAGGGCATATCCCAGGGTTTAGCAGACCGTCTGCCCAACTCTCGCCAGGACTCGCTCACTTAACTCAATCAAAATAAGTTACAACCTCAAGAGTAAATGAAACAACAGTTCCCAAGCTTGGAATGTATATTTACATTCATTTACAATCCCAAATGTGACAAAAGATTTGAATTCCAGATACATTCAACCCTAATTCAAGCACTAGCGCGAGTACAATCGCCAAAATTCAAAAACTAGACAAAGCTAGCTTGTACCAGCCTCACACCCTCGCTCGTACCCCCTGTAAGGAAAACAAAACTAATAGAGTGAGCTAAACCTCCGTGAGGTTCGAAAACATCATGCAGACCCAAATAGTAAGTTGACCATTATTTAAAAGTATAAATATCAAAGTAGCGAGCATAAAAAGTCAAGAAAATGAGCAACAACCCTTCGTATAGCCAATCATTAGATATTCAATAGTTCAAGCAAAAGGATACAGTCACTTTTGCAAACTAGCTCCGCCAAAGCTTGATCAAATAGACACTCCGTCAACTTTCAAGCAAAGTAACCAGTCTGGTAGTACTCCGCTTAACTCCAATCTCCATCCATCATCCAAACCTCCTACCGGGCCCGAACTCCAAGATAAACACTGGTGGTAATATTCGAAAATACCAATTAGTGGAGGAGATAACACTCTACTCAACAGCACTAGATACCCAGGGTTCGTTATCTAATCGACCAGGCTCTTGCCGACTCGACTCGATTAACTCGCCACAGGGTTTCTGGAATTTCAGACAGTATTCAAGTCATATACATGTATATCAAGTCAATTGCAATCAATGAACGATAATATATCATATTAGGGCAAGTGCGATAAAGTACACCCTTGCCTGACCAAACAAATCAAATATTGTCCGATCACATTAGTAATGCATTTTCAATCAAGTATCAAGTTCAATTATGCACTTGGAATCACTCACCAAAGACTTAGTGCTTTTTAAGATCACGCTCAGGTGCAACTCCTTGGTTGGAGTCCAAATCTGCAATAAAATATCATTTAAGAGAGTTTGAAATCAACTAGGGTTCGAAACATAGGAGTTTCGCTTAAAGAAAATCAAGTAAATGAAACTCGTTTAAGCAGTATTTATATTACTTATCAAACTCTAGAAAATTCATGCTCGCTCTTTTAATTTTGATAAAGACGCGATTAAGACTTTTGAATTCACACTTGGTATGAAAGATTGAGAAAATCGTAGTTATAAGGGTCGCTACTTTTACCTTTTAAACGATACGAGTTTTGGCAAAATTTCACCTTATACACCTCTACTAAAGGAAACTTGAATACCATAGACAATTCAAGTTCATTTCGACCTCAAATCGTCGCTCAAGTTTCAAGTTCACTCTCTTATCTTTCGAGCGAAAATTTGGGCAGCATGCCCTTTGTATTTATTCATTTTCCAGCCATTTATGGTTTCATTTTCTTTTTCCTCCAATCAGCCCAATTCAAACACACAAGCAAGTATATCAAAATAGCCCTTCCACTAGGCTAAATAACATCCAAATATAACTCATTTCTAGCAACTACTCAATCACAACCAATGCTGAAATTTACTTGCCAAAGCTGAAAATTCAACTTTCAGCTCTAAAAAGTAACAATCATGCCACTAATCACTTCATAAATTTCATTTCCAAGCTCGATAACAATATTTGCTAGTTAAACATCAATAATCAAAGGTGAAAAATAATAACCCTAGCTGAAATTTTCACTACACCACCAAAAACTAGAAATCATCCATTATATGCCAAGATTAGAAGCTTCTATAGCATATTTTGCCAAGTGGTGTACTCAAACGGTGCACGTCAGTTCAAGCCTATTTTCCTTAACTCTCTTGTACTTGTGTTTTAACTTGTGATTCACTCACTTATTATTAGCACTTCTAATCACACACTTTCTCCTATCTAATACTCACTCTTATCCACTAAATTTAGTACACACTCCTTACTAATTAATCACACTATCAAAATACGCAAAAACCCTAGTTTACCCTAACTATAAAACAAAAGGTAAAACTCTCGATTCTATTATTTATTGCAACTATTGAGGGAGTAATTTAGTGGTAAAGAAGTTATAAATTAACTTATTTAAAATAAAAGAAAATTTTAAAGAAAATATGAAGAATTTTGCAAGTCCTTACACTCTTTCCCCCTTAAAAGAATTTCGATCTCGAAATTCATACCTTTATTCGTAAATAGCTCAGGGTACTTCTCTTGCATGTCTGCATTAAAACTGCATTTTTTTTTTAACAATATTGTCAATCGTTTAAGTAACTTGATAACATGCTTTTTTCCTGTCAAGATTTTGTTCTTCATTTGTTTCAATTCTTGTTGTTTTACCATGCTTTATTCATATATTAATAATATATGTGATCCAAAAAATTCTCGATGTTTATAAGAAACTTGCTTCCAATTTGTTTAAAATGGTATAAAACAATGGTAGTTTTTGTGTTTGCCCTTCATTGGATTTGAAAGCTGTAACGTATCAGTAGAATTTTTTTACTCGGTAACTTGATAGGATTGTCTTGATCATCAAATGAAAACAGTAATAGTTGTACTCAACATACACGTTTTCTTGATTGTCTTGATCATCAAATGCAAACTGCCATCGTTGTATTGCTACATATCAGATTTTCTTCAAAGTGAGGAAGTAAATCCCAGTTCCTGCCTTTCTGATCTGATGCTTTTATGAAATCTATTGTTTCTCATAGAGGAAAATTGAAATAATATGCTATCTGATACAACTAGAAAGATACACAGAAAACTAAAGACAACTTTTGATTACGCAAGCGAAGTATTGTTCATGGTTGGTTAAGATAAACGCTTAGCATGAATTACTAATGTTGAAGCCAAATAACCTTAGGGAATGAGGTCAGGGATTTTTTTTTTCCCATTAAAAATGAATGATTAAGATGAAGAAAGAAGAAGAGAAAATGAATTCTGAAATTTTGACCTATTATTGACTCTCAATTCTGTGGTTGTATTATTGTAGCTTGATGTATGTCATTTCTTTTCCTTGATCTGATATGTAAGAGATAAGAATATTGTAAGAAAACAATATGAATAATTATGCTAGAATGCTGCGGATGGCAGTTTATTATTGTCTAAGAAATGTCTGACGATCTGAAGGGCTTGCTTGGGTTTGAATGTGGGAACCTGATGACCAGCTCCTCTAACTGTGACAAACGTCAACCCATCGTACTGCACTGTCCATCCACCAACCTTTGACATGGCAAATTTATAGAAGAATGCAAATTGTATTAACAAGAACAAGATCAACAATTCAAGAAATGTACCTCGAAAATTTTAGAAGAAAGACGAAAAAGATGACTCAATTACCTGCTTATGGAAAGTATACCAAGGAGTCCAATCTTGGGTGATTTTTAAACCAAACTTTTTCAGAGTATACCTTGTTGATGTTACTGGAATTCTTGCGTCAGTATCTCCACTGTGTTACAAAGACGAATAAAATGGAGAACTATCTTAGGCTTGTCTTCTAAGGGCAGTTTAGGATGCCAACAAAATAACCAGGCATTGCTTATCATAATTACCCAAAACATTGTCAGGCAAAAGAACCAAAAGAAAACATTGTTAATTACCTAAAAACCCATACTCGTAGACCACCATCAATGAGTTTCTTAATGATGGGAAGTATTGAAACTGGGGCATCACTCCAGAATGTGATATTATCACTGCATACACCAAAAAACATTTCAAGATTATTCGTGCTTTTTATATTACGACATATATAAACGTTGATAAGCAGAGGATACTAGAAATAGAAAGGATAATTTCTAACATAAATTACTAGGGAAATGTTGGCATTGAGCCATCGTTTAGTTAATGCTCGGTAAACATTAAAAAAAATTGCACATATAATCTGTACCTGCAGTGTGTCCATTTATAGGGGATTTTAGTTACATTTGCATGGAGAGATTTTTGAACATCTGGCCTGTTCAGATATAACTCTGTGTAGTCTGATGCACAAGGGTCATAACCTGCTGGTTTCCTGTGCCATCCATCCTAGAAATATAGAGGAACCATTAAGCTAAACATTATCTGCAGCTTGACTGATTTTAATTTGTTCACATTGTTTAAGGTCACACAAATATGACTTCACAATTGCAAGATATCATAGAAGCTAAACATAGCACCACTAACATTAATCTGCAACAACTTTGTTTGTTAGCTTCAAAACCAATAAACTCAGATGTAATTGGTTTCTTGAGTATTTATGTTCGACAAAAATTGCAGATTTGAACATTAGCTTGAGCATTTTCTGGATGTAATTAAGTCACTGTTCAAGAGCCTAATTTTTTCCACAACCGAAGTTTAAGGTAACAATTGTACCAAATGGTTAAAGCTAGAATTTTAGGTACTTAATTATGCATGGTTTTGAGTAAAAATTTTAGGCAACTATCAAGTCTCTAATCAAAGGGGAATTAGTACAATGGATGAGAAACAGTGACTCACAATCTGGGAAAATAACTTGGGAGCAGCTCCTCGGACCACAGGAAGTTTTCTGGTGCTAGTGGAGTTGCTTTTAACGCAGGTTGGAGCATATAAGCTGTACATATCTATGATCTTGTAGACATCAAAGTACTTACCAAGTGCATCGTTGCAGTCTTTCGGCAGATGTTCTATGCTAAAGTTGCATTTACCCTTAATCTCATTGTACAGTTGATCAGATATTACAGCATGATCATATGCATAATCAATCAATCCTCTTTGATCCGTTTCATCATCCAACAGTGCATTCCCTACCTGCAATCGTGTAAATTTTTATATGTACAGAAAAAGCAGTACGGTCTCTAATCAAATGGCAAGAAAGAAAAGGTGTTAGTTGATTTGACTCACAATGATCTTGTACCTAGAAAATTGTGCAAGCAGTGAAAACTTATGTTAGGCTACTAAATCCTGCCGACAGGATTATCTAGTGCATAATAAAGAGTAGAACATGGGTGCAGCAGGATAAAGTGAAGATTCCAAGTAGCATAGCTGAAAAGCATATCATTCAAAGTCATCAGGAGTTCAGAAATTTCACAAATTATTAGTTGTGGATTTGCAAGGGATAAATTTTATGAGTTGTGTTTGGAAATAGGAACCTAATTGCTATTCATTGTTTTTTCCCCCCAACGGGTGCAAGTTGCAACTGTTAAGAACTTAAGATTTTAATGGACCAACCTATGATTTTCCTGTACTGGTTTGTCCCCTCTTCACTTATCCCATCTCACTTCCTCTCCCCTATAATTTCCTTCTGTTCAAACGAAAAACTTTTCTGTTTCCTTTGTTTTTGTTGTGAAAAAATTTGAATGTTTTGGCTCCGTTATTACATGCGTTAAGGTATATATTGCCAAGATCATAAATAGCTTACAAAGATATGTTCAAACATAATAACTGATAACATGTACTGGACTCAAACTAAATTTCTAATCCTCTTTCCAATATTCTCTAACATGTGTTTGTCTCTTTCTGGATTTGGAGACTTATGTTTAGATACTTAGACGTGCTAAAGCAATGAAAAAAAAAGGTGATAAAGCAAAGATCCACTTTCGAATGTTAATAACGATTGGTCGAAACTCCCATCAAACCAAAGATGAGAAGCAATCAAAAAGTTAAATTAGCAAAGCATAGAAGGTAAAATTTTCAAATGATTTAAAAAATAAAATAAAATCCTTAATGATAGGAGAACTTACCATTAAACCTTTAAAGTTGATACAGCTTTTCTTGGAGACCTTTTTGTTATTATCGTGGATGAGCTCTGACAGCTGGGGAACGTAATGGCCTAAAAGTTGAAATAATAATAAAAAAAAAAGTGACATGACAAATTAGGAACCCGGGAAACAAATTTAGGGAAAGGTATATCCTCTTTTTCTTTTTTTAATTTACTTTTTATGAGACTTTTTGTGATTAGACATGATTTTGTGGTGTATTTTAGCACAAAACTAATTGGAGGATTTAACTATTCAAGGAACTTCGAATTTAGATTAAAAAAAGGAAAAAAAAAAAAAGATATTTAAAACACTTGTAAATTTTGGCAATCTCTTTGCTTGCAACAAGTTTTTAGCTTGAAAAATATAAAGTTATTATGTGTCAATTAAATACTAAACCAAAGGACAAAAATTTGTTTGCATGTAATTAACAAGTATGCTCAAATTTTAAACACCTTTTAATCCCCAGTGATTTGATGCTTTAATATATAATTTTTTACACTAATAGTTATAAATGTATGTCACCTGTACAAAAAATGAATTTTAAATTTGAAATTGAATTATGTAATATGCATTTACACCTACTCATGTATACACTGACAGTATATAAAAAATTACCCAATTTAAAATCTACACTCTAGCCATCAGTGCTCTAAAGTAAAATTATTAACTTGTATGTTAAAATTGACTGCCAATACCTGGTATTTTTAGGTAATGATTGTTAGTTTTAGTAAAAATATTTATAGTTTCACGTTAACCTAAAGTATATGAGGCTAAAATACAGATTTTGAAACTATATGCCGTGGCTATAAACCACAAGGGACAAAGCTCTTACCTGCATAACTTTCCCCAGCGATGTAGAAGTCATGGGATTTAAATTGTGGAAATCTTTTAAACCAGTTAACCAAAAAAATGTAGGAATCTTGAGCTGATACAAAAGAAAGATTTGTCAGCGAACAACTATTTAAGAATAAAATGCAATTTCCTGAATTAAGATGCAATAAAAGGTACCTGTGATAGTATCACCAAGCTCCTTGATATCATTACTAGTGTTTGTGTACGAAAATCCCACTCCAACAGGGGATTCCAGAAAGAGCAAATTTGCCACTGCACAAAGTAAACAATGAAAATAAGGATAAACTAAATAGTTTTTCTTTTAAATTTGTATTATTAAGGTAAAGATTAATGCATGAATTTAGCGTTTTTTTTTTTTTTTTTGCAAATTTTTGTGTAAAAATGTACACAATTTAGGGAATGGATTATAATGTCAGAGCTTCATTTTGGGCTTACTCCATTTAATAAGAATCCAACTAAATAATGAAACAAATACCAAAAAAACCATATATTTAATTAATGAATCTTTTTGCATACCTCGATTCCAAGAATTCTTGTTCAACTTGAGCTCTGGTTTGCCTTTCTGGCTCAAAAATGGACCTAGCTCCTCTGCTTCACCATATCCAATTGATGAACACCCAGGACCTGAGGGGATCAAATAAATGGTACCCAGGTCATGGGATTAAAAATATATTTGTATGATTAATTTTCGAAACATTGATATAAACAGAATTCTGATTTGCAATATCTTGAACTCCAGTTACAAGAAATTCTAAACTGAAAAATTCTTGAAACATTCAAACAATTAATGCTACTTGTTTTGATTTTTTATGATTTGAATTGTTCTCGTGTGTGTGCATTTTCTCTACGCGTGAATCATGATAGCGAATATGTACTTTTTAAAGTTCTTTCCCTCAATTTCTATGGATTCAGAATCCCACGATCTATGTTTTCAAAATTCAATTTCATGGTTTGTCCAAAAAAATAATTTTCCCAAAAATAACTAAAATATCTAGAAATCTTTTCTACAACAGGATCAGAATTTAAATAAGAAAACTCTATTGAGAAACTTTTATTCCAGTGATTTTATAAATTTCATAATTCGGAAATTGTAGTATTGACATTGAAGTATCCAACAAGATCCTCTACACATTGTAGAATTTGCAACAAATTAATGTATTGTGCACGCCAACCACATCTATTGTGCACACGTATTATGCAGCTAACTTTATCCTTGCAATTTGCAAATATTGTACTATCCATATTTTGTTAATGAAATCCACAAATATCAGGTCTTCCATATACACGTAGAACACCAAAGGGATAGGATTTTGATTGTAATTAGCTTGTGACCCAAATGTAATACATCTTTATTGACAATTATAAATTAACTTATGAAATTCTTTTCGTAAAAGTCAAATGTTCATGATCAATGAATGACTTATGTGATTTGCGGCGCAAATGGAGCAAAACATTTGTATGAAAAGAAATAGATCAGAGTTTGATTAATCATGAACCGGTCATTTGCATTAAAGAAATGGTTTTTATGGGTTTGACTCGATTGAGCATTCAGTAGAAGAAGATTTCTTTACTGAATTTCCGAGATTTTAGCTATGAATTTTCAAACAAACATGGATGGGCACCATATTTGCTTGAGATGTACAATGACCTGCTCAAGTGCACCAAAATGTATAGATGAAGGCATGGTGACACAAAGAGTTGGCAAGGCCCCAGCTAATCAGTCACAGAGGTGTTCCTTTTGGCTAAACTTCTAAAGTACTCTTTCGCCTTTACTTCTGCTTAAAGAAATTGAAAAGTTTGTAGCCGTTATTATTGTTATTTTGGAAAAGCTTATAATGATGTCATTGACCGTATTCAATATTCTTCAAGAGGAGAATTTCAGTTTTCCTTTTCCTTTTTATCCAAAGTATATATATTTGTTCGATTTGGACGAGTTCCCGTTTAAGAGAGGTTCATATATTAATTTTTGTGATCAACGTGAAATTCTTGAAGAATTTCAGTTTTCCTTTTCCTTTTTATTCAAAGTATATATATTTGTTCGATTTGGACGAGTTCCCGTTTAAGAGAGGTTCATATATTAATTTTTGTGATCAATGTGAAACAAATTCGAGAAAGTATCTAAATGTAGGAGATAATAAATGTGATTGTATGTATTTACACGGTAAGTTAGGTGCAATTTAGATATTTTAGCGAGTGGCCAATTCGGTAGGAAATTCCATATTTGTTATGCAAAAAACACAAAACTCTATGATTAAGAATAAAATTAATTGTATATTTAAATGTTGTAGTAGAAGTTGAATTGCATATTATGCATTTTTTTTGGTGAAATTTGTATCTTATGTTATCTACTGATTCTTTTGTTGCTTAATATATATATATATATATTTATGAGATCAAATATTTTCACCTAGGCAAAGATCTGAAGGGAAATTGAGTCGATATCAATATGAAATAATACTTAAGAGAAAGTGACCTGTTTGACCAAGTGTAGTGGATGAGGATGGACATTAATGGCATATTTATTGTCATAGATAGAGGTGGCAAGATGGGTGATTTGGGCGGGTTTGGGTTGGGTAAAATGGGTAATGGGTATAAGTGAGTCAACCCATTTATATCCATTTAATTAGATGGGTATAAATGGGTAAGTCAAAAAATGAGTTGGGTAACCCAATTATCCATTTATAACCCATTTATTCTAAATTTTTACAAGCTCATATAAATTCATTTTTAAACTAAATTATCAATTTATACCATTTTACACCCATCATTAATTTATATAAATTCATTTTTTTTCCCATGGTTAAGAAGCTTTTTTTTTTTTTTTTTTTTGTCAAAGTTAAGAAGCATTTGGTTAAGTAGAAAAGACGAAATGAAGGGAAGGAAATGGGTGATTTGACGGGGTTAATTGTCGGTCAAAGAAAAAGTCTGGAAGTTGGGGTTGGGTGAGGTGGTGCCAGCTCTTTTTCACCCCGAGAAATACAAAAGGCTTGGGAATGTAAGTTAAATGGGTTAAATGGGTTAGATGGGTTACCCAATTATACCCATTTATTAAATGGGTATAATTGGGTAACCCATTTATTAAATGGGTATAATTGGGTAACCCATTTATATCCATATATAAAAATTTAATATACCCATATTCAAGTATTAATGGACGGGTATGGGTAAAATTAATTAAATGACTCATAGATAGCCTATTCGAAACAAATTTAAAATATATTCATTTATTTCCCAAAAGGGAGAGCGAGTTGTAACAGTCGAGACTGCCAATATTGGTCCAATCTCCCACGTTCAATGGTGGAGTCAAAATAAAGTGTGAAGAGAAACAATAATCTAAATGAAGAGACAGCAGTGAAACTGTGAAACCCCATAAAAATTAAAAAAAAAAAAAGAGAAACAATAAACTATTAAGTGCCAATTGCTTGGATAAAATGGTCTGTTTAAGATATATTTCATGTGCTATATTTTTAAAGATATAAGATTAATCAGAAAAAGTAAATAAATACAAGAGACAGTAGGTAAAATTAAATAGGGAAAGTATATAAATGCCTGGTAGAGTAATAATTATTAATACGTGTATATATATAGTAGGTTAGGTGAATGTTAGATGTGTTAACGAATGCCTTAAGGGCACTCATTAGAAAAATCCAAGGTAAAATTCTAAAAAAATGTAATCACAAACTTATATAGTTACTAAATATGCAAATTCATTCCCTAAAATCTTGGGTGACATATCAATTAAGTCCAAATTTGGCCCTTTTTTTTTTAAGCACAAATTTGGCCCTTGTTGAATCATATGGAAACTTTTGAAATGAATGTAAATTTTAATATTCTTTGATATTTGAGTATAATGCTTTTAACGAATCGAACTGTTTGCGAACGTATTTGTGTTCCACTCTTTCGAATTCGAAAAAAGGTCAATCATTTAATAAACAAATTGAGTTCAACTACAATATTAGGCTCATTTAATAATCGAGTCGAACATGAATCTATTCGTGAACTATTCCATACATATAATTATGAAAATAAATATAAATATAAATGCATTTAATATTATTAAATATATGTATTATATTTTGCTAAAAAATAATTGTACATAAGTTAGCATTATTTATTTTTTTAAATCAATAAATACAATTAAATTTATTCTAAAAAATGTATTATTTATTAAAAATATAATTAGATTATCTTCAAAATCAAATTTGAACTGAAATCCGGCTCATATAGTTTAACAAATCAAGTTCGAGCTCGAACTTGAATATTTATACAAATAAACAAATCGAATTTGAATAACATTATAATTCATTAATATTCGAATCGAACTCGAACCCTATTCATATAATATACGAACAGAGTTCGAAAACCAAGTATTCCACTTGATTCAGCTCATTAAAGCCTCTATTTGAGGTATCTTGTATCTCATGATTAAAGGAATTTTCTAATTGCCCAATTCCCTTGGGACAATTGTTTTGGTTCATTCATGGGCTGTCGCTAACGTACCATTACGAGTGAGATACAAGGCCTTGTTTCATCATCGCGTACCAAAGGCGACCAATCACAAATTGTGGATCATTTGAAAAGATAATAGTTGACCAAAAGTAGCATATACACTCTACGGAGACAATATCATTGATTG
Source organism: Coffea arabica (assembly GCF_036785885.1). Taxonomy (NCBI): domain Eukaryota; kingdom Viridiplantae; phylum Streptophyta; class Magnoliopsida; order Gentianales; family Rubiaceae; genus Coffea; species Coffea arabica. The sequence continues at coordinate 38,357,665 of NC_092331.1, read as the reverse complement.
CAATTTGCTGTGACAAAATGACTACAAGTGATATCAAATTGCTGCCAATGTTAGAAGAAGAAAAAGGAAATTATTAATTGGGTGAAATGCAGGTATAACCTTTTAAATAAATCTAATATGATCCCCATAATTTTAAAAATCCAGTTAATAACTTTTGCGGTTGATTCCCAGAAATTAGAGGTCATAAGTTTAAATTTCCTCTCTCCCCCACTCCACCAGCCAGAAAAAAAAAAGGTAAAAAACAAAAACAGAATGTGACCTAATGAAACATAACATAATAACCTCAAATAGACAGAAACATGTACATAAATCAAGACAACCCTGATTGACAGAATTGCAAATGTAGAAAGGATTAGTTCTCAGAATTACCTCCATTAAGCCATAACAGAAGAGGTTTCTTTTCAGGATTTCTGGTGGCTTCAAAAAACCAATAGAACAGTGCTCTTCCATGAGTTTCATTCACAGTGATGTATCCTGCATACTGCTTGAAATGCACCCATGGCTGGCCAGGGAGTTGAACCACCCGGTCGCCCGCCTGCTGCTGTAACACATCATGGCTGAGTTCTGTGGCAGCAAATTCTGCTGCTGCCAAACCAGGAGTCAGCAGCAGCACAAGAAGAAGAAGAGGAGAATGATTGGAAATTTGCTTAGACAAAAACATCTTTTTCTAAGCCAACTTTTTGGACTAGAGCTAGTTGTAGGACTACTATCCTGTCTATTCTTTGTAGTGCTTTTTGATGGACCATTGGCTATGTGGTTTTGTATTTATATCTGACAAGTAATTGAAGGACAGATAAGAATTATCTGTATTGTCTCTGTTTATTCATCTGCTTATCCAAAAAATATAAAAAATAATTTTGGGTCTGTCAAATAGATGCCCACTAGGCACCATTAAAATATATCTTAATTTGAAAATGTAAAATTAATTAAGGGAAGTAAATAAATATAAGGGATGGTAGGTAAAATTAAATAGAAAAAATATATAAATGAAAGGAAGACTAATAATTGCTAGTATGCGTGTATATATATTAGATTAGGTGATTTTTATGCGTGTTAACAGATGAGCACCTGTTGGAAAAATCTATAAATTAAAGAAGTAAAAAAAGTAAAATAAAATTAGTGCAGAGAATTCACTTTTCAGTTTTCATTCCCTGGCATTTTGGAAGCTTGTGCTTTCAGCAGCAGAAGATTTGTCACATCACACCTAGGTTTGGTAGCTAAAATAATTGCAATAATTGCCAAGTTTGGACTTTTAAAAGCTTAAACTCGACTATTAAGACCCCCTTTAAGCTATTGATACAGAAAGGTTTTGCCAAGCAATGAACAGAAAAAAATAAAGAAAAAGGTAATTATCTGTTTGGTCAATTGCTTTACAATGAAAAGTTTGACAAGTTTTCTTGGGATCCACTGGATCTTTATAATTGAAATATGTGATATGTATTTTTCTTGCCAATTATATGCTTAAATTTTTAAGCAAAACATTTAGTTCACCATTCAACAATGAATTTAGTTCGAAGATATGATTTCCAAAAAGGACCATAGAATCTCCTCTAAAATAGGACATAAACCTTTAAAATAGAAAGGTATTTAGAATTTAAATATACCTAACTTTCTATTTTTAAGTCATTTACACGTTAATATTAAGGATATATAAATTACGAGTTTCGGAAATCTAATTGTATAGGTAATAAGGGAAATTAAGAGCAGCCCCAAGTGCTCCATAGTTGGTCAATTTAGAAATATGTGTTATATGTCGTAAATTTAGAAATATGTGTTATCTGTTGCAACTTCAAATGGTCTGTATCCTTGACCATGAATTCCTCTAGTTGGAGCACTATGAAGTGTTGACTAGTCAGCATACTCAACAATAGACCATACTTCAAAACCACTTTATTCATATTCCTTATATAATTTAGGTCAGCAATTTGTATGCAGACATTTTCAGGTAAATATAAGTATTTTTTTGGCTAAATCCATTTACATTCTTTAACTATACCTCAATTTTCACTTTGATCTTTGTATTATAAATTGGATATATGTGTGGTATATCCTTGTGTATACACCAAAAACTTAAAATTTCTTTAAATATTGAGGATTATTTCCTCTATTTTTCTTTAATAGACATCATAATATATAAAGAATTTTTCTAAATAACACTATAATAGTCCAAATACATATTTGTTTATAGTGCGCACAGTCACATTTATTTCCCTTACTTTTATAAACTTTGTTGATTTATGACCAATGTACAAAGATATTAGCATTTGGGCACACTTCACTGCTGCCGAATGCCTTGACAACTCATAAATCGTAGACAAAATTGTCAACAACATGCACCATTGCTGACCTTACTCATGCTCAGGAATTGAAAGTGAAATGATTGGATTCTCCCATTTGACGTAACTTTGTGTACTCTGCACGTTCTAGATGCTTCCCGCGTGCGGTAGAGTTTGACTACATGTTACGTGGACTACATAATAGTTCTTCTATACTATATTGAAAGTGATGGTATAATCGGAATGGTTAAGGTTGTGTTTGGATTGCATTTTCCGTCATTTTTCATGGAAAAATTACTGTAGCGATTTGATATATGTGAGGGAAAAAGGTGATAGGGAAATGTGATCACGAAAAACGACAATATTTTTCGACGGAAACAAGCAATCCAAGCATGGCCTTATACTTTTTCTTAAAAATAATTTATTTTTAAGAAAAAGTGTAAAATACGGTTATTTTAGTAGGAGTAGGAGATAAGAAGCGTGGAGCAAAAAATGAAATATCAATCTACAGCTTCTAATTCTTGAAATTTCAAATCATTAGATCATAAACCAAAACCTTATCAAAAGTTCACACCTTTAAATCTTGAATGTAAAAATAACGATACACTGTTCAAAATTTTGAAAACTTAAATCTTAAAATAGTAAAAATTTATTTATTCTCAAACGCACATAGAATGTATCACACAAGATAGTGTCAATAATTTAAATATATTTAGCTTATTGTTTTAGCCACTTATGCATTAGCAATAAAAATTGTCTCATCAGAGCCTGAGAGTTTTTATTGTATTAAGTAATTGACTAAATGAAGAGCAGCCCGCAGTTTTTAATTTGTGCTAAAAAGTGCGAGAATTTAAATATAATTAACCTCTAAAATTTGCTTCATTACCACTTTCATCTTCATTCTCCAATTCATAAATCCTATGAGAATTAAAATATAATTAACCTCTAAAATCAAACATTAAACCTATAAAATTATACAAGCAATGTAATAGACATAGTACCCTATTATTTAGTCATTCATGTTTTAATAGTAAAGACATTGGACCCGGAGTTTCGAACAGAAGAGGAGCCCAAGTGTTTATAAGTAGGCAAATTTATAAATACATGTTATCTCCCATAACTTCTAGTGTAAAGTGTAAACTACCTAAAGAACCCCAAAACTATTTCAATTACCAGCTTTCAACCCCTCATCTATTTCAAATCCCAAATTGCCCCCTCAATAATAAAGAAGCATCAAATTTTGATTCTTCAATCCATTTTTACCGTTAGATCAGTTAAATTTTGTTCCTATTCCCATCAAATTTAAAGGTGAAGATGGACACAAGAATCAAAATTTGACACTTTTTATTGTTGCAGAGCCTATTTTAAAGTTTAAATAGATGAGAGACCAAATGTGAATAATTCGAATAGTTTAGGGACTCCAATGTAATTAATCCTAACTATACACACACATATATACATATATATACATACATACATATATACACATCCTTAAATATGGAATCTCGTAGTTTGAAAACTTTGAAGTGTTGACTAGTTAGCATATTCAGCGCTCAAAGACGTGGATTAATGAATGGGTGACAATGTGAATTTAGACTGTTTGAGGGCAATATAAGCACTAAAGAAAGGAATAAAAATTTATTTTCTCTTCTCAGAAAGAAGAAATCAATCAAGAGTCCTAATCCGAAAGTGCTTGCGTAAACCTTCAACATTCCTTTGGAGAGAAAAAAGCTGCTTGGTGCCTTGGTTGAAACTCAAAACACTGGCGGCAACTTGGACTTCCATCCAAGCACGTGCACTTAGAGTAGATTCTTGGATAAATTCCTGGTGTTCAGTCTGAATGTTCATATATTTTCTGAATTTGGTTTGTGTTTTAAATTCATGACCAAAGAGGAAACTCCATTTAGAATTTCTTACCAGGTATCAAGGAGATACCCACCACTTTTTAAAATTTTTTTTCTACCAAGGGAGGGGCGGTATTGATTCCCTTTTTTATTTTTAATTTTCTTTTAACAACAGAATGGCGAGACTTAAGAAACATGGAGCAGACAGGGGATTATCTCTAAATTCTATGGTTTGTAACTATAGTCACCTGCCTTCTCGGCAGATACCCAAACATTTGTTAATAAATTTAATTTAAACAAGGGACAGTTTGAAAAGATTAATCAATTACCAAGATAGCCTAATTTTTTAATTTGAGAAAAAAACAATCCACAGTCGAAATGCATCTTGTATATGAGTTTTTACACAATGTGTGTGTCCAACATTTAAAAGATGTTTGGAATGATTCACTTTGTTAAACAGACGGTATTGTAATTAATTCAAATAGACTTACCCGTTCCGGGATATAATTGTACTTGCCCATTGTTCATATAATTTAGAATAAATTACCTTTTGTTTCGTTGCAGTTTGGTGCTTTACAACAAAATCTTTCTGTGAATGGACAAGTTTTTCCTTATATGCAAAAAGTATTTTCATATGATTCCATAAGTTTTTTTTTAAAACTATTGGAAAAGATGGCCAATGGCTGGCGTTCTTCCTTTCTACTTAAACATTCTATCCCTAATTTTCTCTTTTGAACTTTCAGAACAATTTATGTCTTTTCGTTTGGCAACCCATGAGGATCGCAAACCCCATACTGGGGGAAATTTTATTTTTATTTTCATTTCTTGAAAAAAGAGGAAAAAAAGGAAAAAACAGAAAAGAAGAAAAATCCCAATTAAAACAAAATTTGGGGCAAACTTTTTTAGTTCGCATCAGCTCAACATAGGGGCAAATTTTAAAATCATTCAGTCTCAGGATAATTCCAAGGCTCTTGCAAAATTTGCTTTTAAGCCCTAACATTTCTTATACTCCTACAAGATCTCGTTACGAAAGCCAAAGTGTTACTGAACTTTGCCTTTTGTAGTAATTTTGAGAAAAAGTTTCTTAGTCAAATGGCAAATGATGCAAATACATCTTTCTTAAATCTTGCAAGAGAAGAATTGTCTCACTAATGCTATTAGTTTTTTTTTTAACATGCCTGGCTTGGTGAACTTTGTGGCTACACTATTCATCTTATTATATGGTTTCATTCATCTCCCAAGGTAAAAATCAGGAAGAACACCTTTATTAAATAAAAAGAAAAAAGGAAAAAGAAGAAAAATGAAAAATAAAAAAGAAAAAGAAAAAAAAGGGAAAAAAAGAGAAAAAGAAAAGGGGTAGGAGTGATCTTGTTCAAAACCTAAAAGGGCGTTAAATTAGTACTTTTGAAATACAAAACTCACAAGCAAAAGTCAAGATGTCAAAATTTGGAAAGCTAATTTGAGAAGTATTAATGAGATTTTTACTTCACACCAATTTTTAAAAACTTAAATACCCCATTTTCTACAAGTATACAGATCGTTTATCGATCATAGGGGATATTACGTATCGATCCCATAGAAAAAATTGTCAATTAGTGATCGTTTTCAAACTCATTTATTATTTAGACAACCACAAATTAAAGCAACTAAATCTAAGCTATAATCATGAAATTAAATGAAGTGAAAATGACAATAAAAGCTCCTAGGGTTATGAAATTCCTTACTACTCTTACAAGTGAAATTATGGTTAATTTAATGTTATTATTTTCACTAAGCATGACATAATTTTCTTATACGTGTGAAACCTATTCTCATAGTGAATCAACTATCCTCGTAATTAAACCACACCTACTTTCATGGTTATGAAATGAATTACAAATTCATTTCTTCTATGAAACTACATGGAACAATACCACCAAAACTACAAAGGTGCATCTCTACTCTCGTAAATGTACTTCTCAGGTTTTGCATTTAGTGTTAAATTCCAATTTTCATTGCAAATCTAATACTTTGAAATTATCACAATTAATGATCAGTTAAATATGATTAGACGAGAAAAGGTGCTAAATAACTTGTTCAAAATCATAGCATCCAATAACCAAGTAAACGTCACAAACAAAATATAGAAAGTTCATTCATAACTCTAGGTATAAACTTTAGCAACACATGAATTCTAAACTTGTATAATAACTAAACAATAGAATCCAATACAAAAGACAAAGAGTTTGAAAAGAAATGTAACCCTTGTCACATGAGTTCATCTCCTCCATCTTCTTCATCTTTGCCTAACTACACACAAAAGAGAATGACACACCACTTAAACTATCCCACTCTATCCTAAAAGTAAGAAATATAAAGACTACATTTTGAAGTGAAGAACCATCATCACCCCTCCAAGCTTAACTCCCAAATGAAACAACAAGCCTTGATAAATTTGTATTTTGCGTGTTTTTAGTGTATTTTACTATTTAGTTTTAGTGTGTTTTAGTCATTTTTATATCTACTTAACTAGGTTTCTAGTGAATTATGTATTTTGTGGTTTAAGTGTCAAAAATTGCATTTATATGGATTAAGGTGGTGAAAACTTCATGTTTTTCTAGGATTTAATGATTCGATCATCAAATGGAATGAATTGAGAAGATATTTGGTTGATTATTGATGATTTGAAGTGATTTAAAGAGAATACGAAGTGTAATATGTTCATAAGATGAAATGCAATCAAGTTCTAAAGAAGAGAAGTTTGATAGTTTTGACACATTTTGATATTTCAGCTATATCTTGAGCTAAAAGTATCATATTGAGATTATTCTTAGCCATTTTGAAGATAAGACATAGATCCACATACCTTATGATGACATTGAAATCCAATTCATGAGTTTTCTTGGTCAAAAAGTCAAAATATAGTTGTGCATATTTGTTGTCAAAAGCTGAAATAAGGTATTGACCATGCAAGGGGTATTGTGGCCATTTCTCAACCTACAAAGCTCCCAGTGAGATGATTCTTGATACATTGGAAATCTAATTCAAAGCGCTATAACTTTTATGTTTTGCACAAGAGCTAATTTTACTTCCATCATCAAGAAAATTGCAATTGAAGTTGGACAAAAAATAGAGCAACACTGAAATTTGAAGCTGAAAGTGAAAACCTGCAAAAAAGGAAGATCCGTGAGGTGAAGGTCACGGATCTAGCCTCGCGGATCCTTGAATTGTGGCTGCAACTTGTTTTGGAACTTGCACTCTGTTCACACAAACTTTTTGACCAATTTGTCTACAAGAATTCTGGCTGAATATGAGCAAAAAAGCATAGAGATTTCAAGAAACACCTTTTGGTGATTTCAAGAGACAAAATTGCCAACTAGAAACAACTCACTTTGAGCTTTCATTCTCTATAAATAGGGCCTTTGTTGAGCTTATTTACATAACTTTAGAATGCTAGAAACTACCAAAAAAATGTAGTCTTAACTAGTTTTCTTAGTTCATTAGTTTAATAGTGTAGATTAGTATAGTTTGTTTCAGATAAGTCTTGTATGCAACTAGGCATAGATGAAGTTGAGAATGAAGATAGAGATTTTGAAACTCATGTAATAAGGGTGACATTTCTCCTATCACTTTGTTTCTTGTATTGATTCTAATGTTTGGTTATAATGCAAGTTTAGTTCTCGTTTTCATGTCTTTCATGTTTTGCTAGTTTTTATACCTAGGGAATGGATGAACTTCTATGATTGTTAAATGAAGTTTTCATAATTATTTAAGCTTATTTCTTGAGCATGTTATTTAACACTTTTGCTTATCTAATCATGATTAACTTAGATCCATTAGTTGTGATTATCTAAAGGTGTTATTTCATTAATAATTATTGTGATGTAACACTAGTTCATGGAAATGTTAAATCTAGGGAGTTAACTCACTAATGTAGGGTTACACCTAATTTTATATGTGAAATTGATGTAAAACCTGCTAGACTACCATATGATTTAAAAGTTAGAACGCTTACAGGTGACCAATGTTTGATCACTAGTACGGTTTATAAGAACTGTGAAATTTCGATTGGACAGCGAAAACTGTTAGGGGATCTGATAAGTTTAGCCATTAAGGGATATGATGTCATCTTAGGCATGGATTGGTTAGTTCAATATGATGCTCAGTTAGATTGCAAGAGGAAAGTGGTGGAATTTCGCATATCGAGAGAGGCAACCTTAAGGCTAGATGTGAGGGGTCGATTAGCCTCGCCTGTACTTATTTCGAAAATTTGGGTTAGAAAATTATTAAGTAAAGGAGTGCAGGGTTTTTTAACTTTTCTAATAAATACTCCGACAGATAAGGTGAAAATAGAAGACGTATCGGTAGTAAAGGAGTATTTGGATGTTTTTCCTGATGAACTAAAGTCGTTGTCTCCGGAGAGAGAGATAGAGTTTAAGATCAATTTGGTACCAGAGACAGCACCTATCTCCAAAACTCCATATCGAACGGCACCCGCTGAGTTTAAAGAATTGAAGTTACAGTTACAAGATTTATTAGAGCGACGGTTTATTCAAAAAAGTGGATCTCCCTGGGGAGCTCGAGTACTTTTCATTAAAAAGAAAGATAGAAGTTTAAAGTTATGTATAGACTACGGGAGTTTGAATGATGCCACGATTAAGAATAAATACCCTCTACCACATATTGATTAATTGCTTGATCAGTTGCAAGGAGTTGTGGTATTTTCTAAATTAGACCTCCGACAGGAGTACTATCAATTGCAAATTAAGAAGGAGGATGTACCAAAAACTACTTTTAATTCTTGATATGGACATTTTGAGTTTGCAGTAATGCCTTTTGAACTAACCAATGCCCCTGCAGCATTTTTGGATTTGATGCATCAGATTTTCAAAGCCTATTTGGATCAGTTTGTAGTCGTGTTTATTGATGATATCCTCATTTATTCTAAAACTTGGGAGGAGCATGAACAGCATTTGAGGTTCGTCTTGCAGACTTTGAGAGAACATCAGTTGTACGTCAAATTTAGTAAATGTGAATTTTGATTAGAGAACTAGGGAGGGATAACCCGCGCGACGCGCGAAAATTTGGTGCTTGTGATTCAAGATAATTAATAATTATTGTTTAATATTTTGTAGTATAGGAACTGAAGTATGATGATTTTATCATGTGATTTTAATAGAAAAATCATAAGTTATATAGTGAGTTAATAAAAATAATGTGCAAAGAGACATCCTTATCGTTATACTATTTAAGAATCCGTTGTGATCAAAGGTTATGTTTGAATTTCAACTGTAAAGATAAGGGTAGTTTGAAAATGTAAGAATGTCTGAAGTGCAATTGAAAAGTATCCAAAGGTCTCTTCTAAAACTTATCCAAGATGATAAAACATTTTAAAGTATCAATTGGACCCTTCATCTCTCGAATCTATCTATGTTCATGAAAGATCCCTCAAGCAATAATTCTGATTTCTCCCTCGACTTAAGCTCAACCTGAATTATCAAGTCAAGTTTATCCATCAATCAATTTGCATCCAATCTAGTCTAAAATAATTTTATCTTTGACTAACTATTTATATAATTTGGTAGGCATAATACGACTTAATCACATGTTTCTTACAGAGATAATAATGCCCAAAAATGATAGATAGATAAGAAACTTAAGTGGTCTTTTTCAAAATTTTGTAGAAACTATTCAGATTTGGTGTTTTTTGCTAGGGGCATTTCTTTATAATCTCATAAATAAGTTCAAATCTGCATAATTGTAAAAGATCTGAATTGAAACTATCTTGATTATAAAAAATTGGTGCAAATAATATTTTCTAAATTTGAAATTGTAGAAAATGATAACTAAAATCAGAAGAAATTTCTCATATGAATTCGAATTGCAAACTATAGGTAGAAACTGCTTAATGATGTTTTTCAATGTTTACTTGTATAAGTATCCAATATAACATCTCTACTTAATTGACTCGTTTGAACTATGGATAATAGTTGCTTCAATCAAATCAAGAAACATTGTTTATCATTGTACAACATATAATTATGAGTAAATGAATTAATACAATGCAATCAAAATGGTGCTGTAACTAAAGCATTTAAACTCATCAAGTTCCACTACAAATTCTTTTAGATAGCATAAAAAAGTAAATTTTTTGTATTTGAAACTATATAAACAGTATAATACAAGAACGAGATCATAACATGGAAAGCAAATAGAGTGCAAATGACATCTTAGTACTATGTAGCATGATTAATTTTCTTTTTTAGTTTTAATGAAGAACAAAATTCTAAGTTAATAAATTTTACAATCATAAAATTCCCAATTAAAATAAACACAAGCTGAATTCCAAAGCATATTACATGAAAAAATAACTACTTGAACCATAACTGCTGGAATGTAGTCAACAGATCCATGGAGTCAAGAACAATAGGAGAAAGTTCATGAGAAATAACGTTATTTGACTTAAATAAAGAGATAATACCTTGGCCGAGGAGAAGATGATCAAATTATTTTTCTGATTATTTTAGAAAGTGACAACATTATCTCAAATTGTACTTTGACCAGAGACAGAATCTCTGGGATCTACTAAGGAAAACAATACAATTAGTCAGTTTTTGGAATTAGAAGTATCAAAAGGCAAACTATATGGAGTTCTTGAATAAACCAATCATCAAAAAAAAAAAACTACAATCGAAGAAGACAAACCCAAAGAACTCACCTCAATTTAAAGGAAAAGCTATGCATTCCACCAAATATTTAATAGCCATAATAAAATCAAAGAGGTGAAACTGAAATAGAAGAAAGGGTATCGGCTAAACATGGGGACATAAATATGATAATAATTGTTCAGATAATAATTAAGTTAATTAATTGTAATTAAAATCCAATCATGTAAACATCCAATTAATTCCTTAACGGACGAGAAAGGTTTCAGGAAATTGGAAGGCTTGGATGTTAGTATAATAAATGATTAAAAGGACTTTTATGTAATTCTATCAAAACACAAGCTTTATTCAGTTGTACTTGATACTCAGCTTGGCACCAAACATTGTAACATACCAAACCTGCCCCTAACCTTAAATGTCTGAGAGGTTATATAAGTAATTATAGTGAAATTAAAGCTATAATGACTTGTACTCAATGTTCTAATTATTCTTCAAACACTCTTACATTCCCAAAATAGTCTCACCCGTGCGGTTGAAATCTAGTTCTAAACTCGTTCTTATATAGTATAAGGAAATCTCTTTTTTAAGGCATGTAATTTCGAAAGATGGCATCACTGTAAATCCGACAAAAATAGAAACTGTCGCTGAGTGAAAATGGCTAGAAAATCCTACTGAGATCCTGATGAACTTGATCCCGATTTTTTTGATGCTTACAAAACAATTGGATAATACTAATATTTTTTTAATGAGAAAGCTTTTCAACTCTGAAGAAATTTGATTCAAAGAGCAATTGAAAAAAGAAAAAGGAAGTCGAAAGCTGTCGAACGCACACAATGGCAATACCGGACGTCCGATAGACAGGGCAAATACCGGACGATCATATCGGACGAATAACATCATCACCAGACATCCGAAAGAATTAAAATGACTTTTCAAACTTTTTGTCCGTTTTCAGATACAAGCATCGGAAGTATCGGACATCCGATACTCCCAACGGCTAGTTGTGTGAGGACCCGAAAATTTTCTTATTTATCGAATATTACAAGTTTACTTAAATGTTTATTTACTCATTTTCTCTGAATTATTTATTTCGACCATTTACAGATCCATTTATATGGAACAACGCCTCTTTTATATTTTAAAGCGTTTTGTTGGAAAATTCAATTTTCGAAATTTCGTTTAGTTCGGAATAATGAGTACACGTATTTCGAGGCTATACTTGAATAGGGAGTGTATTAATATTGGAGAATTAAGAATGATCAAGGGTAGATTAAGAAAGGTTAATTGAGGAATTAATACAAGATTCATGTGAAGACTCACAAAATTCATCTATTTTAAACTACTAATTCAAGCTCATTTAATTATTTATTTGGCCAATTGCCCTGAATATTATTGTTATTCTTGATTTTGATGATCACAAAAGCACTTTGAAATGTTTATCTAAGTCTCTTCAAATATCAACCAAAAGAATCAGGTACAAAGGTGTCAAGGAAAGAAAATCAACCAAAAGAAGAAGCAAAAGCAGGGCACTCATGTCGGACGTCCGAAAGGAAACTGTCGGACGTCCGAAAGGATGAAGAACATCAAGAAGGGAACTCCTTCGGACGCTCGTGAGGAAGCATCGGACGTCCGGGAGGATCGGACGCACTCTTCGGACGCATATCGATCGTGTTGGACGTCCGAAAAATTTCGTAAAGTTTTGACGACTCTTTGGACGACATTCGGACGCAGATGCTTTCGGATGATAAAATCCCATCGGACGTCCGAACGACAACTTGGTGAGTTTCGGACGATGGGATCGGATGATGATTAATCTGTCGGACGTCCGACAGCCCCAACGACTAGCTGACTCTTCATCTGCCTTCTATCCGTTGGAAGCATTAATGAAGCCCATTTTTGGTTCCCTTCAAATACAAACGATTTTGAACGAGAAAATAACTTTTGCATACTTTGACTACAAGATCTAAAGAGATATTTTAGCTAGAAAATAGTCTCCCAAGCAAGATTTGTTCTCCTAGTTGTGTGAAGTTCTTGTAAGCTCTTCTCTTGTGTTTGAAATTTTCAATAGTGTAGCTTTGTTGAGGGTTATCTGAGTGATAGTAAAACTTCCTAATTTGACTAAGTGAGGCTTGGGGCAAGGAGGAAGTGATCCCTCCATTGTACATTCAATTGATTATTGTTCATCAAAGAGAAGGTGTTCATCTTTGTGATTGGTTTTCAAGTTTGAGGAAAGCTTGGTAGACAATCGGTTTGATACTCTATCTTATTCTTTTTGTTTAATAAAATTCTCATTGCTTATATATATCTTTATTTCTGATCAACATTGTTCTATTCTTTAAAATTACTTGATTGATCTCTACTAGAAAAGAAGGTAAATTTTTATTAAGTAAAAAGTGCATAAACTCAATTAACTTTTTAATCAACCTAATTCACCCCCTCTTAGGTTGTCTTTGGGTCTTACAATTGGTATCAGAGATTGGTCTCCTAGAGATTAAGATCAAGCGGCTTGGAGTAAAGATGACAACTAATCATGCCATGTTTGTTGAGGGGCAATCTGTTACTAGGCCTCCCATGTTTAATGGTTCTAATTATGTTAGTTGGAAAGAAAGAATGATTATCTTTTTGCAATCCATTGATATTGAGTTATGGTTTATTGTGAATGAAGGACCGCATGATGCTAACATTCTTGATGCAGATACAGGTTTGTTTCGGCCTAAAACAAGAGTTGAGTTGAATGCTCAAGATAGAACCAATCTCACTTTGAATGCCAAAACCATGAATGTTCTTTATAGTGCCTTAGACTCAAATGAATCAATTAGAGTAAAAGAATGTAAATCTGCTAAAGAAATGTGGGATAAGCTAAGAGAAATTCATGAGGGTAGTGACAACGTGAGAGAACAGAAAAAGTCTATCTTGGTCACAAAGTATGAATCATTTAAAATAGAACCCCTTGAGAATATTGACAAAATGTATTGCAGGTTCAATGACTTGATCAAAGATCTCGAGGTGTTGGGCAAAGAGTACACCTTGGGAGAGAAAAACAGGAAAATTCTCAATGCATTGGGTAAAGAATGGGAAAGTAAAGTGACTGCAATAGAGGAGGCTAAGGATTTGAATTCTGTGCCTATTGAATCTCTAATTAACTCACTATCCTCTTATGAGTTGAAGTTAAAAACTAAAGTGCAGGAGAAAGAGGACGCGAGAGCTAAGAGAAACATAGCTCTGAAGGCAGCTCAAGGTGAAGATGATCCAGCTCAGTTGGATGATGAAGACTTGGATGGTGATGACAACGATCTTGCTCTCATCACAAAAAATTTCAAGAGAATCTTGAATAAAATGAAGTTTAGAAGGGGAGGACCTAGCAATCAATTCCAGAATCAGTCTTCAAACGCAACGAACAAAGGAAGACAAGAATTCAACAAGAAACAATTGGACAAATGCTACGAATGTGGACAGCCTGGACACTACGCAAACGAATGCTCCCTGAAGAAAAAGAAAGATGGAAAAGCTGATCGAAAGCCAAGGTTCAACAACTTCCAGATTACATGGAATGAATGTAACTCCGAAGGCGAAGTTGAAGAAGAAGAAGAATCAGCTCAAATGGCTTTCATGGCTATTGGAGATAATGAGGTAACTTCCATACACTCTCAATCTGATAGTGATGATGAAAATGATGATGATCTTGAATCCTTTGTTGAAAAATTACATAATGCCTTAAAGGAATCTTGTGATAAAAACAAGCAGCTAAAATAGAAAATTGTCTTTCTCATTCAAGAAAATGCAAGTCTTTTACAACAAAATAAACAACTAAAGGCTGACAATGAGTGCCTTGTAAGAGCCGGATTTGATGTTCAAAATGAACTTGATAGAAAGACAAGTGTTTGTGAAATGCTAAAGGAAAGACATGCTGATTTGAATAAAAGGATGGACAATTTGGATGAGACTTTAAAAGCTAGAAAACAAGATTATCTCAGAAAGAACATGTCAACCACCTTTCTTACCGCTCATGAAAGAACATTAGCACACAACAAAAATGCACATGATTTCACAACATATAGAAGGAGTGGATTGAGATTTATCAAACCATTACATGTTAAAGACTCTTCCATTATGTGTAGTTTTTGCTGTCAAAGAGGGCATTTGAAAGGAGATTGTTATGTGAAAAGAAATCTGAACAGAGGAATGAGATGCATGTGGTTAGTTAGACACAATTCTAACTATTGTGGACACCACACTTTTTACTAAGCAAGTGTTAAATGATCTTCTTATTGTGCAAATATATGTAGATGATATTATTTTTGGCGCTACTAATGAATATCTATGCAAGGATTTTTTCACTATTATGCAAAGTGAATTTGAAATGAGTATGATGGGAGAATTAAATTTCTTCCTTGGACTTCAAATACATAAAGCACTAGAGGGAATTTTTATAAATCAAGCAAAATACACCAAGGAATTGCTGAAAAATTTGGCATGGAGAACTCAAAGCAAGTTGAAACTCCAATGTGCACTTCTACAAAACTTGACAAAGATGAAGAAGGTAAACATGTTGATGAAAAGCACTATAAAGGTATGATTGGAAGCCTACTCTATTTAACCGCAAGTAGACCCGATATTATGTTTGTTATTTGCTTGTGTGCTAGATTTCAATCTTGTCCAAAAGAATCACATTTGAATGCTGTTAAAAGGATTTTAGGTATTTGAAAGGTACATTAGACTATGGTCTTTGGTATGCTAGATCTTGTGAATTTGCTCTATATGGATATTCGGATGCTGATTTTGGTGGTTATCGTGTGGATAGAAAAAGTACTAGTGAAACTTGTCACTTTCTTGGTAATTGCTTAGTTTCTTGGTTTAGCAAAAAATAAAATACAATTTCTTTGTCCACAACCGAAGCGGAATATATTGCCGCTAGTGCATGTTGTGCTCAACTTTTATGGATGAAGCAGATCTTGAATGATTTTGGATTGTTATATGACTGCATGCCTATATTCTGTGATAATACTAGTGCTATCAATTTGACCAAAAATCAATTCAGCATTCTAGGACAAAACATATAGATATAAAGCACCACTTTATTCGCGATCTTGTTCAAAAAGGTGAAGTTTGTGTGAATTATGTTTGTTCTAAAGATCAAATTGCTGATATTTTTACAAAAGCTTTGCCATTGGATCAATTCATTCATCTAAGATCAAAACTAGGGATAATCGAAAAATCATCTTAAATTTTTTTTTTCTGTTCAAAGCTTTTGGACGTCCGAAAGCAGATGAACGGACGTCCGATAATGTTCTTCAGCTATTTTCCTAGAAAGCACCTGTTCGGACGAAACTGGTGGACGCACGACTTCGTTCGGCCGTCCGACAGTGCAACGGTACACTTTTTAAAGTGACTTCCCTCCTCATTTGCTTCAGAACTCTCCTCTTCTCTTCTCACTCGGACGGAAACCTCTATCCTTCTCACACTCAATTCGTGCTTTTCTGAAGCACTTATTCCAAAATTGACTCAACCAAAAACTTCTCTTGATCATTGCGAGTTCAATTTTCGGATCTTTTCACCAAATCTCATCACATTTCGAAAGTTTCCAAATTTCCCTCAAAATCCTACTTTCTCATAACCGCTATGCTCAATCATTTTCAAGGCTTCTTTAACCCAAAATTCTTGTGTGATTCACTCCCATACTACTGTGTGCATCATTAGCATCATACATCTCACGCATTTCACACAATGGTGAAACTAAGAGGAGAAAAGGTGACTGCCGGACGCAAACACACATTCAGGGATGAAGATGCTGATTCTCCTAGGGCCAAAAGATCATCCAAACGTGTCAAAAAGGGAGCAGTAAAGGCTCAAATTTCCCAGCCTTCCGCTCAGCCAGAATCCGGACAAGGAACTTCTTCTCAACCGACCTCCAAATCAACCACTGTCTCCCCATTCTTTGATACTGCTGCCAAAGAAAAACATTCCTTGATAACCCAGAAAGGTTTCATTCCTCAACGAACCATAAATCTTTCTGAATTTCGCAAGATTGGTTTAGAGTCAATTCTTAATCTCTTTGAATTCCAGAAATGGTCACATATCATTTCCATGCCTAACGTTTATTACCCTGAAATACTATATCAATTCTTTGCCAATCTTAGGAAAGGCACTGATCACACTGAAATTATGTCCACGATAAATGGGGTAGATTTAGTGTTTGATCCTGAGATTGTGAATGCTATTTTAAATACTGTTATTGAACCAGGATGCAAAAGTAAAATTGCCAATTTCTTTTCTTATGAAGAGCATTCCACTGCTGATAATCACTTTGATAGTGCTAAGATGATGTCTTATTTTCAAAAGAAGTTTTCTGCCCCTGCTGATGCAAAACTGAATGACCTTGCCCCTGTGAATTTAATTGCTTTCTCAATCATTTCAAATTTGCTTGTACCTACTGATGGTCATAGGACAGATGCCAATAAAATGGAGCTGTATCTTTTTTATTGTTTTCGAGAAAAAATTCGCATTGACTTTGGATTTGTCATGTGCAAGTTTTTACTTCGCTTCACCACTGATTCTCGTAGAAAACTGTCTTATGAAAAATTTCTTCAGAAGATCTTTGAGTTTTACAAAGTACCCATCCTTGGTGTTTGTCCCAAAGAAACGTTTTCTTCTGCCTTTACTAAGGCTTATTTTGAGCGCAAGAATCTTGTCTTTAGAGATAATTTGTGGGCTTATAAGGGGGCTATGTCTAATGAACCTAGATCTAAGGCTGCACATGATCCCCTTCACACTCTATCCTCTGTTGCACTGACTTCTATTCATCCTAGGAAGACTGCCACTAAGGCATCTTCTTCTTCAAATTCTGAAGTGGTTGAGCTCTTTCGTGATCTTAAACAACATGTTCTACTTCTTGAATATGGTCTCATGCTCACCATGTCATCTGAGCAACAAGCAAACTTTCTGGATAAAAAGAGTCTTCTTTTTCCCCCACCTGTGGTTAAGGAAGTTCCTCATGGCAAAGAGCCACGCTCTAATGATCCAAGTTCATCAGCTCCTATTCGCTCCATGAGTCCTGCTCCCATCGATCTCACCTCTACTCCGGTGGCACCTCATGATCCTTCCACATCTGACAAAGGCAAGAAACCAGTTGGTGAACATGCTGAAGATGATGAAGACACTGAGGAGAAGGATCTCTCTCAGTATCTGCTTACTCGAAGGACGCCTGGGTCCACTTAGTTTACCATTTAGGATCTCTAGCCATATTAGGATCATTTGCATTCTGTTTGACTGTTTTCTATTTGCTAGGTGTTAGATGGTTGTCTTGATTTTTTTTGTTATTTTCTTGGATTCTGGTGCTTGTAATGTTCAAAATTGGATATGTGAATGTAATGGTGCTTGTAATGTTTTGTGATGCTCGTAAGCTATTTTGTTAAGAATGTTTAGTCCTTTTTTTATGTTACTGATTCTTGACATGTCTCTTTACTTTTGACTTTTGTGATGACAAAAAGGGGGAGAAAAGACATGAATTGACTGGATATGTGGATAAATCTGTGAAGTAGCCAAGTGAGGGGGAGTTTCTCAATTGTTAACTGTTTTTGGATAAATAAGTGAATAAATTGCTAAACTAAGTGAGGGGGAGTTTTTCAATTGCTTAACTATTTTTGGATGATTGAATAAATCTGTGAAGTAGCCAAGTGAGGGGGAGTTTTTCAATTTTTGTTCTTCGATTGACTAAGAAAGGGGGAGCCTATTTGTAATCATCAAATTTCATTTCAAATCATTGTTTTGTCATCATCAAAAAGGGGAAGAATGTTATTCTTTATTTTGATGATCACAAAAGCACTTCGAAATCCGAGTTCCGTAGCTTCCGTTATGACCCAAACAAAATCAATCGTCAGAACTGCCTTTGAATCTGGACAGTTCTGACGGGTACTTTGACACTCAAATTTCGTTCTGTTCTTAGTGGATTCAGGTCTTGGCCAAAACATCAAAGTTTTAGCCTTATGTCTCAGCTTTCTAATGCCTTTGGAATTTCCTGATTTGGATTTGTGAACTGGGAGTTATAGTCCAGAAAACATACCCTGTCCGTTACTTTGGAGTGCGAATTCCTGGAACGGTTTTCTGCACTTTCGACCCATCTCTGTTCAGATCCGGAGTTAGGGGTCTTCATGAAAGGTATAGAATTTTCTCTTAGCTTCGTAACGGTACCTCATTTACCTTGATCCGACACTCATAGCTTCGATTAGACTCAAAACAGTTTTGACGGCAAAATGGCTAGGCCGCCATTCCCATTTCCGTGTGCCGTTTCCGCACTTGCATGTGCCAATTTTGCCATTTTGCTTGTTTTAAGTATGTTAGTAGCCGTTTGTGATATATTGTGACACAATCTTCAATTTCAGACGTTGGTGAGCTAGGTGGAGCCGGTGGGGCCTACTAGCTACTCCTCGCGGCACGAATTTCATACTTTTGCTCTTTTGTTCGTTGTGTAAGTATTCAAGCCGCTCTTATGTGTTAGTTGCTTATGTGTTTTGATATGTATGAAAAGGGTACCTAGGCGAGGGTGTACTTTATCGCACTCGACCTAAACCCTAATTTACGCACACATTTGTATATGACATATGTATATGAATCATTTTGGAACTAAACCCCTTGAGCTTGTGGCTCGGGGTGACTTTTGAATAATTATGTGAAGTTTGTGAGTTTGGGGTTGATCCTCCGACCGAGATGGACTATTCGAGCCGGTCAGGGCTTGGTCGAAGCCAGTCCAACTTAGTCTGAGGTCACCAAGTTTGTGAATCCGGTTCACCGAGAATGTGGACCAAGTTTGTGACCCGAGCTTGTGATTCAAGCTCAAGTTTGTGATTTCGTTCGCCCGGGCAAGTTTGTGAGGTGACTGGCCAGTGAGGGTGATAAGGTGTTCGGTGGGTGTACAAGTGAAGTTTCTACGGACCTTATTTAGGGTCGACGGAGTGTCGACAGGAGATCACGCATGGCAAATGACTGTGCTTTGGAGCCACCTGTATCCTTATTATGTGATGTTACTTTTCTGCTTTTGCTTTACTCTTACTGTGCAATTGTTGTTACGTGAGATTTACGCTTTTGCCCCTGTTTACTTACTAAGCATATATCTTACCCCTTTCCTTTTGTTTTCCTTAGCAGGGGCCGACGCGGGGACTTTTGACACATACACTAGTATAGTTAGGTTTGATTGTAACAGTCGGACAGTTGGGATGTTTGTTTTTGTTTTGGTGGTTTGTATAAGAACCCTCCATAGGGTCTACCTTCTGCTGGTTGTTATTCTAATGTATTAGAGTGGTTTGACTCGATACTTTTGAAGATGTAAATAGAACTCTTTTGGCGTTAGATATCTTGTGAATAGTATGCTTGTAGGTTTATTTAATTTTATTGTTTTAAAATTTTGAGTCCCGGCGAGAGTTGGGCAGGCGGCCCGCCGAACCCTTTGGTTCGCCTTAGGGGGAGGTGGGGCCGTCACAGTTGGTATCAGAGCCTGCTTCGCGTGGTCTCTGCGCGGAGTGAGCTTGGGCTGAGTGGTGAATGGGTATGAAGGATTAAGTGCTCGTTCGAGCATAAGCTATGAACCCTGAAGTGTTATAGGTCTTCAATCTTTCTTATGGTATCTAAGGATCATAGATAGGTATGTCGGGCAGGAATTTCGATTTGTAGATGGTTTACTCTGGGGACTGGCCAGCTCGAGATGTGAACTATCTTATTTCGGATTCTCGTGCCCGAGTACTCCAGAATTGAGGCGATGCAAGCTACTAGGTATTTGAGCCGTGTATTTTGGAAACGAGCCTTGTATTTTGGAAACATGAACAGGCTTTGTCTGACCAGAATGAGCACAAGAGATTAATGGACATCTAGTTTGGATAGTAAGTGACGTGAGAGACCAGATGGGCTGATACTGGGACTACTTCACCTTTTCCTTTTGGTTCGTCCGTATATTACGACTACCTAACGTTAGTATATGTGCTCGTATATGTGCTTGTGTACATGGTTATCTGTCCAACTTGATATGTATTTGCGTACTTGCTTATCCGTCTTTTAATATGGCGTGTTATGTGCGATATGTTACTTGTGTAATTGGTATGATAGATTTTGTTCTTTTAGTCAATTTATTGCATTCATGCATGAAAGTACCCTTTTGAAAAGAAAAGAGAGAAGGGGAAAAAAAAGGGACGTAATCGCGGACATGGTCAGAGCAGTGAAACAAAACGAGACCAAGAGTCAAGAGAAGAAAGGGAGGAAACAAGAGCTGAACCAAACATGGACCAAGAGTGCCACTTGTATTCAAGACTTTATTATGACCCATTGTTTTGCCGACAGGCTACCATCTGAGGTCCAGCAATTCTGTGAGATGGCACGTTGGGTTGAGATGTATAAGGAAATCGCGGTTCTTCGAGACGAAATAGAAGTCCAAAAGAAACTTGTTGCATACTGGGAAGGGCGATGGAAGCACGAGTACTCAGAGAGAACTTAGAGCTAAAAAGGAAATACGAAGGGATTTTCGAGGAGGCCCTTGAAAAGGCCCAACGAATCGAGAAGGCAAAGGCGCAGGTGAAAGCTTCCCAAATACGGAAAAGGAGTGCAGTGGGTAGCGTGAGTGAGGAACCTAGCGAAGCAATGGCACCTTCTAAAGTACGGAAAGTGAACCAGTTATTCCGGCCGCCATGGACATTGGGGGCGGTAAATGAAAGATTTATCAAAGGAAGCCAAACCGGACAGGGGGAGACTTCTCCGGAAAGCAAAAAGATGGCTTCCCACTTGACTTGTGACTATTGCGGGAAGGCCAATCACACAGAGAATGATTGTTGGAGAAAGGGGAGGAGATGTCTGCGCTGTGGGAGCGCCGAGCATCGAATTGATCATTGTCCGATTAAAGTGCGTAAAAAAGAAAGGAACCCAACAACCAACCAAGACCGACCCTGGACCGTCAAGTGGAGAAGGGACTGGAATGAAGAACCTCGTTTCTTCTGACTCTGACGACGAAGAAGGTACAGGCCATTGGTTACTCTAAATTTTGAAGGTAAAATTTCGAGGGCGAAATTCTTTTAAGGGGGAGAGAGTGTGAGAACCCGTAATTTGCATTTTCTAGGTTTTCGCATTTTTCATGGCTTGTTTTTTGCATTTTCATGAGTAGGAAAAATTTCTAGATATTTTTAAGGAGCAGATATAGTTTTTAGATGATTTTTCTAGTATCGAATAGGTTTTGAGAAATTAAGAACGTATATCGGACGTGGGACCCACTAGTGCGGTAAGTTCGGAAAAATTCGGCCGATTAGGTTAAGTTTCGGATACTGGGCTTAATTTATCGGGTGCTAAGAGATAATTAGAGGATACTTTATGGATTAGAGTGAGAGGGAACAAAGTGATGACTTGCATTAATGAAGGTGACAAGTGTCACCCTTGGATTAGTCCTTAAGTAAGACTACTATTCCTTGTCTTACCATTTGGTTAAAATATCTCAAAAATTACCAAAAATTCACTCTTTTCTTCTCCATCTTGGCCGGCCTTCTCTAGCAAAGGAAGAAAGAAAACTCTTCAAAGTTTTGGCTTCCATCTAGCTCAAATCCTCCAAAACAATCACTTAAACTTGTTTCTACTCCATAAAACCTCTTCATTAGGTGTTAGTGAGTTGTTTGGTGAAGTGTTTTGGGAAGCTAAGGTGACAAGCAACTCTCCCTCTCTTGTTTTACTAGGTGAGTAATGAATGAACCTTCTCCTTCACCTAATGAAGCTTAATTTGTGCTTAGTGGTAGTTAAAATGTTGAATTTTGTGGTTTATTTCTTGATTTTGGATGAAGTGGTGAAGTTTTCCATTTATTGGTGATTTTTCTGTTTATATATGAATTTGAGGGTGTGGCCTTGTATGATGATTGGAATGGTATATAATGATTCTAGAAGGTGGAAAAAGTGGAAGATTGCAACCAATTTCTGTTTTGGAAGAAAATTGAAAAACCTAGGGTTCTTATGGGAGCATTCTGTCCGAATTTTTAGGTCCTAGATAGAGGCCAAATTGGCCTTGGCTTAAAACATGAAAGTTGTAGGGAATGATATTTTAGAGGTTCCTGCAAAATTTCAGGTCAATCGGAGTAGTGTAGAGTGAGAAAAGTCGAAATTACTATTGCTGTTCTGGTTTTACCCGAATGTAAGAATTGCGCCTGTAATTGGTTGTTTTGGCTGGAATTGCTTCAGAATTGGTTGTTCTGGTCTTCTAATGAAATGTATCCCTGTTTCTAAGCTTTTGTATGGCTGTGGAATTTCTGGATTTGGACTTATGTAGGCTGTTTCATGATGTTTGTACTAGACTACGATTTGTGAACCTGTTTTGCGATTCTGGTGTAGTATGTTACATTTTTGACGTAGTTACACTCGAAATTGGACTGAGTGTCCTTCTTCAACATTGTAGCCTCTTAAGTCCTGAATATTCCTGTAAAATTTCAGGTCAAACGGATTAGTGTATCATGAGTTATAGATGAAATACCCAAGCCTGTTTTGAACATCAGGTTCTGTGCGTTTTTAGTTTAGCTTCTGCCCGTGACTTTTTCGGTTTTGATACCGTATGATCTGGGTGGTGACTCCTTCATAAGAAATGTAGATCTTGGTTTTGTCTTCAAAAAGGTATAAAGTGCGTCGAAATCCGAGTTCCGTAGCTTCCGTTATGACCCAAACAAAATCAATCGTCAGAACTGCCTTTCAATCTGGACAGTTCTGACGGGTACATTGACACTCAAATTTCGTTCTGTTCTTAGTGGATTCAGGTATTGGCCAAAACATCAAAGTTTTAGCCTTATGTCTCATCTTTCTAATGCCTTTGGAATTTCCTGATTTGGATTTGTGAGCTGGGAGTTATAGTCCAGAAAACATACCCTGTCCGTTACTTTGGAGTGCGAATTCCTGGAACGGTTTTCTGCACTTTCGACCCATCTCTGTTCAGATCCGGAGTTAGGGGTCTTCATGAAAGGTATAGAATTTTCTCTTAGCTTCGTAACGGTACCTCATGTACCTTGATCCGACACTCATAGCTTCGATTAGACTCAACACAGTTTTGACGGCAAAATGGCTAGGCCGCCATTCCCATTTCCGTGTGCCGTTTCCGCACTTGCATGTGCCAATTTTGCCATTTTGCTTGTTTTAAGTATGTTAGTAGCCGTTTGTGATATATTGTGACACAATCTTCAATTTCAGACGTTGGTGAGCTAGGTGGAGCCGGTGGGGCCTACTAGCTACTCCTCGCGGCACGAATTTCATACTTTTGCTCTTTTGTTCGTTGTGTAAGTATTCAGGCCGCTCTTATGTGTTAGTTGCTTATGTGTTTTGATATGTATGAAAAGGGTACCTAGGCGAGGGTGTACTTTATCGCACTCGACCTAAACCCTAATTTACGCACACATTTGTATATGACATATGTATATGAATCATTTTGGAACTAAACCCCTTGAGCTTGTGGCTCGGGGTGACTTTTGAATAATTTTGTGAAGTTTGTGAGTTTGGGGGGTTGATCCTCCGACCGAGATGGACTATTCGAGCCGGTCAGGGCTTGGTCGAAGCCAGTCCAACTTAGTCTGAGGTCACCAAGTTTGTGAATCCGGTTCACCGAGAATGTGGACCAAGTTTGTGACCCGAGCTTGTGATTCAAGCTCAAGTTTGTGATTTCGTTCGCCCGGGCAAGTTTGTGAGGTGACTGGCCAGTGAGGGTGATAAGGTGTTCGGTGGGTGTACAAGTGAAGTTTCTACGGACCTTATTTAGGGTCGACGGAGTGTCGACAGGAGATCACGCATGGCAAATGACTGTGCTTTGGAGCCACCTGTATCCTTATTATGTGATGTTACTTTTCTGCTTTTGCTTTACTCTTACTGTGCAATTGTTGTTACGTGAGATTTACGCTTTTGCCCCTGTTTACTTACTAAGCATATAGCTTACCCCTTTCCTTTTGTTTTCCTTAGCAGGGGCCGACGCGGGGACTTTTGACACATACACTAGTATAGTTAGGTTTGATTGTAACAGTCGGACAGTTGGGATGTTTGTTTTTGTTTTGGTGGTTTGTATAAGAACCCTCCATAGGGTCTACCTTCTGCTGGTTGTTATTCTAATGTATTAGAGTGGTTTGACTCGATACTTTTGAAGATGTAAATAGAACTCTTTTGACGTTAGATATCTTGTGAATAGTATGCTTGTAGGTTTATTTAATTTTATTGTTTTAAAATTTTGAGTCCCGGCGAGAGCTGGGCAGGCGGCCCGCCGAACCCTTTGGTTCGCCTTAGGGGGAGGTGGGGCCGTCACAGTTGGTATCAGAGCCTGCTGCGTGGTCTCGCGGAGTGAGCTCGGGCTGAGTGGTGAATGGGTATGAAGGATTAAGTGCTCGTTCGAGCATAAGCTATGAACCCTGAAGTGTTATAGGTCTTCAATCTTTCTTATGGTATCTAAGGATCATAGATAGGTATGTCGGGCAGGAATTTCGATTTGTAGATGGTTTACTCTGGGGACTGGCCAGCTCGAGATGTGAACTATCTTATTTCGGATTCTCGTGCCCGAGTACTCCAGAATTGAGGCGATGCAAGCTACTAGGTATTTGAGCCGTGTATTTTGGAAACGAGCCTTGTATTTTGGAAACATGAACAGGCTTTGTCTGACCAGAATGAGCACAAGAGATTAATGGACATCTAGTTTGGATAGTAAGTGACGTGAGAGACCAGATGGGCTGATACTGGGACTACTTCACCTTTTCCTTTTGGTTCGTCCGTATATTACGACTACCTAACGTTAGTATATGTGCTCGTATATGTGCTTGTGTACATGGTTATCTGTCCAACTTGATATGTATTTGCGTACTTGCTTATCCGTCTTTTAATATGGCGTGTTATGTGCGATATGTTACTTGTGTAATTGGTATGATAGATTTTGTTCTTTTAGTCAATTTATTGCATTCATGCATGAAAGTACCCTTTTGGAAAGAAAAGAGAGAAGGGGAAAAAAAAGGGACGTAATCGCGGACATGGTCAGAGCAGTGAAACAAAACGAGACCAAGAGTCAAGAGAAGAAAGGGAGGAAACAAGAGCTGAACCAAACATGGACCAAGAGTGCCACTTGTATTCAAGACTTTATTATGACCCATTGTTTTGCCGACAGGCTACCATCTGAGGTCCAGCAATTCTGTGAGATGGCACGTTGGGTTGAGATGTATAAGGAAATCGCGGTTCTTCGAGACGAAATAGAAGTCCAAAAGAAACTTGTTGCATACTGGGAAGGGCGATGGAAGCACGAGTATTCAGAGAGAACTTAGAGCTAAAAAGGAAATACGAAGGGATTTTCGAGGAGGCCCTTGAAAAGGCCCAACGAATCGAGAAGGCAAAGGCGCAGGTGAAAGCTTCCCAAATACGGAAAAGGGGTGCAGTGGGTAGCGTGAGTGAGGAACCTAGCGAAGCAATGGCACCTTCTAAAGTACGGAAAGTGAACCAGTTATTCCGGCCGCCATGGACATTGGGGGCGGTAAATGAAAGATTTATCAAAGGAAGCCAAACCGGACAGGGGGAGACTTCTCCGGAAAGCAAAAAGATGGCTTCCCACTTGACTTGTGACTATTGCGGGAAGGTCAATCACACAGAGAATGATTGTTGGAGAAAGGGGAGGAGATGTCTGCGCTGTGGGAGCGCCGAGCATCGAATTGCTCATTGTCCGATTAAAGTGCGTAAAAAAGAAAGGAACCCAACAACCAACCAAGACCGACCCTGGACCGTCAAGTGGAGAAGGGACTGGAATGAAGAACCTCGTTTCTTCTGACTCTGACGACGAAGAAGGTACAGGCCATTGGTTACTCTAAATTTTGAAGGTAAAATTTCGAGGGCAAAATTCTTTTAAGGGGGAGAGAGTGTGAGAACCCGTAATTTGCATTTTCTAGGTTTTCGCATTTTTCATGACTTGTTTTTTGCATTTTCATGAGTAGGAAAAATTTCTAGATATTTTTAAGGAGCAGATATAGTTTTTAGATGATTTTTCTAGTATCGAATAGGTTTTGAGAAATTAAGAACGTATATCGGACGTGGGACCCACTAGTGCGGTAAGTTCGGAAAAATTCGGCCGATTAGGTTAAGTTTCGGATACTGGGCTTAATTTATCGGGTGCTAAGAGATAATTAGAGGATACTTTATGGATTAGAGTGAGAGGGAACAAAGTGATGACTTGCATTAATGAAGGTGACAAGTGTCACCCTTGGATTAGTCCTTAAGTAAGACTACTATTCCTTGTCTTACCATTTGGTTAAAATATCTCAAAAATTACCAAAAATTCACTCTTTTCTTCTCCATCTTGGCCGGCCTTCTCTAGCAAAGGAAGAAAGAAAACTCTTCAAAGTTTTGGCTTCCATCTAGCTCAAATCCTCCAAAACAATCACTTAAACTTGTTTCTACTCCATAAAACCTCTTCATTAGGTGTTAGTGAGTTGTTTGGTGAAGTGTTTTGGGAAGCTAAGGTGACAAGCAACTCTCCCTCTCTTGTTTTACTAGGTGAGTAATGAATGAACCTTCTCCTTCACCTAATGAAGCTTAATTTGTGCTTAGTGGTAGTTAAAATGTTGAATTTTGTGGTTTATTTCTTGATTTTGGATGAAGTGGTGAAGTTTTCCATTTATTGGTGATTTTTCTGTTTATATATGAATTTGAGGGTGTGGCCTTGTATGATGATTGGAATGGTATATAATGATTCTAGAAGGTGGAAAAAGTGGAAGATTGCAACCAATTTCTGTTTTGGAAGAAAATTGAAAAACCTAGGGTTCTTATGGGAGCATTCTGTCCGAATTTTTAGGTCCTAGATAGAGGCCAAATTGGCCTTGGCTTAAAACATGAAAGTTGTAGGGAATGATATTTTAGAGGTTCCTGCAAAATTTCAGGTCAATCGGAGTAGTGTAGAGTGAGAAAAGTCGAAATTACTATTGCTGTTCTGGTTTTACCCGAATGTAAGAATTGCGCCTGTAATTGGTTGTTTTGGCTGGAATTGCTTCAGAATTGGTTGTTCTGGTCTTCTAATGAAATGTATCCCTGTTTCTAAGCTTTTGTATGGCTGTGGAATTTCTGGATTTGGACTTATGTAGGCTGTTTCATGATGTTTGTACTAGACTACGATTTGTGAACCTGTTTTGCGATTCTGGTGTAGTATGTTACATTTTTGACGTAGTTACACTCGAAATTGGACTGAGTGTCCTTCTTCAACATTGTAGCCTCTTAAGTCCTGAATATTCCTGTAAAATTTCAGGTCAAACGGATTAGTGTATCATGAGTTATAGATGAAATACCCAAGCCTGTTTTGAACATCAGGTTCTGTGCGTTTTTAGTTTAGCTTCTGCCCGTGACTTTTTCGGTTTTGATACCGTATGATCTGGGTGGTGACTCCTTCATAAGAAATGTAGATCTTGGTTTTGTCTTCAAAAAGGTATAAAGTGCGTCGAAATCCGAGTTCCGTAGCTTCCGTTATGACCCAAACAAAATCAATCGTCAGAACTGCCTTTCAATCTGGACAGTTCTGACGGGTACATTGACACTCAAATTTCGTTCTGTTCTTAGTGGATTCAGGTATTGGCCAAAACATCAAAGTTTTAGCCTTATGTCTCATCTTTCTAATGCCTTTGGAATTTCCTGATTTGGATTTGTGAGCTGGGAGTTATAGTCCAGAAAACATACCCTGTCCGTTACTTTGGAGTGCGAATTCCTGGAACGGTTTTCTGCACTTTCGACCCATCTCTGTTCAGATCCGGAGTTAGGGGTCTTCATGAAAGGTATAGAATTTTCTCTTAGCTTCGTAACGGTACCTCATGTACCTTGATCCGACACTCATAGCTTCGATTAGACTCAACACAGTTTTGACGGCAAAATGGCTAGGCCGCCATTCCCATTTCCGTGTGCCGTTTCCGCACTTGCATGTGCCAATTTTGCCATTTTGCTTGTTTTAAGTATGTTAGTAGCCGTTTGTGATATATTGTGACACAATCTTCAATTTCAGACGTTGGTGAGCTAGGTGGAGCCGGTGGGGCCTACTAGCTACTCCTCGCGGCACGAATTTCATACTTTTGCTCTTTTGTTCGTTGTGTAAGTATTCAGGCCGCTCTTATGTGTTAGTTGCTTATGTGTTTTGATATGTATGAAAAGGGTACCTAGGCGAGGGTGTACTTTATCGCACTCGACCTAAACCCTAATTTACGCACACATTTGTATATGACATATGTATATGAATCATTTTGGAACTAAACCCCTTGAGCTTGTGGCTCGGGGTGACTTTTGAATAATTTTGTGAAGTTTGTGAGTTTGGGGGGTTGATCCTCCGACCGAGATGGACTATTCGAGCCGGTCAGGGCTTGGTCGAAGCCAGTCCAACTTAGTCTGAGGTCACCAAGTTTGTGAATCCGGTTCACCGAGAATGTGGACCAAGTTTGTGACCCGAGCTTGTGATTCAAGCTCAAGTTTGTGATTTCGTTCGCCCGGGCAAGTTTGTGAGGTGACTGGCCAGTGAGGGTGATAAGGTGTTCGGTGGGTGTACAAGTGAAGTTTCTACGGACCTTATTTAGGGTCGACGGAGTGTCGACAGGAGATCACGCATGGCAAATGACTGTGCTTTGGAGCCACCTGTATCCTTATTATGTGATGTTACTTTTCTGCTTTTGCTTTACTCTTACTGTGCAATTGTTGTTACGTGAGATTTACGCTTTTGCCCCTGTTTACTTACTAAGCATATAGCTTACCCCTTTCCTTTTGTTTTCCTTAGCAGGGGCCGACGCGGGGACTTTTGACACATACACTAGTATAGTTAGGTTTGATTGTAACAGTCGGACAGTTGGGATGTTTGTTTTTGTTTTGGTGGTTTGTATAAGAACCCTCCATAGGGTCTACCTTCTGCTGGTTGTTATTCTAATGTATTAGAGTGGTTTGACTCGATACTTTTGAAGATGTAAATAGAACTCTTTTGACGTTAGATATCTTGTGAATAGTATGCTTGTAGGTTTATTTAATTTTATTGTTTTAAAATTTTGAGTCCCGGCGAGAGCTGGGCAGGCGGCCCGCCGAACCCTTTGGTTCGCCTTAGGGGGAGGTGGGGCCGTCACAGTTGGTATCAGAGCCTGCTTCGCGGAGTGAGCTCGGCCTGAGTGGTGAATGGGTATGAAGGATTAAGTGCTCGTTCGAGCATAAGCTATGAACCCTGAAGTGTTATAGGTCTTCAATCTTTCTTATGGTATCTAAGGATCATAGATAGGTATGTCGGGCAGGAATTTCGATTTGTAGATGGTTTACTCTGGGGACTGGCCAGCTCGAGATGTGAACTATCTTATTTCGGATTCTCGTGCCCGAGTACTCCAGAATTGAGGCGATGCAAGCTACTAGGTATTTGAGCCGTGTATTTTGGAAACGAGCCTTGTATTTTGGAAACATGAACAGGCTTTGTCTGACCAGAATGAGCACAAGAGATTAATGGACATCTAGTTTGGATAGTAAGTGACGTGAGAGACCAGATGGGCTGATACTGGGACTACTTCACCTTTTCCTTTTGGTTCGTCCGTATATTACGACTACCTAATGTTAGTATATGTGCTCGTATATGTGCTTGTGTACATGGTTATCTGTCCAACTTGATATGTATTTGCGTACTTGCTTATCCGTCTTTTAATATGGCGTGTTATGTGCGATATGTTACTTGTGTAATTGGTATGATAGATTTTGTTCTTTTAGTCAATTTATTGCATTCATGCATGAAAGTACCCTTTTGGAAAGAAAAGAGAGAAGGGGAAAAAAAAGGGACGTAATCGCGGACATGGTCAGAGCAGTGAAACAAAACGAGACCAAGAGTCAAGAGAAGAAAGGGAGGAAACAAGAGCTGAACCAAACATGGACCAAGAGTGCCACTTGTATTCAAGACTTTATTATGACCCATTGTTTTGCCGACAGGCTACCATCTGAGGTCCAGCAATTCTGTGAGATGGCACGTTGGGTTGAGATGTATAAGGAAATCGCGGTTCTTCGAGACGAAATAGAAGTCCAAAAGAAACTTGTTGCATACTGGGAAGGGCGATGGAAGCACGAGTATTCAGAGAGAACTTAGAGCTAAAAAGGAAATACGAAGGGATTTTCGAGGAGGCCCTTGAAAAGGCCCAACGAATCGAGAAGGCAAAGGCGCAGGTGAAAGCTTCCCAAATACGGAAAAGGGGTGCAGTGGGTAGCGTGAGTGAGGAACCTAGCGAAGCAATGGCACCTTCTAAAGTACGGAAAGTGAACCAGTTATTCCGGCAGCCATGGACATTGGGGGCGGTAAATGAAAGATTTATGAAAGGAAGCCAAACCGGACAGGGGGAGACTTCTCCGGAAAGCAAAAAGATGGCTTCCCACTTGACTTGTGACTATTGCGGGAAGGTCAATCACACAGAGAATGATTGTTGGAGAAAGAGGAGGAGATGTCTGCGCTGTGGGAGCGCCGAGCATCGAATTGCTCATTGTCCGATTAAAGTGCGTAAAACAGAAAGGAACCCAACAACCAACCAAGACCGACCCTGGACCGTCAAGTGGAGAAGGGACTGGAATGAAGAACCTCGTTTCTTCTGACTCTGACGACGAAGAAGGTACAGGCCATTGGTTACTCTAAATTTTGAAGGTAAAATTTCGAGGGCAAAATTCTTTTAAGGGGGAGAGAGTGTGAGAACCCGTAATTTGCATTTTCTAGGTTTTCGCATTTTTCATGACTTGTTTTTTGCATTTTCATGAGTAGGAAAAATTTCTAGATATTTTTAAGGAGCAGATATAGTTTTTAGATGATTTTTCTAGTATCGAATAGGTTTTGAGAAATTAAGAACGTATATCGGACGTGGGACCCACTAGTGCGGTAAGTTCGGAAAAATTCGGCCGATTAGGTTAAGTTTCGGATACTGGGCTTAATTTATCGGGTGCTAAGAGATAATTAGAGGATACTTTATGGATTAGAGTGAGAGGGAACAAAGTGATGACTTGCATTAATGAAGGTGACAAGTGTCACCCTTGGATTAGTCCTTAAGTAAGACTACTATTCCTTGTCTTACCATTTGGTTAAAATATCTCAAAAATTACCAAAAATTCACTCTTTTCTTCTCCATCTTGGCCGGCCTTCTCTAGCAAAGGAAGAAAGAAAACTCTTCAAAGTTTTGGCTTCCATCTAGCTCAAATCCTCCAAAACAATCACTTAAACTTGTTTCTACTCCATAAAACCTCTTCATTAGGTGTTAGTGAGTTGTTTGGTGAAGTGTTTTGGGAAGCTAAGGTGACAAGCAACTCTCCCTCTCTTGTTTTACTAGGTGAGTAATGAATGAACCTTCTCCTTCACCTAATGAAGCTTAATTTGTGCTTAGTGGTAGTTAAAATGTTGAATTTTGTGGTTTATTTCTTGATTTTGGATGAAGTGGTGAAGTTTTCCATTTATTGGTGATTTTTCTGTTTATATATGAATTTGAGGGTGTGGCCTTGTATGATGATTGGAATGGTATATAATGATTCTAGAAGGTGGAAAAAGTGGAAGATTGCAACCAATTTCTGTTTTGGAAGAAAATTGAAAAACCTAGGGTTCTTATGGGAGCATTCTGTCCGAATTTTTAGGTCCTAGATAGAGGCCAAATTGGCCTTGGCTTAAAACATGAAAGTTGTAGGGAATGATATTTTAGAGGTTCCTGCAAAATTTCAGGTCAATCGGAGTAGTGTAGAGTGAGAAAAGTCGAAATTACTATTGCTGTTCTGGTTTTACCCGAATGTAAGAATTGCGCCTGTAATTGGTTGTTTTGGCTGGAATTGCTTCAGAATTGGTTGTTCTGGTCTTCTAATGAAATGTATCCCTGTTTCTAAGCTTTTGTATGGCTGTGGAATTTCTGGATTTGGACTTATGTAGGCTGTTTCATGATGTTTGTACTAGACTACGATTTGTGAACCTGTTTTGCGATTCTGGTGTAGTATGTTACATTTTTGACGTAGTTACACTCGAAATTGGACTGAGTGTCCTTCTTCAACATTGTAGCCTCTTAAGTCCTGAATATTCCTGTAAAATTTCAGGTCAAACGGATTAGTGTATCATGAGTTATAGATGAAATACCCAAGCCTGTTTTGAACATCAGGTTCTGTGCGTTTTTAGTTTAGCTTCTGCCCGTGACTTTTTCGGTTTTGATACCGTATGATCTGGGTGGTGACTCCTTCATAAGAAATGTAGATCTTGGTTTTGTCTTCAAAAAGGTATAAAGTGCGTCGAAATCCGAGTTCCGTAGCTTCCGTTATGACCCAAACAAAATCAATCGTCAGAACTGCCTTTCAATCTGGACAGTTCTGACGGGTACATTGACACTCAAATTTCGTTCTGTTCTTAGTGGATTCAGGTATTGGCCAAAACATCAAAGTTTTAGCCTTATGTCTCATCTTTCTAATGCCTTTGGAATTTCCTGATTTGGATTTGTGAGCTGGGAGTTATAGTCCAGAAAACATACCCTGTCCGTTACTTTGGAGTGCGAATTCCTGGAACGGTTTTCTGCACTTTCGACCCATCTCTGTTCAGATCCGGAGTTAGGGGTCTTCATGAAAGGTATAGAATTTTCTCTTAGCTTCGTAACGGTACCTCATGTACCTTGATCCGACACTCATAGCTTCGATTAGACTCAACACAGTTTTGACGGCAAAATGGCTAGGCCGCCATTCCCATTTCCGTGTGCCGTTTCCGCACTTGCATGTGCCAATTTTGCCATTTTGCTTGTTTTAAGTATGTTAGTAGCCGTTTGTGATATATTGTGACACAATCTTCAATTTCAGACGTTGGTGAGCTAGGTGGAGCCGGTGGGGCCTACTAGCTACTCCTCGCGGCACGAATTTCATACTTTTGCTCTTTTGTTCGTTGTGTAAGTATTCAGGCCGCTCTTATGTGTTAGTTGCTTATGTGTTTTGATATGTATGAAAAGGGTACCTAGGCGAGGGTGTACTTTATCGCACTCGACCTAAACCCTAATTTACGCACACATTTGTATATGACATATGTATATGAATCATTTTGGAACTAAACCCCTTGAGCTTGTGGCTCGGGGTGACTTTTGAATAATTTTGTGAAGTTTGTGAGTTTGGGGGGTTGATCCTCCGACCGAGATGGACTATTCGAGCCGGTCAGGGCTTGGTCGAAGCCAGTCCAACTTAGTCTGAGGTCACCAAGTTTGTGAATCCGGTTCACCGAGAATGTGGACCAAGTTTGTGACCCGAGCTTGTGATTCAAGCTCAAGTTTGTGATTTCGTTCGCCCGGGCAAGTTTGTGAGGTGACTGGCCAGTGAGGGTGATAAGGTGTTCGGTGGGTGTACAAGTGAAGTTTCTACGGACCTTATTTAGGGTCGACGGAGTGTCGACAGGAGATCACGCATGGCAAATGACTGTGCTTTGGAGCCACCTGTATCCTTATTATGTGATGTTACTTTTCTGCTTTTGCTTTACTCTTACTGTGCAATTGTTGTTACGTGAGATTTACGCTTTTGCCCCTGTTTACTTACTAAGCATATAGCTTACCCCTTTCCTTTTGTTTTCCTTAGCAGGGGCCGACGCGGGGACTTTTGACACATACACTAGTATAGTTAGGTTTGATTGTAACAGTCGGACAGTTGGGATGTTTGTTTTTGTTTTGGTGGTTTGTATAAGAACCCTCCATAGGGTCTACCTTCTGCTGGTTGTTATTCTAATGTATTAGAGTGGTTTGACTCGATACTTTTGAAGATGTAAATAGAACTCTTTTGACGTTAGATATCTTGTGAATAGTATGCTTGTAGGTTTATTTAATTTTATTGTTTTAAAATTTTGAGTCCCGGCGAGAGCTGGGCAGGCGGCCCGCCGAACCCTTTGGTTCGCCTTAGGGGGAGGTGGGGCCGTCACAGTTGGTATCAGAGCCTGCTTGCGTGGTCTCTGTGCGGAGTGAGCTCGGCCTGAGTGGTGAATGGGTATGAAGGATTAAGTGCTCGTTCGAGCATAAGCTATGAACCCTGAAGTGTTATAGGTCTTCAATCTTTCTTATGGTATCTAAGGATCATAGATAGGTATGTCGGGCAGGAATTTCGATTTGTAGATGGTTTACTCTGGGGACTGGCCAGCTCGAGATGTGAACTATCTTATTTCGGATTCTCGTGCCCGAGTACTCCAGAATTGAGGCGATGCAAGCTACTAGGTATTTGAGCCGTGTATTTTGGAAACGAGCCTTGTATTTTGGAAACATGAACAGGCTTTGTCTGACCAGAATGAGCACAAGAGATTAATGGACATCTAGTTTGGATAGTAAGTGACGTGAGAGACCAGATGGGCTGATACTGGGACTACTTCACCTTTTCCTTTTGGTTCGTCCGTATATTACGACTACCTAATGTTAGTATATGTGCTCGTATATGTGCTTGTGTACATGGTTATCTGTCCAACTTGATATGTATTTGCGTACTTGCTTATCCGTCTTTTAATATGGCGTGTTATGTGCGATATGTTACTTGTGTAATTGGTATGATAGATTTTGTTCTTTTAGTCAATTTATTGCATTCATGCATGAAAGTACCCTTTTGGAAAGAAAAGAGAGAAGGGGAAAAAAAAGGGACGTAATCGCGGACATGGTCAGAGCAGTGAAACAAAACGAGACCAAGAGTCAAGAGAAGAAAGGGAGGAAACAAGAGCTGAACCAAACATGGACCAAGAGTGCCACTTGTATTCAAGACTTTATTATGACCCATTGTTTTGCCGACAGGCTACCATCTGAGGTCCAGCAATTCTGTGAGATGGCACGTTGGGTTGAGATGTATAAGGAAATCGCGGTTCTTCGAGACGAAATAGAAGTCCAAAAGAAACTTGTTGCATACTGGGAAGGGCGATGGAAGCACGAGTATTCAGAGAGAACTTAGAGCTAAAAAGGAAATACGAAGGGATTTTCGAGGAGGCCCTTGAAAAGGCCCAACGAATCGAGAAGGCAAAGGCGCAGGTGAAAGCTTCCCAAATACGGAAAAGGGGTGCAGTGGGTAGCGTGAGTGAGGAACCTAGCGAAGCAATGGCACCTTCTAAAGTACGGAAAGTGAACCAGTTATTCCGGCAGCCATGGACATTGGGGGCGGTAAATGAAAGATTTATCAAAGGAAGCCAAACCGGACAGGGGGAGACTTCTCCGGAAAGCAAAAAGATGGCTTCCCACTTGACTTGTGACTATTGCGGGAAGGTCAATCACACAGAGAATGATTGTTGGAGAAAGAGGAGGAGATGTCTGCGCTGTGGGAGCGCCGAGCATCGAATTGCTCATTGTCCGATTAAAGTGCGTAAAACAGAAAGGAACCCAACAACCAACCAAGACCGACCCTGGACCGTCAAGTGGAGAAGGGACTGGAATGAAGAACCTCGTTTCTTCTGACTCTGACGACGAAGAAGGTACAGGCCATTGGTTACTCTAAATTTTGAAGGTAAAATTTCGAGGGCAAAATTCTTTTAAGGGGGAGAGAGTGTGAGAACCCGTAATTTGCATTTTCTAGGTTTTCGCATTTTTCATGACTTGTTTTTTGCATTTTCATGAGTAGGAAAAATTTCTAGATATTTTTAAGGAGCAGATATAGTTTTTAGATGATTTTTCTAGTATCGAATAGGTTTTGAGAAATTAAGAACGTATATCGGACGTGGGACCCACTAGTGCGGTAAGTTCGGAAAAATTCGGCCGATTAGGTTAAGTTTCGGATACTGGGCTTAATTTATCGGGTGCTAAGAGATAATTAGAGGATACTTTATGGATTAGAGTGAGAGGGAACAAAGTGATGACTTGCATTAATGAAGGTGACAAGTGTCACCCTTGGATTAGTCCTTAAGTAAGACTACTATTCCTTGTCTTACCATTTGGTTAAAATATCTCAAAAATTACCAAAAATTCACTCTTTTCTTCTCCATCTTGGCCGGCCTTCTCTAGCAAAGGAAGAAAGAAAACTCTTCAAAGTTTTGGCTTCCATCTAGCTCAAATCCTCCAAAACAATCACTTAAACTTGTTTCTACTCCATAAAACCTCTTCATTAGGTGTTAGTGAGTTGTTTGGTGAAGTGTTTTGGGAAGCTAAGGTGACAAGCAACTCTCCCTCTCTTGTTTTACTAGGTGAGTAATGAATGAACCTTCTCCTTCACCTAATGAAGCTTAATTTGTGCTTAGTGGTAGTTAAAATGTTGAATTTTGTGGTTTATTTCTTGATTTTGGATGAAGTGGTGAAGTTTTCCATTTATTGGTGATTTTTCTGTTTATATATGAATTTGAGGGTGTGGCCTTGTATGATGATTGGAATGGTATATAATGATTCTAGAAGGTGGAAAAAGTGGAAGATTGCAACCAATTTCTGTTTTGGAAGAAAATTGAAAAACCTAGGGTTCTTATGGGAGCATTCTGTCCGAATTTTTAGGTCCTAGATAGAGGCCAAATTGGCCTTGGCTTAAAACATGAAAGTTGTAGGGAATGATATTTTAGAGGTTCCTGCAAAATTTCAGGTCAATCGGAGTAGTGTAGAGTGAGAAAAGTCGAAATTACTATTGCTGTTCTGGTTTTACCCGAATGTAAGAATTGCGCCTGTAATTGGTTGTTTTGGCTGGAATTGCTTCAGAATTGGTTGTTCTGGTCTTCTAATGAAATGTATCCCTGTTTCTAAGCTTTTGTATGGCTGTGGAATTTCTGGATTTGGACTTATGTAGGCTGTTTCATGATGTTTGTACTAGACTACGATTTGTGAACCTGTTTTGCGATTCTGGTGTAGTATGTTACATTTTTGACGTAGTTACACTCGAAATTGGACTGAGTGTCCTTCTTCAACATTGTAGCCTCTTAAGTCCTGAATATTCCTGTAAAATTTCAGGTCAAACGGATTAGTGTATCATGAGTTATAGATGAAATACCCAAGCCTGTTTTGAACATCAGGTTCTGTGCGTTTTTAGTTTAGCTTCTGCCCGTGACTTTTTCGGTTTTGATACCGTATGATCTGGGTGGTGACTCCTTCATAAGAAATGTAGATCTTGGTTTTGTCTTCAAAAAGGTATAAAGTGCGTCGAAATCCGAGTTCCGTAGCTTCCGTTATGACCCAAACAAAATCAATCGTCAGAACTGCCTTTCAATCTGGACAGTTCTGACGGGTACATTGACACTCAAATTTCGTTCTGTTCTTAGTGGATTCAGGTATTGGCCAAAACATCAAAGTTTTAGCCTTATGTCTCATCTTTCTAATGCCTTTGGAATTTCCTGATTTGGATTTGTGAGCTGGGAGTTATAGTCCAGAAAACATACCCTGTCCGTTACTTTGGAGTGCGAATTCCTGGAACGGTTTTCTGCACTTTCGACCCATCTCTGTTCAGATCCGGAGTTAGGGGTCTTCATGAAAGGTATAGAATTTTCTCTTAGCTTCGTAACGGTACCTCATGTACCTTGATCCGACACTCATAGCTTCGATTAGACTCAACACAGTTTTGACGGCAAAATGGCTAGGCCGCCATTCCCATTTCCGTGTGCCGTTTCCGCACTTGCATGTGCCAATTTTGCCATTTTGCTTGTTTTAAGTATGTTAGTAGCCGTTTGTGATATATT
Source organism: Coffea arabica (assembly GCF_036785885.1). Classification (NCBI taxonomy): domain Eukaryota; kingdom Viridiplantae; phylum Streptophyta; class Magnoliopsida; order Gentianales; family Rubiaceae; genus Coffea; species Coffea arabica. The sequence continues at coordinate 38,319,330 of NC_092331.1, read as the reverse complement.
GTGACACAATCTTCAATTTCAGACGTTGGTGAGCTAGGTGGAGCCGGTGGGGCCTACTAGCTACTCCTCGCGGCACGAATTTCATACTTTTGCTCTTTTGTTCGTTGTGTAAGTATTCAGGCCGCTCTTATGTGTTAGTTGCTTATGTGTTTTGATATGTATGAAAAGGGTACCTAGGCGAGGGTGTACTTTATCGCACTCGACCTAAACCCTAATTTACGCACACATTTGTATATGACATATGTATATGAATCATTTTGGAACTAAACCCCTTGAGCTTGTGGCTCGGGGTGACTTTTGAATAATTTTGTGAAGTTTGTGAGTTTGGGGGGTTGATCCTCCGACCGAGATGGACTATTCGAGCCGGTCAGGGCTTGGTCGAAGCCAGTCCAACTTAGTCTGAGGTCACCAAGTTTGTGAATCCGGTTCACCGAGAATGTGGACCAAGTTTGTGACCCGAGCTTGTGATTCAAGCTCAAGTTTGTGATTTCGTTCGCCCGGGCAAGTTTGTGAGGTGACTGGCCAGTGAGGGTGATAAGGTGTTCGGTGGGTGTACAAGTGAAGTTTCTACGGACCTTATTTAGGGTCGACGGAGTGTCGACAGGAGATCACGCATGGCAAATGACTGTGCTTTGGAGCCACCTGTATCCTTATTATGTGATGTTACTTTTCTGCTTTTGCTTTACTCTTACTGTGCAATTGTTGTTACGTGAGATTTACGCTTTTGCCCCTGTTTACTTACTAAGCATATAGCTTACCCCTTTCCTTTTGTTTTCCTTAGCAGGGGCCGACGCGGGGACTTTTGACACATACACTAGTATAGTTAGGTTTGATTGTAACAGTCGGACAGTTGGGATGTTTGTTTTTGTTTTGGTGGTTTGTATAAGAACCCTCCATAGGGTCTACCTTCTGCTGGTTGTTATTCTAATGTATTAGAGTGGTTTGACTCGATACTTTTGAAGATGTAAATAGAACTCTTTTGGCGTTAGATATCTTGTGAATAGTATGCTTGTAGGTTTATTTAATTTTATTGTTTTAAAATTTTGAGTCCCGGCGAGAGCTGGGCAGGCGGCCCGCCGAACCCTTTGGTTCGCCTTAGGGGGAGGTGGGGCCGTCACAGTTGGTATCAGAGCCTGCTTCGCGGAGTGAGCTCGGCCTGAGTGGTGAATGGGTATGAAGGATTAAGTGCTCGTTCGAGCATAAGCTATGAACCCTGAAGTGTTATAGGTCTTCAATCTTTCTTATGGTATCTAAGGATCATAGATAGGTATGTCGGGCAGGAATTTCGATTTGTAGATGGTTTACTCTGGGGACTGGCCAGCTCGAGATGTGAACTATCTTATTTCGGATTCTCGTGCCCGAGTACTCCAGAATTGAGGCGATGCAAGCTACTAGGTATTTGAGCCGTGTATTTTGGAAACGAGCCTTGTATTTTGGAAACATGAACAGGCTTTGTCTGACCAGAATGAGCACAAGAGATTAATGGACATCTAGTTTGGATAGTAAGTGACGTGAGAGACCAGATGGGCTGATACTGGGACTACTTCACCTTTTCCTTTTGGTTCGTCCGTATATTACGACTACCTAATGTTAGTATATGTGCTCGTATATGTGCTTGTGTACATGGTTATCTGTCCAACTTGATATGTATTTGCGTACTTGCTTATCCGTCTTTTAATATGGCGTGTTATGTGCGATATGTTACTTGTGTAATTGGTATGATAGATTTTGTTCTTTTAGTCAATTTATTGCATTCATGCATGAAAGTACCCTTTTGGAAAGAAAAGAGAGAAGGGGAAAAAAAAGGGACGTAATCGCGGACATGGTCAGAGCAGTGAAACAAAACGAGACCAAGAGTCAAGAGAAGAAAGGGAGGAAACAAGAGCTGAACCAAACATGGACCAAGAGTGCCACTTGTATTCAAGACTTTATTATGACCCATTGTTTTGCCGACAGGCTACCATCTGAGGTCCAGCAATTCTGTGAGATGGCACGTTGGGTTGAGATGTATAAGGAAATCGCGGTTCTTCGAGACGAAATAGAAGTCCAAAAGAAACTTGTTGCATACTGGGAAGGGCGATGGAAGCACGAGTATTCAGAGAGAACTTAGAGCTAAAAAGGAAATACGAAGGGATTTTCGAGGAGGCCCTTGAAAAGGCCCAACGAATCGAGAAGGCAAAGGCGCAGGTGAAAGCTTCCCAAATACGGAAAAGGGGTGCAGTGGGTAGCGTGAGTGAGGAACCTAGCGAAGCAATGGCACCTTCTAAAGTACGGAAAGTGAACCAGTTATTCCGGCAGCCATGGACATTGGGGGCGGTAAATGAAAGATTTATGAAAGGAAGCCAAACCGGACAGGGGGAGACTTCTCCGGAAAGCAAAAAGATGGCTTCCCACTTGACTTGTGACTATTGCGGGAAGGTCAATCACACAGAGAATGATTGTTGGAGAAAGAGGAGGAGATGTCTGCGCTGTGGGAGCGCCGAGCATCGAATTGCTCATTGTCCGATTAAAGTGCGTAAAACAGAAAGGAACCCAACAACCAACCAAGACCGACCCTGGACCGTCAAGTGGAGAAGGGACTGGAATGAAGAACCTCGTTTCTTCTGACTCTGACGACGAAGAAGGTACAGGCCATTGGTTACTCTAAATTTTGAAGGTAAAATTTCGAGGGCAAAATTCTTTTAAGGGGGAGAGAGTGTGAGAACCCGTAATTTGCATTTTCTAGGTTTTCGCATTTTTCATGACTTGTTTTTTGCATTTTCATGAGTAGGAAAAATTTCTAGATATTTTTAAGGAGCAGATATAGTTTTTAGATGATTTTTCTAGTATCGAATAGGTTTTGAGAAATTAAGAACGTATATCGGACGTGGGACCCACTAGTGCGGTAAGTTCGGAAAAATTCGGCCGATTAGGTTAAGTTTCGGATACTGGGCTTAATTTATCGGGTGCTAAGAGATAATTAGAGGATACTTTATGGATTAGAGTGAGAGGGAACAAAGTGATGACTTGCATTAATGAAGGTGACAAGTGTCACCCTTGGATTAGTCCTTAAGTAAGACTACTATTCCTTGTCTTACCATTTGGTTAAAATATCTCAAAAATTACCAAAAATTCACTCTTTTCTTCTCCATCTTGGCCGGCCTTCTCTAGCAAAGGAAGAAAGAAAACTCTTCAAAGTTTTGGCTTCCATCTAGCTCAAATCCTCCAAAACAATCACTTAAACTTGTTTCTACTCCATAAAACCTCTTCATTAGGTGTTAGTGAGTTGTTTGGTGAAGTGTTTTGGGAAGCTAAGGTGACAAGCAACTCTCCCTCTCTTGTTTTACTAGGTGAGTAATGAATGAACCTTCTCCTTCACCTAATGAAGCTTAATTTGTGCTTAGTGGTAGTTAAAATGTTGAATTTTGTGGTTTATTTCTTGATTTTGGATGAAGTGGTGAAGTTTTCCATTTATTGGTGATTTTTCTGTTTATATATGAATTTGAGGGTGTGGCCTTGTATGATGATTGGAATGGTATATAATGATTCTAGAAGGTGGAAAAAGTGGAAGATTGCAACCAATTTCTGTTTTGGAAGAAAATTGAAAAACCTAGGGTTCTTATGGGAGCATTCTGTCCGAATTTTTAGGTCCTAGATAGAGGCCAAATTGGCCTTGGCTTAAAACATGAAAGTTGTAGGGAATGATATTTTAGAGGTTCCTGCAAAATTTCAGGTCAATCGGAGTAGTGTAGAGTGAGAAAAGTCGAAATTACTATTGCTGTTCTGGTTTTACCCGAATGTAAGAATTGCGCCTGTAATTGGTTGTTTTGGCTGGAATTGCTTCAGAATTGGTTGTTCTGGTCTTCTAATGAAATGTATCCCTGTTTCTAAGCTTTTGTATGGCTGTGGAATTTCTGGATTTGGACTTATGTAGGCTGTTTCATGATGTTTGTACTAGACTACGATTTGTGAACCTGTTTTGCGATTCTGGTGTAGTATGTTACATTTTTGACGTAGTTACACTCGAAATTGGACTGAGTGTCCTTCTTCAACATTGTAGCCTCTTAAGTCCTGAATATTCCTGTAAAATTTCAGGTCAAACGGATTAGTGTATCATGAGTTATAGATGAAATACCCAAGCCTGTTTTGAACATCAGGTTCTGTGCGTTTTTAGTTTAGCTTCTGCCCGTGACTTTTTCGGTTTTGATACCGTATGATCTGGGTGGTGACTCCTTCATAAGAAATGTAGATCTTGGTTTTGTCTTCAAAAAGGTATAAAGTGCGTCGAAATCCGAGTTCCGTAGCTTCCGTTATGACCCAAACAAAATCAATCGTCAGAACTGCCTTTCAATCTGGACAGTTCTGACGGGTACATTGACACTCAAATTTCGTTCTGTTCTTAGTGGATTCAGGTATTGGCCAAAACATCAAAGTTTTAGCCTTATGTCTCATCTTTCTAATGCCTTTGGAATTTCCTGATTTGGATTTGTGAGCTGGGAGTTATAGTCCAGAAAACATACCCTGTCCGTTACTTTGGAGTGCGAATTCCTGGAACGGTTTTCTGCACTTTCGACCCATCTCTGTTCAGATCCGGAGTTAGGGGTCTTCATGAAAGGTATAGAATTTTCTCTTAGCTTCGTAACGGTACCTCATGTACCTTGATCCGACACTCATAGCTTCGATTAGACTCAACACAGTTTTGACGGCAAAATGGCTAGGCCGCCATTCCCATTTCCGTGTGCCGTTTCCGCACTTGCATGTGCCAATTTTGCCATTTTGCTTGTTTTAAGTATGTTAGTAGCCGTTTGTGATATATTGTGACACAATCTTCAATTTCAGACGTTGGTGAGCTAGGTGGAGCCGGTGGGGCCTACTAGCTACTCCTCGCGGCACGAATTTCATACTTTTGCTCTTTTGTTCGTTGTGTAAGTATTCAGGCCGCTCTTATGTGTTAGTTGCTTATGTGTTTTGATATGTATGAAAAGGGTACCTAGGCGAGGGTGTACTTTATCGCACTCGACCTAAACCCTAATTTACGCACACATTTGTATATGACATATGTATATGAATCATTTTGGAACTAAACCCCTTGAGCTTGTGGCTCGGGGTGACTTTTGAATAATTTTGTGAAGTTTGTGAGTTTGGGGGGTTGATCCTCCGACCGAGATGGACTATTCGAGCCGGTCAGGGCTTGGTCGAAGCCAGTCCAACTTAGTCTGAGGTCACCAAGTTTGTGAATCCGGTTCACCGAGAATGTGGACCAAGTTTGTGACCCGAGCTTGTGATTCAAGCTCAAGTTTGTGATTTCGTTCGCCCGGGCAAGTTTGTGAGGTGACTGGCCAGTGAGGGTGATAAGGTGTTCGGTGGGTGTACAAGTGAAGTTTCTACGGACCTTATTTAGGGTCGACGGAGTGTCGACAGGAGATCACGCATGGCAAATGACTGTGCTTTGGAGCCACCTGTATCCTTATTATGTGATGTTACTTTTCTGCTTTTGCTTTACTCTTACTGTGCAATTGTTGTTACGTGAGATTTACGCTTTTGCCCCTGTTTACTTACTAAGCATATAGCTTACCCCTTTCCTTTTGTTTTCCTTAGCAGGGGCCGACGCGGGGACTTTTGACACATACACTAGTATAGTTAGGTTTGATTGTAACAGTCGGACAGTTGGGATGTTTGTTTTTGTTTTGGTGGTTTGTATAAGAACCCTCCATAGGGTCTACCTTCTGCTGGTTGTTATTCTAATGTATTAGAGTGGTTTGACTCGATACTTTTGAAGATGTAAATAGAACTCTTTTGGCGTTAGATATCTTGTGAATAGTATGCTTGTAGGTTTATTTAATTTTATTGTTTTAAAATTTTGAGTCCCGGCGAGAGCTGGGCAGGCGGCCCGCCGAACCCTTTGGTTCGCCTTAGGGGGAGGTGGGGCCGTCACAGTTGGTATCAGAGCCTGCTTCGCGGAGTGAGCTCGGCCTGAGTGGTGAATGGGTATGAAGGATTAAGTGCTCGTTCGAGCATAAGCTATGAACCCTGAAGTGTTATAGGTCTTCAATCTTTCTTATGGTATCTAAGGATCATAGATAGGTATGTCGGGCAGGAATTTCGATTTGTAGATGGTTTACTCTGGGGACTGGCCAGCTCGAGATGTGAACTATCTTATTTCGGATTCTCGTGCCCGAGTACTCCAGAATTGAGGCGATGCAAGCTACTAGGTATTTGAGCCGTGTATTTTGGAAACGAGCCTTGTATTTTGGAAACATGAACAGGCTTTGTCTGACCAGAATGAGCACAAGAGATTAATGGACATCTAGTTTGGATAGTAAGTGACGTGAGAGACCAGATGGGCTGATACTGGGACTACTTCACCTTTTCCTTTTGGTTCGTCCGTATATTACGACTACCTAATGTTAGTATATGTGCTCGTATATGTGCTTGTGTACATGGTTATCTGTCCAACTTGATATGTATTTGCGTACTTGCTTATCCGTCTTTTAATATGGCGTGTTATGTGCGATATGTTACTTGTGTAATTGGTATGATAGATTTTGTTCTTTTAGTCAATTTATTGCATTCATGCATGAAAGTACCCTTTTGGAAAGAAAAGAGAGAAGGGGAAAAAAAAGGGACGTAATCGCGGACATGGTCAGAGCAGTGAAACAAAACGAGACCAAGAGTCAAGAGAAGAAAGGGAGGAAACAAGAGCTGAACCAAACATGGACCAAGAGTGCCACTTGTATTCAAGACTTTATTATGACCCATTGTTTTGCCGACAGGCTACCATCTGAGGTCCAGCAATTCTGTGAGATGGCACGTTGGGTTGAGATGTATAAGGAAATCGCGGTTCTTCGAGACGAAATAGAAGTCCAAAAGAAACTTGTTGCATACTGGGAAGGGCGATGGAAGCACGAGTATTCAGAGAGAACTTAGAGCTAAAAAGGAAATACGAAGGGATTTTCGAGGAGGCCCTTGAAAAGGCCCAACGAATCGAGAAGGCAAAGGCGCAGGTGAAAGCTTCCCAAATACGGAAAAGGGGTGCAGTGGGTAGCGTGAGTGAGGAACCTAGCGAAGCAATGGCACCTTCTAAAGTACGGAAAGTGAACCAGTTATTCCGGCAGCCATGGACATTGGGGGCGGTAAATGAAAGATTTATGAAAGGAAGCCAAACCGGACAGGGGGAGACTTCTCCGGAAAGCAAAAAGATGGCTTCCCACTTGACTTGTGACTATTGCGGGAAGGTCAATCACACAGAGAATGATTGTTGGAGAAAGAGGAGGAGATGTCTGCGCTGTGGGAGCGCCGAGCATCGAATTGCTCATTGTCCGATTAAAGTGCGTAAAACAGAAAGGAACCCAACAACCAACCAAGACCGACCCTGGACCGTCAAGTGGAGAAGGGACTGGAATGAAGAACCTCGTTTCTTCTGACTCTGACGACGAAGAAGGTACAGGCCATTGGTTACTCTAAATTTTGAAGGTAAAATTTCGAGGGCAAAATTCTTTTAAGGGGGAGAGAGTGTGAGAACCCGTAATTTGCATTTTCTAGGTTTTCGCATTTTTCATGACTTGTTTTTTGCATTTTCATGAGTAGGAAAAATTTCTAGATATTTTTAAGGAGCAGATATAGTTTTTAGATGATTTTTCTAGTATCGAATAGGTTTTGAGAAATTAAGAACGTATATCGGACGTGGGACCCACTAGTGCGGTAAGTTCGGAAAAATTCGGCCGATTAGGTTAAGTTTCGGATACTGGGCTTAATTTATCGGGTGCTAAGAGATAATTAGAGGATACTTTATGGATTAGAGTGAGAGGGAACAAAGTGATGACTTGCATTAATGAAGGTGACAAGTGTCACCCTTGGATTAGTCCTTAAGTAAGACTACTATTCCTTGTCTTACCATTTGGTTAAAATATCTCAAAAATTACCAAAAATTCACTCTTTTCTTCTCCATCTTGGCCGGCCTTCTCTAGCAAAGGAAGAAAGAAAACTCTTCAAAGTTTTGGCTTCCATCTAGCTCAAATCCTCCAAAACAATCACTTAAACTTGTTTCTACTCCATAAAACCTCTTCATTAGGTGTTAGTGAGTTGTTTGGTGAAGTGTTTTGGGAAGCTAAGGTGACAAGCAACTCTCCCTCTCTTGTTTTACTAGGTGAGTAATGAATGAACCTTCTCCTTCACCTAATGAAGCTTAATTTGTGCTTAGTGGTAGTTAAAATGTTGAATTTTGTGGTTTATTTCTTGATTTTGGATGAAGTGGTGAAGTTTTCCATTTATTGGTGATTTTTCTGTTTATATATGAATTTGAGGGTGTGGCCTTGTATGATGATTGGAATGGTATATAATGATTCTAGAAGGTGGAAAAAGTGGAAGATTGCAACCAATTTCTGTTTTGGAAGAAAATTGAAAAACCTAGGGTTCTTATGGGAGCATTCTGTCCGAATTTTTAGGTCCTAGATAGAGGCCAAATTGGCCTTGGCTTAAAACATGAAAGTTGTAGGGAATGATATTTTAGAGGTTCCTGCAAAATTTCAGGTCAATCGGAGTAGTGTAGAGTGAGAAAAGTCGAAATTACTATTGCTGTTCTGGTTTTACCCGAATGTAAGAATTGCGCCTGTAATTGGTTGTTTTGGCTGGAATTGCTTCAGAATTGGTTGTTCTGGTCTTCTAATGAAATGTATCCCTGTTTCTAAGCTTTTGTATGGCTGTGGAATTTCTGGATTTGGACTTATGTAGGCTGTTTCATGATGTTTGTACTAGACTACGATTTGTGAACCTGTTTTGCGATTCTGGTGTAGTATGTTACATTTTTGACGTAGTTACACTCGAAATTGGACTGAGTGTCCTTCTTCAACATTGTAGCCTCTTAAGTCCTGAATATTCCTGTAAAATTTCAGGTCAAACGGATTAGTGTATCATGAGTTATAGATGAAATACCCAAGCCTGTTTTGAACATCAGGTTCTGTGCGTTTTTAGTTTAGCTTCTGCCCGTGACTTTTTCGGTTTTGATACCGTATGATCTGGGTGGTGACTCCTTCATAAGAAATGTAGATCTTGGTTTTGTCTTCAAAAAGGTATAAAGTGCGTCGAAATCCGAGTTCCGTAGCTTCCGTTATGACCCAAACAAAATCAATCGTCAGAACTGCCTTTCAATCTGGACAGTTCTGACGGGTACATTGACACTCAAATTTCGTTCTGTTCTTAGTGGATTCAGGTATTGGCCAAAACATCAAAGTTTTAGCCTTATGTCTCATCTTTCTAATGCCTTTGGAATTTCCTGATTTGGATTTGTGAGCTGGGAGTTATAGTCCAGAAAACATACCCTGTCCGTTACTTTGGAGTGCGAATTCCTGGAACGGTTTTCTGCACTTTCGACCCATCTCTGTTCAGATCCGGAGTTAGGGGTCTTCATGAAAGGTATAGAATTTTCTCTTAGCTTCGTAACGGTACCTCATGTACCTTGATCCGACACTCATAGCTTCGATTAGACTCAACACAGTTTTGACGGCAAAATGGCTAGGCCGCCATTCCCATTTCCGTGTGCCGTTTCCGCACTTGCATGTGCCAATTTTGCCATTTTGCTTGTTTTAAGTATGTTAGTAGCCGTTTGTGATATATTGTGACACAATCTTCAATTTCAGACGTTGGTGAGCTAGGTGGAGCCGGTGGGGCCTACTAGCTACTCCTCGCGGCACGAATTTCATACTTTTGCTCTTTTGTTCGTTGTGTAAGTATTCAGGCCGCTCTTATGTGTTAGTTGCTTATGTGTTTTGATATGTATGAAAAGGGTACCTAGGCGAGGGTGTACTTTATCGCACTCGACCTAAACCCTAATTTACGCACACATTTGTATATGACATATGTATATGAATCATTTTGGAACTAAACCCCTTGAGCTTGTGGCTCGGGGTGACTTTTGAATAATTTTGTGAAGTTTGTGAGTTTGGGGGGTTGATCCTCCGACCGAGATGGACTATTCGAGCCGGTCAGGGCTTGGTCGAAGCCAGTCCAACTTAGTCTGAGGTCACCAAGTTTGTGAATCCGGTTCACCGAGAATGTGGACCAAGTTTGTGACCCGAGCTTGTGATTCAAGCTCAAGTTTGTGATTTCGTTCGCCCGGGCAAGTTTGTGAGGTGACTGGCCAGTGAGGGTGATAAGGTGTTCGGTGGGTGTACAAGTGAAGTTTCTACGGACCTTATTTAGGGTCGACGGAGTGTCGACAGGAGATCACGCATGGCAAATGACTGTGCTTTGGAGCCACCTGTATCCTTATTATGTGATGTTACTTTTCTGCTTTTGCTTTACTCTTACTGTGCAATTGTTGTTACGTGAGATTTACGCTTTTGCCCCTGTTTACTTACTAAGCATATAGCTTACCCCTTTCCTTTTGTTTTCCTTAGCAGGGGCCGACGCGGGGACTTTTGACACATACACTAGTATAGTTAGGTTTGATTGTAACAGTCGGACAGTTGGGATGTTTGTTTTTGTTTTGGTGGTTTGTATAAGAACCCTCCATAGGGTCTACCTTCTGCTGGTTGTTATTCTAATGTATTAGAGTGGTTTGACTCGATACTTTTGAAGATGTAAATAGAACTCTTTTGGCGTTAGATATCTTGTGAATAGTATGCTTGTAGGTTTATTTAATTTTATTATTTTAAAATTTTGAGTCCCGGCGAGAGCTGGGCAGGCGGCCCGCCGAACCCTTTGGTTCGCCTTAGGGGGAGGTGGGGCCGTCACAGTTGGTATCAGAGCCTGCTTCGCGGAGTGAGCTCGGCCTGAGTGGTGAATGGGTATGAAGGATTAAGTGCTCGTTCGAGCATAAGCTATGAACCCTGAAGTGTTATAGGTCTTCAATCTTTCTTATGGTATCTAAGGATCATAGATAGGTATGTCGGGCAGGAATTTCGATTTGTAGATGGTTTACTCTGGGGACTGGCCAGCTCGAGATGTGAACTATCTTATTTCGGATTCTCGTGCCCGAGTACTCCAGAATTGAGGCGATGCAAGCTACTAGGTATTTGAGCCGTGTATTTTGGAAACGAGCCTTGTATTTTGGAAACATGAACAGGCTTTGTCTGACCAGAATGAGCACAAGAGATTAATGGACATCTAGTTTGGATAGTAAGTGACGTGAGAGACCAGATGGGCTGATACTGGGACTACTTCACCTTTTCCTTTTGGTTCGTCCGTATATTACGACTACCTAACGTTAGTATATGTGCTCGTATATGTGCTTGTGTACATGGTTATCTGTCCAACTTGATATGTATTTGCGTACTTGCTTATCCGTCTTTTAATATGGCGTGTTATGTGCGATATGTTACTTGTGTAATTGGTATGATAGATTTTGTTCTTTTAGTCAATTTATTGCATTCATGCATGAAAGTACCCTTTTGGAAAGAAAAGAGAGAAGGGGAAAAAAAAGGGACGTAATCGCGGACATGGTCAGAGCAGTGAAACAAAACGAGACCAAGAGTCAAGAGAAGAAAGGGAGGAAACAAGAGCTGAACCAAACATGGACCAAGAGTGCCACTTGTATTCAAGACTTTATTATGACCCATTGTTTTGCCGACAGGCTACCATCTGAGGTCCAGCAATTCTGTGAGATGGCACGTTGGGTTGAGATGTATAAGGAAATCGCGGTTCTTCGAGACGAAATAGAAGTCCAAAAGAAACTTGTTGCATACTGGGAAGGGCGATGGAAGCACGAGTATTCAGAGAGAACTTAGAGCTAAAAAGGAAATACGAAGGGATTTTCGAGGAGGCCCTTGAAAAGGCCCAACGAATCGAGAAGGCAAAGGCGCAGGTGAAAGCTTCCCAAATACGGAAAAGGGGTGCAGTGGGTAGCGTGAGTGAGGAACCTAGCGAAGCAATGGCACCTTCTAAAGTACGGAAAGTGAACCAGTTATTCCGGCCGCCATGGACATTGGGGGCGGTAAATGAAAGATTTATCAAAGGAAGCCAAACCGGACAGGGGGAGACTTCTCCGGAAAGCAAAAAGATGGCTTCCCACTTGACTTGTGACTATTGCGGGAAGGTCAATCACACAGAGAATGATTGTTGGAGAAAGGGGAGGAGATGTCTGCGCTGTGGGAGCGCCGAGCATCGAATTGCTCATTGTCCGATTAAAGTGCGTAAAAAAGAAAGGAACCCAACAACCAACCAAGACCGACCCTGGACCGTCAAGTGGAGAAGGGACTGGAATGAAGAACCTCGTTTCTTCTGACTCTGACGACGAAGAAGGTACAGGCCATTGGTTACTCTAAATTTTGAAGGTAAAATTTCGAGGGCAAAATTCTTTTAAGGGGGAGAGAGTGTGAGAACCCGTAATTTGCATTTTCTAGGTTTTCGCATTTTTCATGACTTGTTTTTTGCATTTTCATGAGTAGGAAAAATTTCTAGATATTTTTAAGGAGCAGATATAGTTTTTAGATGATTTTTCTAGTATCGAATAGGTTTTGAGAAATTAAGAACGTATATCGGACGTGGGACCCACTAGTGCGGTAAGTTCGGAAAAATTCGGCCGATTAGGTTAAGTTTCGGATACTGGGCTTAATTTATCGGGTGCTAAGAGATAATTAGAGGATACTTTATGGATTAGAGTGAGAGGGAACAAAGTGATGACTTGCATTAATGAAGGTGACAAGTGTCACCCTTGGATTAGTCCTTAAGTAAGACTACTATTCCTTGTCTTACCATTTGGTTAAAATATCTCAAAAATTACCAAAAATTCACTCTTTTCTTCTCCATCTTGGCCGGCCTTCTCTAGCAAAGGAAGAAAGAAAACTCTTCAAAGTTTTGGCTTCCATCTAGCTCAAATCCTCCAAAACAATCACTTAAACTTGTTTCTACTCCATAAAACCTCTTCATTAGGTGTTAGTGAGTTGTTTGGTGAAGTGTTTTGGGAAGCTAAGGTGACAAGCAACTCTCCCTCTCTTGTTTTACTAGGTGAGTAATGAATGAACCTTCTCCTTCACCTAATGAAGCTTAATTTGTGCTTAGTGGTAGTTAAAATGTTGAATTTTGTGGTTTATTTCTTGATTTTGGATGAAGTGGTGAAGTTTTCCATTTATTGGTGATTTTTCTGTTTATATATGAATTTGAGGGTCTGGCCTTGTATGATGATTGGAATGGTATATAATGATTCTAGAAGGTGGAAAAAGTGGAAGATTGCAACCAATTTCTGTTTTGGAAGAAAATTGAAAAACCTAGGGTTCTTATGGGAGCATTCTGTCCGAATTTTTAGGTCCTAGATAGAGGCCAAATTGGCCTTGGCTTAAAACATGAAAGTTGTAGGGAATGATATTTTAGAGGTTCCTGCAAAATTTCAGGTCAATCGGAGTAGTGTAGAGTGAGAAAAGTTGAAATTACTATTGCTGTTCTGGTTTTACCCGAATGTAAGAATTGCGCCTGTAATTGGTTGTTTTGGCTGGAATTGCTTCAGAATTGGTTGTTCTGGTCTTCTAATGAAATGTAGCCCTGTTTCTAAGCTTTCGTATGGCTTTGGAATTTCTGGATTTGGACTTATGTAGGCTGTTTCATGATGTTTGTACTAGACTACGATTTGTGAACCTGTTTTGCGATTCTGGTGTAGTATGTTACATTTTTGACGTAGTTACACTCGAAATTGGACTGAGTTTCCTTCTTCAACATTGTAGCCTCTTAAGTCCTGAATATTCCTGTAAAATTTCAGGTCAAACGGATTAGTGTATCATGAGTTATAGATGAAATACTCAAGCCTGTTTTGAACATCAGGTTCTGTGCGTTTTTAGTTTAGCTTCTGCCCGTGACTTTTTCGGTTTTGATACCGTACGATCTGGGTGGTGACTCCTTCATAAGAAATGTAGATCTTGGTTTTGTCTTCAAATTTTCTACCCAAGGTATGTATCGCGTGTTGGATATGACTATATGAATGCAAAAACCTAGACCTAGGGGGACATGGGGGAAATTTCTCTTCAAAGGTTGAGTGGTGCCAATCACATTAATTGTGAAGCCCAATAATGATCCTTTGGAGAGGTCACACATAATCCTAAATGACGTAAAAATAAGTGGAATGCACGCCATGTGAAAATGTGAGTTCGTGTGAAGTGAGAAAAGTGATAAAAATGATAGGATGTAAGTGGAGGTGTGCAAAATGTATTTACAAGGTAAGGTGAGTAAAGAATGATGATGTGAAAATAACATAAAGTGCATGTGTGCGAGTGATATGGTATAAAGTGTGAGTAGTTAAGTGAAAACGTCCAAAAGTAGTGTGAAGTGAGAATATGGAAAAAGGGATAGAATATAAAGTAGAAGTGTATAGGATAGCAAATAAATGAAATGCATGAATCCTATAGGAATGCAAGCAAGACGGGTACGGGGACTCCTAACTTTGTGACTTTAATTTACCCTTTGATTAGAAGGGAGAACTAGCGTGCTAAGGCTATTTTGAAGCCACACTCGCTCGTTTCCCTTATCGAAAGGGGACTCTTCAAGCAAATGTACACTATACCTAGCATGAGATGCAAAAACCTTAAAATGAGGGGAAAAGGGATTCGAGGAGCATGCCAAATGATAAAAACTAGGAAAAATGCACGAAAATGTAGTGAACATGCAAATATGCACCAACGAAAGGGGAACGGCCTAAGGGTCTAGCGTTGGACTAGCCCATCTATGAATTCCTACTAGCGTTGGACTAGTGGAAATCGGAACAATGAGCCACAACTAGCGTTGGACTAGTGTGGATTCGGGAAAGGGGGCCACAACTAGCATTGGACTAGTGTGGTGACGTCCGTTCATCCATCATATTCATTCATGACTATAAAAAGCGAGTAGGCATGCAAATCATCTATAAACACGTAGCACATAACACTTAGCATGCTCGACTAAATGCAAGAGCCTAATAAAGCAAATTAACACGTAGCAACAAAAGCGAATAACCAAGCTAATGAACCTTTTACATTTGCTAACTAAAACAAAAGGGGAAGGGGAGAATGGACCAAAATGCTCGCCAGGCCCTATCTATTACAAGCCAAGAGGTGTACACATACCCCATAATGAATAACTTAAATAAAAAAACAAAAGTAAATGAAATAAATGCATGGAATTAAGGAAAGGCAAGGAAAGCGAAGTAGACATGCATATTCACATAACACGTAGGAGCACGTAGGGTCAAATGAAGTGCAAATAAGGGATAGAGTGTACCTCCCTTGAAATGGAGCTCTAGTGGGGTGAAGTCACTTATTTATCCTCCAAAATAAAAGAAATGGTCAAGGCACCAATTTATTTGGGAAAATTAAAGAAAACATGCAAACACGGGCTCACATGGTCATAAAGCTCTTAAATTCATGCATAAAGTGCAATTTAAACAAAGCGTAGTAGTTAATTGAAGCAAACAAGCAATGAAGTTGTAAAATTAAAAACTACCAAGGACAAAATTGAGGGGATTATTCAATTGATTGGGTCATAGAAGCATTAGTTAAAAGCCAAGGGGTCAAAGTGCAATTTTTGAAAAATTTTCGTGCAAACCATGCAAGGCTACGAAACTCATATTCCTGTAATTTTCCAGCAACCATTCTTTCAGCAATCTTTCATTTAGCCCAGATGCATTTGTACAAAGCAAACCAATGGATTCATCGACTCAACTTGCACGCAACAACTTAGAAGAAGGTTATGCAAAATCTGGAAAAAAACTTTCATGCAAGGCTCATGAAGAAACTGAGATTTCTGCAATTTTCCAGCCAATGTTGCTTCGGCAACCTTTAAGCTTTCCAATGCAATGCAGATTTCATGCAAGATTTAGGATATAAGCTAGCAAAAACCATCACTCAACATCACTTAGCACATAAACATTCTCATTCACAGAATCCAGTCATGAACCGTGAACCATTTAAGATCAAATGGAGGCAAATGAAGAACCAAATAGAGAATGTGTGCAGCAGCAGAAAAACAAAACCAGCCTTGTAACTTCTTGGAATAAAATCAAACTTCACCATTCAACAAGAAGGCCTATGATGAAGCCACTCAAACGGATTCTACCAAGTCAACAACCAAAATCTAATGCAAGACTTCAAATTATCACTGAAGGTTCAGTCCAAGCAACGGAATACAAATGCAACAAAAGAAAGATTGGAACTTGCGTCAATTGCCAGCCAGGCGCTTGGCAATGTTGTTGCTGCATTTCATTTCCTTTAACCGAGTTCAAACAGACTTATACTAGTTCAACAACTAAGCCCAATCACAAAGGCTCTAATCCATTGTCATACCATTCCCCAAAACATAATCATCTGTCTCCAGGAGATCTGATCAAAACAGCCAAGCATGAAATGTAACGAAACAACAAGACAGATTCATCCACTTCACTTAAAATCCAGCAACAGCGCAAAGGAATATAAACATTTATTGACTCTAACTCAGAACTTCGAGAAACATTATAAAGCCCAAACACAACAGCAAGCACGATGCTAAGAATAAAATGGAAAGGAGAACAACAGGGAAACAACACCAAGGCACTGCCGCACATACACAACTAGAAGAAAACATCAATCGGAATTGCCCAGAGTTCTACGCCATTTTTCTGGACTTACCTGGGTGAAGATTTTGCCGGTGGTGATGGAGTGAACGGCAATAGAAGGAGAGTAGCAGCGGAAATGACAACGCCACCACTTCAGCCAATATCGACGTTGGGATCCTTTGATGTTGCGGATGCTCTGTATTTTCTTTTCCCTTTCGGTTACTGATACCGAAGCTCTCTTCCCTGCCACTGCCCGAAGTTTACTGCTCTGCCTCCTTCAGCCGCCCTCTTCAGCTGCCAATCAGTTTTTTCTGGCTTTTCTCCGCCGTTACCTCCCAAGCTCACTCCATATCTTTCTTTTTCCTCTCTGCCCTTCCAACTAAAACCCCAGCCGTTCCTAGCCTCGCTTTCATCAACTGTTCTGCCCAAAGACCCCTCCTTTCTCCAACCCTAGCCGCTACTCTATCCTCCCCCTTTCTGCCGCTCACGCCCTCTTTTCTTAGCTTCCTTAGCCGCTGTTTTCTTTCTTTCTTGCTGTTCCCAAAAACCTCTGCCCCCTTTTTTCCTTAGCCGCTAACTCTACCCCCCAGTCCTCTCTCCAATCTCAGCCTTTTGTGTTTTTCTTTTTCCGTCCCCCCACACTCCTTTGCGGCTGCCCCTTCTTTGGCTTTTATATATGGGACACTCTACCCTAAAACCTCAGCAATCTCTGCTATATTTGCAGTCAAGGGCTGCCTGAACCTTTCTTTGCAAGCTGCGAAAAAATGCAGCTTGCTGTCACGTATTCTTTTTTCTTTTTTCTTTTTTTTTAACACTTAATTATGCAAAAACAATAACTCCAAAACAAACTTTAATAAAATGCATAAAAATTAGTAACCAAAGATAAAAACTAAGATTTTCCTTTTTTCCACTTTTCTTCTCTCTTTTTCTTTCTTTTTCCAATAAAAAGCAATAAAACATATTTTCCCTAATTTCCTCTTTTGCCAAAAAAATAAAAAATAAATAGCTACAAAACAAAACTAAAAATAAAAATGATAGATAATAATCAAAAAACTAAAATGCTTATACAGACGCTAAAAGTCTAAGAACTTAAAATCATGGAATTGAGAGAATTATTACTGAAACAAAGAATAAAAATTATTCAAAAATTTGGTGTCTACATCAAGTGCATGACTTGTTGCATAATACTTGAACTACTTCTTGTTGAATATGTGAATTGGACTTGTCGAGACGAGTGTGTACTTATCGCACTCGTTCTCTTTTACTTGACTTGATAATTGACTTGCTCGTACTTGACAATTATACTTGTGATTGACTTGGCGTCGATTTGAGAGTAATCTCATCGACTTATACTTGAACTTGTGGGGACGCCCAAAACCAATGGCTAGTCATTCAACTCAAGCCAGCAAGGGCATGGTTGAGGAGTTTGGTGAACCTTGAACATATACTTGACTTGGATATACTCGAGTAATATCAAACACTTATTTGACGCTCAGGCCCGGTAGAGGTGTAACGATGGACGGAAATTTGGTGAAAAATGGGGTTCTACGGACTTGATACTTGCTCAGTTGACAGAGTGTCAACACTTGAAATTTTGGATCAAGACCTTGGCAAAGCAGTGTGGATTTAGCTTCCGAGAGCTTCCGTATCCTTTAATGATTGTGTTTGGTTTTCTTTTGTGAATTTCATGAATATTATGACTGCCTTTCTTTTATAAGTTTAATACTTTTTGTACTTGCTTGCCTGCATGTTTTTTTTTTTGGCTTCACTGAGCGTTAGCTCATCCCTTTAAGTTTGTTTTCCTTAACAGGCTTTGGAGATGGAAATTGGAGGATCTAGACTAGCGACTTTTGGTGGAAGCTAGTATATCTTTTGTATGTTATTGGAGATCCTTAAAGTGTAAATTATGTTATTTTTGGGTATGGTGGATTGTAATTGTAATTGCTAGCCTTAAAAGTTGTGGCTTGTATATTCGAAGTATTTCTTATTTAAATTGATGGTTGACTTGTGGTTCTTTATTAAACTTGAATAAGTGCGTGAGTCCTGGCGAGAGTTAGTCCTAGGGTTCGCCCTAAGGAGAAGTGGGGTCGTCACAAAGATCAAGAGTAGTTTTAGTGAGAAAATACTCTCTAAGGAACATTTGTATTCTTTGTGGTGTAAGATTCTTTATAAACTTTTCATTTGTGAGAGAATACTTCAATAGTGTAGTTTTGTGAGGGTTATCCTGAGAGATTGTAAAACTTCCTAACTTGACCGAGTGAACCTTCGGGTAAGAAGGAAGTGAGCCTTCCTTTGTACACAAGATTGGTTGTATTTCATTAATTTGAAGAAGTTTATTTTGTGAATTGATTTTCGAGCTTAAGAGGAGCTTGGTAGCCAATTGGTTTGCAATTCTTTTTTTTTTATATTTATCATCTTGTGATCCTTAAATTGTATATCTTTTCTACTTCTCTCAAGTGATATTGCTCATTTATTGATTGATTTATTGTGTGATCACTTAGAAAAGAGGGTAAATTTCGTATTGAGCAAAAAGTGCCCATAATCTAATTGGTTTTTTTAATCAACCTAATTCACCCCCCTCTTAGGTTGTCTTCGGGCCGAATAGATCTATAGTTTCTTAGATTTAGCAGGGTATTTTCATCGGTTCATTAAGAACCTTTTGAACTTGTAGGATTTTTAACTGATCTGACAAAGACGCATGGCAACTTTGTTTGGGATACCAGATGTGAAACTAGTTTTCGAGAATTGAATAGAAGATTGACCATGGCGTCAGTTTTGGCTTTACCTAATGGAAAGAACAATTTCACTGTATATACTGATGTTTCGAGGGAAGGATTGGAGTGTGTATTAATGCAAAATGGAAATGTGATTGCTTTTACCTTTAGAAAGTTAAAACCCCACGAACAAAATTATCCATGATTTGGAACTAACAGCTGTTGTTTTTGCTCTAAAAAAGTGGAGATATTCTTTGTATGGGGTAATTTTTAAGATCTATACGGATCATAAGAGAGTTAAATATTTGTTTTCTCAGAAAGAGCTAAACTTAAGGTAGTGTCGATGGATGAAATATTTGGAAGACTATGACTATACAATTAACTACCATCATAGAAAGACCAATGTAGTAGCGGATGCTCTAAATCGAAAGGTTCAAGTGGCTAGGTTAATGATTAAGGAGTGGAATATGTTAGAAAAGATTAGTAAGTAGAATTCTCGCCTTGAACGCCAGAAGGTGAATTTCAAAAATATCACAGTGAGGTCAACCCTATTAGATCGAATCAAAGATGCTCAGAAGAAAGATTCTACAATACAAAAGTGGATGAAAAAAGTGTGAAAAGGGAAATTACCTGATTACAATTTGAGTCCCAAGGAAATCTTGAGATATCGAATTCAAGTGATTGTACCGAAGGATGAAACATTGAAAAATAAAATTTTGGAGAAAACTCACCGGTCTAAATATACGGTGCATCCGAGTAGTAGTAAGATGTATCAGGATTTGAAAGGGTTATATTGGTGGGATAACATAAAGAAGGAGATTGCTTAGTACGTTCAAAACTGTCTCATTTGTTAACAAGTCAAAGCCGAACATAAAAAATTCTCAGGTTTGTTACAACCCCTTGAAATACCTGAATCAAAATGGGAACGCATTATGATAGATTTTGTCTCAGGTTTGCCACGGATGCAAAGAGGCCATAATGCCGTTTGGGTAATCGTTGATCGATTAATCAAATCGACCCATTTCTTGCCAGTGAACATGAAATATTCCATTGAAAAATTAGCTCAACTGTACATGGATGATATTGTAAGGTTGCATAGGGTTCCAATAAGTATAGTTTTAAACAGAGATCCCTAATTTGTATTTCGATTTTGGAAAAAATTGCAAGAAACCTTAGGGATCAAATTAAACCTCAGTACAACATACCACCCTCAAACAGATGGACAATCAGAAAGAACCATTCAAACTCTCGAGGATACGTTAAGGGCATGTATTATGGATTTTGGAGGTAGTTGGGGTCAGTACATGATGTTGGTGGAGTTCACTTATAATAACAACTACCATTCACATATTCAAATGGCTCCATACGAAACCCTCTACAGAAGAAAGTGTCGATTACCAATTTACTTGGATAAAGTAGGGGAAAGGAAGATTTTGGATCCAACGACAGTACCATGGATATATAATGCATATGAAAAGATCAAGTTAATACGTCAGAGACTCCAAACAGTCCAAAGTCAACAAAAGAGTTATGCAGACAATCGAAGAAAGGATTTGAAATTCAAAATTGGAGATCTCGTGTTTTTTAAGATCACTCCATTACAAAGTGTCACGGCGGGCAAAGGAAAGAAGTTTCAACTAAAATATGTGGGGCCCTTTAAAATTCTTCAACGAGTAGGAAAAGTGGCATACCGCCTCCAAATACCATCCTAATCCGACTCCCATACTATAGCCAGAAAAAATTGAAATAGACGAGTTTCTAACCAATGAGGAGAAACCTGTGCAGTTGCTCGACCGAAAAGTTAAAGAACTAAGAAATAAGCAAATTTCCTTGGTGAAGATTTTGTGGAGATACCATGGTGTAGAAGAAGTAACCTGAGAAGTGGAAGAAGAAATGCAAAAGAAATATCCTAAAGTAATTATTAATCAAGGTGAGATTATCAAGGACGAAATTCTTTTCAGGAGGAGAGAGTGTGAGGACTTGTGAGGATCCAAAATTATTTTATATTTTAACTTATTTTTTTGAATACATTTTCTTTTACTTTACTTTATTTGCCTTAATTTCTTAGATACTTTCATGAACGAGTCAAGATTTTTATCATTTTTTTTCTATAAGTTAGTGCATGTTAACTTTGTAGTGTATTATGGAAGTGGGACCCACTAGTAAGGTGTGTGTGATAAATTTGGAAGATTAGAAGGAGTTTTGTGCAAATGGATATTATTTTATAAGGTATTAAAAGATAATTAAAGATTGGCTAGATATTTTAGTGCTTCGAAGACAATTAGATAAGGATTAGCTCTTGATTTGTCATTTGTCACAAATCATGGAACCTTGACTTTGTCCAAGACTTCTTCTAGTCTTTATCTTGCAATTTTCACCAAAACTTCTTCCGCTTGTCTTCCTTCTTGGCCAAACTAAAGAGAGAGAAAAAGAGAGGATAAAACTCCAAATTTTACTTGATTTCTTGCTTGATTCCTTGAGAAATCCATCCTAAAACCCTAATTCAATTCGTAGGAAGCTATATCAAGAAAGGAGGAAAAGCTTGTGTGGAGTCATTTGGGGAAAAGAAAGCTATTGGTTGCATTTCTCCTTAGGGTTTGAAGGTATTTATGTCAAGAAACTACCTTTTCTCTTTTGTCTTGTATTTGAATGGATTTATGACTTGATTATGTTAGGTTTCATGGAAAATTTCATAGTTTTGTGAAGTAGTTTGAAATTTCCAAATTTGATTGAGAAATTCCAGTCTTGAAATGCTAATTCCAGATTTGCTATGTCCTTTTAGGCTTGCCATGAGGATTTTCCAGCTTTTGTATGCACTTTTGGTTTTACTATAGGAATTTCCAACTTTTGTTTGTAAATTTCAGTTTAAGGTTCAATTTTTCAGCTTTGGTATGGTTGTGTATGAGCTAGGTATATGTCTAATTTGGTTAGTTTTGTGGCCTAGAACAAGTACCCCTTATATCTTATAACTAGTGGGCTTGATTAAGGTTGATTTACCACAAAGTTGAGTTTTGAATTTGGAGGAGAAACTTAAGGAAATTAGGGGAGATGCTGCTGGTTATTTTTCTTATGATGTAAGTGAGTAATAGTGAGAGTAGATGTGTCATTTTTGGTTGGTTTGGTCTTAGGTTGCTAATGGTTGCTTGAATCCATCTTGGTTGTGATGCATAAGTTGAATTTTTGTCAAAAACCATGTATGATACTAGGAGGAAAGTAATGGTGGCTTCAAGCATGTTTTCTAGTTGCATTTGTCCCACTTTAAACTTTAGGTTGGTCGTTTTTCTTCCAAAAGTCGTGTGTATATTTTACGTATGTTTTGCTGAGTCTCATGAGTTATAAATACATAATTTTTCCCTTTAGTTGCTCGTGTTTCTTGGGTTCAAATGCTTTCTTTTCACTCCAAAACCATACTTGAATCATTACCCTAGTATGTACTTGGATTTTTCCTTGGTTCACCTAAGTTTTGGATGGTTGGACCATAATATTTTTATCTTGGTTGTTCTTGGGGTTTGTTGGTGAACGAGAATAACCCGGAGACAAACGTTTAACGTTGCTCTATTTTGAACTGGTGAGTGTATCACTGCATGACTTGTTGCTTAAGTGAACTATTATGTAACTGAAAGTTATGATTGTTTGATTGTGACTTTGGTTTACTCTTGGTTGGATGGGTGTGTACCTTATCACACTCGACCCCACTTGATTATTGATTGTTCTACTGTTCACTTGGAATCTATTACTTGTGTTTGAATTGAATGTCATTTGGAACATACTATCCAACGACCACACTGTAATCTTGGGCCCAAACTTCATTGGTTAGTTAATCGAATCGAGTTAGTTAGGACTCGATCGATCGAGGTAGATTGACAGGCCATGGGAAAACTATTATTGATTCACTAAACTCTGATTTTATTTCAAAATTTGGTATACTTGAGTATTACCTTCACTGTTTGGTGTTTGGGCCCGGTAAAGGTGTGAGAACTCGAGAAAATTACGTGTGTGCTTTGCATTTATTTTATTTTATTTACCTTGATATTGAAAATATAACATATAACGAATAAGTGGTTAAATTAAATGCTTAATTGAATTTTTATAAAAATTGAGAATTTAGAAATATCCTAGAATGGTGTAAAAATTTTTTTTATATGAATCAAATAAACATATGATATGCATATTGTAATTTGAGCCATTTGAATTTATTACATAATTGAATAAGTTACATGACTAATTAATTTTCCTTAAAGCCAAATGTGTGGAAATCTACTAGATTGATATAAGCCAAATTTTTCAAGATACATATAAATTAGAACAAATGAAATTTTGAGTCAACGTGTGAGACAATAAAATTATGGACTCGTAGCAAACAAATGAACTAAAACTAAAGGACTGAACCAATCTTGGGGATTCGGTTAAACTACCATCCAACTAAGGAACAAGCTACTAGAATTTTGACAAAATAGGAACCGAATGGAAGCAAGATAACCATCTGCTAAGTTTAAACGGTGGAAGGAAAAATAAGCAGAAATTGGCTGTTAGTTGGGCGGTGAACAACTCCTACACAGATAGCTGCCAATTACTTGCTAAGTTAGGTGATGACCAAAGAGAGAGAGAAGGCATTTGCTAAAAATCTGGGCGGTGGCTGAGTGGAAAATCAAAATTCAATTGCTTTCCTTCCAATCTAACAACCGAGAGGAAACAAAAGAAAGAAAACAGAGCAACTGAAACTTTTCTCATTCTTCATTCCAAAAGTTGTGAGAAAGAGAAAGAGTGAGAGAGTGGGAGAGTATATCTCTGGTTTATCTTCTTCTAGCCACAACCGAGAGAGTGTGTGAGAGAGAGAGAGAGAGCAAGGAGGAAGAAAAGAGAAGTCTGGTGCTATTCTTCTCGGAGCAGAGGGTAGAAACTGTCCACATCTTTTTCCAGCTAAGATTTTCCACATGAGAGAGGTAAAAATTGTAATAAACTTCTCAATCTTCTAGTACTCTTGACATCTCATGTTGCATGATAGTTTTTAGCCAAGAAAAGTGAGTTTTGCTGAAGGAAATCTTGTGTAAAAACTGATTCGTTCTTGGAAAGCTCAACTTGGCAAATGGTAGGAGAGTTGAAGTTCACAGCTGTCCATTCAAAATCTTGGAGGAAATTTCACTAAAAATATATTATATATGTTTAATCTCATGGCTTTTAAGATATTTGTTTTGAAACTAGTGAATCATTGACAAACTTGGCCGAATTTGTTGAAAGAAACTGCTGGAAATTTGATGACATGGTCGAGAGAGATATGGAAGAATTTTCCCGTTTTCTTCATGAATATTGGCTGTGAAACTACATATTGTTGCTGTCTACACCTTGTAATCCAATAATATTAGCATGCATATAGTATTTAACTTGAATCCAAGTGAAATAAGTGTTGGCGTTGAAGAAACTTACTGGAAATTTCTGTTGAGACCCGAGGGGAGAGGAGCTGGGAATTTTTCTAGTTTTATCTCCACAGTTTTGGTTGTGAATGAATATATCTTTGCTCCACATACCTCTTAGTACTTAAACCTTAGCATGCATGTGGTAAATTATTTGGATTAAACAAGGAAAGATCAACTTTTGGAGGAAATATCAAAGCTGGAATTTCTGGACAAAAGTGTTGCATGAACCCGAGAGGATAAAGCTGCAAATTTTGGCTCTTTTCTTCAAAATTTTGCTGGATTTGAAGCTGCATGTTTTCACTTCAGTGTTTAGGTGATTGCATGTTGGATTTGGTTAATAACTCGGTAGATTGAATGAAAATCTCGGAAGATACATGGCTGGAATCTCTGTTTTGAAACCCGAATGACTGATTGTGTTCTCTCAAGCTTAACTTTCGTTTCGTGAATTGAAGTTTATGCGAATATTGGTTAAAACTATCCTATAGTACCCTGTTTTGCTCCATGTATTATGATTATTTTGATTTAGAAAGAAACATAGAGCCTTTGGGGAAGAAATCTGAAGCTAGTTGAGCTTACGAGACTAGTTTAGACAGCTTGGAATAATTGAGGAGTTTAAATAATTTTCTAGAATTTTAGGGGATTTCAATCAAACCTTAAACTAAGAACCACCTGTTAGGTATAACGATAAAATGCATGATGGATTTTAGGAAAACTTAAACAAAGAAAATGATGGACTTTGGATAGAAGACATGAAGTATGTCCTGCTAAAAATCTGGTTTAAACAATCCTAACTTAGTACTTAAATTCAAGATTTAACTTTGAGTTCCTAAAGAGGAAATGAACCAAAACTGGTCAAAGACTCTTTAAGGCTATCTTATAAAGGTTTTACTCACGACATTCATCCAAACTATAGGATAAAATCAAGGAAGTTTATAGGAATACTAAGCTGCCAACCTCTAGGAAATTTATCAACTTTGAACTTTGATTTCTAAAATAATCCTTTTGATCCTTAGTACCTAAATCGGAACTTTAATTATAAAATGTAAATTGCAATATGACCACTATATCTTACTTTCTTTTGGTAAAACATGGAAATTTAAAGCTTGAAAGATTAAAGCTACCTAGACTTTGAACCTTCGATGTACTAGAATAAGATAAATACTAAGATCACCTTAAAACTTAAAACCCTGTATATATATATATATATATGCATTTAAATATCTCAAATTATACTTATACGCACCTATATACATTTAGCTAAAATAATCATGAGAACCTTAACTTCACCATTGGAGAAATAATAAGTATACTAATAAGTTTACAAATATCTCAGAAACCGAGAAAGAACCAGAGAAAGGTCTAAGCACCGAGTAGTGAACTCAAATTACTTTGGGTGAGTGTTTTTCGAATTTATGTGTTTAATTGTTTATGTGTATCTAAGTGATATTATGTGACAAATGTGCTTATCATGAATTATTACTAAATGATTCATTGTAAAGTGTATCTCAATTGTCCCTCGCCTTCTAAGTCGAGAGTATATTTTATCGCACTCGATTTAGTTGAGATTGAAGGTTGATAATTGATCAAGTGATATTGTAAGTGTGCATGACTGTAAGCCGTATGTGTACTTTATCACACTGGTTGAATTGGGCCCCAAAACCCTCTGTTCAATGGACTATTCGACCCAACAAAGGGCTTGGTCGGGTAGGACGGTAGCTTTGGGTAAGTATTTCGATATACTGGAGTATTACCACGGAGTAGCAGATTACTGATATTGATATGGTCATCTAAGTGAGGGAAGTGTTTATTGTTTTGGAGGTTATAAGGAGGAGTTCGGCGGAGTGTGTAGTGCATTGAAGTGGCTCTAGTGCGAGCACCGTATCATTTTAAAAGTAATTGTTTAATGAAGTGTTTCCTCAATTGCTTAATGAAAATGATTGTACAGTGAAATGTGCACTACTTACTTAATTGTACTGATTTAAGTGTTTATTAAATGTTACTTGCTCGGTAAATCTCATTGAGCTTTAGCTCAACCCTTTTAGCTTTGTTTTCCTTACAGGAGTTGGAGATTGAAAAGTGATTGGATGGAATTGGAAAGTTATTTTGGGAAGATCCTTCACTGTGTATATATTGTAGTCATGTTTTCTTTTGTAATTTGAGACGGTTAAATCTTTTGTTTTGAGTTGGTGTAATATTAAGAATGGATGTTTAGAACATATGTTGTGCTTCTTTTATTGGACAAATTTATGTTTCAAGCTGATTGGAGTTATACTTAAGAGTGAATGTTCAGTTGTTCAATGATAATGTTATCTCTGAAATTAATGTAAGTGAGTGAGTCCTGGCGAGATCCAGGCAGGCGATCCGCTAACTTTCAGGGTACGCCCTAGAAGAAAGTTGGGTCGTCACAAAGGGAATGAATGATGGACCAGAATTAGTGTAAAGCAGTGATCTACGGACAATGTTTCTGCTTCTTTAAATGTTGGCGGAGTGTCAACGAATTTGGATCAAACTACGGCGACTGGAAATTTAGCTCCCAAGAGCTAACTGTATCCTTTTACCTGGTTCACTTTATGGTAGTTACGGTGTTCATTTGTCTCTTTAAATTGGTACTCATGTTTGATAATTTAATGACTGATCTATGTGATTTTGTTTTCTCGTTTTATTACTGACTGCATGTGTTGACCTTGGTCCCTATCTTTTGATGTTTACAAAACAAATGGATGATACTAATATCTCTTCAAGATATACTTTCAATTATGAAGTTATTTGATTCCATGAACAAGTGCAATTGAAAGAAGACAAAGGTTGCTGAAAGCTGTCGGACGCTTGTGATGACAGTACCGGACGTCCGATAATCATTGCACAACTTCGAACGCATGCTTCGGACGTCCGATAGGATCCTTCGAAATCGACGAAACCATCGGACGCTGAATATGTCTCCATCGGACGTCCGATAGAAATAGGATAATTTCTCAAATCTCTTTGTCTGCTGTCAGACGCATAAAAAGCTGCAACGGACGTTCGATAGAATTGAAGAAAATTTTTTAAACTCACTGCCTGCTGTCGGACGCAAGCATCGAACGTCCGATAGTATCGAAGCAAGCATCGGATGTCCGATACTCCAACGGCTAGTTGACTCTTTAACTGCTTTCTATCCGTTGGAAACATTAATGAGACACTTTCTTGGTCCTATATAAATAGTGGTTGGTCAGACAATTCAAATAATTTTTACACATTAAGTCTACATCAGATCTTGAGTGATTTTAGTGTAAGAATACTCCAAAAAGAAGATTTGTACTCTTAGTTGTGTAATCTTCATTTAGCTTTTCAAGTGTGATTCAATTTCTTCAATAGTGTAGCTTTGTGAGGGTTATCCGAGTGATTGTAAAACTTCCTTGCTTGATCGAGTGAGACTTGAAACAAGGAGGAAGTGATCCTTCCTTTGTACACAAGAGATTGGTTGAAAGTTGATCAACTTGAAGAAGTTTGGTATATAAAGTGATATTCAAACTTAGTCAAGTTTGAAACTTGGTTTGCCATTCCATCCCTTTATTTACTGTCTTGCAATATATATTGCTTACTTCTTTTACTCATAAATTACTTGTGCTAGTCCATCAATTGTTTCTCTGTGAGGTCATTTAGAAAAAGAAAGCAAGTTCAAAAAGGTGACTCATACCTTGGCTAGTTTTTAAATTACCTAATTCACCCCCCTCATAGGTTGTCTTCGATCCTTACAATTGGTATCAGAGCTTGGTCTCCTTGAGATTAAGCTCAATCGATTTAGGAGTAAATATGACAACCAATAATGCCATATTTTTTGAAGGACATTCTGTCATTAGACCACCTATGTTTAATGGGTCATATTATGTGAGTTGGAAAGAAAGAATGATTATCTTTTTGCAATCAATTGATATTGAATTGTGGTTTATTATTAGTGAAGGTCCATATGATGCCTCTGTTATAGATGAAAATACTCATAAATCTAGACCAAAAATAAGAAGTGAACTGACTGCTGTGGATAAAGCCCATCTCACCTTAAAAGTAAAAGTCATGAATGTGTTATATTGTGCTTTAGACTCAAATGAATCTATTAGAGTCAACGGTTGCAAGTCAGCTAAAGAAATTTGGGACAAATTGAAAGAAATTTATGAAGGTAGTGAGAATGTTAGATAACAGAAAAAATCTATCCTGATTATTAAATATGAGTTGTTTAAGATGGAACCTCATGAAAACATTGATCAAATGTATTGTAGATTCAATGATCTTATTAAAGATTTAGAGGTTTTGGAAAAAGAATATACCTTAGGAGAGAAAAACAGAAAAATCTTGAATGCTCTGTCTAAAGATTGGGAAAATAAAGTGACTGCTATTGAGGAGGCTAAAGATTTGAATACTATGCCTATTGACTTTCTTATTAATTCTCTAACCTCTTATGAGATGAAACTTAAGTCCAAAGTACAAGAGGAAGATGATGTGAAAGTAAGAAGGAGCATTGCTCTAAAGGCATCTCAAGATGAAGATGATTCTGCCTCTCTAGATGGAGAAGATGCGGAAGCTGATGATAGTGATCTATCTCTCATCACAAAAAATTTCAAGAGAATCCTCAACAAATGAAGGTTCAGAAAAGGAGGAAACAACAACTCACTCCTAAATTAGTTCAGCGATACAAGAAACAAAGGGAAGCTAGAGTTCAATAAAAAACAAACTGATAAGTGCTTTGAATGCGGCAAACCTGGACGCTACGCAAGTGAGTGTCCAATGATGAAGAAGAATGAAGGAAGAAAATCAAGATTCAACAACTTTCAATTCACATGGAATGAGTGCAACTCCGACGGTGAAATGGAAGAGGAAGAAGAATCTGCTCAATTGGCTTTCATGGCCATTAGAGATGATGAGGTAACATCTTCTAACTCTCAATTTGAAAGTGATGATTAAACTGATGATGATCTTGAATCTTTCATTATAAAATTGCATGATAGTTTGAAAGAATCTTATGCTAGAAACAAGAAATTAAAACATAAAATTGGTTTTTTTCTTCAGGACAATGCTCGTCTTTTTCAAGAAAATAAAAAATTGAAAACTGAAAATGATTTTTTGAAAAAAAATGAGATTGATTTACAAAGTAAACTTGATAGAAAAACAAGTCTTTGTGAGACACTCAAAAAGAAACAAGGTGATTTGAAAAGAAGAATGGATGATTTAAATGAATTACTACAATATAAGAAACAAAACTGCTTTCAAGAAAATGGAACAAAACCTTATTTTGACACTTATGAGAAGAAGATAAATTTTGGTATTCATCAGATAAGGCTGAATCAGAATGTAAATGAATTTGCTATTTATTAAAGAAGACAAGTAAGGTTTATTAAATCTGTTCATGTAAATAACTCTTTGGTTATGTGTAATTTTTGCTGTCAAAAAGGTCACTTCAAAATTAATTGTTATGTGAGAAAAAACATGAGAAGATGCATGAAATGCATGTGGATAGTTAGACATGATACTAATTCTAACAAGTAGGAGATATTGGTAAGATTAATGAGATTTTTATTCATAATATTTTTTTTTGTAATTCTCTTTTGATGTATCTGATGCTTTGAACTAGGTTTTTCCGTGATGTTCTTGAATATTATTGATTTTGTATGATATTAAAAAGGGAGAGAAAAGATCAATTCTGATCTAATGATGATTTGTTTTGTTAAACTCTTTGTGATATGTTGGTGATTGCTGAATTTTGGTATCATTTCTCTATTTTTGTTTGAAATATTGGACTCTCTGTTGTTGTTGCTGGATTACGGTATGAGATTTTTACTCTCATCTTATGATGACAAAAAGGGGGAGAAATGGATGCAATGTGTATGGGGGAGTTATTCTGAGATTATAAATTTTGATGCAATGAGTGATGGGGAGTTTATGCTCATATGCTCAATCTTTTTCCTTCTTCCATCCATTGTTTTCTCATCATCAAAAAGGGGGAGAATGTTGACCTTAGTCCCTATCTTTTGATGTTTACAAAATAAATGGATGATACTAATATCTCTTCAAGATATACTTTCAGTTATGAATTTATTTGATTCCATGAACAAGTGCAATTGAAAGAAGACAAAAGTTGCTGAAAGCTGTCGGACGCCTGTGATGACAGTATCGGACGTCCGATAATCATTGCACAACTTCGAACGCGTGTTTTAGATTTTTGATAGGATTTTTCGAAGTCGACGAAACCATCGGACGCTGAATATGTCTCCATCGGACGTCCGATAGAAACAGGATAATTTCTCAAATCTCTTTGTCTGCTGTCAGACGCGCAAAGAGCTTGCACCGGACGTCCGATAGAATTGAAGAAGATTTTTCAAACTCACTGCCTACTGTCGGACGCAAGCATCGGATGTTCGACAGTATCGGACGCAAGCACCGGACGTCCGATACTCCAACGGCTAGTTGACTCTTCAACTACTTTCTATCCGTTGGAAGCATTAATGAGGCACTTTTTGGTCCTATATAAATAGTGGTTGGTCAGACACTTCAAATAATTTTTACACATTAAGTCTACATCAGATCTTGAGTGATTCTAGTGTAAGAATACTCCAAAAAGAAGATTTATACTCTTAGTTGTGTAATCTTTATTTAGCTTTTCAAGTGTGATTCAATTTCTTTAATAGTGTAGCTTTGTGAGAGTTATCCGAGTGATTGTAAAACTTCCTTGCTTGATCGAGTGAGACTTGAGGCAAGGAGAAAGTGATCCTTCCTTTGTACACAGGAGATTGGTTGAAAGTTGATCAACTTGAAGAAGTTTGGTATATAAAGTGATATTCAAACTTAGTCAAGTTTAAAACTTGGTGTGCCATTCCTTCCCTTTATTCACTGTCTTGCAATATATATTGCTTACTTCTTTTACTCACAAATTACTTGTGCTAGTCCATCAATTATTTCTCTGTGAGGTCCTTTAGAAAAAAAAGCAAGTTCAAAAAAGTGAATCATATCTTGGCTAGTTTTTAAATTGCCTAATTCACCTCCCCTCTTAGGTTATTTTTTATCCTTACAAT
The DNA here is from genome assembly GCF_036785885.1 of Coffea arabica. Taxonomy (NCBI): domain Eukaryota; kingdom Viridiplantae; phylum Streptophyta; class Magnoliopsida; order Gentianales; family Rubiaceae; genus Coffea; species Coffea arabica. The sequence continues at coordinate 38,287,697 of NC_092331.1, read as the reverse complement.
TGGTATCAAAGTTTGGTCTCCTTGAGATTAAACTCAATCGGCTTAGGAGTAAATATGACAACCAATATTGCCATGTTTTTTGAAGGACATTCTGTCATTAGACCACCTATGTTTAATGGGTCATATTATGTGAGTTGGAAAGAAAGAATGATTATCATTTTGCAATCAATTGATATTGAATTGTGGTTTATCATTAGTGAAGGTCCATATGATGCCTCTGTTATAAATGAAAATACTCATAGATCTAGACCAAAAATAAGAAGTGAACTGACTGCTGTGGATAGAGCTCATCTCACCTTAAATGGAAAAGCCATGAATGTGTTATATTGTGCTTTAGACTCAAATGAATCTATTAGAGTCAACGGTTGCAAGTCAGCTAAAGAAATTTGCGACAAACTAAAAGAAATTCATGAAAGTAGTGAGAATGTTAGAGAACAGAAAAAATCTATCCTGATTACTAAATATGAGTTGTTTAAGATGAAAACTCATGAAATATTGATGAAATGTATTGTATTCAATGATCTTATTAAAGATTTAGAGGTTTTGGAAAAAGAATATACCTTAGGAGAGAAAAATAGAAAAATCTTGAATGTTCTGTCTAAAGATTGAGAAAATAAAGTGACTGCTATTGAGGAGGCTAAAGATTTGAATACCATGCCTATTGAATCTCTTATTAATTCTCTAACCTCTTATGAGCTGAAACTTAAGTCTAAAGTACAAGAGAAAGAGGATGTGAAAGTAAGAAGGAGCATTGCTCTAAAGGCATCTCAAGATGAAGATGATTCTGCCTCTCTAGATGGAGAAGATGCGGAAGCTGATTCTGCCTCTCTAGATGGAGAAGATGCGGAAGCTGATGATAGTGATCTATCTTTCATCACAAAAAATTTCAATAGAACCCTCAACAAACGAAGGTTCAGAAAAGGAGAAAACAGCAACTCACTCCCAAATCAGATCAGCAATACAAGAAACAAAGGGAAGCTAGAGTTCAACAAAAAATAAACTGATAAGTGCTTTGAATGCGGCAAACCAGGACACTACGCAAGTGAGTATCCAATGTTGAAGAAGAAAGGAAGAAAATCAAGATTCAACAACTTTCAATTCACATGGAATGAGTGCAATTCCGATGGTGAAATTGAAGGGGAAGAAGAATCTGCTCAATTGGCTTTCATGGCCATTGGAGATGATGAGTTAACATCTTCTAACTCTCAATTTGAAAGTGATGATGATCATGAATCTTTCATTATAAAATTGCATGATAGTTTGAAAGAATCTTATGCTAGAAACAAGGAATTAAAACATAAAATTGGCTTTCTTCTTCAGGACAATGCTCGTCTTTTTCAAGAAAATAAAAAACTGAAAACTGAAAATGATTCTTTGAAAAAGAATGAGATTGATTTACAAAGTAAACTTGATAGAAAAACAAGTCTTTGTGAGACACTAAAAAAGAAACAAGGTGATTTGAAAAGAAGAATTGATGATTTAAATGAGTTACTACAATATAAGAAACAAAACTGATTTCAAGAAAATGGAACAAAACCTTATTTTGGCACTTATGAGAAGAAGATAAATTTTGGTATTCATCAGATAAGGCTGAATCAGAATGTAAATAAATTTGCTATTTATAAAAGAAGACAAGTAAGGTTTATTAAACCTGTTCATGTAAATAATTCTTTGGTTATGTGTAATTTTTGCTATAAAAAATGTCACATGTAAAGTAATTATTATGTGAGAAAGAACATGAGAAGAGGCATGAAATGCATGTGGATAGTTAGACATGATACTAACTCTAACAAGTAGGAGATATTGGTAAAATTGATGAGATTTTTGTTCATAATATTTTTTTTGTAATTCTCTTTTGATGTATCTGATGCTTTGAATTGAATTTTTTCGTGATATTTTTGAATATTACTGATTTTGTATGGTATCAAAAAGGGAGAGAAAAGAACATTTCTGATCTAATGATGATTTATTTTGTTAAACTCTTTGTGATATGTTGGTGATTGCTGAATTTTGGTATCATTTCTCTGTTTTTGTTTGGAATATTGGACTCTCTGTTATTGTTGCTGGATTACGGTATGAGATTTTTACTCTTATCTTATGATGTCAAAGAGGATTCACACAGGTTCGAGTACAATCCGATTCGTTGGTATTGGTTGGTATATTGCAACGCCGGTTACAGTGTCCGTGGCAGATTCAAAAAGAGGTATACCATATATGGCAGTTAGAGGAGGATTCAGGGCATTTCTCTCATTGCTTTCGCGAGACAAATACAGTGGCAGACATCCTCACCAATGAAGGCCTCTTGCACCCTCTTGTCCAGATGAAGATTTATAACCAACCATGTATGCTCCCTCAGCTTGCGAGAGGGGCACTTAGGTTGGATAGATCAGGTTTCCCGTCTTTCCGGCTAATTAAAAGAATGCCTGCATGATGGTCATATGCTTCGTGTTACCTGTGACACGGAAAGGGAGTCTGATCGACATTACGTACTGTCTTATTTCCATCAATTGAAATAAAAAAGTTTTTTTTTAAAAAAAAAAAAAAACTCTCATCTTATGATGACAAAAAGGGGAGAAATGGATGCAATGTGCAAGGTGGAGTTATTCTGAGATTATAAATTTGGATGCAATGAGTGAGGGGGAGCTTATGCTCATATGCTCAATCTTTTTCATTCTTGCATCCATTGTTTTGTCATCATAAAAAAGGGAGAGAATGTTGACCTTAGTCCCTATCTTTTGATGTTTATAAAATAAATGGATGATACTAATATCTCTTCAAGATATACTTTCAATTATGAAATTATTTGATTCCATGAACAAGTACAATTGAAAGAAGACCAAGGTTGCTGAAAGCTGTCGGCCGCTTGTGATGACAGTACCGGACGTCCGATAATCATTGTACAACTTCGAACGCATGCTTCGGACGTCCGATAGGATTCTTCGAAGTCGACGAAACCATCGGACGCTGAATATGTCACCACCGGACGTCCGATAGAAACAGGATAATTTCTCAAATCTCTTTGTCTGCTGTCGGACGCACAAAGAACTTGCATCGGACGTCCGACAGTATCGGACGCAAGCATGGGACGTCCGATACTCCAACGGCTAGTTGACTCTTCAGCTACTTTCTATCCGTTGAAAACATTAATGAGGCACTTTCTTGGTCCTATACAAATAGTGATTGGTCAGACACTTCAAATAACTTTTACACATTAAGTCTACATCAGATCTTGAGTGATTCCAGTGTAAGAATACTCCGAAAAGAAGATTTGTACTCTTAGTTGTGTAATCTTCATTTAGCTTTTCAAGTGTGATTCAATTTCTTCAATAGTGTAGCTTTGTGAGGGTTATCCGAGTGATTGTAAAACTTCCTTGTTTGATCGAGTGAGACTTGAGGCAAGGACGAAGTGATCCTTCCTTTGTACACAAGAGATTGGTTGAAAGTTGATCAACTTTCAAGTTGATCAACTTGAAGAAGATTGGTATTAGAGGTGTCAAAATGGGTGACTTGGGCAGGTTTGGGTTGGATAAAATGGGTAATGGGTATAAGTGAGTCAACCCATTTATACCCATTTAATTAGATGGATATAAATGGGTAAGTCAAAAAATGAATTGAGTAACCCAATTACCCATTTATTTTAACTTTTTGTAAACTCATTTAAATTCATTTTTACAAACTAAGTTATCAATTTATACCACTCTTTGTACCCATCATTAGTTTTAAATATTTATTTATAATGTTCAATAAACTCAATTGCCAATTTTTTTTCATTTATACTCTATGTCACAAAATTACCTATTATTTAATAATTGAATAATAAGAATATGAAAATTTGAACTAAGTAATATAAAAATTAATATAAAAACTTAATCCAAAAATTTTGAACCCCTAACATTTTTTTCATATATAAATTTAAAATTTCATTTTACAAAGATAAGAAAATAGGCTAAAATTTATCATAAATTAGTAATGCTGAAAAATGAGCAAGTTAACAAACTAAGAGAAAATAAAATAATAAAATAAAACCAAAAAAAAAATAATAATCATAATAATGAAACAAAAGTAGTTAACATCAAGAAAAAATGAAAAATTTTTTAAAAAAAATGGGTGGGGGAAAAGAAGAGACTTGAGGGGAAGAGAATTCTAAATGGGTTAATTGGATTTGATGGGTTACCCAATAATACCCATTTAATGGGTATTATTGGGTAACCCATTTATACCCATATATAAAAATTTAAGATACCCATACCCATCTATTCATGGACGGGTATGGGTAAATTTAATTAAGTGGGTTGATTTGCCACCTCTACTTGGTATATAAAGTGATATTCAAACTTAGTCAAGTTTGAAACTTGGTTTGCCATTCCATCCCTTTATTTACTGTCTTGCAATATATATTGCTTACTTCTTTTACTCACAAATTACTTGTGCTAGTCCATCAATTGTTTCTCTGTGAGGTCCTTTAGAAAAAGAAAGCAAGTTCAAAAAGGTGACTCATATCTTGGCTAGTTTTTAAATTACCTAATTCACCCCCTTTTTAGGTTGTTTTCGATCCTTACAGCATGATCCTATGGTATCTCATTGAGTGAAAGCTCATTCTGTTATGCTTGTTTTCCTTTTAGGGGCGAAGACTTGGGCTGGTGATTTTGGGAAGAGTTTGATCTAGTACTAGACCTTAGATGTTTTGTTTAACCTCCTCTGTATTAGTAAACCTCACATGTATTCGTGTAAGACTGAATACTTTGGCTTGTACTCTAAGTTTGAATCATTAGTGATTCATTTGTATATAATTTAGGTTGTGATATTTTAAAGTTGTGTTGTTCGTTTTAGTGCCTATTGGGAATATTTGTGAGACCACGAAATTTTACTTGTCTTTATAGCTCTTATTTGAATTTACTTGCCTTAGATTCTTGGTTGTTTTAATAGTTGAATTTGAGCCAAGGGAGTGAAATTTTGTTAAGAAAAGTTTCATATTCTCAAGTTGTTAGAAAATCTGGAAATTTTCGCAGGAGGCTGTGTGCAACTTTGGGAAATTGGCTATAACTTCGTATAGGAAAGTCAGAATTGAGTTCCGTTTATTGCGTTTGAACTAGACTCATAAAACTTTCTACGATATAAAATTCAGAATTTGATTCAATTTCTATAAATACCAGAAAATCGGTAAAGTTGACTAAAAATTCTGCCCTAAACAAGTAAAAATAGGAATGTTATAGTAGCTTACGGCTCAATTTGGACCAACTTATGAACTGAATCTCTTTGAGGTGTCTTCTAAAGATTATTAGTATTTAAAGTATACTTTTTAACAGGCCAAGTCGTATGAATTTTTGATATTTATAATTCAAGTTATGATTTTTCTAAAGGAATGATGCATACTAGGGTTTTTAGTGTGTTTTGGTGCATTTTGGTAGTGTGATCACTTGGTGAGGTGTGTGTACTAAATTTGGTGAATAAGAGTGGGTATTAATTAAGAGGAAGTGTGTGATTAGAAGTGCTAATAATAAGTTAGTGAATCATAAGTTAAAACAAAAGTACAAGAGAGTTAAGGAAAATAAGTTTGAACCGACGTGCGCCATTTGTAACCGGTTGAGTACACCATTTGACTAATACTTTGTTACCCTAATCTCCTTGTTTTTATTTCATTTAATCCTCCCTTAATCTAACCCTAAAACCAGCCAAAATTTTTGACTAAAAACAAGAGGAAAATTTATTGCTTGACAAGTGTTGGCCATCTAAGCAAGTTTGACTAAGAATTTTCTTTCCTTCTTATCTTTCCTTTTGGCCAATTTTTCTTCATTATGGCCGAACCTCTTGAGGGAAAAACAAAGAAAGAAAACGTCATCTTTAACCTCAATTTCTTGCTTGAATCTTGAGTTTTAACCATTGATCTTGCAAACTAGACCATAAAAAGTGATAACCAAGGAAGATCAAAGGCTTTAGTGGAAAAATTTAGGAGGAACAAGGTCTTGGCAGCCTCTCTTCATAGGGATTTAAGGTAATCATGCCTACAACCCATTTGATCTCTTTTGTCTTTTTTTGAGGAGATTTAAAGCTTGATTATGGGATATTATGTGAAAAAAAATTCATGATTGGTGTAGGGAATCAAAATTTCCAACTTTAGTTGTGGAAAATGAGTATTAATATGTTAATATCATGTTTACTATGAAATTTTAGCTATCCCATGTGATTTTTCTAGTTTGTACATGTTCTATTAGCTTGCTTATGGAAATTTCATCTTGTAGAGTTGAACTTTTGTTTTATGACCAGTGATGAGTAACCTTAGGGAAAGACCCTCGTAGAACCTCCCAACTTGGTAATATCAGACTTGGATCTTTTCTCCCAATGAAAGTTGAACTCGATTGTTCTCATGAACTCAAGACCTCTGACACACGAAGGTAATCAGCAACCTTAAACAAATAATGATGGATGAAGAGACACCACGATTAGGGAACAAACTAATCGATAAAGTCTGATTTGAATCTTATGCTATGAACTCAAGAATTCAAGAGTAAGTTCGTTCAAGAACTTGAAGGAAAAATCCTTACGATTTCTGGTTGTAATCATCGTCCCAATTTCCCAAAGACAAAAGCCTTATATAGGCGTGTAAAAGACCTAAACTAAGCTGCCAACAAAACCTAATCTGACTTGGAATTTCCCTTGCTAAACTCGGCCCAAGTCCAAGTGGAACTAGGAAAACTCTAATCAACTTAACATGAATAATAACGTTGGTGCTTGACTAAAGCAAGCTTATGACCAACTAGATAAGCTACTTAAAAACTAGAGTACAACATGTCCTTTGTGCAATTAACAAACAACTAAACTAGGCAGCTTTAAGACAACTATTAAGTAAGCCAACATGTATGAGATCATTCTTTCACTTCAAACGTACAAGTGAACAAGGTGACTTCATGGTCCACCAAATCTTCAAACATAGCTTACTCCTTGCTTGTATGGTGAATGATCAAGGCCCGTAAAGCTTTCTTCAGCCTCTTGGATCTTGATCTTGTCATCGGACCACCAATGTTGATCAAAGGATCCTTGACCCAAGGTTGAAGTTGTTGCGCACCCGTATCCGCATCCATATCTGCATCATTTCCTCTCTCCTCGAAAGGATTCGTCCTCGAATCTTCAATGTCTGTATCAAAGTCAAAAGGAGATAGGTCAAACACATTAAAAGATGCATTTATGCCATACTCACTTGGAAATTCCAATTTGTAGGCTTTTTCGTTTATCTTTTCCAGGACACGAAAAGGTCCATCTCTTCTTGGATGTAATTTGGTCCGTCGAGATGCTGGAAACCTTTCTTTCCTCATGTGCATTCAAACCCAATCACCAGGTTCGGATACAACATGCTTTCTACCCTTATTCGCATGTTTTGCATATTACGCATTTTTCTTCTCAATTTGAGCTCGAACTCTCTCATGCAAGGTGTGACGGCCCCACTTCTCCCTAAGGCGAACCAGAGGGTTGGCGGGTCGCCTGCCTAACTCTCGCCAGGACTCACGCAAGCAAACCGACCAAATATCCACGTATAACTTAAACCAAAACACAATTCGCCATCCGATCATGCCAACTTTTAAGCGGCTTGAATACTAAAACACATTAACTTCAAAGATAACAACATCCGAAGTTAGCCAATCGGCGGCTCCTAAACACCTCACGCATTACATTCAAGAAGTAAAGTCTTACAGTTTCCAAAACATAAAATTTCATACAGCCCGAGTATATATACACATACAAGCCAAATATTATAATCAGGGTTTACACTTTTCCAGCTTCAAGTGGCAATCCCAAAACAAAACTATATCGTTTAATTCAAATACATTACAAGCCACAAAACGAAGTTGATACATTCTTAAGAAGATATAAGTAGCTCAGATTTCTCAAACCTCAAGACCTGTCAAGGAAAACAAATAAACGTGGGGTGAGCTAAAGCTCAGTGGTGCCCCAAAATCATGCAATCACTTGAAACAATTAACACGTATTGATTCGACTGAAGTAAATAAATAGGGAAGCAATAATATTCGAGTATACCTTAGACTGGTCGAGGGATTCACCCAACGACATTACGTCCAACACTTATATTTATAGACTGGTCGAGGGATTCACCCAACGACTTTACGTCCAGCACTTGATTGTTATAGACTGGTCGAGCGATTCACCCAACGACTTTACGTCCAGCACTTGATTGTTATAGACTGGTCGAGGGATTCACCCAACGACTTTACGTCCAGCACTTGATTACCAGGACAGGATAAGAGGCCCTCCCACCCTTATGGTGTGGTACATTCCCCTGCCTAGTAATTTAGCACTTAGCAAACGCAAGCAAGAGATTCACGTAAAACACTTCAAGCAAGTCACTACTCGAAAGGCTAGTGCGATAAAGTACACACTGCTCACTTCGATGGATCAGCAGCCATTTTTGGCAATTATCACATAACGAGTCGATAAAGCACTTTAACCAAATAGCCATAAATCAGGCAGGGACACTCACCAAAAGTGAAGCTCAAAAGTCAAGCTGGGAATCGAAGTCCACGTCCTCGCTACACCCTAGAAATCCAAGTTTTAAAACTATAAGTTTTACTAAACAAACTCTTGTTTTGTATATAAAAGGTTATCTTGTATAAAACTAATTAAATTTCTCGAAACGAATCAATAGTTCCCTTGGAATTAAGGCTAGTAAAGAAATAAATATGTCATATGGTTTCTTTAAAGGTATTTCCCTTCTAGAGGGCAAACTAGAACCAAATTAATTCAAACAAGTTTTCTTGTCGAACAAGTTCCCTTTGTCTTTTATTTGAAATTATTCAAATCTAATGTTTTTAACAAATTTCCTTTAAAACAATTGGTCAAGGATAATTTTGTGAAAAACTTAAAGTTTGGAAGTTAATGCAATTATTTATTAAAGGTGAAACACTAGTTTAGATAAAGAAAAGAATTAACAAATCGGCAAGGTTTTAAAAGTCCCGGTATCTAGATTTTAATATTAACGTACTATACTCAATGTATATAACTTGATATTAAGGCAAAATATTCCCACAAGATTTGATTTAAAGATACTTGAATTCAAAAGACTAGAACGGACTTCACGATTCCAATTCATTTGCACATTATATTCCAAGTCGCCAATATAGCAAAAACACAATTCGAACATCAATTTTACTAGGGCTTCATCAATCATTAGCCCTAGGTATCAACAGATTCAATTCTAATCAAAATCAACCAAAGGAAGTCCAAAGTATTAAAACAATTCCAAATCACAAATCGTGGACCTTCCAAATGCATTTCAACCAATCACTTGAACAAATTCACCAAAAATTAAATTATTGCAAAGCTACTCAAATGGTCAAGAGTTTCATCAATCATTAGCTCTTGACAACCAATACTCACTTTCAAACACCAATCCATTCAAAACAAGAAGAAAAACTACAGCCAACTAATTGATCATCAATCCAACTTTTCCTTGACTAAATCAGTGTTTTAAATACTCAAGTTCAACATGCAAACACTTAGCTAGCTAATTAACATCTCTCGTTCAAAATCAGATTCAATTAACAACTACAAACATTCCAAAAATCCAGAAATTCATTCGGCTCTTCTTGGATAATCTTGCATGCAGCAGATTTCTTGTTTATTTTTGTTTCTAGCTTAGCCGGACCACAACACTTCATGCAAGGCTTAATCATTTAATTTTAATTAGTCAAACACCTAACCAAGTGAAAATCAAACACGTTCCAGCAAATTTCATGCTAAAATACCCAAGCAATTTCCAAAACATCTTCAACGGCTAATCTGGAAAAATTAGTTCAGCAGCCCAGAAATTTTCTAATAAGTTTTCCAGCCATGCGACCGAAACTCCTAGCCATAAAGTTCACATGCAACACTAAGTAAGGAACTTATCTATCAGGTTGATCCAAGATTAAGCTCAAATCATCACAACCCAGCAAATTAAAACCAAAATTTCCAGCTCAAGCTCTCGGCAGCTTCATTTTCTTCTCAAACAGATTTTTCTATAACTTAAGTTATCATCTAGCCACACAATCTCACATGCACGCTTATAGTCAGCTTCATCAACCCATAAACATCTCCTCTAAGTTCAGAAATTACCTTAGCTTGAAGCCTAAAACACACGACTAGCTGCTGCAAACTCTTCCCTCTCGGTCAGCCCAGAAATGCAGCCCGTCACTCCTTCTCTCTCTTGTCCAAGCTTGCGACTGAAATGGAGAATGTTTAGCTCTCAGTCCTCTTCACTAACTCACGGCTAGATTAAAGAGTGAACAGCAGGTCTCCCTCCCTCTTCTTTTTAATTTACGGCCGGAAGGAAACAACGAGACACTCAGCTCTCCCTCTCGGCCGATACTTCCAAGGTAGTTGTTTCCTCACAGCTCACGGCAGAAAGCAAATGGAAGTGTACTATTATAGTGGATTGGAAATGGTATAGTGTGGAGTGTATGGTTAATGGGGTGTATATATTGGGGTTATCGTGAGTGGGGTTGGTCGGCAAAAGAAATGGAAGATGCTGGAATGAACCGACAGAAATTGGAATTGTTTGGAAATGAGTTGCTTCTAGCATTTTTTTTTTCTTCACGGCTGCATGGTGATTTTAACTTGGAAAAGGCTAATTTGGTCTTTTTACATTTCATCCAAATTTCCACTTAAGCCCTTCAATCCTAAACTAACTCCAAGATTTCCTAAATATAAATCAAATGCCTACTAATATACCAACCTTGAAAAATTCAATTATCGAGATACAACGTCCCTAAAATAATTATAAAGAGCTTTAACCTAAACGTTTCGTCTTAATTCTAGTTTTCCTTAGCACCTATCGTCGTTAATACTTAAAATTAGTTATTGGAACCAAAGAATTAAAATAAAAACAATGGCACACTCAATCATCAAGAAAAATTACCTTTACTTGGCAAAAATTAAAATAATCTAATATCTTGCACAATTGAATTATTTGTAATCTAAAACAAATTATTTTTGCACACTTATTTAAGACCAGATAATAACAACGTTTATTAAAGATCTAAAATGTACATGCAACCCGTACATATATGTATATTTATAATTTCAAGGTTTTTATGTTCTAGGCGAACCTAGTATACTTGTATCGATTTTATCTAGAATTTACCAAATTCATCTTATTGCTAAGGTTCCTATTAACACTTAACATTATTAACGATTAAAATAGCTATGGAAATTTAAGGGATTTATTTTTAAGGAATAAACTTAATATAACTCAAGAATTATTAATTTAGTGTAGCAAAGCTAAGTAATTTAATAGTTTAGCACAATTATATTATTTTGCACATGAAAATTATTTTTACGTACTTATTTAAAACAAATGAAATAATGCTAGAATTTATGAAAGAATAAGAACTACGAATGAAATATGCACTGATATTTAAAAGCAAGTGAAAGTAATGCTAGAATTTATTAAAGAATCAAAATGCAAGTGAAATATGCATGAATATATATATATATATATATATATATATATATATATATATTTTTGGGGTTCTCACACAAGGTCCGAACAGCCTTTGTCTTTTTGACACCATTTGTGCTTAAACACTCATCAACAAGAATAGGTGATAAATCTAGAGGAGTTGGCAGCTGAAACCCATAAACAATTTCAAAAGGAGAATGATTAGTAGTAGAATGAATGGTTCGGTTATATGCAAACTCGGAAATAGGCAAACATTCTTTCCACTTCTTCAAATTTTTTTGAGCAATGGCTCAAAATAAAGCACCAAGGGTTCAATTGGTTACCTCAGTTTGACCATCCATTTGAGGATGACTAGAAGTAGAAAATAACGACTTAGTTCCCAACTTTCCCTTTGTTGGTCGTCTTCCTCCTTGACTTGAGTAGCTAACACTCTTCGAACAACCAATCCAAACTGCTCATTTGTTGGTATCTCTTTACTAGAATCAGGGTCCTCCTCTTTGAAAGAGTGCACTCCTTCATAGCCATCTTCTTTATCCGTAACCATCTCTCCATTGTCAAGTAAGAGCATGGTTTGTCAGTTTGGACACTGAGATGCAATGTGACCAAATCCTTGGCATTTGAAGCACTTGATCTCACGATTACGGGTCTTAGAAGTGTCATTCACTGCCTTGGTTTCCTTTTTGAAGGTCTCAGCCTTAGCTTCAATTCAAGAGGCTCTACCCGATGCTCCCATAGTTGGTTTCTTCTCTTTCTTTTGGTGGATATGATCTCCAATTTGAGCTAACTAGTGTACTAGCTAGCCGTGTAGTACCCCTCCTCTTGAGACGACATTCCACCTTTTAAGTTTCGTCTACCATGTCTGTGATCTCCACATAGTGGTGCAATTCAACTATCTCAGCAATCTCGGGTCTCAATCCACTTAGAAACCTAGTCATTGTCGCTTCCCTGTCCTCTACAACGTCCGCACGTAGCATGGCTATCTCCATCTCCTTGAAGTAGTCATCTACACTTCGAGAACCTTGACTCAAGCTTTGCAATTTCTGATAAAGGTCTCGGTGGTAGTGACTTGGAATAAACCTTTTTCTCATCAATCGACGAAGTTCATTCCACAGGGCCTTTCCCTAGGGTTGCTCATTAGCCAGCCTTGATATAGAGACATGTGAGCTGAATACTTGTCTATTTTTGGCGGCTTTATGGTCTGAAATTAGTAGCTTGTATAGCCTATCATTTGCGGTCATGATTTGGATGGTTTTGCCATGAAATTTTGTGTTGAATTTGGAGAGGAAAAATGGGACAAAACAGGGGTTATGCTGTCCAAATTTTGGGGCAGCTTACTACCTTTGATTGTGGGATGATTTGGTGATGTACTTACCTAACATGCTTAGAGAACCTTTAAGCTTTGCCTATGTGTTGCATTTTGGTTGAAATGGAAGGGTTTTCATTGGGATTTTCTTCCAAATTGCTGGCTGAAGTTGTGTTTGGTGGTCGAGGGATAGTGCAGCCTGTTATCTTGTTGTTTTTCCAACCTTTTCAAAATTGGTTTTGGCCAAAACTTGTTCCAAACATTGGTTGGGACTTTTGTGGGTGAATTTGGGTGAAAACCATGAAGGATGGAAGGTGAAAAACCTAAGGATTTTGCTTGTGTCATGGCTGGAAAATTTGGAAAATGCAAAGGAAATGCTGACCATTTTATTTCTTGAAATTCAAGCAAGTGAAATCAAAACTTGAGTGGTGATTCTTGGTTGAATTGAACTTAGGTTGTTTTGGGTATTTGAATTTCCCTTTGTAGGGATATATAAGCTAAATTTTTTGCCAAAACTTATATATTTTAGAAGGAGAAAGTAGCGACCACTTTAAACACGATTTCTTAGTTTTTTATACCAAGTTGCAAACTTAAAAGTTTTAATCTCTTCTTTATTGAAACCAAAAGAGCGAGCATGAATTTTCTAGGGTTTGATAAGTAAAATGAGTACTACTTAAACGAGTTTTGTTTACTTAATTTTCTTTAAGCGAAACTCCTATATTTTGAACCCTAATTGATTGCAAACTATTAAACAGTATTTTATCGCAGATTTGGACTCTAGCCAGGGAGTTGAACCTGAGCTTGGTTTTGGAAAGCAGTAAACCATTGTTGAGTGTTTTCCAATGCATGATTGAACTTGATCCTTGAATGAAATGATTTGGTAATGTGATTGAATAATATTTGACTTGTTTGGATGAGGCGAGGGTGTACTTTATCGCACTCGTCCTCCCCTTCTTGAATGATCTTGTACTCGCTTGAACTTGATTGACCTGCACTTGTGTTTGTGCTTGTGCTTGACTTGTAAGTGTTGAGCGGTAGCATGTACCACACTTAATCCGAGTGGGAGGTGCCTCTCATCCCGTCTGTGAGGACCTGGATTTTTTTTCTTACTTTTATTTTATTTTTCTGGCTTATTTAATTATTTATTCACCCATTTATTCCGAATAATTTATTTCATCCATTTACAAGAACAATGTCTCATTTATATTTTTAAAATGTTTCGTTAGCGAATTTAATTTTTCTGTGGCTCGTTTAGCGAGAAATAGTGAATGCACATTTTTCGAGATAAATTCGATTCGAGAGTACATTAATCTTGGGGAACTAAGGATGATTAATAGTATACTAAGAAAATCTAATTGAGGAATTAGATGTGAGTGAGTTAAATTAAGCTCAATTAGGAGCACTAATTGCTCACTAATCGGTTGTTGACTTTTGGGTACCAAGAACACCTTTATGTCAATCCTTCTTACACCCCATCAAATCACCCAACTACCACCCAAAACCTTTCTTCCTCTCCTCTCCCTTGGCCGACTCGCCTTCCTCATTTCCTACAAGAAAATTTCAGCTCCTTGTCTTCCATTCTTGCTCCACAAAAACACTCCAAATTTGCTTCTTATCTTGGTTCTTCATACAAGCTTGGAAGGTGACTTGAACAAGGAAGAAACTTTGGTGATTTAAAAGCTCAAACCCTAGTGTTTAGTCTTCATCTTGGCAGCAAGGTAATCATCCAAAGAAACTTCAACTTTTCCTCTCAAATCTTAAAAGTTAGTTAATCTAGTTAGTTTAGTTGTTGGGTTGTTGATGGGTTCACAAGAACCTTGACATTAGGTAATGGACTTGAGGTGGCTTCGTAGGTAGAGGCCTTGAGGATTTTGAATGTTTAATTGCTTATTTTGAGAAGATATGGTTTAGTTTTAGTTGGAAAGTTGAAAAAGAAAGCTAGAAGATGAAAGTTGCTTGCTGTCCGAATTTTGGCTTGTTGAAACCCTCATGTTAATTTCGAATTTTGATATTATTTTGGTGCAATAATGCTTGATACATGTTGGTGATTATGTGTAGTAAATATCTCCCAAAAAGCTTTTCTATTAGTTGAGTTAAAGTGGGGTGAAAGTGAGGATGAATTTTGGAAAATTTTCTAATCAAGAGACCCAACCAGTGTTCACGTTTTAGGTCATAACTTTCTGTCTGGGAGTTGAAATCGACTATCGTTTGTGGCATCCAAAACTAGACTCCAAGAACTTTCCGTCGGTATAAAATGCACCTCCTAACTCATTTCCTAAGAGCCGTAGTGAACCAGCAAAGATGACTAAATTTCCTCACTGCTTTTATCCGAGAAACAATCATAGCTGTAGTTTGTAGCTCAATTTTACCTATCTTAAAAAACAAATTTTATGACAGTTCATTCTAGTGAATTGCAGCATTTTGAGTCTAGCTTTCAACGCCATAGACCACACTAAATTTCGAGTTGTGTAGCTCTAGATATGATCAGATTTTGAAACTCTGTCAAGTACATCAGAACTGGAAATTTCGTAAAATAGGTCCTAAAAATCAGTATCTTAGAACTATTGTATCTTGGTGTAGAAAGGTCTGAATTGAGTTCTGTTGGTTGCATTTGAAACTAAATCTGGAGTTTTAATTGTGGTATAAATTTCAAAGGCTGATTCCATTTCTACGAATTTTGCCGAATTTCCAAACTTTACTAAAATTGCAAGCCTGTTTTGCTCTGTCCTGTTTGGAACAGTGACTTTGAGCTAAAATTTGAATGATTTTGAAATGGAGTCTAAGAAAAGTTCTTCTAGAGAGTTTTAGTGCATTGAGTCTAGCTCCCAACAGTATAAAGTTTTCAACTTTTGGACTTACGGAACTCGAGATACTATTTTTCCAAATAGTGTCGCACCAAGCTGGAAATTTTCTGTTTTCAAACAAATATTCCTTTTAAGATCTTTCCACCTTCCATTATGATTCTTAGACTGTTTTAAGTTTAATTTCAGGATTAGATACAAGGTCTCTTTGAACTTTAAACCTTCATCTCGAATCTTAGTTTTCAAGGGATTAATCCCCTTTTTATGATTTCTCTTGGTTGCATAACTCCCTTGGTTATGACACTCTCTTCATACTTGAATTATGGACTTCAACCCCTATTCTTATGGCCTCGATTTTCATGAGTTTGAACTCTATAAAGGGAGCATTTTGACTAGAGTAATTCTTGGTGAATTTCACTAGTTTTATACTTGAATCTTGGAACCTTAGCCTTGACATTTACTATGAAATGAGTGGAGTTTTGGATGAAATTTGACTCCATTAGTTTGAAAATGTGAACGCTCTTTATGTTTTAAAGTTCGAAGATGAGATTAGAAGTTTTGAGGGATGAAAACCATTTACCCTTTTTCTCGATTTTTGTGCCGAAAGTGAAAACGGTACTTTCTTTTGGAATTAAGATTTCTTTCCACGACTTGAATAAAAAATGACCTTCGAACTCTCTATGAGCATTATTTCAACGATTTAACGAGAAAAGTTACTTTAACTTGACTCAAACTTGTGGCTTTGAGAGTGGGTAGTGAGAAAATGTCTTTCTTATTAAACTTGGTCGAGCACCTAGGTAATTGTGATTGTACATGCCTTAGGTGGTCACGAAGACGCAGAAGAACTCGTCTGACTTCTCGCTTCACTCTTGTTTTGCCCTTGACTTGTGGTGAGTGTCAAGTGCATGTTAAATGCTAATGTGTTTGAAATGATGTGTACAAGTGCTATATATGATATATGAACTTGTCGAAGCAAGCGTGTACTTTATCACCCTTGTCCTCTCTCTCTCCTGATTACATGATACTTGTTAAATAAATATATATGACTTGCACTTGTATACGAACATGTTTTAAGTCGTGAATACTGAGAGGCTAGAAGTATCATGTCCTATTTGGGTGGGAAGTACCGCTCATCCCGACTCAGTGCTATGACCGATTCAAAGTCGATTGGAGCGTTGTCTCGTCGACCAAATATGCTTGTGGGGACACTCCAACCCATTGGCTAACCTTGTAACTCGATACGGCAAGGGCTTGGTCGAGAAGCTTGGTGAACCTTGGAAATTATTATAGTTTGATCTTTTGAGATCTCACTTGGCATACTTGAATAGTATCGCTACTTCATACATGTTTGGTTACGGATCCGAGTGGGTGTTATGTTGGATGGAGGAAGTAAGTGGAGCACTATGGTCGTGTTACTACTTGGGTTGACGGAGGGTCAACCCCAGATGGCTCAAATTGATTGAGACATGGGAATAGCTTCTGAGAGCTCCTGTATCCTCTTGTGTGTTTATTTCCAACTTGTGCACTGAAATGAAACTTCATGTTTAAAGTTGCTTTCAAATATGTTATTTGATTGATTGGACTACGTGCTTGCTTGTTTAAGTTTTCTTGGCCTCACTAAGCGTTTGCTCATCCCTTTAAGTTTATTTTTCTTAACAGGGTTTGGAGGTGCATTGGAGGATCTAGACTAGCAATTTGGTGGAAGCTAGTATATTTTGTATGAATTTGGTGACTCTTAATGTGTAACTTTTGTTACTCTTTGTTAGTGGATTGTAACTATAATGGTTAACCTTAGAAGTTGTGACTTGTATATTCGAAATACTTTTATTTAAGTCGTTGGATGTTTTGTGGCTCTATATTAAGTTTGAACGAGTACGTGAGTCCTGATGAGAATTGGGCATGCGTTCCGCTGATACCCTAGATGAGAAAAATAGAAAAATCTTGAATGCCTTGACCAAAGATTGGGAGAGTAAGGTGACTGCCATTGAAGATGTTAAAGATCTGAATTCTATGCCTATTGAATCTCTTATTGATTCTTTAACCTCTTATGAGCTGAAGTTTAAGATCAAGGTACAAGAGGAAGAGGATGTAAAGGTGAGAAGGAGCATTGTTCTAAAAGCATCTCAAGATGAAAATGACTCGGCTTCCTTGGATGGAGATGATGCGGAAGTTGACGACAATGATCTTGCTCTTATCACAAGAAGCTTCAAAAGAATCCTTAACAAGAGGAGATTCAGAAAGGGAGGATCCAGCAATTCGTCTTCAAATCAGTTCAACAATGCAAGAAACAAAGGAAAGCAAGAGGCTAATAAAAAGCAAACTGACAAGTGCTTTGAGTGGGGTCAACTGGGACACTACGTGAATGAGTGCCCAATGAAGAAGAAGAGAAAAGAAAATGTTGAATGAAAACCTAGATTCAACAACTTTCAAATTACCTAGAATGATTGCAACTCGGACGGTGATGTTGAAGAGGAAGAAGAATCTGCTCAAATGGCTTTCATGGCCATTGGTGATGATGAGGTAACTACTTGCAACTCTCAACTTAATAGTGATGATGAATCTGATGATGATGTTAATTCCTTCATTAAGAGACTGCATGATAGTTTGAAAGAATCCTGTGCTAGAAACAAACAACTAAAACAAAAGATCAATTTTCTTATTCAAGACAATGCAAACCTTTTTCGACAAAACAAGAATCTGAAAGATGAAAAAGGATCACTTCAAAAAGAATGAAATTGTTTTACTTTATGAGCTTGATAGAAAAACAAAGCTTTGTGATTTGTTTAAAAAGGAACAAAGTGACTTGAAAAAAAGAATAAATTGTCTAAATGATTTGCTTCAACACAAGAAACAAAACTGTTTTCAAAGGAACGAATCAAAATCTCATGAGAAAAGGCTGAATTCTAGTGCAAACGAATTTACCATTTATAGGAGAAAGCAAATGAGATTCGTTAAACCTGTCCATACAAGTAATTCGCTGACTATGTGTAGTTTTTGTTGTCAAATTGGTCACATGAAGAGTAATTGCTATGTAAGGAAGAATATGAGAAATGACATGAAATGCATGTGGATAGTTAGACATAATGCTAACTCTCAAGGATCCAAAAAGTAAAGGGTATCAAATATTTTCTTGTGAACTTTTATGTAGGTGAACTTGGTGAACATCATTAAGGAATCAAAATGGTTCATTGATAGTGGATGTTCAAAGCACGTGACCGGTGATCCATCACAATTCATCAAACTCAAGTCAAAATCAAGTGAAAAAGTAACATTTGGGGATGATAACAAAGCCAAAACAATTGGAATAGGAGATGTTGGTAAGAATGGTCAAACTTTTGTTCATAATGTCTTTCTAGTGGATAATTTGAGCTATAACTTGTTAAGTATTAGTCAATTGTGTGATAGAAATCTGTTTGTGTTATTCAAAAAGCATGAGTGTCTTGTTCTTGACTCAAAATTTAATATTATCTTCAAGGGAAAAAGAATAAATGACATCTATGTAGTTATTCTTGAAAATGTAGATTCATCTAGTTTTAAATGTCTTGAAGTTGAAAATAAAGATCCTTGGTTGTGGCATAGAAGGTTTTGTCATTTCAACATGGATTTGTTAAAAGAAATTTTCAAAAAAAAACTTGTTAGAGATTTGCCAAAAATTAAGTTTGAAAAGGACAAAATTTGTGATACTTATCAATTTGGAAAGCAAGTAAAAGTTTCTTTTAAACCCAAAAAATGTGTTTCTACTTCAAAACCTTTGAAACTTTTACATCTTGATTTGTTTGGTCCTACTCAAATTGCTAGTTTGGGTGGTAAAAGATATTGTTTGGTTACTGTTGATGATTATTCTAGATACACTTGGGTGATGTTTCTTGCCCACAAAGATGATGCTTTCAAAAATTTTGTTTCCCTATTTGCAAAAGTTTAAAATCTGTTTGAAAATTATTAAAATTAGAAGTGACAATGGCTCGAAATTTAAAATTTATGATTTTTCAAAATTTTGTGATCATAATGGAATCACTCATGAATTTTTTATTGCAAGAACTCCACAACAAAATGGTGTTGTTGAAAGAAAAAATATAACTCTTCAAGAAGCCGTAAGAACCATGTTAAGTGAATGCAATTTGTCAAAATATTTTTGGGTCGAGGCCATAAATACGGCTTGTTATGCAATGAATAGAGTTCTTTTGAGACCAATTTTGAACAAAACCTCTTATGAGTTAATGTTTGATAAAAAGCCAATTGTTGGATACTTCAAAGTTTTTCGTTGCAAATATTTTATTTTAAATATCAAGGAACAGCTTGAAAAATTTGATAAGAAATCTGATGAAGGGATCTTCTTGGGTTATTGTGAAAACAAAAGAGGTTTTAGAATCTATAATAGAAGAACTCTTGTCATAGAGGAAGCCATACATGTCACATTTGATGAATCTAATGATGATATTTTTAAGAGTTGTTGTGAGGATGATGATGTAGGTGTTCAAGAAGGACTCAAGAAACTCACAATTCATGATCAAGACAATGCTCCACTAGAAGACAATTCAAAGGAAGATCAAACATTGGAAGAAAATGACAAGGATGATGGTACACCTAGGGATCTTCCAAGAGTTTGGAAGTTTGCTCAAAATCATCCCAAGCAACTTATCATTGGTGATCCATTCGAGAAGATTAGAACTCGTTCTTTCACTGAGAAATTGATGGATAATTTTGCCTTAATCTCACATTTTGAATCAAAAAATATTGTTGATGCCTTGAAAGATGAAAACTGGATTTTGGCCATGGAAGAGGAACTAAACCAATTTGAGAGGAGTAAGATTTGGACACTAGTTGAAAGACCTCAAAATCATCCTATTATTGGCACAAAATGAGTTTTTAGAAATAAAATGAATGACAAAGGTGAAGTTGTGAGAAATAAGGCTAGACTTGTGGTTAAGGGGTATGCTCAAGAAGAAGGAATAGACTTTGATGTAACATTTGCTCCCGTAACTAGATTAGAGTCAATTGGAATGTTTTTGGCATTTGCATGTTTGAAGGATTTTAAATTATTTCAAATGGATGTTAAAAGTGCTTTCTTAAATAGTTTTATTGATCAAGAGGTTTATATTGACCAACCTCCCGGTTTTGAAAATGAAACATTTTCAAATCATGTGTTTAAGTTTTCAAAAGTTTTGTATGGATTAAAACAAGTTCCAAGACCTTGGTATGAACGGTTAAGTGGTTTTTTGATTGAGAATGGTTTTAAAAGGGGCATTGTGGACACCACTCTTTTCACTAAACAAAGTTTCAATGATCTCCTAATTGTACAAAATATATGTTGATGAATTATCTTTGGTGCTACTAATGAGTGTTTGTGCAAATATTTTTCCACTATTATGCAAAAAGAGTTTAAGATGAGTATGATGGAAGAATTGAATTTCTTCCTTGGACTCCAAGTGGTTCAAACTCGAGAAGGTACGTTCATCAATCAAGCTAAATACACCAAGGAGCTGCTCAAAAGATTTGGAATGAAGGATTCAAAGTAAGTTGGAACACCAATGTGCACATCTACCAAGTTTGACAAGGATAAAGAATGAGTAAATGTTGATGAAAAGAAGTATAGAGATATGATAGGCAGCTTATTTTATTTAACCGCAAGTAGATTTGATATTATATTTGCTATTTGCTTGTGTGCCCATTTTCAATCTTGTCCAAAAGAATCTCACTTGATTGCTATGAAAAGAATCTTTAGATATTTGAAAGAAACTTTGAACTATGGTCTTTGGTATCCAAGATGTCTTGAATTTTCTTTATGTGATTTTTCGGATGCTTATTTTGGTGGTTGTAGGATAGATAGAAAAAGTACAAGTGGTATATGTCACTTTCTTAGAAATTGCCTTGTGTCTTGGTTTAGTAAGAAACAAAATACTATTTCCTTGTCAACGGTCGAAGCGGAATATGTTGCCGTTGATGCATGTTGTGCTCAATTATTATGGATGAAAAGTACTTTGAATGATTTTGGTTTGGAGTATGACTGTGTGCCTATTTTTTGTGATAATACAAGTGCCATAAATTTGACAAAAAATCTCATTCAACATTCTAGGACAAAACATATAGACATAAAGCATTATTTCATTCGTGATTTTGTCCAAAAGAGTGAAATTTATGTATAATATGTTTGTTCAAAAGATCAAATTGCTGATATTTTTATAAAAGTTTTACCACTGGACCAATTTGTATTTTTAAGAACAAAATTAGGCGTCTTAGAAAAGATTCTCTAAAAAATTCTCTGGTCACACTTTATCGGACGTCCGATAGTGTTCTTGGTCATTTTTTGAGAAAAATTTTGGTTCGGACGGGAGTTTCGGACGCTTCTCTTCGTTCGGCCATCCATCACTCAAAAGATGCGTATTATAAAGCAGTTCTCTTCTTCATTCAGTTCATTGTTTTTAACCGTTGTCTCGGACGCAACCCTTCCTCTTCTCCCACTTTCAAATTTCAAAATGCATCTTTCCTCTGAACAATTTTCAAGAAATTGATTTGTTCAATACCATTACATTCCTTTTGCCCGTCCACCGGCCCTCATAACTTCCTCTAACTGCCAACTACCCCACAAATCCCAATTTTCAGTCGAAACCCTAGTCACTCAAAATTCACTCTCTTTGGACGATTCAAGCATACATTGTAGTCTATACCGTACTCTAAGTCCATCTCATACACATTTGCATCATACTCTGCAACAAAAACATCCTGCATATCATCATGGTTAGAGTAAGAGGAGGATCTGCTAGTGCCAGACGCACTACTAGACTAAGGGATGAAGACATTGAGATTGTCGAGACTTCCACCACGAAATCACCCAGAAAAGGAACTAAGGCACGTAATGGAAAAAGGACACAACCTGCCAGAGTGAAACAAACAAATCAAACTGAAGCACAGCCAACTGAAGTGCCCAATGTCAGTGATAAGGAATAGCAAACTGCTGAACAAACTGCTAAGGAACAGCAAACTGCTGAGCCTTCCACCAAGAAATCACCAAGAACAAGGACTGATGTACAGATTGATGTACCAACTGCTCAACGCAGTGGAAAGAGGAAACGCCCTGTTAGAGCGTAACCTGAGGCTCAAACTGAAGAAGAACCTACTCCATTACCCAAATTCATTGATGATAATGCCAGGGAGAGGTTTGAATGAATTTCACAGAAGGGTTTCATCACTTAGAGGACCATTATCCCTTATGAATTCTGTAAACTTGACCTTGAACCAGTTATTAAGCTTTTTGAATTCCAAAAATGGACTCACATTCTGACCATTCCCAACACTTATTATCCTGATATACTTCATCAATTCTTTGCTAACCTTAGGAAGGGTAGCTCACACACTGATCTTGTTTCTCGAGTCAATTCAGTCGATATTGTTTTCAATCCTGATATTGTTAATGCTATTTTGAAAACCAAAATTGAAGATGATTTTAAAGAAAAAATTGTAAACTTTTTCTCTCATGAAGAGTTTTCTTCTGCCCATCATTATTTTCATGTTGCAAAACTGATGACCTATTTTCAAAAACACTTTAACACTCCTGCTGAGGCAAAATTAGAGGATCTTAGTTCTCAAAATTTGGTCATCTTTTCAATAATTTCAAATCTGTTGGTTCCTACTGATAGTCATAGGACTGATGCCAACAAAATGAAGCTTTACTTGTTTTATTGCTTTCTTGAAAAGATCAAAATTGATTTCGACTTTGTTATGTGCAAGTTTTGCTCAAAATCAGCACTGATAGTCGTAGGAAACTTTCCTATGGAAAATTTCTAACTCCAATCTTTGCTCACTTTAAGATTCCTTTCACTGGAGTGTCATTAAAAGAGAGTGCATCCATCATCTTTTCAAAAGCCTATTTTGAAAGAAAAAATTTGAGATTCTTTGATGGTAAGTGGTGCTACAAGAAGTCTGTTTTGGAGTCTAGGACAAAGAGTCGCCATGAAATTCCTGTCACCCCTAAAACTTCTCGAGATCAGTCTCAATTTGTTTCACCATTTACTATCTATCCTAGAAAATCACCTACTCAGCCTTCCTCATCTAACTCTGAGGTCATCTCCCTGCTTGACGATCTCAAACATCACATTCTCCTTCTTGAAGATGGTCTGATGATGACCATGTCACCTGGGCAACAATTTCATTGATAAAAGGAACTTACTTGTGCCTCCTATCCCTCAAGAAAATGAGAATGTTCATCAAAAGAAACCTAGGACTGAACCAACTGAGCACACTCCACATACTGAATCCACTCCAGAAGTTCATGCTTCCAGTTCTCAGCCACAAGATAAGGGCAAGGCTCCAGCAACTGAAGACAGTGATGACGATGAGGAAACTGAAGAAGAAGAAGTGGATCCTGCTCAATTTCGCCTGGATCGTCCAAGATCATCATTTAGGCACCTTTAGGCACTTGCACTTTATTTTTAGGATGGCATCTCATAGTAGACATTTGCATCTTTTGTATTTTGACATTTCAAGTACTCTATACTTAGAATTCTGGTTATTTAGTTAACTCTGTTGGTTTGTAGTTTATTTGGTTAACTTTTATATTTTGATATATAACCTTGATGGTTTCTGGTTACTTTTGTTGGCTAAATTTTATTTGGTTAATTCTGTTTATTTTTGGGCTAATGAGTGCTGAATGAGTGGTATACCTACGAGATTGCTGATTTCTGATATCAATTCTTTGTGCCTGTCAACTGTATTTTTGTTGTTTTGGTATATTATATTAGATGTTGGTCTATCAAATTGAATCTCTGATATTGGTTGCTGATATTGATGATGTTGGGTGTTATTGATAATGTTGGATTATCAATATGTTATTGATGACATTGATGTTGGTTCTCTGGTATGCTGTGGTATATTGGATTGGATACTGGATTTGATTTCTGATATTGGATTGATGCCATTGGTTGTTAAAATCATCTAATGATGACAAAAAGGGGGAGAAATGGATGTTAAGATTATGTTGGAATTGTGACAGCCCCACCCCACCCTAAGGAGAACCAAAGGGTTTGGCGGACCGCCTGCCTAACTCTCGCCGGGACTACGGATCGGAAACAAACGTAAACCCTACCAACCGCTCAAAGGAACTTCGAGAAGATAAACATTTAGAACCCAGTTGAGCCAAACTAAGAGATATAATCAATCTTTGGTACAACGGTCTCACGTAAAAAAAAAATCAAAATGAAATGGAAGTGCCGCCAGGACTACTAGCTAATCACATCCTGAAAAACTTGTTCTGAAAGATAATACAGTGCTCGAGCGCTACAACGACCGTTAAAAGAAACGAAACGAGGAACGAAAACAAGCCGCGGATGAACAGTGACTGCCACGTCAAAATTCGGCTGGAACCCAATCGAATACAGATAACGTTATATAACTCTAGAGAATAAACATTTCCAAACCAAATATAAGGCATAAACATGATTAAACAGTTTTCTATACCTACGTTTGTAATTTACAAATCAAAAGGGAAATATTTGGATCAAGGTACATTTAGGGTTTTCCAACTCCCAAGGAGCTATACAAAAGAGTATTTATACTAACTCATTTTATTCTTTAAAATGATCATTGGTCCAAAAGATGGTCCCCTGTAAGAAAAACAAGGATAACGAAATGGGGTGAGCTAGAAGCTCAATGAGGTACCAAAAGTATAACCAATAGAAATCATGAGAAAACACTTTTAAGGCACATATACACATCAAATAAGAGAAATGAACGAACACCACAATGTAAAGGATACAAGTGGCTCTCAGGAGCCAAATCCCTGTTGCAATACTTGATCCAATCTCGTTAACTCTCCGTCAACGTTTAATGAAACACACATGTCCGTAGACCCCGCTTACGCCAAAATCCCGATCACCAAACATACCCCTTACCGAGGCCAAACGCCAAACAAGAACAGGAATGGTAATACTCGAGTATACCGAAAATCTAGAGTCTCCAATACCCAAAGATTTCCCAGGAACAGGCACCCATGGATTGTCAAATTTTCTCGACCAAGCCCTTGCTGGCTCGATCCAATTGACTCCCCATGAGGTTGAGCTCAGATTTAATAGGAAGATCGTTGGATACACTTCCAAATGACATTATAACAGGCGCAGGTAACAGATTCAAGTATATACAGGAAACAAGCTACACAGGCCAGAGAACGAGTGCGATAAAGTACACACACATCTCGTACAAAATAAACAGTCGGTAAAAACATTCAAATAGCAATTTGCAAGTACAGATAACTAGTTTAGCAATAATTCAGGGGAGTGGTACACTCACCAGTTAAAGCAAGGATACTTCAAAAGTTTCAACCAAAGTAGGGTTCTAATCACCAAGAAATCCTAGAATAACCAAGGTAAACAATTATGGATCCTACAGCCACAAATCCAGTATATAAAATGTACAAATGAGACTCGACTACAAGTCATAGATCTCGCCAAATAATTACTCATGCAAGTGTGCAAAACATGATTTTGGGACGAAAAGGTAACATGAAGACCTAGGGCTCGAACAACCCCAAAAACCCTTCTTATATATATCCCAAACCAAACCAAACTCGAAGAAATCCAACACTCCTAAAATTTGGACAGCATAGCCCCTACATTTCCTTACTTTTCCATCTTACAAGCAACACCAATTCGTCTCAAATCAACCACATACACATCATAGACTATAAAATACACCTTTCGGCACAATAAGCACAACTGAAGCTACACTTATCGGATTGAAACGAATCTTATGACGTTTCGAAGCCAAAACATATACCTACATTTCTTATGAAGACCTCCAAAGCCAAATCATGCATTTTCATGGTAAAAAATGGAAATCCCCACAAAAACAGAAATCTGTCCGCGAAACAGGGCTCATGGGCAGTCAAGGGTATTTTGGCCATTTCACATGTTACAGTACTCGGATCGTGCTGAAATTTTGGAGGATGCTAGTTAACACCATTTGATACAACTTTTATGTTTTAACCTAAGTCTGATTCGGCCTCTAACATACATGAATAAAGCCGGTCAGAACAGGGCAGATTTGAACCCTAAAACTGAAATTTCCGCACAAATTCTGAAATTTTTCGCAAACAACCGCAATTAACGCACAACGGCTCCATTTAACACAATTTAGAGATATCAATCCAAGGCCAATCATACCCATAATATGAAAACAAAAAAATCTCCAAAAAAATTAGAAATTTATATAACTCCACTTTAATCCATGAAATCTTCCATAAAACAACCTATTTAGCCACCACAAGTCACCACAAGTCACTAATTTGACATTAGCATGAACAAAGAGGAAGTTTGTAAGCAAAGTATCTTGACACCTTAAGAAAGATGATAACTTAGGGTTTTCCTCTCACAAATCCCTCCACTAGAAGCTTTAATCCTCCTTAGTAAGCAACTTTGATGGAGTAATCTACAATTTTAATGGTTGGAAATCAAGATTGAAGCAAGGAATTGAAGTTAAGGTTGAAAAGTTTCTCTTGTTTCTTCCTCTAAGAGGTTCGGCCAGCTCAAGCAAAAATGAAGATGATCTTGGTCAAATTTTGTATTTAATAAAGGTGAAGAAAAGCTGGTCAAGTCTACCATCCAATCGGGTCACGACACATGGCACTTTTAATGGTTCAAGCTTATTTTCTTTCTTCCAATAGTTAATCTATCTAGCTAACCCTTAATTATCTCCTAGTATCTTGTAAAATAATATTCCTCAATGCGAAACTTAACCTAGTCGTCTAAAATTTTATCGCACTAACCGCACTAGCGGGTCCCACGTCCTTAATACACTTCCAAATTGAACGTACACTAACTTATATCAGAAAAATGATTTAAAAACTATACTTACTTTTAAAATATATAGAAAATGTAATAGTTTAAAGGAAACTAATAAAAATGTAGGCAAAGAAATAAAATAATGCTCGTAAAATGTGAAAATTTCAGGTTCTCACTGGAATGCCATGCCAGGAAGTGTAATCTGGTAAATATGTGAGGGAGAGTTATCTTGAGGGGGAGTGTGTACTTACAAAGCTTTTGGATGCATTAAATGAGGGGGAGCTTTTACTCAATTATTTTTTCCTCCATCCATTATTTTGTCATCATCAAAAAGGGGGAGATTGTTAATCTTAGTCCCTAACTTTTGATATTTACAAAACAAATGGATGTTACTAATATCTTCTCAAAGATCTTTTCAGCAATGAAGCAAATCAGGTTCAAAGATTAAGTACAATTGAAAGAGACAAAGAGTGCTGAAAGCTGTCGGACGCTCGAAAAGACTGGATCGGACGCCCGATAATCATTGCGCAATTTCGGACGCATGAAGAACTCCACCACCGGGCGTCTTAAGGAATTAAGACATTCCTTCTAAACTCGCTGACCTCATTCGGACGCTAAGCATCAGAGCACCGGCCGTCCGATAGAGTTTGCAAAACTTCAGACGCAAATACCAGAGACACCGGATCTCCGATAGAATTAAAGAATTTCTCTCAAGCTCACTGCCTACTGTCGGACGCGAAATTCAAACGGATCGGACGTTCGATACACCCAACGGCTAGTTGACTTTTCAGCTACCTTCTATCCGTTGGAAGCATTAATGGGACACTTTTTGGTCTCATATAAATAGTGTATGGCCAACAACTTTTAAAGCACTTTTGCACATTGAAACTACAAAAGATCTAGAGTAATTTTAGTGAGAAAATACTGTTCAAAGAAGATTTGTACTCTTGCTTGTGTGAATTTCGTGTAAGCTCTTCTTGTATGAGAAAAATACTTCAGTAGTGTAACTTTGTGAGGGTTATCCAAGTGATAGTAAAACTTCCTACCTTGACCAAGTGTAACTTGTGGCAAAGAGGAAGTGATCCTTCTTTTGTATACATAGATTGGTTGTATTTGATCAACTTGAAGAGATTTGTTCTATAAAGTGATACTCAAGCTCAAGAGGAGTTTGGAAATATTTGGTTTGCTATTCTTTCCCTTTTACTTACTATCTTGTAAACATAAATTGATCATCTCTTCTACTCTTGAGCAATCTTGCTTTCTTGATCAATTGTTCATTGTGTGGTCATCTAGAAAAGAGGGTAAATTTCATATCGAGCCAAAAAGTGTCCCATAACTTGATTAGTTTTTTAATTAACTGAATTCACCTCCCCTCTTAGGTTATGTTCGATCCTTACAGGGCAGGCAGTCTGCTAACCCTTGGGGTACACTCTAGGGGAAGGTAGGGCTATCACACTTTTTACTCACTACAAATTTTAAAACATTGTTACCTTATTTCCTCAAGTGCACTGTTTGCATATTGAGTATAGGGATAATAGTTGTCGATCCCAGAAGGACTTAGAATGTAACAATTACTTAAGTTTAATTATTTGCTTTATTATCTAGACAATCAAAATTAAGGAAGTAAAAATAAAAAAAGTTAACTAGGCGGTAAAATTGATCATAGAAAATGTTAGTTTTGGCGGTCTAACCGGCCATGGTACATAAGCAATAAATATAAAACTAACTATTAGGTGGTAAAACCAACCATATAAGCAGTATTTTGCAAAAAATTAAATAAAAGTAAAGACAAGTTAGATTAGAATTGCTTAGAGATTAAGTAAGAGAGTCCTAGGGATTATAATCTCTTATTATGTCAAAATTAGAAGTTAGTTACGGTGATTATACTTATGGTTCCATGAATTGTCAAGGAATAACTTCCAAATGTATGTCCTTACTTTCGTCAATGGACATTCTTAAAAGAAACCGTCTTGGCTAATTCCTCTAAAAATTGCTTTCGCCAATTTCTTTAACTTTTTGGATCATTCTTCACCTATGTTTATAGAGAACAGTTAAGAAACAAGTTAAATAAATTCAATGAAGTTATTATATGAATCCAACCAATCATTATTTACTACTTTCGTGAGAATAAGGCTAATGTTTAAGACTTTAGATCTATTTGAAGACAACTTTCATTACTCAACAATTATCAAATCATTCATAGTTAATGGCCAAACAACTATAAAGTGTGAGGATCCGAAAAATTTTCTTATTTTCTATTATTTATTTTATATTCTTGCATACATTTTCTTTACTTTACTTTATTACCTTAATTTTCTAGATATTTTTATAAGTGAGTCAAGTTTTTAAATAATTTTCCTTGAATAAGTTGGTTTATGTTAAGTTCGTAGCGCATTATGGACGTGGGACCCGCTAGTGCGGTAAGTGTGATAAAATTTTGACAACTAGGTGGAGTTTTACATAAAAGGATGTTATGTTATAAGGTGCTAAGGAATAAGTAGAGATTAGCTAGATAGATTAACCTTTGGAAGACAAAGAGATGAGATTAAACCCTAAAGAGCCAAGTGTCGCAATATCCTTGGAAGTTGGACTTTGACCACACCTTTCTTACCTTTACTAAAACCAAATTTGACCAAACTTGTATTCATTTTGTACCTTGCTTGGCCAAAAATTTGAGAGGGAAAAACAAGAGAGAACTTCATCTTTCACCTCACTTTCTTGCTCCAATCTTGAGTTTCAATCAACAAGCTTGCAAACTACTCCATAGAAAGTGCTAACTAAGGAAGATTAAAGGTTTTGGTGGAGTGATTTTGGAGGAAGAAGCACTAAGTTTACATCTTTCTTGAGGTTCTAAGGTAACTTTGGCAAGAAATTTTCCTTTACTTCTAATACTTGCATATTAGTGGTTTAGGGTTGCAAAATTGGTAGTTTTATGAGAAATTTCATGATTTGAAGGGGTGATATGAAAATTTTCAATTTTTATGGTGAAAATTCTGCCCACATATGATGTTTAAAGGTTAGTCATGGTGTGATAGATTTTCTATGTGAAATACCTAGTTTTTATATGCTAGTTTGACTTACCTAAAGAAAATTTCAGCTTATATGTAAAATTTCAGGTAAGGGTTCCAAAATTTAGCTTGATTGTGGTTGGTTTTTGGAGCTATCAATTGGCTATATTTGAAGGTTGTTGTGGCCCTAATTAAGTGTATTTAATAGCTTATGATTTGTGGGTGCGATTGAGGCTGATTGAGATGAGATTTGGTATTGGTTTTAGGATGCAAAAGTAAAGAAATTAAGGGGAGGTGCTGTCCAAAATTTGGGGCCGCTTGTTTCCTTCAAGTTTGGGATGATTTTTGGGGTAAACTTGTTTAAGTTGTTTGGAAAACCTATAAGCTTTACTTATGAGTTGAATTTTGGTTGAATGAAGGACTTTTGGTTGTTCATGCCCTTAGGTCCAAATGTTTCCTTTACACTCCAAAGTCACATTTTGTATCTTTGCACTCGTAGTTAACTTGGATAGGCATACGACTTGTAGTCGAGCCTAAATTATGAATTTCGTTCACTAGGTTTGGATGTGGGAACCATAATTATTTTATCTTGGTTATTCTTAGGATGTGCTAGTGACCAAGGGCATACTTCGGGAGGAAACTTTTGAAGTTGTTTTTGCTTGAATTGGTGAGTGTGCCACTCGCATGGCTTGTTGCTAAACTGATTTACTTGTATTTAAAATTTGTGACTTGAATGATTGTAACTTCTGTTTATTCTGGATGAGACGATGGTGTACTTTATCACACTGTTTCTCTTGACTATTTGATTGGTTTACTGTGCAAATTTGGATCTGTTATTTGTGCATGATTTGATGTCATTTGGAGGCTTGTATCCAACCTTACTGTGAAATTTGAGATCAAACCTCAATGGTAGTTAATCGAATCGAGTCAGCAAGGGCTTGGTCGAGATAGATTGATGAACCATGAGGATACTGTTACTGATTTACTGAATACTGAAATCCTATGAAATTTGGTATACTCGAGTATTACCACCACTGTTTCTGCTTGGTGTTCGAGCCCGGTAAGGGGTATGTTTGGCGGATGGAAATTGGGGTAAAGTGGGGTCTACAGTCATGGTTGTTTTTTGAACGTTGACGGAGGGTCTGCGGGTTTGGATCAAGTAATGCTGTGAGAACCCGTAATTTGCATTTTCTCTGTTTCCGCATTTTTATGGCTTGTTTTCTGCACTTTCTGTATCCGGAAAATTTTCTAGATAAATTTTATGAGTAAATATAGTTTTTTAGATGATTTTTCTAGTATCGAATAGATTTTGAGAAATTAAGAACGTATACCGGACGTGGGACCCACTAGTGCGAAAAGTTCGGAAAATTTCGGCCAACTAGGTTAAGGTTTGGATACTGGAATTATTTTATCGGGTGTTATGAGATATTTAGAGGTTACCAAGTGGTTGGTGTGAGAGAGACAAAAGTTAGGCAAGTAATTAATGAAAGTGACATGTGTCACTTAGAGATTCCATCTTCAATTTGACTTACTATTTATCCTTTTACCATTTATTACATAAACCCAAAAATTGACTAAAAATCTTCCATTTCTTCCAAGCTTGTGGCCGAACCTCTCTTGACAAGAAGAAGAAAAAAAAAACTCTCCAAGTTCTTGATTTCATCTTGCTCCAAATCATCAAAACAACTACTTAGTCTTACTTTTGTTCCATAAAACCTCTTCACTTAGTGATTTTGAGGTGATTGGTGAAGTTATTTGGATGGTTGAGGTGACCCATAGCTCTCTCTCTCTTGTTTTAAAGGTAAGTCATGAAGAACCACCCTCCTCCCTTATTTGATGCTTAAATCATGCTTAGTGGTTGTATAAGATGCAATATTATGGATTATTTCTTGATTTGTGGTTGAAGTGGTGAAGTTTTATAATTATTGGGGATTTTTCTGTTTTCATATGAACATGGTTGTGTGGTTATATATGATGATTGGAAATGATGTTTAAGAACTCTATGAGGTGGAAAAAGTGGACAATTGCAATCAATTTCTGTTTTGGAAGAAATTCTGGAAAATTAGGGTTCTTGGTTCTTCATTCTGTCCGAAATTTTGGGTCCTAGATAGAGGCCGAATTGGCCTTAGCTCAAAACATTAAAGTTGTAGGCAATGACATTTTAGAGGTACCTACAAAATTTCAGGTCAATCGGAGTAGTGTAGAATGAGAAAAGTCCAAATTACTATTGCTGTTCTGGTTTACCCGAAATTGGGATTTACGACTGTAATTGGTTGTTTTGGCTGGAATTGCTACCGAATTGGTTGTTGAGGCCTTCTTATGCAATTTAGCCCTGTTTCTTAGCTTTCAAATGGTTTTGGAATTTCTGGATTTGGACTTGTAGAGATTGAGTTATGATGTTTCCGCTAGAATGCGTTTTGGTGAATCTGTTTTACGTTGTTGATGAAGTATTTTGCATTTTTGACCTGTTTGCACTCAAAACTGGGTTGAGTGACCTTCTGTGATGTTGTAGCCCTGTCTTTTAGCTTCGAAATGGTGGGTCTTGCACCTTCATCCGATAATCGTAGTGCATTTGGTACTATTACCGCAAAGTAAAGTCAAAACCTATTTTTTTCAGGGCCAAAGTTAATTGCATGTCCGAAATTTCTGGTTTCCTTTAATGTTTGTATATGTTTATGGAACCCTATTGGGGTCATATTTGGCGTTGGTTTATGACTCGTTATCGAGTCTCCTTGTACTTGTTTGCATATTTTAGGGCTTGCTTTCATTCCGGTCATTTCCTAGCTAACTTTTGTACTTGTACTACTTTGAGCCTAGTGAACGGCTTTTGGGAAATGAGATGACTTTTGTGTGAGATGTTGGGACTGATTTGAGGAAATAATGAAGCCTTAATGGCTGGAAAAGTAAGAAATTTAGGGGAAGTGCTGCCCGATTTTCTAGGCCGTTTGGTTCTTTTAAGTTGGATTTGCCTTTTTGGTAGAAATGAAAGGGCTTTTGGGTTGTTGAACCTAGGTCTTCATGTTATCTTTTTATTCCCAAAAATCATGTTTTGTACCCTCGCATTTGTAATTATTTGGCGAGGCATACGACTAGTAGTCGAGCCTCATGTGCATTTTGTTTACTCGATTATGGATGTGAAACCTTCAATTGGTTTATTTGTGACAGCCCCACCTTCCCCTAAGGTGAATCAAAGAGGTTAGCGGACTGCCTGCCCAGCTCTCGCCAGGACTAACGGTGCAGTATAGAGCGATCTATCACGTTCCGGAACTTATAACGCGCGCAAACAAGGCAAAAAGGGAAAAATAACCCAAAATAAAAGAAACAAAATCCAGAGTCGGCCATGAATAGTAACCGACCCGTCCGAACCCAACCAAACATCGAAATACATAAACAATAGCATTTACAAGCCAAAATGACATTTAAAAGTGATACAAAAGTCACTACATATGTGGTTTGCCAAAACAAAAGTGAAAACAACCCTAATGATACATTTAGGGTCCCATTTTATATACAATACAAAAGAGTCATTCATCTAGTTCATTCGGCAACCATTTATCAAAATTCATTCCAAAAGAGTCATAATCCTGTAAGGAAAACAAAAGGAACGGGGTGAGCTAAATGTCCAGTGAGAATACAACTCAAGCAACTAAGTTCATAGATGCATCAAGCTTAACAGTCCAATGTACCAAAAATAAGTAAAGCCACACATTAATAATGAGGATAAAAGGATACGGGTGGCTCTCAAGAGCCCTTTTCCTCGTTTGAATTCTTGATCAGGTCTCATTGACTCTCCGTCAATGTTTGAAAAGTAACCACCCGTAGACTTCACTTAACTTCCATTCCTTCCACCTCACATTCCCCAACCGGGTCCGAAATCCAAACACATGCATTGTGGTATTACTCGAGTAAACCGGAATCAAGAGTCTCTCATACTACAAGATTCCATATAATGTTGCCCCAAGGTACATTAATTGGCACGACCAAGCCCTCGCCGGCTCGATTCAATCAATTACCAATGGGGTTGAGCTCATGGATAATATTTGAAGTCGTGGAGACTCGTCCAAACGACATCAAGTCATGTATTTCATCTCATATAACATTTCATATAACATGCGAAGCAATAAGTGAAAGTGATAAAGTACACTCTCACTTCAAGCAATTGACATTCAAAGCACCAAGTTCAAGTATCAAAGTCATATAATAACACATAAGTGAGTAGTACACTCACCACGCTTGCAAATGTAGTTTCAAGCACTTTAGTCAAAAGAACGTTGGGCACCACCGTCACGCCCTAAAAACATGCAAACAAATACAATGAGACTCGATAACGAGTCGTAAACCAAGGCCAAACATGACCCCAATAAGGTTCCATAAACATTTACAAACAATAGAGGAAATCAGAAATTTCGGAAATGTAACTAGCTTTGGCCCCAAAAAAAACAGTTTTGACGTCATTTTGCGGTAATGGTACCAAAGGCGCTACGATTGTCGGATGAAGGTGAAAGACCCACCGTTTCGAAGCTGAGAGACAGGGCTACAATATTGTAGAAGGTCACTCAACCCAGTTTTGAGTGCAAACAGGTCAAAAATGCAAGATACTTCATCAACAACGTAAAACAGATTCACCAAAATGCATTCTAGCGGTAACATCATAACTCAGGCTCTACATGTCCAAATCCAGAAATTCCAAAACCAAATGAAACCTAAGAATCAGGGTTAAATTTTATCAGAAGGCCTCAACAACCAATTCGGAAGCAATCCAGACCAAAACAACCAATTACAGTCGCAAATCCCAATTTCGGGTAAAACAGAACAGCAATAGTAATTTCGATTTATCTCATTCTACACAAGTCCGATTGAACTGAAATTTTGTAGGCACCTATAAAATGTCATTCCATACAACTTTCATGTTTTGAGCTAAGGCCAAATCGGCCTCTATCTAGTACCTAAAATTTCGGACAGAATGCACCCTTAAGAACCCTAGATTTTCCAATTTTCTTCCAAAACAGAAATTAGTTGCAATTAATCACTTTTCTCACCTCCTTAACTCATTATAGAACATTTCCAAACATCATAGATAGCCACACCATCATGCTTGTATTAAAACAGAAAATTCCCCAAAATAATAAAAATTCATCATTTCAACCACAAATCAAGAATTAATCCATAAACTTGCATCTTCTACTTCCACTAAGCATGATTTGAGCATCAATTAAAGGAGGAGGGTGGTTCTTCACAACTTACCTTCAAAACAAGAGAGAGAGAACTATGGACCACCTTAACTTTCCAAATAACTTCACCAATCACCTCAAAATCACTAAGTGAAGGAGTTTTATGGAGCAATAGGAAGATTAATCGGTTGATTTGAGAGATTGAGCAAGATTGTAGACCAAAATTGTGGAGAGTTTTCTTCCTTTCTTAGAGCAAGAAATTCGGCCAAGAGAGCTTGAAATAAGAGCTTATTTTGGTCAATTTTGATATTAATTTGGTAAAGGCATGAATAGTGGTCAAATGGCAAGACTAACTCTTATGGTGACACTTGTCACCTTTTATTAAATGCTCAACTACCTTGTCTCCCTTATATCAATCCACTTAGCACTCTCTACTTATCTCTTAACACCCGATAAATTACTTCCAGTATTCAAAACTTAATCTAGTTGGCCGAAATTTTCCGAACTTTTCGCACTAGTGGGTCCCACGTCCGGTATCTGCTCTTAATTTCTCAAAATCCATTCGATACTAGAAAAATCATCTAAAATTATATCTGCTCCTTAAAATTATCTAGAAAAAAATTTCTAATCACGAAAATGCAGAAAACAAGTCATGAAAAATAATAAAACCTAGAAAATGAAATTTATGGGTTCTCACATTATTTTGATTATTTTAGGGTTTCTTGGCGATTAAGGCCAATCTGAAGTAAAAACTTTTGAAGCTGAATCGGTGAGTGTACCACTCCCCTCCATTGCTGTTTAACTTGATTTCTGCTTTGCAATCTGTTTATTTGTTCGAGACGAGGGTGTACTTTATCACACTCGTTCTCTTGTCTGTTCATATGCCAATTTACTATGCAAAATTTGAATCTGTTATCTGTGTCTGCATCTGTTCGGATTTCTATGACCTATGAGCTCAATCCTGTGGCTAAGTTATTCGAGTCGGGCCGGCAAGGGCCTGGACGATTAGATAACGAACCACGGTAGTCTGTTCGGGGATTTTGGGTATTGAGACCCTTGATTCCGGGTATACTCGAGTATTACCATTTATGTTCGAATACGGTGAGCGGGCCCGGTAAAGGGGTGTTTGGTGGACGGAATTCGGTGCGAAGTGAGGTCTACGGACGCATTTTTTTTTTTTTAAAACAAACACTCGTTATATTTATTCAAGAACACGAACTACAGCGACACGACACCACAAAAGAGCCACTATCTACCCGGGTACTAATCTAATGGACGGGAATTCCCTAGCATCCATGGCTAGACACCCGCGAACGTCCCTCGGCAACTGCCGAGCTGACTCAAAAACCGTACTTGGCCAGCCTTGCATGGCCGCTAACCTGTCTGCCACCATGTTTGCCTCTCTGAAAATGTGTGTAACTATCCCAACCACCTGCCTCAGCAGACGACGAATCCGACGCAGCATATTGCAATGTGCCCATCCTCCCAACGCCGACGAATTGACAAGCGATACCAGAGCCGCCGAGTCTACTTCCACCAATACCCCCTGAACCCCCCGTGTCACACATTCCCGCAACCCTTCCTGAAGCGCCAACGCCTCAGCCCCCAGTACCCCCTTCTCCCCAAACTCCTTGTAAAACGCAAAAATGAGCCTACCATCCGAGTCACGCAAAACTCCTCCTCCAGTCGCCCTGCCGTTGATCACGCTGGCGTCTGTGTTTAATTTGCTCATATGGAGTGGGGGCCTGTGCCAGGAAACCACTGTTGGCCGCCGGTGACGAGCGACCGAACCAGCCAGCCTTGCCCAAGTGTCCTCCATGTCACCATAGAACTGCGCCTTCCTCAGCCTCCCCGCACGGCCCATATCCTGTATGAAGTTGTCCACCTCCCAACTAACTCGCTGCGCAGAGAATGTCTGACCTTCGTAACGTGCCTTGTTTCGTCCCTTCCAGAGGAACCACCATATCAGAACCGGGAGGATACACCTGATATGATATACCGGCAACCGTGGAAGTGATACCGCCCATTTCTTCCACAGACTCTCCAACCCCTCAATTGGTCGCCGACCTATCCCAAACCTGCCCCCAAAGTGTCCCCAAACCTCCATTGCCACAGGGCCATTGGCAAAGAGGTGTAGTATCGATTCTTCATGTTCAAGACAACACGAGCAGCGAGAGACCAAAGGTATCCCTCGCTGGCGGATAACCGAATCCACCGGTACAAAGCTTCTCAACAGACGCCAAGAGAACAGAGACATCTTCAACAGTACACCCCTATTCCACACCATCCCGTGCATGGGGAATGCACCTTGGCGCCTTCGACATCTCTCCCAAGCCGAGCTTAGTAAGAACCCCGCCGACGACGATGGAGACCACATGATTTGATCCTGACCCTCCAGGTCAAAGGGTACTTCAACTACCATCTCCACAAGATGCCGCGGCAGCCACTGCAGGAGCCGGTCCTTGTTCCACCCGTCCCGTCCCAAAAACTCTGCCACCAAGAAATGAGGACGGTCACTCTCTGCTGGCACCAAAGACTGAAGAGGTCCCCGCTCACACCAGGTATCCCACCAGAAATCTACCAGACCTGGGCCAAGGCTCCACGAAATATTCGCCTCCGCCATCTCGCGTATACCGATCAGCCGCTTCCATGACCCTTTCGGTCTGACTGCTAACGCCTGAATCGGATGCCGATCCCCTATATACTTTGAAAACATGTACTCCGCCCAGACTGACCTTCTCTGCCTCAGCCTCCACCACAGCTTACAAGAAAAAGCCTTAACCATGTCCTCCAAAGACCTCACCCCCACTCCACCCTCCTCCGTTGGAAAACACATTGACTCCCAGGACATCCAATGTATTCTTTTATCATGCTGATTTTTGTCCCACAGGAACGCATTAAATACCCTCCCCAGTGTCGTCAAGACAGCCTTGGGAGGTTTCAGCACTTGGAGTAAGTATAATGGCATTGAATTCAACACATGCTTAATCAGAATTAATTTCCCCCCTGCAGACAGCAATCTCGTGCTCCAATGACATACACGCGCCCGCACTTTTGCGACAATCCCATCAAAGGCCAATGATGCACTCCTACCTCGAGAGATGGGGACCCCGAGATAAATCATCGGAAAGAATTGGCGTTGAAAACGCAGGATGCGAGTCACCAGTTGTACCTGCCCATCGGGAGTTCCTGACGGACAGACAAAGCAACTTTTGTCCACATTAATCTTTTGACCGGAATACTGCTGGTAAAGCCTAAAGAAATCTGCCACTGCCTCCAAAACGTCCCTCGATAATCGTGTGAACACAATGACATCATCGGCGAAAGCCAAATACGGAACTTTCATACCTCCAGTGTGGAAAAACCTATGCCGACCCGACTAGAACAAGGCCTCCAATCCCCTCCCGAAAACTTCCGCGACTAGTAGGAAAAGCGAGGGAGAGATAGGATCCCCCTGTCTGACCCCCTTGTCGATTTGAAAAAACTCGCCGGCTCCCCATTGATGAGCACGGAGAACCAGTTGTTTCCCACCAAACGGAAAATCAGATCCACCACGTTCTCCTCAAAGCCGAACTCCCTGAGCATGAATAGAAGGAAAGACCACTCCACTCTATCATACGCCTTTTCCATATCTAG
Organism: Coffea arabica; assembly: GCF_036785885.1. Lineage (NCBI taxonomy): Eukaryota > Viridiplantae > Streptophyta > Magnoliopsida > Gentianales > Rubiaceae > Coffea > Coffea arabica. The sequence goes on along the minus strand of NC_092331.1, from coordinate 38,248,561 downwards.
TTTGAGCATTAGATTAGGAATTTCCAATCGGCGATCCAGCTCCTGCGCATGTTCCTGAGCCAACAAAATGTTGTCAATGATTTGGCGACCCGGCACAAAGCCGGACTGCCACGGCGAGATCAGTGCGGGAAGCAACCTATTTAACCTGTTGGCCACTATTTTGGAGACAATCTTGGAGCTGACATTGCACAAGCTGATTGGCCGAAACTCCTGCCAGGAAGATGCCCCCTGCACTTTGGGTATCAACACGATTGATGTGCTGGTGACTCCCTTTGACAGCCATCCGCCTTGAAAGAAATCCTGCACCACCGACACCACGTCAACCTTAATTATCTCCCAACATGCTTGATAAAATCCCGACCCAAAACCATCGGGCCCAGCAGCACTGTCGGCATTGATTGAAAAGACCACCTCGCGCACCTCTTCCATGCTTGGCAGGAGCACCAAGTTCTCGTTATCCTCCCGCGAGACCCTCGGCAGGGAGCAAGTCAAAGTTGGGTGGCGGTCCGTACTTCTATCGGAGCTGAAAAGCTGTGCAAAGAAATGCGCTGCGGAATCCTTAATATCCTCCTTCGTTGTGAACCACTGCCCCGACGGACTTCTTATCCTGCCAATATAGTTAGCAGCACGTCTTTGCCTCACCACTGCGTGGAAAAAAGCAGTATTTGCGTCCCCCGCTTGAATCCATTTAACTCTTGATTTCTGTCTCCAAAAGTCACACTCAATCGCCAACTGATGCATGTATGCTGCCCTAGCCTCATGATAGTCAATCTTGGCCGCAGAAGTCTGTTCCCTGTCATACCCCTCCTCCTTTACCTTCATAGCTTGGCCAAGCTCCGCCACCCTGTCGCCAATGTTGCCGAACACCTCCTTGTTCCACACCCGTAACTTGCTTCGCACGCTTGCCAGCTTCCTATGTAGGTCAGACATTGTACGTGCTGAGTTACCCTCTTCCCATGCCCGTCGCACCATTCCCAAGAAAGCATCATGCCGAGTCCAAACATTGAGGAATCTGAAGGCCGCTGAGCCCCGTCCCGACATGCCACACTTAATCAAGAGTGGTGCATGATCCGACCGACCCCTTGCAAGATGCATCACCCTTGAAATACCATACTGTTCGGTCCAAGCGCTATTCACCAAAACCCTGTCCAACCGTTGCCACACTGTCCCATTCGTCCAAGTGAAAGGAGACCCCTCGAAGTCCACCGGAGCCAGGCCACTATTAAATATTGCTTGATTAAACTCCTCCATGTTCCGAGCATTCGGAGGCGCCCCACCTTGTCGTTTCGAGACCGCCGAGATAACGTTGAAGTCCCCGGCCAGCATCCAGGGGGATTGTCGTTCTCCCGCCAACGTCTCCATGACACCCCAAAGGGGTCTTCGAGCTACACATGTGCATCGCGCATAGACCGCGGAAAAATAGACTTTACCCGTAGGGAAACTTAGTTCCATATCCACCAACTGATCCGCATGTGTGTTGAAAGATATGGTGAGAGGAAAATCCCATAAAACCCATATTTTCCCCTCCGCATAGGATGCTGCCGAAGAGCACCCTAAAAATCTTTGCACGTATTCCAATCGTCCATCCTCCAACATAGGTTCCAACAAAACCAGAATTTTTATGTTATAGTCATGTTTCATCTTCTTTAAATAACGAAGCGAGTCTTTTTTTGACGCACCCCGTATATTCCAAACCAAAAAATTAATGGGACTTAACATTAGAACGGAGTGCATACCTCTTTCTTGTGCCCCTCCCCCTTGTCGCCGTGCCTTGTTGCCTATCCTTATCAACCCCCATGCTGCTGTCCAGTAGGGTCTGAATCTGCCCCTCCGCCATCGTGCTTGCCCCTGACCTCCAGCCCATCCCCACCCTGTCCGCCTTCAAGCGACGCGTCAGCTGCATCTGCGCCTCACGGAGTTCCTGCTTCGTCACCCACCTCTTAGCCTCTCCCCGCACTGGACTCAGCGACCTCGCTCCCCTAGGGATCCCCATCTCCAACAGCTCCTCACTCTCCCCTTCCAAGGCTGCAAATGCATTACTGAGAGAAACCTGTGACTCAGCTCCCTTCCTCCCAATAGGCGCAAGCAACAAAGCTTGCAACCCCCTTGACTCTGGGTCCCCTGCTCCTGCCTCCTCTATGACCGCCACCGTTAACGTATCTGACGCATGTCCCGCCGCATCCCCCTGGCACCCACCCTCCACTGTCGTTTGGTGGAGCCCCTCCACTACACCAGCGTCACCTGGCCCCGACTTCACCCACCCCTCACCTGGAGCACTCTCCTCTGACATCTCCCTAACCTTCCCCACCTGTTCCCCCGCCTCCTCCTCCCTCCTTTGCATCCGTCCCTGTTCCCCGGCTGCCTTCGAGGACGGCTGCGGTTGTGCTGCCACTGGCTTGAGATCCGGAAACTTCCTAAAGCAATCCTGCTGAGCATGCCCGAACCTCTCACAAAAGGAGCAAAAGGCTGGCCACTTCTCGTACTCCACTGATTGCCAGAATCCATACTCCTCGTCACCAATCCATAATCTCTTGACCGGTGCGCGTGAAACGTCAATTTCCACCAGCACTCTCGTCACCGACGGCCTCCGTAAATCCCCCGTGGCCGCATCAATCTTCATCAGACGCCCTAGCACCGACGCCAGTTTCGTGAGTGGATTCCTGCCGAAGAAAGGTAATGGCAGCCCAGGAAAGCTGACCCACACGGGTGCTATGGAAACCTCCTTATTTGCTGTGAAGTCCAGCGACCATTTAGAGATTGTCATGGGCGAACTCCTGATAAACCATGTCCGGCGCACGAACAGGCGGTTATAATCCTCCTCTACGGTTGGCCTGAGCAAAACGTGCTTTGTATCCAACAAGGCCACCGCACACTCCCCCTTCAAGCCAAGCGATAAAATGAACTTCCTCACCACCTCCATCGGCGGCCTGCTATACGCGAATCTGCCCACCAGAGCATGCTCAAACGGATGTGCTAATTCCAAGATCTCCGTCCTCGAGATTCTGAACGCTGGTTCTCCACGGTACGTGGCAACAGCACCCGGATTGAACCCGTCGACTTTGCCTCTGTCGGCTACCACCGCCGCAAAACTCTTCGACAGCAATGTCGTTCCCCCCCCTGTGTCAGAACAGCCGCCGTGGCTGTCGCCCCCCCTGCGGCAGAACAGCCGCCATGGCTGCTAGCGGCAACCCTAACTTACCTTATGTAGCGGCAGAGAGAGTATTTTGGTTGTTGGCAGAGAGAGTATCAAACGCCTCATAAGGTGATATAGGTCTACGGACGCGTTGGTTCTATATACGTTGACGGAGAGTCAACCGGTTTGGATCAAGTATTGCGCTGGAAATTTGGCTCCTAAGAGCCACCTGTATCCTTCTGATTTGAATCATTAGTTACTTTACTTTACATCTGGCATGTGTATCTGATTTGTTAAATGTGAAATGCCATGATTTTCTGCTATATGTTTGGTACCTCATTGAGCGCAAGCTCACCCCTTTCTGTTCCTTTTTGTTTTCCTTACAGGAAAATAAATACTTTTGGACTGGATTTGACAAATGGTTGCCGAATTGAGCTAGTTAGACATATCTTGTGTATAGCTCATTGATTTAAACCCTAAATATACTTTTGGGTCCGTTTCTCTTTTGGATTTGGCAAACCGTACATGTATCCACTTTTGAATACTTTTGTATGCCACTTTGGCTTGTAAATGCTAAGTTTCAAGATGGGAATGTTTGCTTGGTATTTGGTTGGGTTCTGACGGGTCGGCTACTATTCATAGCCGACTTCGATTTTATTTTTTTGTAATTTTAACATTTTGATTTGTTTACCCGCGTTGGTAAGCTTCGGGATGTATTAGTTCGTTCTATACCGAACCGTTAGTCCTGGCGAGAGCTGGGCAGGCGGTCCGCCGAACCCTTTGGTTCGCCTTAGGGTGAGGTGGGGCTGTCACAAATGCAAAAGGAGAAATTGGCACTTGAGAGCCATCTGTATCCTTTCTACTTGAACTACTCTGTTTAACTGTGGTGTTCGTTCAGCTCTTTACCTGATGTTTATCTTTGACTGATTAGAAGTGAAAGTTGTGCTTTTGACTGCTTGTCTTTTGGTACCTTATTGGGCGAAAGCTCATCCTTGTTACCTTTGTTTTCCTTACAGGGGACAAAATTTGAGAATGTGATTTTGAGGAAGGAGTTGAGCTAGATATAGTTGTTTTGTTGAAACTCCTCTGTAATAGTAAACCCTAATTGTATTTGTATAACTATGGATATTTTGGTTTGTATTTCAAGTTGAATTGTTGAACTTCCCAATGTATGTATATAAGGGGATGGTTATGTATATTAGTTGCATGTTTCATGGGTTATGTGAACTTTTCTCATATCTGTTGGAAAACCGGGCGAGTGCAAAACTTGAGCAGGGAAAGAAAAGAAACTGGCGGGAAATTTTCTACAGAGAATCCGACCGTATATCCGACCAGATTTTGGTCGGATTGACAGGGGAAGGCGAAAAAAAAATTTGAGGCTCTCTGCCTTGAATCCGGCCGAAAATCCGACCAAATCTTGGTCGGATTCTGACGTGGCTTCGGTAAGTCGGTTTCTGACAGTTCGTTTTCTTGCAATTCTATTACGCGTTCTGTAGGGTTTACATGTGTTTTGGCTTAGTAGTCCTGGCAAGAGTTGGACAGGCAGTTCGCTAACCCTTGGGGTACACCCTAGAGGAAGGCGGGGCTATCACATAAAGCATAAGCACAAGTTTTCAAACTAACAAATCATGAAAAACATAATCATTCTTTAACTATTTCAAATCAAAACTATTACATGTTCATCTTCACCCTAGGATATCATATTTAGAACATATAAACATGAAATAAACTTGTAACAAAACATGACAATTAAGAACAAGAGACAAAGTTTAGGAAGAAGAATTTTTATTCAATATCTTGAGGTTAAATTCTTGAATTCCTTCACAAGTTGATTTCTCAAATAAGTTTTGATACAAGAGTGTTTTCACCTTCCTCTCAAAACTCTAAAACTGAATTTGAAATTCTCAATATGAAATCCCTACTCTACTTATTACTACATGGTGCTACAATATGCTAAAAGATTATCAAATGAATGAGATACAACGGGTATTTATAGATATTTTTGGATGAGAAAATGTGCTCATAATGTAGTCATAAAGTTGTTGTTTACTTTTTTAACTCAAGTTTATTTGGTTACAGCCAAATTTTATCAGAAAAATTGATCCATAAAATAGTGTGAAATGAGTATGAGTTGCAGAATCAATTTGCAACTGCTTCTCAAGGATCCACGAGGTGGATCTAAGAGGTATACCTTGTAGAATGCCTCGCAGTTGTTCATGTTCTTCGATTTTGCATTTTCTATTCAAATCTCAACTTTACTCTATTTTTGGATTAATTTCAACAGTAATTTTCTTGATAATTGAAGTCGAAGTAGTTCTTGCACAAAAGATGAAAGTTGTAATTTTTTGAGTTCAATACATCAATAATCATCTCATTTGGAGCTCTGTAAACTAAGACATGACCAAAATGCCCTGAACTGGTTGATGCCCTGTTTTAGTGTTTGACAGAAATTTTTTCCTATAGTATTTTAACTTTTGAATAGGAAACTCAACAAATTTGATTTCAATGTCTCACAAGAATTGTAGAGCTATGTTTTAGCTTTAAAATAGCTTAAAAATCATTTCAATCCGATACTTGTAAGTCAAGATATAACTAAAATACCAAGGTGTGTCAAAACTGTCAATCTTTTCTTGATTTGAATTAATTCATAAGATACCAAAACCTATAAAAACAACATAAATTTACATATTAATCCACACATTTGCATGTTTTGATTAAGTAATACTACTTGTATGAAAAGTAACTTATAAAGGAATTCAATTTCTATTTTATCTCAAAACACACAAAAAATGTAACCTAAAAGCTAACTAAAAATAGGCAAAATAAATGCTAATCAAACTCTCCCACACTTGAACTATTACTTGTCCATAAACAATTAAGAATTACAAACCATCACAATGGTTTAAATATATCCCTTTGTACTGATGTACCTCTCAAATTCATTTTCTCGATAACAAAGTAAACCCCCATTATATAACTATTTATTTCACCACAAATACTTATCATACCTAGTAAAGGAGAGATAATTACATCAAAAATTAAAACTTGTTCAATCATTTTCTCTTCTCAACTCAATTTCACCTTTAAACAACTCATATAGTCAAATCAAGGCAAACAATTTCCATGATCATTTTTATTAATCAAAAGAGGGATTTATTTAATACATATCAAATAACTTCCTCAAGTAGTGAAGATGTCTTTTGACGCGAAGATCGACATTAGTAGATAAAAACCTCTGGTTACTCAATTTCATCACTAACTAGAGTTGCTTTGCATACTCATAATTAAGGACTCGTTTTATGTAAAAGTCAATATTTGTAAATGAAAACTCTGATTACTAAATTTCAAAAATCATTGGAGTAAATATTTATTAATTTATTTTTTTCCTTTTTCTCAATTTTTCTCATTTTTTCTTTTCAAGAACTTCCCTTGTGAGAATCCGAAAATTATTTTTATACTTTATATTCCCAAAAATTATTTTTTTATATATTTTGTATTCTAATCTAATTGCCTTGAATTTTTTATTAATTTAATGGTTGAATCATGATTTTATTCCTATTGTCTCATTCAATTTATTGCATGCTAGTTTTCTTGGGGTGATCTACCAATTAATCCAACTTGCGAGTTATGTGCAATAAATTTCGTGAACTAGAGGGAGTTTTGTACAAAAGGGTTATTATGCTACAAGGTGTTAAGAGTTAAGGGGATGAGAGATAGATATTAAGCTGAATTAGTGACAAAGGGATAGACTTAATTTGTAGTCATGCCATTTGTCAATCATCCCTCCAAGCTTGATCAAGACTTTGACCAAGACCAAAGTTCCCAAACCAACCCTTTCTTGTTTTGACCATTCACAACTGAAAGAGAGAACCAAAACATTTCTCTTGTTTGGTCCCACTTCAGCCGAGAGAGAGAGAGAGTTGAGAGCAAAAAAATTTCTTTCATTCTCTTCTCCCTATCATCAGCCGAGAACCAAGGCTGATTTAGCCACAAAAATTCCACAAAATCCCCTAATTTCTTCAAGCCTCAACCATGAGTGAGAGAGAGCCAAGAAAGTTGCAATGGGAGGGGGAGAAAACAGAGGAAATCTAGTGTAATTCACCCTTGAGGGACCAAAGAAGAAGGAAGTGAACTGCATGCATTTTTTTTCCAGCTTGCTTGAACCAGGAAGGTGAGCCAACTTCCAACTTGATTTGTAGCAGAAAAATAAGGTAATATGGCTGAGAAACTTCAATCTTTCCTTATATTTCATAGAGATGTGAATACATGTTTGATTTGAAGTTAGATAGAGGTAGAAACTAGTGGAAGTAACTTGTTTGTAGTTGGAAAGTTTTCAGTTTGAACTGAACCAGTGAAGGCTGCCATTTCTTTTAGCTTTTGGTTTATTTTACTGCAAGTTTGCTAGGGGATTAGTTATTCCTTTGATAGACGAATCTTGGTAGAAATATTTCATGTATGCAAGGGTTTTTGGCTACTGAAATTTCCAGGAGGAAGCCGAGAGGGTTGAGCTGTGAACTTTCAGGCCTTATTTACAGATTTTGTTAAGTTTTGCTAGGAAATACTTGATTCATACCTTACCTTATGTTATAAACATGTTATTGTCTGATTTATGGATGAAGCTAAGTAAGAAAGGTGCTGTTTTGGTGAGAAAAATTGGAGGAACTTTGCTCCATCCTTGTTACAGCCTCTTACTTTGACCCTTTGAGGAGTTTCCACTCGGAAGTCATACTCTAAATGTTATATTTCTTGTTTAGTATGATATATAGCATGTTGTCTTTGATTTTGGTAGCAAATTGCTGGCTTAGAGGTGAGAAATTGGCAGCAATAAAGTTGAAATAACTCTTGTGAAAGCTTGAACTTCGGGTGACAGTCACCTCTCAGCAGTTTTAGTAAAATGATTATAACTTAGTTTGCAAAAAATCGAAATTGAGTGCCATCAATTGCGTTTGAAACTACATTCAGAGGGCTTTCTAACGGTATAAAATTTGAGCTGCGATTCATTTTATATATACACCGGAAAATCAGCAAATTTGACCGAAAAATCTGCGCTGCACAAGTAAAAACTGGAATGTTGTAGTAACTTGTGGCTCAATTTGGACTAATTTATGAACTGAATCTCTTTGAGGTGTCTTCTAAAGATTATTAGGGCTTTGAGTCTATATTTCAACGGACCAAGTTGTATGATTTTTTTGACATTTATAACTCAAGTTGTGATTTTTCAAACGAGTAATGCTTGCTGGAATTTTTCCAGCTTGGACCATGAGAGAAAGATGATGAGTTTTTTCAACTTTTCTATAACTTTTGGTTGTAAATTGTATGTGTATTGTTAATCTTCCTTTATAATGCAATAATAGCGACATGTATGTTGGTTCTAAGGAGAAACTTGAGTTGTAAGGCTGTGATTCTTGTTGAAATTTCTCTAGCTTTGTTGAGAGAGTAAGCTGTGTAAGTGCAACTCTTGTTTGAATATTTTGGTTGAGACATGTCTTATTTCTGTTTGTATGATACTTATGATATGTTCACCATTGAATCTAATGGAAACTTGATAATTTGGTTGAAGAGCAATTTGAAGAACTGCTGGAAATCCACTGAGAAAGAGGGGAAAATTTCTAGTTTTTACATGACTTTTGGGGCTGCAAAACAATTTTAGGTTGTTGTTCAATAAACCTCATAACATATTAATCTTCATATGCATGTGTTGGTTTCAATGATAAATAAAGAGTTTTATTGAAGAAAAGCTCCCTTAGGAAACTATTTTCTTACTAGAAAATTTTCCAGGTTTCAGTCGTAGAGAAAACTTGAACTTCTTGTTTTTAAATGCAAATTTTCTTGTTGAGTTTTACTGCAATCCATGATTAGTACCACCTCTCTTGGTACAAGCCTATTTTTGTGTGATTTATGGTTGAAATAAGTATGAGAGGGGTTGTTTTGGTGACAAATGAGGAGAGGCTTACTGGAATTTTGGTCGCTTATACCGTGGACCATATGCTAGGTTTTCCAGCTTATAACTTCCATTTTGTTGTAGTTTTTCAAAGAGATTCATGCCTTATATTCACACTAGGAAGCATTGCATGATTTATACTTGAACCATGAAAGAAAGTTGAGTTTTGGTTAGCAATCCACTTACATGTAACCTGTTTTGGAGGAAAAACTCCCAGCCCTGAACTATGGTTAAATTTCGACTTTGCTTGTGACAAATGGATGCTATTTTACTAAAAATTTCCTCCTTAAACCGAGAACATGTAGCTACCATTTTCTTTGAGCATTAACTCCAGCTTTAACTCTAAGATGTTAGTTGCAAACTCATACCTTTTGATTCATTAAACATTTCATGTGTTAAACATAACATACATGAATAAATTCCCTGGTATTTGGAGAAAATTGGAAGTCATCTTGATGACAAATTTCTGTCAAAAGAAACCAAGAGTAAGGGCAAGGTTTCCAACCTTATGTTCATGCATTTAGTTGCAAAACCCTATACCTTTTAACCTACATGTTTGATAACTTTAAAACTGGAGTTTCTGTATCTTTCACTTGTTTTGATCAAGATGATAATTGTAATTATAGCTTGGATATGTTTCAGGAGTAGGTAGTGAGCTAGAAGGAAACCTCGAATCCGAAATGTAACTGTCCACTTGATTTGGTGAGTGGTCCAACTGCGTGTTAGAACTTGTTGCTTGATTGACATGTAATTTTGACGAGCTTGTTGACTACTTGAAATGCTAAGCTGCTACTTGAAATGTAATCTTGACTACTTGATTGATTGGTTACCTACTAGTGACGTGTTAAGCTTGCTTGACTTGCTTTAGGCTGGACAAGTGTGTACTTTATCGCACTTGCCCTAATTTGACACTGTTTACAAGTGAAATGATGTTCATGTGCATGAATTGAAGTCGTTTGGGTATATTACCAGTAATGATTGAATATTGGATGAATGATAACGGTTAAATATCTAGTTGATTGATACATGTTGGATTATTGCCATTGATTCCTTAATGGAGCTAAGTGCTACGTTCAAAATGGACGGGAGCCACCTCTAGAGTCTGAAGATGGATTATTGCCATTGATTTCCTGACGGAGCTAAGTGCTACGTCCAAAATGGACAAGAGCCACCTCTAGAGTCCGAATATGAATTATTGCCATTGAATTTCTGACGAAAATGGACAAAAGCCACCTTTAGAGTCCGAATATGAATTATTGCCATTGAATTCTTGACGGAGCTAAGAGCTACGTCCAAAATGGACGGGAGCCACCTCTAGAGTCCGAAGATGGATTATTGCCATTGATTTCCTGACGGAGCCAAGTGCTACATTCAAAATAGACGGGAGCCACCTCTAGGGTCTGAATATGGATGATTGACCTTGAATAACTGAATGGAGCTAAGTGTTGTGCGGGGCTAAGTGCCACTTGCGACGGGGGCCACCTCTAGAGCCTGCAGGACTAAGTGACACGTCAGACAGGAGAGCCACCTCTAGAGCCCATACGAGCCATCTCTAGAGTCCGTATCAGTCCCGTATCCTTTGAAATTGATGGTATTATGTGTTATTATTTGGCTTGTTCATGCTTGCTCCATGAAATATGTGATTGCCTATACGAGCCATCTCTAGAGTCCGTATCAGTCCCATATCCTTTGAAATTGATGGTACTATGTGTTATTACTTGGCTTGTTCATGCTTGCTCCATGAAATATGTGATTGTACCACTATTAAATGATATCTCTAGATATTTCTTGTTACATGACAGATGGTGATGATGTCTTAATGCGACTTTGAGGATGCCTGTTAGTTTGCTTGCATGTTTTCTTGGAGCCTCACTCAGTGAAAGCTCATCCCTTTAGTTTGTTTTCCTTAACAGGGTATGGCAACGTGGAATCGAGGATGATAATCAGCTCAAGAGTTGACGTCTTGCTTTAAGTAACTTGCCATCTTTGTTATACTTAGTGATTTGATTAAACTACTTAGATGGTTGTCTGTTTGGTTGTATATATATGTCTGGACGATTGAAATTTTGGATTGTGTGTAATATATAACCATGGAGTTTTGATGTTTATTTTGGGGTTCATGTTATTAAAGTTGGGAATTATTTTTATTTTCTGAGATTTATTAGTGAGCCCTCACAAGAGTTGAGCAAGCGATCCGCTAACCTATAGGGCAGTGAGATGGGGTCGTCACAGGTGGTATCAGAACTATCTCACATGGTCTCTGTGCAGGGTGAGCTTGGGCCAAGTGGTGTTATGGTCCTAATTTCGTGAGTAAGTGTAAAGGACTAAGTGCTCAAAGGACTAAGCGCTCTTTTTGAGCATAAGCTATGAATCATAAATGTTATAGGTGTAAAAGCTTTACCATGGTACTTGGGAAAGATAAGTATGTACGTCAAGTTGGAATCTGAAATGTGGTTGATTCCTGTGGGACTGGCTAGCTCGAATTGTGAATTATCTTATTTCGGATTCTTGACCTTGAATACTAAAGAGTTGAGAGCGTTAGGACGAGAGTCGATATCTCGATTGAATTTGAGATAGGTTTGATGGCAAAAGTTAAGGCACAGAGGATGCTAATAGTCTGGACTTGGGGATGTATTGAAGCTATTAGTGAGGTTTAGGATCCTTATCATTCAGTGTACGTAACTAGCTGTACTTCTTTGAGTTTTGACTAAGTGTAGTTCTTGAAGGATTCCTTGGGTTAGTGTCTAATAGGGTTATTTTCTTAGTTATGTTAACTAATTATAGTAGCTGATATACGAGATAGAGAGTTCAATGATGAAGGGCCAATGGTGTATTTAGGTCATGATTACAGGAATTGCTTTTGGATCGGAAAGAGTAGATTGACAAATTACTACGTGATGTTTGCCACCTTGGATTGGCTTTATTAATGATATATTTGAATTTGTCCATGCATTTGAAGAGTTTTGTACCTCGACTAATTTGAGAGGCCGATGATATATGATTTACGTGAAAATGGATGAGTATTAGGTGTTGCTCACTGGATTTTTGGTGAGTAGATAGTAATCTAGTGAGGGGAAATATATATATTGTTAGAGCATGGGTTGACTCTAGATGATGAATCAAGTGGCATATTTGTATGGTTTAGGTTGTACAACACAAATAAGGTACACTTGAGTACATGAGACAATTGGATGTGAGCAATGTTAACTTGGTGGTAACTCTTAGCTTGATCCGACTTGTGTCTTAGTGAAGACTAGTTTTCAAGAATAAATTGGTGCCCTTGCACCGAAAGGAAACGAACTTAGAGATTACATGGCTTGAAAGGAGATTATATGGTTAGAGTTGTAATTTGTGATTTGATGGTCATTTAGATGGTTCAGTGAATTGATGAAATGAAGAATTTGGAAGGTATACATGAGGAAACAAATATTCTTTGAAGGGAAGTAGAGTTGCAAAAGAAATCAGTTGAAACATGAAGATATGGAGATAATTGAGCAAGTACGTGAAAATGAAAAGGGAAGATGAAAAGATATTAATGGGGTGGTAATAGCAATTTGAAAGGGGTGCACTCAAACAAGACCCTCTTGGTAAGAAAGTTCAATATGGTGAACGAAGTTTCGTGATACAAAAGGAAACGCAAAGAGATGAGTGGAGTCAAATTGGCGATTAAGAAGAAAGAAAAGAAAGAAGAGGTTTGTATCTTCTACGTTTGAATGTTGTAACTAAGACTGGAACATGTTAGCGGATAATTGGTGTATGATATAGATGTGGCAAGCTTGAACGCCAAGTGAGGAATTACCCAAACAAATTGATTAGGCTATGGTGATTCTACTATATTAGCTGAAGTGAACAACTAGCTATGTCCTTGAAGGTGTATCGTGAATGCTTTACCTAGTAGGATGTATGTACTTGATGAACACGGGACTTGATACTTGATATTTTTCCCTAGTGATAGTCAATGTTTGTCTTTGATTGGAGTTGCATCCTGATATCTGATTATGTGTGTCGTGCATTACTATTCTTGGGTTTAAGCAAGGATTCTTTCTTTGTGGTTTGTAATGAAGGAATTTCGATTAGAAAGGGGTAGTACACGTATAGGGACTGAATTGTAGACATGATAAGAGATTTACATAGTGGACTAGTTGCCAGCGCATAGTGTATGATTCCAAAATTTAGTAAACATAGCAAACAAGTTTCACAATTATGGTTCCTTTTTATCAAATTCCAAGTTTATATTCTCATCAATATTCTAAGCCATCTTTGACCTTCCTTAGCGCTATAGTTTAGCCATTACGTTCATACAACTATCCCTCAAGTATACTTTAGCAGAAGTATCTAGGGTGGTAGGAAGCTACTTGGGAGTCGAGAAAAACCCTGTAGAATCAAGCTTTATGCGAGCAAAGGTTGGAATTTCGAGGATGAAATTCTTTTAAGGGGAGAAGATTGTGAGAATCCGAAAATTATTTTTATATTTTAAATTCCCAAAAATTATTTTTTATATATTTTTTATTTTAATCTAATTGCCTTGAATTTTTGGTTAATTTAATGGTTGAATCATGATTTTATTCCTATTGTCTCATTCAATTTATTGCATGTTGGTTTTCTTGGGCTAATCTAATTAATCCAACTAGTGAGTTATGTACAATAAATTTCATGAACTAGAGGGAGTTTTGTATAAAAGGGTTATTGTGCTCCATGGTGTTAAGAGTTAGTGGGATAAGAGGTAGATATTAAGGTGAATTAGTGACAAAGGGATAGACTTAATTTGTAATTATGCCATTTGTCAATCATCCCTCCAAACTTGATCAAGACTTTAACCAAGACCAAAGTTCCTAAACCAACCCTTTCTTGTTTTGACCATTCACAATCGAGAGAGAGAACCAAACGTTTCTCTTGTTTTGTCCCACTTTAGCCGAGAGAGAAAGAGAGAGAGAGTTGAGAGCAAAAAAATTTCTTTCATTCTCTTCTCCCTATCATCAGCCGAGAGCCAAGGTTGATTTAGCCACAAAAATTCCACAAAATCCCTTTATTTCTTCAAACCTCAACCGTGTATGAGAGAGAGCCAAGAAACCTGCATTGGGAGGGGAGAAAACAGAGGAAATCTGGTGTAATTCACCCTTGAGGGACCAAAGGAAAAGGAAGTGAACTGCCTGCATTTTTTTTTCTAGCTTGCTTGAACCATGGAAGAATCAGGAAGGTGAGCCAACTTCCAGCTTTGATTTGTAGCAGAAAAATAAGGTAACATGGCTGAGAAACTTCAATCTTTCCTTATATTTTAGAGAGATGTGAATACATGCTTGATTTGAAGTTAGATAGAGGTAGAAACTAGTGGAAGTAACTTGTTTGTAGCTAGAAAGTTTTTAGTTTGAACTGAACTAGTGAAGGCTGCCACTTCTTTTAGCTTTTGGTTTATTTTGCTGCAAGTTTGCTAGGGGATCAGTTATTCCTTTGATAGATGAATCTTGGCAGAAATATTTCATGTATGCAAGGGTTTTTGGCTACTGAAATTTCCAAGGGGAAGCCGAGAGGGTTGAGCTATGAACTTTTAGCTCTTATTTGCAGATTTTGTTAAGTTTTGCTAGGAAATACTTGATTAATACCGTACCTTATATTATAAACATGTTATTGTGTGATTTATGGATGAAACTAAGTAAGAAAGGTGCTGTTTTGGTGAGAAAAAATTGAAGAGAGCTTGAGAAAAATTGGAGGAACTTTGCTTCATCCTTGTTATAGCCTCTTACTTTGACCCTTTGAGGAGTTTCCACTCAGAAGTCATGCTGTAAATGTTATATTTCTTGTTCAGTATGATATATAATATGTTGTCTTTGATTTTGGTAGAAAATTGCTAGCTTAGAGGTGAGAAATTGGCAGCAATATAGTTGAAATAACTCCTGTGAAAGCTTGAACTTCGGGTGATAGTCACCTCTTGGCAGTTTTAGTAAAATGATCATAACTTTGTTTGGAAAAATTGAAATTGAGTGCCGTCAATTGAGTTTGAAACTAGACTCAGAGGGCTTTCTAACTGTATAAAATTTGAGTTATGATTCATTTTATATATACACTAGAAAATCAGCAAACTTGGTTGAAAAATCTGCGCTGCACAAGTAAAAACTGGAATGTTGTAGTAACTTGTGGCTCAATTTAAACTAATAACTACATCTCTTTGAGGTGTCTTCTAAAGATTATTAGTGCTTTGAGTCTTTCAACAAACCAAGTTGTATGATTTTTTTAACATTTGTAACTCAAGTTATGATTTTTCAAACAAGTGATGCTTGCTGGAATTTTTCCAGCTTGGACCAAGAGAGAAAGATGATGAGTTTTTTTCAACTTTTCTATAACTTTTGGCTGTAAAACTGCATGTGTACTGTTAATCTTCCTTTATAATGCAATAACAGTGACATGTATGTACGTTCTAAGGAGAAACTTGAGTTGTAAGGCTGTGATTCTTGTTGGAATTTCTCTAACTTTGTCGAGAGAGTAAGCTGTGTAAGTGCAGCTCTTGTTTGAATATTTTGGTTGAGACATGTCTTATTTCTGTTTGTACGATATTTATGGTATGTTCACCATTGAATCTAATGGAAACTTGATAACTTGGTTGAAAAGCAACTTGAAAAACTACAGGAAATCCACTGAGGACGAGGGGAAAATTTCTAGTTTTTACATGATGTCGCGCCCCATTTTTTGAAAAAATAAAATGATTTTTGATTAATTTTGAGTAAAAATGAGTTTTTGATTTGTAGAGAATAAATAAAGAAAAGCAACCTAAAATGGGACTTAAAGTGCGACGATTTTGGTCCAAAATAATAGTTTAAAAAAGGTTTTTAATAAAAAATAGGAGTTACCACTTGGTATTGAATTAAAGTGTACCAAGTCACCTAAAATGAATTTTAAATAAAAAGCAGAGAAAACCCTTTTTAAACGACTCCAAGTCTTCAAAAATCAAGAGAAAAGGGCTCGGAAGTCACGGTTGAAGAAAGGGAAGGCAATGATAAAATTCAAGGCATCCTTTCAACCTAACCAAGGCTAGTTGCATGATTTAGTCGAAAAATTTTCTTAATTTAACCTAAAAAACTTATCACACTTGGATGTTACTATATGTATGCAAACCTAGACCTAATGGCTATCGGAAGGATCAATATGTCTTTCGAATTTTAGTTGGTACAAATCGTATTAATTGCGACGCCCAAAAGTGATTCTTTGAAGAGGTCACGAATATGTAACAATGAGACTTGAAAAAATAGAAAAATTATAATATACAAATATAAGTGACCTAAAAGAGAGGGATGCAACATAACGGGTACGGTGGCTAAGATTCGTGACTCAATTTTTCCTTTTATGGAGGGAATATGAGCGTGCTAAGGTTAAAAAGCCATACTCGTCCATATCCCATGTTTGAGGGGTAACTTTTTTTTTTGTTTTTTTTTTTTTTTTTAGGCTAACCTCGCACACGAGGGGGGACGCCACTCCCAAATTTATTCAAAAACAAATACAAGAGATGTAGTTTCGGTTCTAAGTGTTTGCCAGAAGGGCTAAGACAACCGTACATAAGGTATTCGCATCTTATCTAGGCGGGCTAGCCCCTGTATGTAGTCCGGGAGGGCGAAGGCCCCAAAGCTTTGACCAATACCCGTGGAACTTGCTAGATTTGCCAGGGCGTCAGCCACCCCGTTTGCCTCACGATAGACATGAGAGAAAGTAATCCGGCGGCCCAGCGCTAGGGCTTGGATGCGTGATATAGTCCTCCATAGCTTCCAAGGTACGCGTCCATTGCCATTCACCATAGCCATCAGAACCTGAGAGTCCATCTCAACTTGCAGAGATTGGAAATCTGTGGAGAGCAACATACCCTCCAGTAATGCCGAGGCCTCCGCTTCCATGTTCGTCCTTAAACCCAAAAAATAGGAGAAACCACGGAGGACATTACCCCCCGAGTCACGAAACACACCTCCCGCACCAGAGGAGCCTGGATTCCCGAGAGATGAGCCATCAACATTCAGCTTGACAAACCCCTCCGGTGGTGATTCCCAAAGGATCCAGCGTGGAGCCACCCGCTTAAGCGATGTCAGTCGAAGAACGCAAGTCTAACCTTCTTCTAATTTTCTTAAATGGAACACAAGTCTACATGTTATGTTTTATACATGGGGGTG
Source organism: Coffea arabica (assembly GCF_036785885.1). NCBI lineage: Eukaryota > Viridiplantae > Streptophyta > Magnoliopsida > Gentianales > Rubiaceae > Coffea > Coffea arabica. The sequence goes on along the minus strand of NC_092331.1, from coordinate 38,231,340 downwards.
AGGTATACATATAGGGGAAATATCATGCAGAATGATACAAATCCTAAAAAGTAGAAAATATGCATGAAATGTAGTGAGTGTCACGCAAGCATGATCTAGCGCATGTACGGTTCCTAAGGGTCTAGCATTGGACTAACTCATGTCTATGAGTCCTCACTAGCGCTGGACTAGTGAGAAATCGGAACAAAGGACCGCAACTAGCATTGGACTAGTGTGGTGATGTCATGCATTTATTATAATTAAGTAAACCATATAAATATAGTAAAAGCAAGAAAACACATAAATCACTTAGAGCACATAGCACGTAAGCATGATGTCTAGATGCAAGACCCTAAGAAAGCGAGCAAACACGTAAACACACAAACATGCAAGCACATAAAGCAAATAAGAGCAAATAGAGACCTAACTATTATATTTGGGGGCTCTAACTACAATCTAAGGGGGAAAATAATAAAATAATAAAATAACTACCTCTCTATTACATATTCTATATAAATACATGTCTTGAACCCCCCTAACTATTACAATTTGGCATTTAAATGCCTCTCAAATAATAAAAAATTAAATTAAAATAAATATACACAATTAAAAATCAAATAAAGTGAATAAATAAATAAAATAAAATAAATTCAAAAAACATGCAATTACACACATAAATTCACATAGGCTCAAGTAAAATCAAAATAATGGAGTCGAATGTAGTTCCCTTGAATTGGTGACCTAATGAAACGAAATTTCTCTTATTTATCCTCCAAAACAAAGAAAATGGTCAAGGCACCAATTTATTTAATAAATAAATCGTAAGGAAATGTAAATAATCAACCAAGGCATTTAAATGAAAGTAAACAACCTATATTCAAGAATTTAAAACAATCAAGGCCCTAATTGAAAAAACTACGAAAATTTTGGGAATCAAATTATAAGTATCATAAATATTAGGGGTTGAAATCAAAGAAAAATAAAGCTCTAATGGTCTCCTAAAACCAGTAAATAAACTTGCCTAAAACATGGTTAAAACATAAAAAGAATGTTTGAATTTCCAAGGGGTAAAATTGATTATTTTCCATATTTTTTCGGGCCATAGCATAATTACTTAAAACTTGAAGGTCTAAAATGCAATTTTTTGAAACTTTTTATGCATGCATCAAAGAAGCTTTCTTCTTCTGAAGCTTTCCTGCAACTTTCTTTGCTGCTACGAACAACAACGGCGGCAAATTTGTAACAACAATCTCAAACAAAAAATCAACCTCAAGTTCCCATTAAACGCCATAAGCTTATCACCAAGATAGCATATTAAGCATACAAAGGGGAAAGGAAATCTAGAATGGGAAAAGCTTGCAAGTTCCAAGTTCATTCACAGGTTTTTGGGTTTGCTATAGCAGTCCATTGAACTAGCCAACAATTCGCATGCCTATCACACCATGAAAAGGTAAAGCAATCAAGTCAAAATCTATTCAAAATTCCTAGCAAAATCATCCAAGAATATTAACAAAACTCCACAACTTCAGATTGAAGACAGCAGCTTTTTGAACAAACCAATGAACAAGAGGAAAGGAAATGAAAGCAACGTGAGAGCTGGTTAAGCCAAGAATTTTCTTTCTCTCTTTTCTTATCTTATTTTTTCAAAGATCAAAAAGCATCTTTTGATTTCAATGGGACTTTATCATGCCTAGAGTCAGTCATTATCTAACAAGCATAACAAAACTTATGAACCAGAAGATGGAACTGACGGCAAAGCAACAAGAATTCATGTCCAATGATCTTCAATCATCATAAAACGTTAAACTAATAAGGGAAGGAGTTGTAATCTACCTGGGAAGGTTTGCACAGTCGAATGGATGTGAGATTATCCCCAAGAAACGCTTGTTGTTTGCTAGGACAAAGCCAAGAGCTATGTTGCAGAAGATTTCAGAGCTGATGAAGTCGTCACTTTGAGCCGCGATTTGAGAGGGTTGGAGACGTTTTTTCTAGATGATTTCTAACAAGAATTGTTCATGGGTATTCAGAGATGGTTCAGAAAAATAAATTTCACTTTACGGACCAGAGATTAGGTCGGAATTTGATCGGGAAAGGGCCTGGTTGATCAGCTTGGTCGTGGGTTTTGCGGAAAAAATTTTTCTGCACTTTTCTGTTTTCTCTCTCGTTTTCTCCTCTGTTTTTCTTCCTGATTTCCCATGTGACGGCCCCACCTCCCCCTAAGGCGGACCAAAGGGTTCGGCGGGCCGCCTGCCCAGCTCTCGCTGGGACTCAAAAGTTTAAAACAATAAAATTAAATAAACCTACAAGCATACTATTCACAAGATATCTAACGCCAAAAGAGTTCTATTTACATCTTCAAAAGTATCGAGTCAAACCACTCTAATACATTAGAATAACAACCAGCAGAAGGTAGACCCTATGGAGGGTTCTTATACAAACCACCAAAACAAAAACAAACATCCTAACTGTCTGACTGTTACAATCAAACCTAACTATACTAGTGTATGTGTCAAAAGTCCCCGCGTCGGCCCCTGCTAAGGAAAACAAAAGGAAAGGTGTAAGCTATATGCTTAGTAAGTAAACAGGGGCAAAAGCGTAAATCTCACGTAACAACAATTGCACAGTAAGAGTAAAGCAAAAGCAGAAAAGTAACATCACATAATAAGGATACAGGTGGCTCCAAAGCCAAGTCATTTGCCATGCGTAATCTCCTGTCGACACTCCGTCGACCATAAATAAGGTCCGTAGAAACTTCACTTGTACACCCACCGAACACCTTATCACCCTCACTGGCCAGTCACCTCACAAACTTGCCCGGGCGAACGAAATCACAAACGTGAGCTTGAGTCACAAGCTCGGGTCACAAACTTGGTCCACATTCTCGGTAAACCGGATTCACAAACTTGGTGACCTCAGACTAAGTTGGACTGGCTTCGACCAAGCCCTGACCGGCTCGAATAGTCCATCTCGGTCGGAAGATCAACCCCAAACTCACAAACTTCACAAAATTATTCAAAAGTCACCCCGAGCCACAAGCTCAAGGGGTTTAGTTCCAAAATGATTCATATACATATGCCATATACAAATGTGTGCGTAAATTAGGGTTTAGGTCGAGTGCGATAAAGTACACCCTCGCCTAGGTACCCTTTTCATACATATCAAAACACATAAGCAACTAACACATAAGAGCGGCCTGAATATTTACACAACGAACAAAAGAGCAAAAGTACGAAATTCGTGCCGCGAGGAGTAGCTAGTAGGCCCCACCGGCTCCACCTAGCTCACCAACGTCTGAAATTGAAGATTGTGTCACAATATATTACAAACGGATACTAACATACTTAAAACAAGCAAAACGGCAAAATCGGCACATGCAAGTGCGGAAACGGCAAAACAGGTGCACGCGCCCGCGCGGAACGGCAAACGGAAATGGTCAAATCCGCTTTCTCAAACCGTTTTGATCAAAGGTTAGCCTAGAAATGTCGTATCAAGGTACATGAGGTACCGTTGCGAAGCTAAGAGGAAGGATTACTATTTTCATGAAGACACCTAAGTCCGGATCTGAACAGAAATAGGTCGAAAGTATGGAAAATCGTTCAAGAAATTCGCACTTTAGAGTGACGAACAGGGTATGTTTGCTGGACCATAACTCCCACCTCACAAATCAAAATCAGAAAATTCCAAAGGCATTTGAAAGCTGAGACATAAGGCTAAAACTTTGATGTTTTGGTCAAGACCTGAATCCATTCAGAACAGAACGAAAATTGAGTGCCAAGGTACCCGTCAGAACTGTCCAGATCAAAGGCAGTTCTGATGATCAATCTTGTTTTGGTCATAACGGAAGCTACGGAACTCAGAATTCGACACACTTTATACCGTTTCGAAGCTAAAACCAAGATCTACATTTATTATGAAGGAGTCGACACCCAGATCATACAGGATCAAAACCGAAAAATGCACGGTCAGAGGCTGAAATTCAAAACGTACACAATTTCAGGGTACAAAACAGGTGCGAGTGTTTTGGTTATAAATCGAGCTACACAGATCCGTTTGACCGGAAATTTTGTAGATATATTCAGGACATAAGAGGTTACAATATTGAAGAAGGTCACTCAGTCCAGTTTCGAGGGTAACAAGGTCAAACATGCAAGAAACTACACCAGAACCGGAAAAACAGATTCACAAAACGCATTCTAGCAGAAACATCATAAATCAGGCTATCCAAGTCCAAATCCAGAAATTCCAAAACCCGCTGAAAGCTAAGAAACAGGGTTACATTTCAACAGAAGACCTCAACAACCAATTCGGAAGAAATCCTGACCAAAACAACCAATAACAGGCGCAATTCCTACATTCGGGTAAAACCAGAACAACAATAGTAATTTCGAATTTTCTCTTTCCACACTACTCTGATTGACCTGAAATTTTGTAGGCACCTTTAAAATGTCATTCCCTACAACTTTAATGTTTTGAGCTAAGGCCAATTCGGCCTCTATCTAGGACCTAAAAATTCGGACAGAATGCTCCCTTAAGAACCCTAGGTTTTTCAATTTTCTTCCAAAACAGAAATTGGTTGCAATTAATCACTTTTCCCACCTCCTAGAGTCAATATAGACCATTTCCAATCATCATAGATAGCCACACAATCATGCTTATATTAAAACAGAAAAATCCCCAAAAATAATAAAACTTCATCATTTCAACCACAAATCAAGAAATGACCATAAATTTGCATCTCATACAACCACTAAGCATGATTTAAGCATCAATTAAAGGAGGAGGGTGGTTCTTCACAACTTACCTTTAAAACAAGAGAGAGAGAGCTATTGGTCACCTTAGCTTTTCAAACAACTTCACCAATCACTTTAAAATCACCAAGTGGAGGAGTTTTGTGGAGCAAAACCAAAATTAAACGGTAGGAGTGGAAGATTGAGCAAGTTTGGATCAAATTTTGGAAGAGCTTTTCTTTTCTTTTCTCTCTAATGAGGGCCGGCTATGAGCTTGATATTTGTTGGAATTTTTGGGGCAAATTTTTGAGTTATTTTGGTAAAATGGTAAAAGCATGAATAGTAAGTCAAAAGTAGAATTTAATCTCTAAGTGACACATGTCACTTGCATTAATGGTTTGCCTAACTTTTGTCTCTCTCACACCTATCCACTTGGCAACCTCTAAATATCTCATAACACCCAGTAATTTAATTCCAGTATTCAAAACTTGACCTAGTTGGCCGAATTTTTCCGAACTTTTCGCACTAGTGGGTCCCACATCCAGTATACGCTCTTAATTTCTCGAAACCTATTCGATACTAGAAAAATCATCTAAAAACTATATCTGCTCCTTAACAATATCTAGAATTTTTTTTTCCTAATCACGAAAATGCAGAAAACAAGCCATGAAAAATGGGAAAACCTAGAAAATGCAAATTACGGGTTCTCACATTCTCTTCCCCTTAAAAGAATTTCGCCCTCGAAATTTTACCTTCCAAATTTAAAGTAACCAATGGCCTGTACCTTCTCCGTCTTCAGAGTCAGAAGAAACAAGGTTCTTCATTCCAGTCCCTTCTCCACTTGACGGTCCAGGGTCGGTCTTGGTTGGTTGTTGGGTTCCTTTCTTTTTACGCACTTTAATCGGACAATGAGCAATTCGATGCTCGGCGCTCCCACAGTGCAGACATCTCCTCCCCTTTCTCCAACAATCGTTCTCGGTGTGATTGGCCTTCCCGCAATAGTCACAAGTCAAGTGGGAAGCCATCTTTTTGCTTTCCGGAGAAGTCTCCCCCTGTCCGGTTTGGCTTCCTTTGATAAATCTTTCATTTACCGCCCCCAATGTCCATGGCGGCCGGAATAACTGGTTCACTTTCCGTACTTTAGAAGGTGCCATTGCTTCGCTAGGTTCCTCACTCACGCTACCCACTGCACCCCTTTTCCGTATTTGGGAAGCTTTCACCAGCGCCTTTGCCTTCTCGATTCGTTGGGCCTTTTCAAGGGCCTCTTCGAAAATCCCTTCGTATTTCCTTTTTAGCTCTAAGTTCTTGTGCAAGAGCTCAATTTTCTCTGAATACTCGTGCTTCCATCGCCCTTCCCAGTATGCAACAAGTTTCTTTTGGACTTCTATTTCGTCTCGAAGAGCCGCGATTTCCTTATACATCTCAACCCAACATGCCATCTCACAGAATTACTGGACCTCAGATGGTAGCCTGTCGGCAAAACAATGGGTCATAATAAAGTCTTGAATACAAGTGGCACTCTTGGTCCATGTTTGGTTCAGCTGTTGTTTCCTCCCTTTCTTCTCTTGACTCTTGGTCTCGTTTTGTTTCACTGCTCTGACCATGTCCGCGATTATGTCGCCTTTTTTTTTTCCCCTTCTCTCTTTTCTTTCCAAAAGGGTACTTTCATGCATGAATGCAATAAATTGACTAAAAGAACAAAATCTATCATACCAATTACACAAACATATCGCACAGCCATATTAAAAGACGGATAAGCAAGTACACAAATACATATCAAGTTCGACAGATAACCATGTAGACAAGCACATATACGAGCACATATACTAACGTTAGGTAGTCGTAATATACGGACGAACTAAAAGAAAAAGGTCAAGTCGTCCCAGTATCAGCCCATCTGGTCTCTCACGTCACTTACTATCCAAACTAGATGTCCATTAATCTCTTGTGCTCATTCTGGTCAGACAAAGCCTGTTCATGTTTCCAAAATACAAGGCTCGTTTCCAAAATACAAGGCTCAAATACCTAGTAGCTTGCATCGCCTCAATTCTGGAGTACTCGGCCACGAGAATCCGAAATAAGATAGTTCACATCTCGAGCTGGCCAGTCCCCAGAGTAAACCATCTACAAATCGAAATTCCTGCCCGACATACCTATCTATGGTCCTTAGATACCATAAGAAAGATTGAAGACCTATAACACTTCAGGGTTCATAGCTTATGCTCGAACGAGCACTTAATCCTTCATACCCATTCACCACTCAGCCCAAGCTCACTCCGCGCAGAGACCACGCGAAGCAGGCTCTGATACCAACTGTGACGGCCCCACCTCCCCCTAAGGCGGACCAAAGGGTTCGGCGGGCCGCCTGCCCAGCTCTCGCCGGGACTCAAAATTTTAAAACAATAAAATTAAATAAACCTACAAGCATACTATTCACAAGATATCTAACGCCAAAAGAGTTCTATTTACATCTTCAAAAGTATCGAGTCAAACCACTCTAATACATTAGAATAACAACCAGCAGAAGGTAGACCCTATGGAGGGTTCTTATACAAACCACCAAAACAAAAACAAACATCCTAACTGTCCGACTGTTACAATCAAACCTAACTATACTAGTGTATGTGTCAAAAGTCCCCGCGTCGGCCCCTGCTAAGGAAAACAAAAGGAAAGGGGTAAGCTATATGCTTAGTAAGTAAACAGGGGCAAAAGCGTAAATCTCACGTAACAACAATTGCACAGTAAGAGTAAAGCAAAAGCAGAAAAGTAACATCACATAATAAGGATACAGGTGGCTCCAAAGCCAAGTCATTTGCCATGCGTAATCTCCTGTGGACACTCCGTCGACCATAAATAAGGTCCGTAGAAACTTCACTTGTACACCCACCGAACACCTTATCACCCTCACTGGCCAGTCACCTCACAAACTTGCCCGGGCGAACGAAATCACAAACTTGAGCTTGAGTCACAAGCTCGGGTCACAAACTTGGTCCACATTCTCGGTGAACCGGATTCACAAACTTGGTGACCTCAGACTAAGTTGGACTGGCTTCGACCAAGCCCTGACCGGCTCGAATAGTCCATCTCGGTCGGAAGATCAACCCCAAACTCACAAACTTCACAAAATTATTCAAAAGTCACCCCGAGCCACAAGCTCAAGGGGTTTAGTTCCAAAATGATTCATATACATATGCCATATACAAATGTGTGCGTAAATTAGGGTTTAGGTCGAGTGCGATAAAGTACACCCTCACCTAGGTACCCTTTTCATACATATCAAAAAACATAAGCAACTAACGCATAAGAGCGGCCTGAATACTTACACAACGAACAAAAGTGCAAAAGTACGAAATTCGTGCCGCGAGGAGTAGCTAGTAGGCCCCACCGGCTCCACCTAACTCACCAACGTCTGAAATTGAAGATTGTGTCACAATATATCACAAACGGCTACTAACATACTTAAAACAAGCAAAACGGCAAAATCGGCACATGCAAGTGCGGAAGCGGCAAAACGGGTGCACGCGCCCGCGCGGAATGGCAAACGGAAATGGTCAAATCTGCCTTCCCAAACCGTTTTGATCAAAAGTTAGCCTAGGAATGTCGGATCAAGGTACATGAGGTACCGTTGCGAAGCTAAGAGGAAGGGTTACTATTTTCATGAAGACACCTAAGTCCGGATCTGAACAGAAATAGGTCGAAAGTATGGAAAATCGTTCAAGAAATTCGCACTTTAGAGTGACGAACAGGGTATGTTGGCTGGACCATAACTCCCAGCTCACAAATCAAAATCAGAAAATTCCAAAGGAATTTGAAAGCTGAGACATAAGGCTAAAACTTTGATGTTTTTGTCAAGACCTGAATCCATTCAGAACAGAACGAAAATTGAGTGCCAAAGTACCCGTCAGAACTGTCCAGATCAAAGGCAGTTCTGACGATCAATCTTGTTTTGGTCATAACAGAAGCTACGGAACTCAAAATTCGACACACTTTATACCGTTTCGAAGCTAAAACCAAGATCTACATTTCTTATGGAGGAGTCGACACCCAGATCGTACAGGATCAAAACCAAAAAATGCACGGTCAGAGGCTGAAATTCAAAACGTACACAATTTCAGGGTACAAAACAGGTGCGAGTGTTTTGGTTATAACTCGAGCTACACAGATCCGTTTGACCGGAAATTTTGTAGATATATTCAGGACATAAGAGGCTACAATATTGAAGAAGGTCACTCAGTCCAGTTTCGAGGGTAACAAGGTCAAACATGCAAGAAACTACACCAGAACCGGAAAAACAGATTCACAAAACGCATTCTAGCAGAAACATCATAAATCAGGCTATCCAAGTCCAAATCCAGAAATTCCAAAACCCGCTGAAAGCTAAGAAACAGGGTTACATTTCATCAGAAGACCTCAACAACCAATTCGGAAGCAATCCTGACCAAAACAACCAATTACTGGAGCAATTCCTACATTCGGGTAAAACCAGAACAGCAATAGCAATTTCGAATTTTCTCTTTCCAAACTACTCTGATTGACCTGAAATTTTGTAGGAACCTTTAAAATGTCATTCCCTACAACTTTCATGTTTTGAGCTAAGGCCAATTCGGCCTCTATCTAGGACCTAAAAATTCGGACAGAATGCTCCCTTAAGAACCCTAGGTTTGTCAATTTTCTTCCAAAACAGAAATTGGTTGCAATTAATCACTTTTCCCACCTCCTAGAGTCAATATAGACCATTTCCAATCATCATAGATAGCCACACAATCATGCTTATATTAAAACAGAAAAATCCCCAAAAATAATAAAACTTCATCATTTCAACCACAAATCAAGAAATAACCCATAAATTTGCATCTCATACAACCACTAAGCATGATTTAAGCATCAATTAAAGGAGGAGGGTGGTTCTTCACAACTTACCTTTAAAACAAGAGAGAGAGAGCTATTGGTCACCTTAGCTTTTCAAACAACTTCACCAATCACTTTAAAATCACCAAGTGGAGGAGTTTTGTGGAGCAAAACCAAAATTAAACGGTAGGAGTGGAAGATTGAGCAAGTTTGGATCAAATTTTGGAAGAGCTTTTCTTTACTTTTCTCTCTAATGAGGGCCGGCTATGAGCTTGATATTTGTGGGAATTTTTGGGTCAAATTTTTGAGTTATTTTGGTAAAATGGTAAAAGCATGAATAGTAAGTCAAAAGTAGAATTTAATCTCTAAGTGACACATGTCACTTGCATTAATGGTTTGCCTAACTTTTGTCTCTCTCACACCTATCCACTTCGCAACCTCTAAATATCTCATAACACCCAATAATTTAATTCCAGTATTCAAAACTTAACCTAGTTGGCCGAATTTTTCCGAACTTTTCGCACTAGTGGGTCCCACATCCAGTATACACTCTTAATTTCTCGAAACCTATTCGATACTAGAAAAATCATCTAAAAACTATATCTGCTCCTTAACAATATCTAGAATTTTTTTTCCTAATCACGAAAATGCAGAAAACAAGCCATGAAAAATGCGAAAACCTAGAAAATGCAAATTACGGGTTCTCACACTCTCTTCCCCTTAAAAGAATTTCGCCCTCGAAATTTTACCTTCCAAATTTAAAGTAACCAATGGCCTGTACCTTCTCCGTCTTCAGAGTTAGAAGAAACAAGGTTCTTCATTCCAGTCCCTTCTCCACTTGACGGTCCAGGGTCGGTCTTGGTTGGTTGTTGGGTTCCTTTCTTTTTACGCACTTTAATCGGACAATGAGCAATTCGATGCTCGGCGCTCCCACAGTGCAGACATCTCCTCCCCTTTCTCCAACAATCGTTCTCGGTGTGATTGGCCTTCCCGCAATTGTCACAAGTCAAGTGGGAAGCCATCTTTTTGCTTTCCGGAGAAGTCTCCCCCTGTCCGGTTTGGCTTCCTTTGATAAATCTTTCATTTACCGCCCCCAATGTCCATGGCGGCCGGAATAACTGGTTCACTTTCCGTACTTTAGAAGGTGTCATTGCTTCGCTAGGTTCCTCACTCACGCTACCCACTGCACCCCTTTTCCGTATTTGGGAAGCTTTCACCAGCGCCTTTGCCTTCCCGATTCGTTGGGCCTTTTCAAGGGCCTCCTCGAAAATCCGTTCGTATTTCCTTTTTAGCTCTAAGTTCTTGTGCAAGAGCTCAATTTTCTCTGAATACTCGTGCTTCCATCGCCCTTCCCAGTATGCAACAAGTTTCTTTTGGACTTCTATTTCGTCTCGAAGAGCCGCGATTTCCTTATACATCTCAACCCAACATGCCATCTCACAGAATTACTGGACCTCAGATGGTAGCCTGTCGGCAAAACAATGGGTCATAATAAAGTCTTGAATACAAGTGGCACTCTTGGTCCATGTTTGGTTCAGCTGTTGTTTCCTCCCTTTCTTCTCTTGACTCTTGGTCTCGTTTTGTTTCACTGCTCTGACCATGTCCGCGATTATGTCGCCTTTTTTTTTTTTCCCCTTCTCTCTTTTCTTTCCAAAAGGGTACTTTCATGCATGAATGCAATAAATTGACTAAAAGAACAAAATCTATCATACCAATTACACAAACATATCGCACATAACACGCCATATTAAAAGACGGATAAGCAAGTACACAAATACATATCAAGTTGGACAGATAACCATGTACACAAGCACATATACGAGCACATATACTAACGTTAGGTAGTCGTAATATACGGACGAACCAAAAGAAAAAGGTCAAGTCGTCCCAGTATCAGCCCATCTGGTCTCTCACGTCACTTACTATCCAAACTAGATGTCCATTAATCTCTTGTGCTCATTCTGGTCAGACAAAGCCTGTTCATGTTTCCAAAATACAAGGCTCGTTTCCAAAATACAAGGCTCAAATACCTAGTAGCTTGCATCGCCTCAATTCTGGAGTACTCGGCCACGAGAATCCGAAATAAGATAGTTCACATCTCGAGCTGGCCAGTCCCCAGAGTAAACCATCTACAAATCGAAATTCCTGCCCGACATACCTATCTATGGTCCTTAGATACCATAAGAAAGATTGAACACCTATAACACTTCAGGGTTCATAGCTTATGCTCGAACGAGCACTTAATCCTTCATACCGATTCACCACTCAGCCCAAGCTCACTCCGCGCAGAGACCACGCGAAGCAGGCTCTGATACCAACTGTGACGGCCCCACCTCCCCCTAAGGCGGACCAAAGGGTTCGGCGGGCCGCCTGCCCAACTCTCGCCGGGACTCAAAATTTTAAAACAATGAAATTAAATAAACCTACAAGCATACTATTCACAAGATATCTAACGCCAAAAGAGTTCTATTTACATCTTCAAAAGTATCGAGTCAAACCACTCTAATACATTAGAATAACAACCAGCAGAAGGTAGACCCTATGGAGGGTTCTTATACAAACCACCAAAACAAAAACAAACATCCTAACTGCCCGACTGTTACAATCAAACCTAACTATACTAGTGTATGTGTCAAAAGTCCCCGCGTCGGCCCCTGCTAAGGAAAACAAAAGGAAAGGGGTAAGCTATATGCTTAGTAAGTAAACAGGGGCAAAAGCGTAAATATCACGTAACAACAATTGCACAGTAAGAGTAAAGCAAAAGCAGAAAAGTAACATCACATAATAAGGATACAGGTGGCTCCAAAGCCAAGTCATTTGCCATGCGTAATCTCCTGTGGACACTCCGTCGACCATAAATAAGGTCCGTAGAAACTTCACTTGTACACCCACCGAACACCTTATCACCCTCACTGGCCAGTCACCTCACAAACTTGCCCGGGCGAACGAAATCACAAACTTGAGCTTGAGTCACAAGCTCGGGTCACAAACTTGGTCCACATTCTCGGTGAACCGGATTCACAAACTTGCTGACCTCAGACTAAGTTGGACTGGCTTCGACCAAGCCCTGACCGGCTCGAATAGTCCATCTCGGTCGGAAAATCAACCCCAAACTCACAAACTTCACAAAATTATTCAAAAGTCACCCCGAGCCACAAGCTCAAAGGGTTTAGTTCCAAAATGATTCATATACATATGCCATATACAAATGTGTGCGTAAATTAGGGTTTAGGTCGAGTGCGATAAAGTACACCCTCACCTAGTTACCCTTTTCATACATATCAAAACACATAAGCAACTAACGCATAAGAGCGGCCTGAATACTTACACAACGAACAAAAGAGCAAAAGTACGAAATTCGTGCCGCGAGGAGTAGCTAGTAGGCCCCGCCGGCTCCACCTAGCTCACCAACGTCTGAAATTGAAGATTGTGTCACAATATATCACAAACGGCTACTAACATACTTAAAACAAGCAAAACGGCAAAATCGGCACATGCAAGTGCGGAAGTGGCAATGCGGAACGGCAAACGGAAATGGTCAAATCTGCCTTCCCAAACAGTTTTGATCAAAAGTTTGCCTAGGAATGTCGGATCAAGGTACATGAGGTACCGTTGTGAAGCTAAGAGGAAGGGTTACTATTTTCATGAAGACACCTAAGTCCGGATCTGAACAGAAATAGGTCGAAAGTATGGAAAATCGTTCAAGAAATTCGCACTTTAGAGTGACGAACAGGGTATGTTGGCTGGACCATAACTCCCAGCTCACAAATCAAAATCAGAAAATTCCAAAGGAATTTGAAAGCTGAGACATAAGGCTAAAACTTTGATGTTTTGGTCAAGACCTGAATCCATTCAGAACAGAACGAAAATTGAGTACGAAAGTACCCGTCAGAACTGTCCAGATCAAAGGCAGTTCTGACGATCAATCTTGTTTTGGTCATAACGGAAGCTACGGAACTCAAAATTCGACACACTTTATACCGTTTCGAAACTAAAACCAAGATCTACATTTCTTATGAAGGAGTCGACACCCAGATCGTACAGGATCAAAACCAAAAAATGCACGGTCAGAGGCTGAAATTCAAAACGTACACAATTTCAGGGTACAAAACAGGTGCGAGTGTTTTGGTTATAACTCGAGCTACACAGATCCGTTTGACCAGAAATTTTGTAGATATATTCAAGACATAAGAGGCTACAATATTGAAGAAGGCCACTCAGTCCAGTTTCGAGGGTAACAAGGTCAAACATGCAAGAAACTACACCAGAACCGGAAAAACAGATTCACAAAACGCATTCTAGCAGAAACATCATAAATCTGGCTATCCAAGTCCAAATCCAGAAATTCCAAAACCCTCTGAAAGCTAAGAAACAGGGTTACATTTCATCAGAAGACCTCAACAACCAATTCGGAAGCAATCCTGACCAAAACAACCAATTACAGGCGCAATTCCTACATTCGGGTAAAACCAGAACAGCAATAGTAATTTCGAATTTTCTCTTTGCACACTACTCTGATTGACCTGATATTTTGTAGGCACCTTTAAAATGTCATTCCCTACAACTTTCATGTTTTGAGCTAAGGCCAATTCGGCCTCTATCTAGGACCTAAAAATTCGGACAGAATGCTCCCTTAAGAACCCTAGGTTTTTCAATTTTCTTCCAAAACAGAAATTGGTTGCAATTAATCACTTTTCCCACCTCCTAGAGTCAATATAGACCATTTCCAATCATCATAGATAGCCACACAATCATGCTTATATTAAAACAGAAAAATCCCCAAAAATAATAAAACTTCATCATTTCAACCACAAATCAAGAAATAACCCATAAATTTGCACCTCATACAACCACTAAGCATGATTTAAGCATCAATTAAAGGAGGAGGGTGGTTCTTCACAACTTACCTTTAAAACAAGAGAGAGAGAGCTATTGTTCACCTTAGCTTTTCAAACAACTTCACCAATCACTTTAAAATCACCAAGTGGAGGAGTTTTTTGGAGCAAAACCAAAATTAAACGGTAGGAGTGGAAGATTGAGCAAGTTTTGATCAAATTTTGGATCAAATTAGGTGAGTTATTTTGGTACAATGGTAAAAGCATGAATAGTAAGTCAAAAGTAGAATTTAATCTCTAAGTGACACATGTCACTTGCATTAATGGTTTGCCTAACTTTTGTCTCTCTCACACCTATCCATTTGGCAACCTCTAAATATCTCATAACACCCAGTAATTTAATTCCAGTATTCAAAACTTAACCTAGTTGGCCGAATTTTTCCGAACTTTTCGCACTAGTGGGTCCCACATCCAGTATACGCTCTTAATTTCTCAAAACCTATTCGATACTAGAAAAATCATCTAAAAACTATATCTGCTCCTTAACAATATCTAGAATTTTTTTTTCCTAATCACGAAAATGCAGAAAACAAGCCATGAAAAATGCGAAAACCTAGAAAATGCAAATTACGGGTTCTCACACTCTCTTTCCCTTAAAAGAATTTCGCCCTCGAAATTTTACCTTCCAAATTTAAAGTAACCAATGGCCTGTACCTTCTCCGTCTTCAGAGTCAGAAGAAACAAGGTTCTTCATTCCAGTCCCTTCTCCACTTGACGGTCCAGGGTCGGTCTTGGTTGGTTGTTGGGTTCCTTTCTTTTTACGCACTTTAATCGGACAATGAGCAATTCGATGCTCGGCGCTCCCACAGCGCAGACATCTCCTCCCCTTTCTCCAACAATCGTTCTCGGTGTGATTGGCCTTCCCGCAATAGTCACAAGTCAAGTGGGAAGCCATCTTTTTGGTTTCCGGAGAAGTCTCCCCCTGTCCGGTTTGGCTTCCTTTGATAAATCTTTCATTTACCGCCCCCAATGTCCATGGCGGCCGGAATAACTGGTTCACTTTCCGTACTTTAGAAGGTGCCATTGCTTCGCTAGGTTCCTCACTCACGCTACCCACTGCACCCCTTTTCCGTATTTGGGAAGCTTTCACCAGCGCCTTTGCCTTCTCGATTCGTTGGGCCTTTTCAAGGGCCTCCTCGAAAATCCCTTCGTATTTCCTTTTTAGCTCTAAGTTCTTGTGCAAGAGCTCAATTTTCTCTGAATACTCGTGCTTCCATCGCCCTTCCCAGTATGCAACAAGTTTCTTTTGGACTTCTATTTCGTCTCGAAGAGCCGCGATTTCCTTATACATCTCAACCCAACGTGCCAACTCACAGAATTACTGGACCTCAGATGATAGCCTGTCGGCAAAACAGTGGGTCATAATAAAGTCTTGAATACAAGTGGCACTCTTGGTCCATGTTTGGTTCAGCTGTTGTTTCCTCCCTTTCTTCTCTTGACTCTTGGTCTCGTTTAGTTTCACTGCTCTGACCATGTCCGCGATTATGTCGCCTTTTTTTTTTTCCCCTTCTCTCTTTTCTTTCCAAAAGGGTACTTTCATGCATGAATGCAATAAATTGACTAAAAGAACAAAATCTATCATACCAATTACACAAACATATCGCACATAACACGCCATATTAAAAGACGGATAAGCAAGTACACAAATACATATCAAGTTGGACAGATAACCATGTACACAAGCACATATACGAGCACATATACTAACGTTAGGTAGTCGTAATATACGGACGAACCAAAAGAAAAAGGTCAAGTCGTCCCAGTATCAGCCCATCTGGTCTCTCACGTCACTTACTATCCAAACTACATGTCCATTAATCTCTTGTGCTCATTCTGGTCAGACAAAGCCTGTTCATGTTTCCAAAATACAAGGCTCGTTTCCAAAATACAAGGCTCAAATACCTAGTAGCTTGCATCGCCTCAATTCTGGAGTACTCGGCCACGAGAATCCGAAATAAGATAGTTCACATCTCGAGCTGGCCAGTCCCCAGAGTAAACCATCTACAAATCGAAATTCCTGCCCGACATACCTATCTATGGTCCTTAGATACCATAAGAAAGATTGAAGACCTATAACACTTCAGGGTTCATAGCTTATGCTCGAACGAGCACTTAATCCTTCATACCCATTCACCACTCAGCCCAATCTCACTCCGCGCAGAGACCACGCGAAGCAGGCTCTGATACCAACTGTGACGGCCCCACCTCCCCCTAAGGCGGACCAAAGGGTTCGGCGGGCCGCCTGCCCAGCTCTCGCCGGGACTCAAAATTTTAAAACAATAAAATTAAATAAACCTACAAGCATACTATTCACAAGATATCTAACGCCAAAAGAGTTCTATTTACATCTTCAAAAGTATCGAGTCAAACCACTCTAATACATTAGAATAACAACCAGCAGAAGGTAGACCCTATGGAGGGTTCTTATACAAACCACCAAAACAAAAACAAACATCCTAACTGTCTGACTGTTACAATCAAACCTAACTATACTAGTGTATGTGTCAAAAGTCCCCGCGTCGGCCCCTGCTAAGGAAAACAAAATGAAAGGGGTAAGCTATATGCTTAGTAAGTAAACAGGGGCAAAAGCGTAAATCTCACGTAACAACAATTGCACAGTAAGAGTAAAGCAAAAGCAGAAAAGTAACATCACATAATAAGGATACAGGTGGCTCCAAAGCCAAGTCATTTGCCATGCGTAATCTCCTGTGGACACTCCGTCGACCATAAATAAGGTCCGTAGAAACTTCACTTGTACACCCACCGAACACCTTATCACCCTCACTGGCCAGTCACCTCACAAACTTGCCCGGGCGAACGAAATCACAAACTTGAGCTTGAGTCACAAGCTCGGGTCACAAACTTGGTCCACATTCTCGGTGAACCGGATTCACAAACTTGCTGACCTCAGACTAAGTTGGACTGGCTTCGACCAAGCCCTGACCGACTCGAATAGTCCATCTCGGTCGGAAGATCAACCCCAAACTCACAAACTTCACAAAATTATTCAAAAGTCACCCCGAGCCACAAGCTCAAGGGGTTTAGTTCCAAAATGATTCATATACATATGCCATATACAAATGTGTGCGTAAATTAGGGTTTAGGTCGAGTGCGATAAAGTACACCCTCACCTAGGTACCCTTTTCATACATATCAAAACACATAAGCAACTAACGCATAAGAGCGGCCTGAATACTTACACAACGAACAAAAAAGCAAAAGTACGAAATTCGTGCCGCGAGGAGTAGCTAGTAGGCCCCACCGGCTCCACCTAGCTCACCAACGTCTGAAATTGAAGATTGTGTCACAATATATCACAAACGGCTACTAACATACTTAAAACAAGAAAAACGGCAAAATCGGCACATGCAAGTGCAGAAACGGCAAAACGGGTGCACGCGCCCGCGCGGAACGGCAAACGGAAATGGTCAAATCTGCCTTCCCAAACCGTTTTGATCAAAAGTTAGACTAGGAATGTCGGATCAAGGTACATGAGGTACCGTTGCGAAGCTAAGAGGAAGGGTTACTATTTTCATGAAGACACCTAAGTCCGGATCTGAACAGAAATAGGTCGAAAGTATGGAAAATCGTTCAAGAAATTCGCACTTTAGAGTGACGAACAGGGTATGTTGGCTGGACCATAACTCCCAGCTCACAAATCAAAATCAGAAAATTCCAAAGGAATTTGAAAGCTGAGACATAAGGCTAAAACTTTGATGTTTTGGTCAAGACCTGAATCCATTCAGAACAGAACGAAAATTGAGTGCCAAAGTACCCGTCAGAACTGTCCAGATCAAAGGCAGTTCTGACGATCAATCTTGTTTTGGTCATAACGGAAGCTACGGAACTCAAAATTCGACACACTTTATACCGTTTCGAAGCTAAAACCAAGATCTACATTTCTTATGAAGGAGTCGACACCCAGATCGTACAGGATCAAAACCAAAAAATCCCCAAAAATAATAAAACTTCATCATTTCAACCACAAATCAAGAAATAACCCATAAATTTGCATCTCATACAACCACTAAGCATGATTTAAGCATCAATTAAAGGAGGAGGGTGGTTCTTCACAACTTACCTTTAAAACAAGAGAGAGAGAGCTATTGGTCACCTTAGCTTTTCAAACAACTTCACCAATCACTTTAAAATCACCAAGTGGAGGAGTTTTGTGGAGCAAAACCAAAATTAAACGGTAGGAGTGGAAGATTGAGCAAGTTTGGATCAAATTTTGGAAGAGCTTTTCTTTTCTTTTCTCTCTAATGAGGGCCGGCTATGAGCTTGATATTTGTGGGAATTTTTGGGTCAAATTTTTGAGTTATTTTGGTAAAATGGTAAAAGCATGAATAGTAAGTCAAAAGTAGAATTTAATCTCTAAGTGACACATGTCACTTGCATTAATGGTTTGCCTAACTTTTGTCTCTCTCACACCTATCCACTTGGCAACCTCTAAATATCTCATAACACCCGGTAATTTAATTCCAGTATTCAAAACTTAACCTAGTTGGCCGAATTTTTCCGAACTTTTCGCACTAGTGGGTCCCACATCCAGTATACGCTCTTAATTTCTCAAAACCTATTCGATACTAGAAAAATCATCTAAAAACTATATCTGCTCCTTAACAATATCTAGAATTTTTTTTTCCTAATCACGAAAATGCAGAAAACAAGCCATGAAAAATGCGAAAACCTAGGAAATGCAAATTACGGGTTCTCACATCCCAGATTTCCCCTCCTCCTTCCTTTATCTTCTCTTTTCCTTTTTCCCTCTCCTCCCTTGCTTGTTTCTTCTTTCTCTTCTTTTCTTTCTTTATCTCTTTTTCTCTCTCGTTTGTTCTTTCCTGAAGCTCCCTTTTTCCTTTCTTTCTTGTTCCTCTTTTGATCTCTCAGTTTCCCTCTCGTTTCTCTCTATCTCTCTGTAATTTCTCTCTCCCTTCCTTGCCCCCCTCTTCTTTTTTTGGGTTTTTCCCTTCCTTCCTCCTTTGGTTTCTTGCCCGCCGCTCTCTCTTTTCCTTTCTTGCTTGTTCCAGATTTTTCCTCATATTCCTACACCTGTCTTGCTACCTAGTTCCTTGCATGTGTTGTGCAAAATGCCAAAACCACATGGCTAATGCTCACCTATCCCACTTAGCTACTATACATGCCTTCCACCTATCTTGTTCTTCCTTTTTTTTTTTTTTTTTTTTGTTTATCAAAACAAATTTAGGGTAAACAACATGTTAATTCCTAATTGAGATTGCCTTGCAAAAATTTCATTTTATTTGGAAGAAATTGAATTTGAAAAGATTAAAAATAAATTTTTGTGAGAATTTTCCTTTTTTCCGAAATTTAATGCAAAAACGTTTGTTTTGTTGATTTTTTTTTTTTAAGAAGATGAACCTAATAAAAAAAATAGCTAACTATCATTTTACGAACTTTGATTGACTAAAAAATAAAATGAAATTAAAATGAAATTAAATAGAATTGAAATTTTGGTGTCTACACATGACTTTTGGGGCTGCAAAAAATTTTAGGTTGTTGTTCAATAAACCTCATAACATATTAATCTTCATATGCATGTTGAGTTTCAGTGATAAATAAAGAGTTTTATTGAAGAAAAGCTCCCTTGGCAAATTGTTTTCTTGCTAGAAAATTTTCCAACTTTGAGCCATAGAGAAAACTTGAACTTCTTGAATTTTACTGCAATCCATGATTAGTACCACCTCTCTTGGTACAAGCTTATTTTTGTGTGATTTATGGTTGCAATAAGTATGAGAGGGGTTGTTTTGGTGACAAATGAGGAGAGGCTTACTGGAATTTTGCTCGCTTATACCGTGGACCATATGCTAGGTTTTCCAGCTTATAACTTCCATTTTGTTGTAGTTTTTCAAAGAGATTCATGCCTTATATTCACACTAGGAAGCATTGCATGATTTATACTTGAACCATGAAAGAAAGTTAAGTTTTGGTTAGCAATCCACTTACATGTAACCTGTTTTGGAGGAAAAACTCCCAGCCATGAACCATGATTAAATTTCGACTTTGTGTGAGACCCGATCAGTTCTTAAGTTTGATATTAGGTGATATTCATTATTTGTGCGGTAAAATTTGGGGTTTTGGGGTTAATTAGAAAACCCTGAGTTGGGGTTAGGATTGAAACCCTAGTTTTTGTATTAATCATAAGTTCGAGTGGTGGATAAAGTTAGTTATGCTAGTGTGTGTTTTCGTGTGGGTAAGTATAGGATTTGATCCATTTTATATAGGTTACGTGAGTTTAGAAGTTCGGAAAACCCTAAACTAGAAAAAAAGTTTCTAGTGTTATGATTTATTAGAATTCTAAGTTGGGTTTAAAACCCTAATTTTGCCTATGACAAAAATATTGTTGTTTAGTTGCTTTTATGTGAGTTAAGGTATGATTAAGTATAGGTGATTAAGAAAGAAAAGTGATTAGTGAAGCACTTAAGTGTGATTACATGTTTTGGACTAGATTAAGATTATAACCTATGGAGTTAATTGAAAGCTTTTCAAATGTTTAAGGGCAAGAGTTGATCAAATGCAAAATTGAAGTTGTAAGGGCTTGAGAGTAAATTGGGAGCTTTTATGTGATTGGTGGTAGTAGAAATTATCTCCTAATGTTTGACTAAGCTTATATTGTAGGACTTGTGAGATAAAGCTATGAAATAAACAAAACAAAATCAAAGGGAGAGAGAGAGGGAGTTGGCCGAGAGCAAGAGCAAGAGAGAAAAGAAAAGTTCTTCCAAGTTCAACTTCTTCTAGCTTCCATCTTGGTCTTGGAGTTTAAGACAACATCTTTGCTACTTGATTGTTGTGGTTTAATCATCAACAAGGTTGGATTGAAGGTAAATCATTTGATTTGAAAGTTAACTCTTGTGATTAAGTCTTGAAACCATGTGAAGTGATGGTTTTGTTGTAATTATGAATTTGTATGGTTTATGTGGTGATTATTGTGTAGTTTAATGGTTTATTGTAGTGGTTTCTTGCTGCCAAATTTCGGTTAAGGCTATGAAAGGTTAGGGTTTTTGCTCCTTGGTTCATTAAGTTGATTTGGTTGGTTGCTGGCTTGTAAATGGACTTTGTGATGTATTAATTGTTCTTGTATGGTTAGATTGTAGCAAAAATCAGATTTGACCAAGAAACCCTAGTTTAATAGGAAGGTATTTTGGTTGAGTTAGGGTTTGGATGACTAGGGTTTAGTTGGTTAAGATGTTGAAGTTAGTTGGAGTTAGCAAGATTAGTGCCTAGACTAAGGTTAGTGTTTGTTAAGTTTGGGATTAAATTGGGAAAGGAATGTCGGTTTTCTTGTAGGGAAAATAGGAGGGGGTTTATGTGTGTTTATTTGGTATGATTTTTGCTAGAAAGTTTGCATGAAAACCATAGAAACGGACTGTGTGGTTGTGGCGCACGAAACCGGCAAAACTGGAAACAGGGCAGTCCACAAATCCGAACTTGAGTTCTGTTTTTCTTTATGCTGCATGCTGATTCAGAAGTTTCTCAAAACATGAAAGTTGTAGCTTCTTAAGTCCTTAATATTCCTGCAAAATTTCAGGTCAAACGGATCAGTGTTAGCCTGAGTTATGGCTAAAACAATCTCTCCTGTTTGGAACACTGGATTGTGTTATGTTTTCAAATTTGGCTTCTGACCATGCTCGGTTCGCCCTGATAACGTGCGAACTGGGTGTTGATCCCTTCATAATAAATGTAGATCTTGTTCTTAGCTTCGAAACGGTATAAAGTTCATCCAAATCCGAGTTCCGTAACTTCAGTTATGATCAAAACAAGAACAGTTGTCAGAACTGCCTTCGAATTTGGACAGTTCTGACAGAAACTTTGGACCCATTTTTCCCTATGTTCTGTCCTGATTCAGCTTTTGGTCAAAACGCAAAAGTTATAGCCTTATAAATGATCTTTCCAACGCCTCTGGAATTTCTTGATTCCGATCTCTGAATCATGAGTTATGGTCTTTCAAACAGGGCCTGTTTGGTAACCCGAAATGAAATGGCTGAAGCTGTTTTGTGCATTTTTGTCTTAGCCCCACTGAGATTTGGCTTGAGGTGTCTTCATGAAAGTTGTCACCCTTCTTCTTAGCTTTGTAATGGTACCTTATGCACTTCGATCCGATAATCGTAGCTTGAAATCTGATCAAAACAGTTCTAGGTGCCAAATCTGCCGTTTCCGTTTGCCGGCCGTTTCCATTTCCGTTTGCCGATTCCGCACATGCATGTGCCAATGTTACCGTTTTGCTTGTTTTAGACGTGTTAGTAGCCGTTTGTGATATAATGTGATGCAATCTTTTATTTCAGACGGTGGTGAGCTAGACGGTGCCAGTGGGGCCTACTAGCTGGGATACGCGACTTGACCTTCCCATTTTTGCCATACTTGATCATTGTGTAAGTACTCAGGCCGTTTGTTTGTATAAGTTGCTTATGTGTTTTGATTAGGCGAGGGTGTACTTTATCACACTCGACCTAAACCCTGATTTGTACCTGTGTTTATCTATGAGATGCATATATATGAATCATTTTGATGCTGAACCCTTTGAGCTTGTAGCTCGGGGTGACTTTTGTGAAATTTGTAAAATATGAAGAAGTTGTGGGCTCGATCTCAAGACCTAGACGGACTATTTGAGTCGGCCAGAGCTTGGTCGAAGCCAGTCCAACTTAGTCTTAAGATCACCAAGTTTGTGGTTCTGTGAATCAAGTTTGTGAATCGAGCTTGCGAGGCAAGTTCAATTTCATTTCGTTCACTCGAGCAAGTTTGTGAGGTGACTGGCCAGTGAGAGTGATAAGATGTACGGTGGGAGTACAAGTGGAGTTCTACGGACCCTTATATGTAGTCGACAGAGTGTCGGCAGGAGGTCACACATGGCAAACGACTTGGCTTTGGAGCCAACTTGTATCCTCCACTGTGTTGTTACTTTTATACTTGTGATTTGACATCTTTGTGACGTACTTGTTCGTTTTAAATGTCAAATTTATGTTTTACCCCTATTTACTTACTAAGCATATAGCTTACCCCTTTCCCTTTATTTTCCTTAGCAGGGACCGACACCGGGAACTCCTTGGCACATTCACTGGTATAGTTAGGTTTGCTTGTAATAGTTGGATAGTTAAGATGGTTATCCTTATTTTAGTGATCTGTGTAAAGACCCTTCTTCGGGTCCATTTTCTGATTTTGGTTATTATCATAAGGTGATGTAGTAATCTAGATAACTCCTTTTGAGGATGTAAATACTTTTTTGGGATTGAATATATTGTGAATAGTACTCTTTTGGTTTATATAGTTTTATTAGCTTTGTGTTTTGAGTCCTGGCGCGAGCTAGGCAGGCGTCCCGCTGACACCCTCGGGTTCGCCCTTGGGAGAAGTGGGGGCGTCACACTTTGCTTGTGACAAATGGATGTTATTTTACTAAAAATTTCCTCCTTAAACCGATAACATGTAGCTACCATTTTCTTTGAGCATTAACTCCAGCTTTAACTCTAAGATGTTAGTTGCAAACTCGTACCTTTTGATTCATTAAACATTTCATGTGTTAAACATAACATACATGAATAAATTCCCTGGTGTTTGGAGAAAATTAGAAGTCATCTTGATGGCAAATTTCTGTAAAAAGAAACCAAGAGTAAGGGCAAGGTTTCCAACCTTATGTTCATGCATTTAGTTGCAAAACCCTATACCTTTTAACCTACATGTTTGATGACTTTAAAACTGGAGTTTCTGTATCTTTCACTTGTTTTGATCAAGATGATAAGTGTAATTATAGCTTGGATATGTCTCAGGCGTTGGTAGTGAGCTAGAAGGAAACCTCGAAGCCGAAACGTAACTGTCCACTTGATTTGGTGAGTGGTCCAACTGCGTGTTAGAACTTGTTGCTTGATTGACATGTAATTTTGACGAGCTTGTTGACTACTTGAAATGCTAAGCTGCTACTTGAAATGTAATCTTGACTACATGATTGATTGGTCACCTGCTAGTGACGTGTTAAGGTTGTTTGACTTGCTTTTGGTTGGACAAGTGTGTACTTTATCGCACTTGCCCTAATTTGACACTATTTACAAGTGAAATGATGTTCATGTGCATGACTTGAAGTCATTTGGGTATATTACCAGTAATGATTGAATACTGGATGAATGATAAATGTTATATACCTAGTTGACTGATACATGTTGGATTATTGCCATTGATTTATTGACGGAGCTAAGTGTTGCGTTCAAAATGGACGGGAGCCACCTCTAGAGTCCAAAGATGGATTATTGCCATTGATTTCCTGACGAACTAAGTGCTACGTCCAAAATGGACGGGAGCCACCTCTGGAGTCTGAAGATGGATTATTGCCATTGATTTCCTGACGGAGCTAAGTGCTACGTTCAAAATAGACAGGAGCCACTTCTAGAGTCCGAATATGGATGATTGACCTTGAATAATTGAACGGAGATAAGTGCTGTGCGGGGCTAAGTGCCACTTGCGATGGGGGCCACCTCTAGAGCCTATGGGACTAAGTGCCACGTCAGACAGGAGGGCCACATCTAGAGCCCGTACGAGCCATCTCTAGAGTCCGTATCAATCCCGTATCCTTTGAAATTGATGGTACTATATATTATTACTTGGCTTGTTCATGCTTGCTCCATGAAATATGTGATTGTACCACTGTTAAATGATATCTCTAAATATTTCTTGTTACATGACAGATGTGATCATGTCTTAATGCGACTTTTAGGATGCCTGTTAGTTTGCTTGCATGTTTTCTTGGAGCCTCACTGGGCAAAAACTCATCCCTTTAGTTTGTTTTTCTTAACAGGGTTTGGCAACGTGGAATCGGGGAAAATAGACGGTTCAAGAGTTGACGTCTTGCTTTAAGTAACTTACCATCTTTGTTATATTTAGTGATTTGATTAAATAACTTAGATGGTTATCCGTTTGGTTGTATGTATATGTCTGGATGATTTGAATTTTGGATAGTGTGTAATATATAACCATGGAGTTTTGATGTTTATTTTGGGGTTCATGTTATTAAAGTTGGGAATTGTTTTTGTTTTTTGAGATTCATGAGTGAGTCCTGGCGAGAGTTAAGCAGGTGGTCCGCTAACCTCTAGGGTACGCCCTAGGGTGAGGTGGGATCGTCACATCTCTCATATAAAATGATTATAGAAAAAATAATGCAAATATTGACCATATTCATTACTCAAATTGTGAAATTCAATCAAGATAGGGAATTTATCAAGCATGCAAAATTCAAGATATAATTACTTTCACTTCACAAGATATACTTTCTGCATAGCAAGAATTCTAGTCATATAAGTGCTATTTTCAAGTCAAATAAGAAGTGAAATTCTTAAGACACATCAATTTTACTTTAAAGGGAGAATTTGACTACTAATGGTTATAGAATTTCTTTAAAAATTGTCAAAACTTTGAAAATTTCGAACCATTTTTCTCTCAAATCACCACAATCAAGAAGGTAATAAACCTCTCCCGCTAACACACACACACATACATTTAAAATGCACTTTGTTCTCAATATGTGAAAAGGAAAAGCAAGAGTAAAAGAAATACTCCCTCCATGGTGAATTGCCCTCTTGGTATAACTTCATTTTCTTGAATTGCAACCATTCCCTATATAAATGAAAGTTAAAAAGTCCAAAAATTCCATCTAATAACTATTAGTAATAGAAATCTATAATGCAAAATGGCAAATACACTAGTTAAGGTTCAAATGATGCATAAGCCACAAACTTGGACTGTGCGATTAAGAAAGGAAAGGAGAAATGAGGAACAAAAATTGAAACATGACTATTTTTAGGAAGAAGAGAGGCATATCCACAAGTTAGCCTCATGGATCGCCTCATGGATCACTGGATTTTTCTGTTAAAGTGTAGATTTTTACACTTTTTCACTATTTGCTACAATTCTAACTTCTGCAGAAACATGAATCTGATCATTTTTTTGTGAAGTGTAATGCCTCAAATAAGTTTAAAATGATATAAACATGAGAAGTTTGAGGAAGGGTTTCGTCGTCATCTAGGGTTTGCGGCTGCTAGGGTTTTTTGGTCAGACATGGCAGCCCTCCAGCCACCTACTGGGGGGCAAGCTCTTCCCTCTCCAACCTTTCATAAGAAGTCTTTTGCGGATCTTTTCTCGGACAATTCTCCTACACCGTCCCTTTCTATATAGGCCACTCCTTCCATGCACATGGGTGAACCTGCTATTCTGTTTTCACAAGAAACTCTAGACAAACTGGCGGCTCCTTACAGATTTGCGTTAGTTGGTAAATTCTCCAGGGGTTGGCCAAAGCTGGAGGATATTCGCACTTTTCTTCTCAAGCTAGATTTGCGTGAGACAGTCACGGTGGGACTGCTTGACGCACGACATGTGTTGCTACGCTTTCATAATGAGGCTGATTTTCATAGATGTTGGTTTAGTGGAATCTGGTATGTACACGGCTTGCGTGTCTTCAAATGGTCGCCAGCCTTCCATGTAGATCGAGTGTGACGCCCCCACTTCTCCCAAGGGCGAACCCGAGAGTATCGGCGGGACGCCTGCCTAACTCGCACCAGTACTCAAAATACAAAGCAAGTAAAACTATATAAACCAAAAGAGTACTATTCATAATATATTCAATCCCAAAAAAGTATTTACATCCTCAAAAGGAGTTATTCAGACTACTACATTATCTTATACTAATAACCAAAATATAAAGTAGACCCAAAGAGGGGTCCTTATACAGGTCACAAATAAGAAAAAACATCTTAGTTCTCCGGCTATTACAAACCAAGCCTAACTATACTAGTGATAGTGCCAAAAGTTCCCCGCGTCGGCCCCTGTTAAGGAAAACAAAGGGAAAGGGGTAAGCTATATGCTTAGTAAGTAAACATGGGTAAAAATATAAATTTCACATTAAGATGAATGATTACATCACAAAGATGTCAAATCAAAAATATAAAAGCAACAACACAAGTTAAGGATACAGGTTGGCTCCAAAGCCACGTCATGTGCCATGTGTGACCTCCTGTCGACACTCCGTCGACCACCGTTAAGGGTTCGTAGAACTCCATTTACTCCCACCGTACACCTTATCACCCACACTGGCCAGTCACCTCACAAAATGGCTTGAGCAAACAAAACAAAATTGAACTTGGTTCACAAGATCGGTTCACAAACTTGGTTCACAGAACCACAAACTTGGTGACCTTAAGACTAGGTTGGACTGGTTTTGACCAAGCCCCCGCCGGCTCGAATAGTCCGTCTAGGTCTTGAGATCGGGCTCACAACTTCATCATATTTCACAAATTTCAGAAAAGTCACGTCGAGCTACAAGCTCAAGGGGTTCAGCACCAAAATAATTCATATATACACAACTCATAAAGAAGCACAAGTACAAATTAGGGTTTAGGTTGAGTGTGATCAAGTACACCCTCGCCTAAGTACCCTCTCATCCACACCAAAGCACATAAGCAAGTTATATACAAAAACGGCCTGAATACTTACACAAAGATCAAGTACAGCAAAATGTGAAGATCACGTCACGTATCCCAGCTAGTAGGCCCCACTGGCACCGTCTAGCCCGTCACCGTCTGAAATAAAAGATTGCATCACATTACCACACAAACAACTACTAAGATGTGCAAATAAAGCGAAACAACAAAACGGATACACACACGTGCGGAAATGGTGAACGGAAGCGGAAACGGCCGGCAAATGGAAATGAGCAGATTTGCCGCCCAAAACTCTTTTGACTACAAGTTACGGTAGGAATGTCAGATGAAAGTGGATGAGACACCATTTTGAAGCTAAGAGAACAAGTTACACCTTTAATGAAGGCCCTGTAGTCCAGATCACAATGGAACTAGGGTAAAAATACACAAGACAGTGCCAGCTATTTCAATTTAGGTTACTGAACAGGCCCTGTTTGAACGACCATAACTCATGACTCAGAGATCAGAATTAAGAAATTAAAGAAGCGTTGGAAAGCCCATTTATAAGGCTATAACATTTGTGTTTTGACCAAAAGTGGAATCAGTACAGAGCATAAGGAAAAATGGGTCCAAAGTTCCTGTCAGAACTGTCCAACTTCAAAGGCAGTTCTGACACCCGATTTTGTTTTGGGTGTAACTAGAGCTACGAAACTCAGATTTGGAAGCACTTTATACCGTTTCAAATCTAAAACACAGATCTACAAGTCTTATGAAGACCTCAACACCCAGTTCCTTCGTTATCAATGTGAACTGAGCACGGTCAGAAGCAAAATCAAGAAATGTCACCCAAATCCACAGTTTTGCATAGCTATTAGTGTTTTAGTCATAACTCAGGCTATACTGATCGGATTGGACTGAAATTTTTCAGGAACAACAAGGACTTAAGAAGCTACAACTTTTATGTTTTGGGAAAACTCTGAATCAATACGTAGCACAAAGAAAAATAAAGTCAAAGTTCGGATTCTGGGCTGCCCTGTTTTCCAGATTGACCGGTTTCGCGCGCCACAAACGTACCGTCCGTTTTTATGGTTCTTATGCAAGCTTCCTAGCCAAATTCCTACCAAATAAACACACACTTACCAGCTCCTAATAGCTCCACAAAAGACCTGAAATCCCTCTTCCAACTTAACCTCAAATCTAACAACTACTAACCATTTCCTATGCTCTAATCATACAAGTTCTATTAACCTCCAAACCTATCTACTCAAACCCTAATCATCAAAGCCTTAACTCAACCAAACTAACTTCCCCTAGAACTAGGGTTTCAAGGCCAAATCTGATTTTGCTAAGAATCAACCATTCAAGTGAGATTAACACATCAAAGAATCCACTTACAAGCCAAACAATCATCCAAATCAACTTGAATAACCATGAAACAAGAAACCCTAATTCTCCCATAGCCTTAACC
The DNA here is from genome assembly GCF_036785885.1 of Coffea arabica. Classification (NCBI taxonomy): domain Eukaryota; kingdom Viridiplantae; phylum Streptophyta; class Magnoliopsida; order Gentianales; family Rubiaceae; genus Coffea; species Coffea arabica. The sequence continues at coordinate 38,202,014 of NC_092331.1, read as the reverse complement.
GAAATTTGGGCAGCAATAAACCACTAAAATAAACCAATAAACTACTCAATATTGATCATATAAACCATCCAAGTTCATATTTACAGCCAAAAACATCACTTCACTTGGTTTCCAGACTTAATCACCAAGAAGTAACTTTCAAATCAAATGATTTACCTTCAATCAAGCCTTGTTGATGATCAAACCACCACAATCAAGTGGCAAGATTATTGCCCTAAGCTCCAAGCTCAAGATGATTGGCTAAACTTGAAAGAAATTGGAAGAAATTTTGCTTCTCCTCTTCACCTCACTCTCGGCCCTCTCTCTCTTTCTCTCTTTAGTCTTGCTTTGTTTTATTTCTTATGTTTGTCTTAGAAATCCTATGATATATAAGATGAGTCAAAGCTTTGGAAGATATTTTCCAACGCCACCAATCACATAAAAGCTCCCAATTTGCTCCTTAGCCCTTACACCTTTAATTTCTCTTTCTTACACTATTGCCCAAACATATATAGAAAGCTTTCAATTAACTCCATAGGATATAAACTTAATCTAGTCTAAAACACTTAACCACACTTAATTACTTCACTAATCACCCTCCTATCTTAACCACCTATACTTAATCATACCTTATTTCACATAAAAACAACTAAACAACAACTTTCTTGTCATAGGCAAAATTAAGGGTTTTAACCCCAACTTAGGGTTCTAATAAATTATAACACTAGAGGTTTTACTAGTTTAGGATTTTCTAACCTTTTAAACTTACCTAACCTATATAAAATGTATCGAATCCTATACTAAACCACACACTAGCATAACTAACTCTAACTACAACTCAAACTTGTGATTAATACAAAAACTAGAGTTTTAATCATAACCCAAATTAGGGTTTTCCAATTAACCCTAAAATCCAAATTTTACCACACAAATAATTAGCATCACATAATATCCAACTTAAGGACTAATCGGGGTCTCACATCGAGAATCGTCGGTGGTGTCGGTGTGGTTCCAACTGCCAAAGCTTCCACAAGGAGGTGCTATTCCAGATTGTGGGAGTGCTCGGCACTCTGTTGCTGATTGATGCCGCAACTACGGTGGTATCTAGACCCAGCATTGCAAGGGTCTGTGTTGAAGTCGATTTACTGAAGCCGAGGCCTGCGAGAGTCTGGATTGGAAACGGTGGGCATGAAGGTTTTTGGCAGGAACTCGTTCCAGAGAACATCCCCAAGTATTGCTCTCATTGCTACTGACAGGGACATGTGGTGGACGATTGCCATGTATTGAAGCCGTCTTGGTGGCCAAAGAAGGTGGGGGGACTTGGGGAGGAATCGGGACAGCCTCATCGGGTAGAGTTTGGTCACAAGCAGCAGAACGTGTTAGGTTTGGCAGTAGAGGATGGCCAACTTGTGCATACAGCTGCGGCTACAGACCTCTGTAATGTTCGAAGTTCAGGGGCAGGGGCAACTGAACCTACTGTGGTAAAGACGGATGTCGTGGATGAGGCTTCGGCTAGGGACAGCAGGTCAGCTGATGAGTCTTTAGCGCTAGGTGGGTGCGCTGGTATGGCTGCACAGCTTGCCTGGGACCCACTGGTACAGCCCGTAGCTGGTGCTAGTGTTGGTCATGGGGGAGTTGCAACTGAGGAGGAGAGGAGGGAGGTGCAAGGAGAGGTGGGTAGCCTGGAGTATCAGGAGGGTGGCCTGGAGTTCCAGTCAGGGAGGATATTGTTGAGCAGCCCAATTCAGTGGATGAACCGGAGCAACGTGGTGAGCAGGAGGCTCTTGTCCAGGGTGGTATAGGTGAGGGGCTGGTCAGTGGTGACGTGCCAGCCGTGTCGAAGGGGGAAGCTGAGGTGGAGGCTGGTGACAGTGGTAGGGTGGCGGACCTCCTTGTGACAAGCGCAGCCGTGACTGTGGATGTCTTTAATCTCGATCCAATTATCCAATAGGTCAATGAAAAGATCCAGCACAAGGAGGGTTATCAGGTGGTGTCGCATGGAAAGCAGAAAGGAATTCAAGCTCGATTCCCATCTGAACGATCGTTGCGTTCGAAAGCTAAGGCCTCCTCGAGCTCTTTTCCTACCTTGTCTCAATGATCAATTTTCTAGTTTGGAACATTAGGGGGTGCCTCGCGTCCCAAATCTTCGTAGATTGAAATATTTGGTAAGTCATGTGAGGCCCCAGTCCGATCGTAAGTCGATATTAGGGTTATTTGATATTCGGTATGGAAAATAGGGTTTTATGGCTAGGAAGGAAACCCTAATTCGGTTAAGTTTGAAAATCCTAGTTTACGTATTATGATTATAAGGTTCAAGCTATAATTTATATTCGGTATTCTAGTGTGTGCCTTGACATAGGTTAGTAAGTTTGAATGATTAGCAAGCCTCTAGTGTTGCAATATTAGAAAGTTTCAGTGGAGATTATTTATCGCCGCTTTTCCACATTTTCTTATTAGAAAAGTTCCCCAGATAATTTTTATGAGTAAATATAGTTTTTAGATGATTTTTCTAGTATCGGTTAGATTTTGAGAAAATAAGAACGGATTTCGGACGTGGGACCCACTAGTGCGAAAAGTTCGGAAAAATTCGGCCAATAAGGTTAAGTTTCAGATACCGTGTAAAATTTATCGGGTGTTAAGAGATAAGTAGAATGTGTGAAGTGATTGATGTGAGAGGGAAAAAAGAAAGATAAGAATGCATTAATGAGTGTGACAAGTGTCACAATATGATTGGTTGGACTTTATGGTTTACTATTCACATTTTTGACTTTTGACCAAAATTAGTTAATATCTCCAAAAATTCACAAAATTCACCATTTTCTTACCTTGTGTTGGCCGGCCCTCTCTCTTGCAAGAAGGAAGAAAGTTCATCAAATTTCAAGCTTCCATCTCACTCAATCTTCCACAAACAAGAGCTTAGACTAGATTTCACTCCATAAAAACCTTTCTTCTAGTGCTAATAAGTGTATTAGTGAAGTTGATTTGAAGAGCTAAGGTGTCCACAAGCCCTATCTCTCTTGATTTCTTGGTAAGTGATGCTTGAACACCCTACTACATCTAATGATGCTTATGTTTGGCTTAGAAGTGGCTAAAGTGATGGATTATATGATTTATTTCTTGGTTTGGCTTGATTTGGTGAAGTTTTTATTTTATTGATGATTTTTCTGGTTTAATTGGATTATGATGGTGTGGTTGTTTATGATGATTGGCAATGGCCTATAATGACACTAGTAGGTGTGACTAGTTGATAATTGCAATCAATTTTGGATTTGGAAGAATTTCTGGAAAATTAGGGTTCTTGGTTGAACATTCTGTCCGAAATTTTAGGTCATAGATAGAGGCCGAATTGGACTTTTATCAAAACATGAAAGTTGTAGGTATTGATGAGGTGGAAGTGCCTGCAAAATTTCAGGGCATTTGGAGTAGTGTAGAGTGAGTTATGCCGTTTTTACTGTTGCTGTTTTTGGTGAACAGAATGTACGAACTACGATAGTAATTGTCTGTTTTGACTGGAACTGATTTGGATTTTGTTGTTGTTGTCTTCTGATGAAATGTACCTTGATGTCTTAGCTTTCATATGCCTTTGGAATAAATGCTTTTGGACCTGTATAGACTGACTTGGACGGATTACAGTTTTGTGTGATTTGGGAACCTGCAATTACGGTTCTGGGTTGGTTTTCTGCATTTTTTGACTTAGTTGTGCTAGGATTTGGATTGAGAGGCCTTCTACATTGTTGTAGCCCCTTAAGTTCTGGATATCCCTGTAAATTTTTAGGATTAACGGAGTGGTATAACCTGAGTTATAAACGAAATACTCAGACCTGTTTTGACCGTCAAATTCTGTTCTGTTCTTATATCCGGACAGTTTACGACTGGAACTTTGGCTTCACGTTTGACTAGGTTACAAGCTGTTTAGGCTTGCGACCAAAACACCAAACTTATAGCTCTATATCAGAGCTGTCTAATGCCCTTGGAATTTCATGAATCGGATTTATAGAACCTGAGATATAGCCGAGCAAATAAGGCCTGCCCGTGAAAATGACCATTTTCTGGTCAGATCTGTTTTGGTCCTGATGACCAACTTCCGTTCCGAATTTGGATTGCCGACCTTCATGAAAGTTGTTCCATTTGGAATGAACTATCTAACTGCCAATTTTCAGCTCTTTTTCCCATGTGTAGCATAGAAAACAGTTTGCACTCAAAACTGACCATTTGTGCATTGGCCAGATTTCGTATGTGATTGTGTTTGGTTCATTTGGGGCTGAAGCCTCCAGTTTCAGTTCTGGATGTCTTCATAACAATTGTTGTTCATCCTTTAAGCTTCGATATGGTGTCTCATATGCCTTAATCCGATATTCGTAGCTCAACTTATGATTACAATAGAAACGAGTGTCAAATCTGCCGTTTCCGCTAACGGCCGTTTCCTTTTCCGTCCGTCATATTTACGTGCACGCGTGTCGTTTTTGCCGTTTTGCTTGTTTTAGGCACGATAGTAGCTGTTTGCGATATTATGTGACACAATCTTCTATGTCAGACGGTGGTGAGCTGGGCGGAACTGGTGGGGCCCACTACTAGCTGTTCATTTCGATCCGACTTCGTGTTTTTGCTATTTCAGATTCTGGGTAAGTATTCAGGCCAGTTTGGTGTGTTTTTCTTTGCTATGTGTTTGAGATGTGTGAAAAGGATACTTAGGCGAGGGTGTACTTTATCGCACTCGACCTAAACCCTAATTTGAATGTATAATTGTACTTGGCATATGTATATGAACCTTTTGGAACCAAAACCCTTGAGCTTGTGGCTCGGGGCGACTTTCGAGTAAAGTTTGTGAAGTTTGTAAAGTTTGTGAGTTCGTGGGCCCGATCTAAGACCTGTTTGGACTATTCGAGCCGGTTAGGGCTTGGTCGAAGTCAGTCCAACTTAGTCTGAGGTCACCAAGTTTGTAGGTTCATGATATGAACCAATTTTGTGAATCCGGTTCACCGAGAAGGTGACCAAGTTTGTGACCCGAGCTTGTGACTCAAGCTCAAGTTTGTGATTTCGTTCGTCCGGGCAAGTTTGTGAGGTGACTGGCCAGTGAGGGTGATAAGGTGTCGGTGGGTGTACAAGTGAAGTTCTACGGACCATTGAGTGTGGTCGACGGAGTGTCGGCAGGAGATCACGCATGGCATATGAATTGGCTTTGGAGCCACCTGTATCCTTATTATATGATGTTGTTCTTTTCTGCTTTTGCTTTACTCTTATTGTGTAATTGTTGCTACGTGAATTTATGCTTTCGCCCCTGTTTACTTACTAAGCATTTAGCTTACCCCTTTCCTTTTGTTTTCCTTAGCAGGGGCCGACGCGGGGACTTTTGGCTCGTATACTAGTATAGGTAGATTGGCTTGTAATAGTTGAACAGTTAGGATGTTTGTTTTTGTTTTGGTGGTTTGTATAAGGACCCTTCTTAGGGTCTACCTTTTGCTGGTTATTGTTATAGTATATTAGAGCGGTTTGGCTTGATGCTTTTGAAGATGTAAATAGACTTTTGGTGGTTGTATATATTATGAATCGTGTTCTTGTGGCTTAGAAGAGTTTTATTAGCTTTAAGTTTTGAGTCCTGGCGCGAGCTAGGCAGGCGGCCCGCCGATACCCTTGGGTTCGCCCTTGGGAGAAGTGGGGTCGTCACAAGTCACCATTCCATTCAACTGGTTGCTATTTGTGAGCCGAAAGTTCAAGCTTCAGAGATCCATTTGATAAGAATGAGACTAAATATGGATCATGCCATCTTTAATAGTATGGGCGACATCTGGATTTTTATAGATCATCTATTTCTTGTAGCATAGTTGGAGAATCTAGTCAACACCTGTCGCTACATGTTAGTACCGTCGTATTTGTTTTACCCATTGTTTTTTCGGTTGCCCATGCTAAGTGTACTGCCTTTGACCGTGTAGAATTGTGGAATAGCCTACTTGTGGACAAGCCGACTCAGTTCGCTTGGTTCATTGTGGGAGATTTTAACGTTATAGTCTCGGAGGAGGAGAAAAAGGTGGGGTGCCATTTAGGCCAGAGGAGGGCTGAGATTTTTTGGACTTTATGTCTCAGGCGGGGGTGTTTGATGGGGGTTATTCGGGGTCTGCCTTCACATGGTGCAATAATAGGCGCGGCAGGACGCGTATTTGGAAGAGATTAGACAGGTTGCTTATGAATCAGGATGCTTCAAGTTTGGGTATGAATTTTGGAGTTCAACACTTGTGTAGAAACCCCTCGGATCACACGCCACTGCTATTGTCGGCTATTACAAAATTGGATAACAAACCTAGGCCATTTCGTTTTCTCAATTTCTGGACATCTAAGCCAGAGTTGTTGGATGTGGTAAGGAGTGAATGGAACGGGAGCTTCTTGGGGCCCCCGTTGATGGTCCTGGCAGCGAAGCTTAGGCATGTGAAGGTAGCATTACGATCTTGGTCTCGTGAGGCGTTTGGGGACATCTTCAAATCGGTGAAGGTGGCAGAACAGAGGGCTGCCAACGCCAAGTTGAGGTATGATGCTGATCTGTCTGAGGCCAATTTAGTGTTATTTCATGAGGCACAGGCCCAACTAAGGCGCTCTCATGGACTGGAGCATATGTTTTGGCAACAAAAGACTAGGGTTAAATGGTTAAAGGATGGGGATAGGAACTCGAAGTATTTTCATTCTGTGGTGGCGGAACGCCGTAGTAAATTGATAATCCATCGTATCAAGGCTTCCAGTGGGGAGTGGCTGAGGACGGCTTGCGCTATTGAAGGGGAGGCAGAATCTTTCTTTAGACAATTGTTCACATCCGAGGCCTCTGTTGAATCCTTCGACACTCTCGATGTTATACCGAATTTGATTACTACACAGGATAATGCGATGTTGGAGGAGATTCCGTCCCGGGAAGAGGTTAGGTTGGTGGTTTTTCCATGGATGGGGAGTGTGCGGCTGGTCCGGATAGTTTCTCGAGCAAGTTTTTTACGTTTGCATGGGACATTGTGGCAAAGGATGTATACGCGGTGGTGGTAAGTTTCTTTTGTGGGGAGGCGGTGCCGAGGAGTATATCGTCAACCTCCACAGTTTTGATTCTGAAGGTCCATTCTCCTCAAGATTTTACACAATTTTGTCCGATAAGCTTGTGTAATTTTATCGATAAGGTGGTCTCGAAGGTGTTATCGGATAGATTGGTGCGGCTTCTTCCTAAGATTATCTCGCCTCCGCAAAGTGGTTTGTGAAGGGATGGAAAATCTCAGATAATTTTTTGCTGGCTCAAGAACTGGTTTCTGGAATCCGGAAGTCCAATAGGGGGGGAATGTAGTTTTGAAGTTGGATATGGCAAATGCTTACGACAGAGTCTCTTGGCTATTTTTGTTGCAAGTACTGCGCCGTTTTGGATTTAACGAGCGTTGGATTGATATGATTTGGCGATTAATTACCAATGTTTGGTTCTCGATTGTTATTAATGGCTCTCCCTGTGGTTTTTTCCAATCAACTCGGGGTTTACGCCAGGGTGATCCCATTTTGCCGACACTTTTTGTTATAGGGGCTGAAGTCTTATCTAGATTGCTGAATTCTTTGATAGGTCAGAAAGGTTTCCTTCCGTTTAAGGTCCCCTCCAAATGTCCTACAGTCACGCATCTCGCCTATGCGGATGGCGTGATTATCTTTTGTAGTGGAGTCAAGTGTACTCTGCAGAGAGTTTTGCGGGTACTGGAGGCATATTGTAATGTGTCTGGGCAGCAGCTTAACTTGCAGAAGAGCTGCTTTATTGCTCACGATGCTTTGACTCAATCTTGGACACGGGTTATTTCACAAGTCATTGGTTTTCAGGCAAGGTCACTCCTGCTTAAATATCTTGGTTGTTCTCTTTATTCTGGGAGAAGGAGAAGATGCTTCTTCTCGGGCATCTGCACCTCGGTTGCGAAGTGAAATTTTTTCTTGGAAGGAGAAGCTCTTGTCGCCTAGAGGGAGATTGGTGTTAATCAAAAGCGTTCTGTCATCTTTGCCTATACATATACTGGCGGCTTCGGCTCCTCCAAAGGGTGTACTTAGCACCCTAGAGAAGCTATTTGCAAATTTTTTGTGGGGGAGTGCTGAGACGGGCTCCCGATATCATTGGATTGGGTGGGACTCACTGTACAAACCGTTCGTCGAGGGAGGCGCGGGAGTGAGGGCTCTAGCTGATGTTCTTGAGTCGTTCTCATTGAAGTTATGGTGGTCGTTCCGACAACGTAAATCCCTCTGGTATGAGTTTATGCATGCCAAGTATTTATATAATGTGCACGTGTGTGAAGCGGAGTATCTGCCACTCCAATCGATTATTTGGAAGAGAATGGTCAGGTGTCATGGTCTGGCTGAATCTCATATTCAGTGGGTTTCACAGAACGGTAGTGTGGACTTCTGGCATGAGAATTGGATGGGTATAGGCCCTTTGTGCCAGCGGGTAGAGATTTTTGGGGAGCATAGAGTGGCGGACTTTGTTTTAAATGGACTCTGGTGTACTCCAATGCCGCGTTAGTGGCTGCCGGATGATATTGTCTCGATGATCCTGACGATAACACCCCCGAATGTTTATTCTAATCAACCTGATAGGATGCTGTGGGACTTGGAAATTTCTGGTTCCTTTTCCATTGCTTTTGCATATAATTTGGTCCGCAGGGTTTCCAATATCTCAATTTATTCGGCGAATATTTGGTTGGCAGCTTTACCCGCAAAAATCTCATTTTTGTGATGAGGCTGTTGTCTTATCGCCTGCCGGTGATGGAGGTACTGCATATGGTTGGTGTGTGCGGACCTTCGAGGTGTTGCTGTTGTGAAGAACCTGGGTTGGAGTTGATTGATCACATCTTCTGTGCGAGTGAATTCCTTGGAAAGGTTTGGGAGTCGTTTCAAGTCGAGATTGGGGGGTTTGGTACTCCCTCCACGGTAAAGCATGCGGTCATTCAATGGTGGCTGCGGCCTGCTAAGAACAAGCTACTCAGATTGGTGTATCAGGTGGTGCCATCACTGATTTGCTGGAACCTCTGGAAAGCTAGAAATGTCGCGGTGTGGGATGGGAAGGTGCTGTCGGCCATGCAGGTTCATAGGTTTGTTCTTTCGGATCTCTGCGATATTCTTCAGGGGCACGGTCAGGACATGGGTGTTGGGAGGTACTCGTGGCCGAGATTTTATGCTTCTCTGGTGGGTTGGAAGAAGCTGACGAAGGTCATCTTGGTTAGATGGTTTCCGCCAAGTTCGACAGTATTAAAGCTTAACACTGATGGTTGCTCCCTGGATAACCCAGGAAGGAGTGGAGGCGGGGGGTTTTGAGGGACAATATGGGAACATTCTTGTTAGGCTTTGCGGGTTCTTGGGGGGTGGCGTCTAGCTTACAGGCAGAACTAAAGGCTATGCTATTTGGAGTGAAGTTGTGTGTGTCCAGAGGTTTCTACTGCCTGTATTTAGAGTCGGACTCATTGATTTTGGTTCACATGGTTCAGGGGGTTAGCAAATACCCATGGGGTTTGCAGCGAGAGCTGGATGAATTGCTCGCGTTCCGGCAGCGTTTCCATTCCATCACTCACTGTTATCGTCAAGCGAATGTGCCTACAGACAGATTATCTAAGCTTGGGGCTGGGTTAGGTTCTAGTATTGTTAATGAGTCGGTGTTGCAGCTTCCACAACTGGTTCGCGGGGATCTCAAGCTAGATAGGGTAGGTTTTCCCAATTTTCGTGAGAGTTAGCTAGTAGTTTGACCTCTTTAGCTTTGTGACTTGGGTCTTGTACTCTGGGAGGTAAGGGTCAATCCCCTCCTTGTAAGTTTTTTATTAATAATAAATACCTGTTAAGTTAAAAAAAAAATGATCTAAACATGCAATCTAACCTTTCATAACGAATCAAAAACATCTTAAATGCAAAATGACGGATTGAGTTCTTCATGTTTCTTGTTTCTCGCCAAACTTCAAAAAGTCACTTTTGCATCAATTATTGAAACCTACAAAATAAACATAACAACCATAACTTAATGCATCTAATACATATGAAAGCACACTCAAACAAAAGAAATGATTTAAAACATTGATGTGCCTCACAATTAGCGCTTTTGTTTGTAGTCATTGGCTTGAGTCAAAAGTGTTTCTTCTTGAAGTTCACTTTGAAAGGGAAAAGGAACTAGTTCCTTTCCAAAGACTAAAAGTTCTCTTTCCATTTACTATATTTTGAGCTTGCCCTATTTCCAAACCATCCTAATCATCAAACAAAGAAGAGTTAGTATTACCACAATACATATGAGGCTTTCTTGAGAAACATTTGAAACAATCCCAAAGTCTACTTGATTTCTTACATTTATCCACATTTAGGATTAAAGATCTATTTTCCTTTATTCTTCATATTAGGTATTTTATACACATGAGAATCAAGAGTTTCAATATGATAACTATTTTTATACAACTCTTGTATAACATTAACCTTCTTAGATTTGAAAGTTTTTCTATACCATAAATCAAGATCGTTACTTTCATGAAGATTGAATGTTAATTCTTTACCATTTACTCTAAAGGTTAACTTACCTTCTTGAACATCAATTAAAGTTCCAGCAGTGGTTAAGAAAGGTCTACCTAAAATAATAGGTAAATGAATGTCTTCTTTCAAATCAAGTACAATAAAGTCAATCGGTATAAAAAATGATTTCATTTTAATGATAACGTTTTCAATTATACCAACCAGACACTTTATGACCCTATTCGCCAATTGAAGAGTAACATTTGTATCCTTTATCTCCATCAAATCAAGCTTCCTTACAATGAAAAGTGGCATCAATAATACATTTGCACCTAAATCACATAAAACGTTAGTGAAATTCACATGTCTAATGGTACAAGATATAGTGAAACTCCCTGAATCTTTAAGTTTTGTTGGAAGCTTATTTTGAATGCTCGCCAAGCATTCCTCTATTAATGCTATTGTCTCATGGTGTTTAATTTTCCTCTTTCTTGACATAATATCCTTCAAAAATTTGACATAAGAGGGAATTTGTAAGATAGTATCAACAAAAGGAATATTAATTCTAATTTACTTATACAATTTCTCAAATTTCTTGTCCTTATTGCTTTGCTTAAGTGTGACACCCCTACTTCTCCCTAAGGCGAACCAAAAGGTATCGGCGGGATGCCTGCCTAGCTCTCGCCAGGACTCGGTATGATTTCAATCTAAACTTAAAGATAAATAACCAAAATAAAAGTTGAAGTACATCAAAGTCGCTTCCTTAGGTAAACGTTCAAATCTTACATTATAAGTTCTCAAAAGATACATCAAATCTCAAAATACAACCATTATAAGACGACTAAACAATTACAACCAAGGTACTAATCGAAGGAGTAATCTAGTCGGCTTTTCTCCAAAAATCTTCCCATTCGGTCTTGTTAAGCAAAACAAAACTAATGGGATAAGCTAACAGTCAGTGAGGCCAAGAAAATCATGCAAGCACGTAATTCAAGTAGTCATAAAACTTGTACGAGAAATAAAACTATAACATTCAAGTAATTCACAATTAACAATAAACACACTTGAGTAGGATACAGGAGCTCTCAAGAGCTAATTTCCACTTTCTTTACCAAAGTTCAATCCAATACCTCCTCATGATGACTCCGTCACTCGGGTAGGTAATTAAGTCCTTAGAACTTCACTTACTCCATTTATGGTTCTGAGTCGACATGAGAGGTACCTCCCACCCTAATCAGTGTGGTACATACTATCACTCAGTGGTCGATGAGACATCGCTCCAATCGACTTATACTTTGTTTATGATTCTGAGTCGACATGAGAGGTACCTCCCACCCGAATCGGTGTGGTACATGCTATCGCTCAGTGGTCGATGAGACATCGCTCTAATTGATTTAGGATTGTTTATAGTTTTGAGTCGACATGAGAGGTACCTCCCACCTGAATCGATGTGGTATATACTATCGCTCCGAGAACCAATTATAGCATTGAGACTGTATGAGAGGTGCCTCCCACCCAAATTGGTGTGGTACATGCTACCCGCTCAGACCTCACGAGTTAAACATATTCATGTACAATTACCAATCATTGTTTATGGTTCTGAGTTGACATGAGAGGTACCTCCCACCCGAATTGGTGTGGTACATGCTATCGCTCAGGGAACCGATTTTAGCACTGAGACGGTATGAGAGGCACCTCCCACCCGAATCGGTGTGGTACATGCTTCCGCTCAGAGCTAACGAGTTAAACGTGTTCATGTACAATTACCAATCATAAGTAATCAGGTCTTAAGTACCACGTAATTCAAAAAGAGAGAGGACAAGGGCGTCCCCACGACTAAAATATGATTTGTCGATAAGATTTACTTCGATCGACGTCGAGTCAACACAAATGTAATGTGCAATGCCGACACTTCACTAAATTCACATAGCAATTCACTTCACACAATTCGAATATCAATTCACATAGCACAATTCAATTGTAGCATCACTTAAGGGAGAACGAGTGCGATAAAGTACACACTCGTCTCAACAATTCCATAATACTCAATTAACAATTAAAGCATTTATCAACAATTCATGCACTTGACACTTACCAATCAAAATAAGGGAGTAAGTGTAAAAGATCTTTAATGATCCGCTTCGAGATTCTCCTCGAGACCTTCTTGATCGCCTGAAAAAAATGACCAACAATCACTCTCACACATTGTCACAAATTCTTTATTAAATAAGGAAGAATGCACACAATCTTTAAAATTCAAGTCAATGTCCTTATAAGAGCTTCACTTTATCGAAAATCAAGATTCAAAAGTAAGGATTTTAAAGTTACTAAAGAAACTCATATTCCCCATGAAATCGGGTTCAAAACAATATACCAATATCAACACAAGAAGTCAAGTTCCCAAAATTTCATTTTCTAAGAAATCGGAAAATTTCAGCTTTGTGCGTCAAACTTAGAAAAATCAGATCTTACACTCAGTAGGTCCAAAATTGGAAACCTTAGTACCGTTGGAAACTAGATCCAAAGTACTAAAAGTCTCTAGAAGACACTTTTCCAAAAATCGAAATGGAAGGCAATCAATTTTTAGCCCAAAGTGGCTAACTTGAACAAGCGAGACAGTTTCAGTCATGTTTATCGGCAAACTTTGGAAATTTGGTAAAATTCACAGAAAATGAATCAGCCTTTGAAATTCATAACACATTAAGAGTTCCAATCAAGGTTTCCAACCAAACAAACATAACTAAGTTCGGATTTTTGAGCGTCAAGATATAGTAGCTCAAAGTCGGCTAAAATTGTGGGCGGTTCTGTAAATTTTCCAGATTTGAAAGGCAAACTTTGGGACTTCAGTTGGGTATCGAAATGGTTTTAGAATAACACCAAATTTGGTACACTCAAACTTTCATATGAGGGGTACTTCACTATCAATTTGCATGCAAAAACACTTATGGGAAAGTAGCTAACAAAACTACCAAAGTTCAAGAAATTCCCAAAGCAAATCTGTCTTCTTGCTTTTCTTTCCTTTTCAAAAGCTTAGTACTATAAAATCAGTCCCAAGTCATTCCATTTTGAAACCAAGGGTCTAGAAACACTTAATAAGTACTTCAGAGGTAATTAACATCAAGATTTTTGAAATATAACTTCCCAAATCAAGCCTAACCATTTGGCTAGCAAGAAGGAAGGGATTTCCAGATTTCCAGCTTTGTCATAGTTTGGAAATTGAACCATATCTCACTCAATACAACTTGAAATTGAGAATGGTTAGTGGCGTTGAAAACTAGATTAAAAAAGAAACATTTCATCAGAACAAGTTGTTCTCAAAATCAATTCATAAGTGAGAGAAAATAGAGCCACAAATTGTAGCTTCTACCTTCTCTCGAATAGACCATCAGAACAGGACACTAAACTTTGCCGAATCACTACGGCTCACTCAATTTAATCTAGAAGGTGAATTTTATACCGTTGGAAAGCTACAAATGTCTAGTTTCAAATTCCATAAACGGCACTCAATTTCAACTTTTACACAAAGAGATATGTTCGATAAAAGGGGCACTGTTCAGATAGTCTGAACTCATTTCCAGGTTTCTTCAAGTTTCGAAAATTCAAGTTTTGCTCAACCAATTCAAATGATTTTTGGTAGAAACTTTCTACACACAATACACAACATATATCAACCAATTTCACAGTCCAATAACCAACAATTTTTGAAATTCAACCAAGACAAGTACAGGACAGATTCGGCCAGTTTCGGGCACCAACTTTCCTTCGATTTTCTCTTCATTTCTAACCGTATTCTTTCCATCTAAACACACAACAATCAAAAGCAAGCAATTTACACCTCAAGCCAGCTACCAATAGGCCACCTCCAGACCTCTACCTAAAGATTAAAGCAAGAATTTAAACTCCTCAAGTCCGCTACCTAGATTCATGCATAGGGTTCAAACCCTTGCTCAACCAACCGTAAATCTTGCATTAAATGGAGAGATTCAAAGTGGATGATGGCTACCTCTTTGTTCTTGAAGAAACCAGAAATTTTTCACCTCTAAAGCTCCCAAGAAAACCGCAAGATGAAGCTTTCCTCCAAGCCAAGGTTAATCTCCAAGTGGTTTTGAGGTTGGATACAAAGTTGAAGATGAGATGGAGCAAGGTTGGTGCAAGAATGAAGAAGATTTTCTTCCTTTCTTTTCTTTGTTGTTTGGTTGGCTGAATGGAAAAGAGAAGATGAGGGCTTTGTATTTTGTTGGTAGGTAGATGAAGTGTACTAAGGAAGCCAAGTTAATGGTGCAAAAGTCAACTAAGAACAGTGCGCGCGCGAGTTTCATATCGCCGTTTTCTCTCGGGTTTGTTTCACTTGTGCACTGAACCTCCAATGTAATTCTTATAACACTATAATTATTCACCCTTAGTAGTCTAGTATAAGTTTCTTAAACCTCCACTTAGCCGTTCCGGCTCGATTTACGTGAACTGCGCGATAAAGCGGAATTTAAAAGAAATTCATGTAACAATGATATAATTAACTAACTTTAGGGTAAATAATTATAAAAATAAGTATTTTAAGAATAAAACATGAGTCCTAAAATCTCCAAGATCATTGCACTCTCGGATCAAATATTGTCTCGAAAAACGTGTACTTGTCATTCCTTACTAAACGAGCCTTCGAAAAATTAAATTTGCTAACGGGACGTTTTAAAAATGTAAGTGAGACATTGTTTCGTCGAAATGGACTTAAAATGGTTGAAATAAATTATTCAGAGAAAACGGATGAATAAATATTTAAATAAGCCAGTAAAATAGAATTAAAGTAAGTAAAAATTCGAGTCCTCACATTAAGCCTATCAGGAAAAGGAGAGGAGTTAGTAGCATTTTTATTAGAAATATGAGAATAAGGTATAGCAAACTCATTTGGAACATGATCCTTTTTACGTTCTTGTTCATTATTACTCCCATTTTCCTCATTCTTTCTATTTTTGCCAAGATGGTTATCCGCTAATTGATTATCACTCCTAAAAGTGATTGCATTCACATGTTCTCTAAGTTTTACATCAGTTTTACTTGAAAATTCACTTGATTGCCTCAAATTAGTGGAATTAGCAGTATTGCCTAATTGGTTTTACATATCCCTTATTAAGGTCGTCATATTGTTCACGCTTGTTTTAACATTATCAAATTTTTCTTTTATTTCATGAACATTTTTTTTCAAAGTTGGCCTCCAAAGTTGAAAAACATGACTCAAGTGGCATTGTTAGAAAATCAGGTGGATTGATAAGTTTTTGTGAATTTGATTGTTCTTTCCACCCTAAATTGGGATGATTCTTTCGATCGGGGTTTTAAGTGTTTGAAAAAGGATTGTTTTGAGATGGTCGATTATAGTTGTTAATATTGTGAACTTACCCCATTTGAAAACAATTAGTACTATCATGATTGCCACCACATGTTGAACAATAAGCAACACTTACATGAAAATTTGAATCACTTCCCTCTTGTTTATTTAACAACCTCTCAACATTATCCATATGAGAATTAAAATATTTTCTAATTTAGCACTTAAGAAGTTGAGAGTGGGCCGTTTTAGGGTTTTTACTGCTGCCTAGGGTGGTCTTCGTGCTGTCCGTCTTCCTTGGGCCGCTATGGCGGCCAGGGGTGGTCTTCAGCCATCGTCAGCGGAAGGGCAGCCCTTAACCTCCTTCCCCACGTTCCATGCAAAATCTTTCTATTCACTATTTTCCACCGGGTCACAACCCATGCTGAACGTTCTGGTCATCAAGACAACAAAGAAGGGAGAGCCTGCTGTTGTCTTTTCTTCATCAGACTTGGCTAGGGCTGCGGCCCCTTTCCAATTGGCGCTAGTAGGTAAGTTTTCAAGAGGGCGGCCGGCCATGGAGGAGATTAGGAAATTCTTCAACACTTTGGATCTGAAAGCTTCATTCACATTGGGCCTCTTGGATCATCGTCATATCCCCCTTCGTCTTAATGTAGAGCATGATTTCCACAGAATTTGGGGTCGCCAGATTTGGTACGTGCAGGGGTATTCGATGCACATCTTCAAATGGTCTCCCTCATTTCACGTTGATAAAGGACCGTCCCTCGTTCCTATTTGGTTTTCTCTGCCAAAGCTCCCGATACATTTTTTCAATAAAGAATGTCTTTTTCATATTGTCTCACCGCTGGGGTACCCATTGTTTGTGGATGCGACTACAAGCTCACTGGCACGCCCGAGTGTCGCAAGAGTGTGCGTAGAGAAAAATTTGGTGAAGCCACTGCCAAAGAGAGTGTGGGTGGGTTATGGGTCTGGAGATGATGAGGGTTTTTGGCAGGTCCTTGACCCTGAGAAACTGCCCCAGTATTGCAGGTTTTGCTTGCAGCAGGCACACAGTGAGGCGGAGTGCAGAGTGAAACACCCAGAGCTCCATGACGCATCGGCAGCGGAAAAGGGTACGGTGGCTAGGGAAAGGGGGTGTGTAACAGCCCCACCTTCCCCTAAGGCGAACCAAAGGGGTTGGCGGACTGCCTGCCCAGCTCTCGCCAGGACTAACGGTTCAGATTAGCGCGATCTAATACTTTTTGGGTTATACAACCGCGTGTAAACAAGTCGAACCCACAAAAATAAATAAAAAAACAAAGTCGGAGTCGGCCATGAAGCGGAACCGACACCTCAAAACCCAACCAAACGTTGAGCAAATATTTACATCTCACAAGTTAGCATATACAACCCAAAAGGGGCATACCAAAGTGGTTCAAAAGTGGATACATGTACGGTTTGTCAAATCAAAAGAGGAAACGCCCCAAAAGTACACTTAGGGTTTTAATACATGAGCTATACAAAAGGTATGTTCAACTAGCTCAATTTGGCAGCCATGTGTCAAATCCAGACCAAAAGGGTTTATTTTCCTGTAAGGAAAACAAAAGGAACAGAAATGGGTGAGCTTGCGCTCAATGAGGTACCAAACAGATAACATTAAAATCATGGCATTTCACATTTAACAAATCAGACACACATGTCAGATGTAAAGTAAAGGAACCAATGATTCAAATCAGAAGGATACGGGTGGCTCTCAGGAGCCAAATTTCCAGCGCAGTACTTGATCTAAACCGGTTGACTCTCCGTCAACGCATATAGAACCAACGCGTCCGTAGACCCCTCTTTACACCGAATTCCGTCCACCAAACACCCCTTTACCGGGCCCGCTCACCTCAACCGAACAGAAATGGTAATACTCGAGTATACCGGAAACAAGGGTCTCAATACCCAAAAATCCCCGAACAGACTACCGTGGTTCGTTATCTAATCGTCCAGGCCCTTGCCGGCCCGACTCGAATAACTTAGCCACAGGATTGAGCTCATAGGTCATAGAAATCCGAACAGATGCAGACACAGATAACAGATTCAGATACAGATACAGAATAGCAGATTCAGATAGCAGATTCAGACGGCAGATTCAGATAGGCACTCAAAATTGGCATATGAACAGATAGAAGAACGAGTGTGATAAAGTACACCCTCGCCTCCATTTTATCAAAACAGTATTTGGCTTCAATAGTCATAAATCAAGTATTCAGATATTCAGATATTTCACATAATGGGTAGCAGGTAGTGGAACACTCACCGGCTCAACTTCAAAAGTTTTCACTTCAGATTGGCCTTAATCGCCAAGAAATCCTAAAATAATCAAAATAAACCAATTGAAGGTTTTACTTCCAGAATCGAGTAAACAGAATGCACATGTGAGGCTCGATGCCTCGCCAAATAGTTACTAATGCAAGGGTGCAAAACATGATTTTCTTAGAAACGAAAAGGTAACATGAAGACTTAGGCGCAAACAACCCAAAAGCCTTTCATTTCCACAAAAAGGCAAATCCAACTTAAAGGAACCAAACGGCCTATAAAATCGGGCAGCACCTCCCCTAAATTTCTTACTTTTCCAGCCATTAAGGCTTCATTATATCCTCAAATCAGTCCCAACATTTCACACAAAAGTCATCTCATTTACCAAAAGCCGTTCACTAGGCTCAAAGCAGTACAAGTACAAAAGTTAGCTAGGAAATGACCGGAATAAGAGTAAGTCTTAAAACATGTAAGCAAGTACAATGAGACTCGATAACGAGTCAAAAAGCCATGCCAATCATAACCCAATAGGGTTTCATATGCATAAACAAGCATAATAGCAAACCAGAAATTCAGCAATGCACCACTTGACCTTAACAAAAAAAACAGTTTTCGTCCTCTTTTTGCGGTAATAGCACAAAATGCGCTACTCTTATCGGATGAGGGCGTAAGACCCACCATATCGAAGCTAAAAGACAGGGCTACAACAATGTAGAAGGCCACTCAGTCCAAATCCTAGCACAACTAGGTCCAAAATGCAGAAAACCAAGCCAGAACCGTAATTGCAGGTTCCCAAATCACACAAAACTGTAATCAGTCCAAGTCAGTCTATACAGGTCCAAATGCATTGATTCCAAAGGAATATGGTAGCTAAGACATTCATCTACATTTCATCAGAAGACACCAACAACAAAATCCAAACCAATTCCAGTCAAAATGGCCAATTACTAGTGCAGTTTCCGCATTCTGATCAACCCAGAATAGCAACAGTAAAAACGACATATCTCACTCTACACTAATCCAAATGACCTGAAATTTTGTAGGCACTTCAAACTCATCAATACCTACAACTTTCATGTTTTGAGAAAAGTCCAATTCGGCCTCTAACCCTATGATCCAAAACCGGACAGAATTAGGGGTTTATGAACCCTAACTTTTCATTTTTCAATCCAAACCCAAAATTGGTTGCTATTATCACCAATTCACACCCACATGAGTCATTTCCACTCATTAACAGCCATCATAGATGACCACAACATCTCATTCATATTAAACCATAAAAATCCCCAATAAAATAAAAACTTCACCAAAACTCTTCAAATCACGAAATAATTCACATAATCCATCACTTTAGCTCACATTAGGCACAAATGAACCATCATTAAGTATAGGAGGGAGTTCATATACCACTTACCAAGTAAACAAGAGAGAGGGAGATGTTGGACACCTTAGCTCTTCAAACAAACTTCACTAAACTACTTACTAGCACCCAAGGGAGGAATTTTATGGAGTGGAATCTAATTTAGGTGGTTGGTTTTGGAAGATTGAGTGCATTGGAAGCTAGAAAGTTGAAGAATTTCTTTCTTCTTTGCTCAAGGAAGAACCGGCCATGGAGGAGAAGAAAATGGTGATTTTTGAGCAATTTTTCAAGATATTTACTCAATTTGGTCAAAAGTCAAAAGTGTGAATAGTTGCCAACAAAGTCCAACCAATGGTTGTGTGACACTTGTCACTCCATTAATGCAATCTTATCACTTCTTTTTCTCTCTCACATCAATCATTTCACACACTCTACTTATTTCTTAACACCCGATAAATTTTACACAGTATCCGGAATTTAACCTAATTGGCCGAATGTTTCCGAATTTTTCGCACTAGTGGGTCCCACGTCCGATATACGTTCTTAATTTCTCAAAATCTATTCGATACTAGAAAAATCATCTAAAAACTATATTTACTCGTAAAAATAATCTAGAAAATTTTCCGGATACAGAAAGTGTAGAAAACAAGCCATTGAAAATAAAAAAGCCTAGAAAGATTATAAAACCTAACAAATGGAAAAGTTACGGGTTCTCACAGGGTGGGTCTCCCACCTGGTCCGCCAGGCCCGGCTGTCCGTTGGAAACCACGGGTTGATGCGTCGCATGGACTTACGTAGCCAAACTTGGGGAGTGGGCCCCCTCGGGAGGAGCCTTCCTCGGAGGAGGGTAACAAGGGTATTACAGAGGGGGGTGGGGTGCCTTTGCTGCAGCAGGTTGATGGTGCCCAGAACTTTGAGGACGAGGTGCAGCCAGTAGACGCAAGAGACGAAGAGAACCGAGGGGTGGCGCTGAGGAGGCGCTAAGGAGGCGTTGGTATTGGCATGTCATGGCTCACGGTAGCAGGAAGGGGACCAACCCCTTGCCAGCATGCTACAGGGTGTTGAGTTGAGACCAGAGGTGCTGCGAGCTGCTGCGGAGTTACCCAGCGTCGCCATTGACGGATGTGGGTGCTGCTGAGGGGTTTGCAAGGATTGGTGTCCCCTTAGTATAACGGGTACAACCAAAGTTATGCTTATCAGATTGGGGTGAAATTTATATCGTTTCGAAACTAAGACAAATGCCTACAACTTTGATGAAGATGACTCGGTCCAATTTGTAGTGTATCTAGGTCAAAATTTCAAATTACAGAACCAAAATCTAACATTCGGGCTAGTTAACCGCACTATGCGTAACTGACAATAACTCAGGGTACCGAAATCCGATTAAGGCGTTTTCAGAGCCGTTGGAAAGCTAAGACATAGCACTACAACTTCTATGTTTTGGCCAAATGCTAGTTCAGTATGGATTAGGGTGAACAAACGTGGTCAGATTGGTGAAATGTCGAAATTGGCTACAAAGCTTTACCTATGACAGTCAGGGGTATTTTTGTCTTTTCACAGGCTACGTTGCTCCGATTGAGCTGAAATTTTTCAGGCACCTATAAAACATCATTCTATACAACTTTCATGCTTTAATTCAAGCCTAATTCAGCCTCTAACATGGTGAACTAGAACCAGGCAGAACAGGGTATGCATTAACTTCAATTCTGGAAATTTGCTACAATCAAGATATAATTCCCATTTCTAGTTTAAAACCATCACTACCACCCCATATACAAGTTTATATACATCATATACCATCCATACAACAAGTATGAGAAGGGAATCATTCAAACCCTAACTCAAATGCATCACCCAACCATCCAAATTCCCTTGATTTAAGCATCACAATCACAAATACAAGTTACTAAACAACTCCAACATGATTAAGGGAAAAAAAAAGAGTGGTCGGCCATTTTACCTCAAAACCAGAGCTTGCTAGTGTTCTCCTTCACTTCCCCTTGAAATTTTTAGTTCCCTAAACTTCCCAAGCTTCCAATTTACAAGTTAATCGGTTTAGTTGTTCTTAGTTTCACTCACAAGGCTTGATTCAAGGTTGAAATGGAAAGCTCTCTTCACTCTTTCTCCCTCTCTAGCTCTCGGCCAAACCAAGGAAAATGGTGATGAAATGGAGCCAAAGTGAAGATAAGAAGCAAAGAAAATTGGCTTGGTCAAAGGTCTCTAAGTAACCAACAAGTGTCACACTTGGTTAATCCAAAATTGTTTTCTTTTCTCTCCTTTTTGAGTCAATAATTTCGGCTGCCATAAGGGATATTTTGGGGTGATTTTTTCTGAAATAAAAGTAAGAAGATTAAGGTAATAAAGTAATGTTCAAGTCGTGTGTTCAATCGGTAGTGAACGGTACACGTCGGTTCAACCTCGTTTTTTTTAAAATCACGTATACTAGGGTTTAACTTATAATTCACTAACTTATTATTACCACTTCTAATCACACACTTAATATCATCTAAAACTCACTCTTAATCACCAAATTTTTATCGCACTAGCGGGTCCCACGTCTATAATGCGTTTCAAATTTAACGTACACTAACTTATACTAGGAAAATGATCTAAAACTGTACTTGCTTATAAAAATGCATAGAAACTTTAATATTTTAAAGGCAAGTATAAAATGTATGCAAAAATAAAATAAGGCCTAGAAAATGTGAAAATTTTCGGATTCTCACAGTTACAACTGAAATTTGTAGGACTATACAAGATTATCCAACGTGTAGGGAACGTGGTGTGATACCCCGACTTTTAGGATAATATTTTTATTTAGTGTCAAAGAGGATATTACGGTTTCTTTAGTTTATTTTTATTTTAAGACATTGTTCTGTTTTAAAGACTAGAAACCCTACTTGTACTCAAAACCCTAGTTTTAACTTGTGACTAATCGGTTTTCTTAAATCTCTCACATTTTAATCGAAACCCAAATTTTAATCTATGGAATTGAAAAATCCCTCATATTTTCTTAAAATTCCTTTTTCTTTGGCATTTATTCCCTTATAATAGCTATACTACTCATTCACATCTCCAATGTCTGGAATAAAGAATAGAATTAAGAGTTTTCCCTTTTCATTCATCGTTAGGATAAACTAAGGTTTTTACGTCTTTTCGTAGTATGAGTACCCGGTTCGGAGTGTGTACTAAATTTGATGATTAAGAGTGAGTTTTGGATAAGATAAAATGTGTGATTAGAAATAGTAATAATAAGTTAGTGAATGGTAAGTGAAAACCCTAGTACGTGCGAAATAAGGAAAAATCGAGTTGAACCAACGGGTGCCATTTGTTACCGATTGAACACACCACTTTCTTACCATCAAATATCATTGATATTAGTGCAAAATATCAGCCCTTAATCTGTGACACCCCGAATATTGGGAGGTTGTTTGTAAAGAAGATACTAAAGTGTATTTCTTTGGATTTGATTTAAAACTTTATTTTGTTTTAAAAGACTAGAAACCCTAATTTTAATCACTGAAATTGTAAAACCCTCATGTTTTTTTTTAAATTTCCTTTTATTTGGAAATTACTATTTATTAAAGCCCTACTACTCAATCATTCCACAATAAGTGTAAATAAACCTAAAAAGTAGGGTTTCACTCTTCGGTTTCAAGATTGGAGCAAAATTAGGGCTTTTACAATTTTTCGCCGGATGAATTTTCGGTACTGAGCAAGGATCAAATTTGGTGATTAAAAGTGACTTTTAAGTGAGAAATAATATGTGATTAGGGGCAATGATATAAGGTTAGTGAATAGGAAGTAAAAATCCTAGTACGTGTGTTTTTAAGAAAAACGGCGCGAACCAGCGGGTCCCGCGCACTACCGATTGAACGCACCACTTGACCACCACTTTCTTACCATACAAGCTTATTGATATTTGAGCAAAATATCTTCTCAATTTCCAGCTAGCTTGACCGAAAATGTGGACTAAAAATAGCAAGGAAAAGAAAGAGAAAAATGAAAGGTGGTGGTGGCGACAAGAAAAGAAAGAGAAAAATGAAAGGTGGTGGTGGCGACACTTGTCGCCACCCTAGAGTTTCTTGGCCAAGTGATCAACTAGCCTTCTTAAACCAATTTTCTGCACTTTCCTCTTCATTTTTTTCCAGCAGCTGGTCGACCAAGAGAGAGAGAGAAAGTGAGAGCAAGAAACAATTCCTTCTTCTTGATTCTAACCAACCAAGTGACAAATTAAATTTCCAAACCGATTAAAGTGCTAAGTGTGAGTTGGGAAGCTTGAGGAACTAAGAAATTTCAAAGGGGGTAAAGTATCACTCTTTCAAGCCTGGTTTTTGAGGTATAAATCTGATCATGATCCTTGTTCCTTTAAATCTTGCTTTAAGATGTTTTTTTTAGCTTTAAGTTTTGGCTTGATTTCACGGTATACAAGTGGTTGTGATGAATTTTGGATGAAATAAGCAAGTTAGGGTTTCATAATTTTCTGCCTACACTTGTTGTATAGTTGCATATGTTGAATATAAGATTATATAAGGCTGTTTGGTAGTGATTAGAACAAGAAATTTGAGAAAGTTCCATTAGAGACCAAAAATTCCAGAATCTGGAAAATTTTCCCCCTTTTCTGTCCGGTTTTGTAGCTCCATGTTAGAGGCCGAATTGGCCTTAGGTCAAAACATGAAAGTTGTATAGAATGTTATTTTATAGGTGCCTACAAAATTTCAACTCAATCGTAGGAAGGTAACTTGTGAAAAGATGAAAATACCCTTGCTGTTCTAGGGTATAATCCAGAGTTCCGCGTGGACAGTTAGTCTGTTTGATGGTGTTTATTCACTGTAATCCGTTCAGTTTTAGTCTTTGTTCAAAACATAAAAGTTTTAGTACCCTGTCTTAGCTTTGTAACGCCACCAAGAACGTCTTAAACGGACCTCGGTAGACTGAGATATGGTCACTTGAATGCAGTACGGTTGATTAGCCAAATAGTTGAAACCAGGTTATATGGATTGGGAATTTGATCAGGTTACACTGGAAATTAGACTAAGTGCTCTTCATGAAAGCTGTAGGCCTTTGCCTTAGCTTCGAAATGGTATAAGCTGCGTATCAATCCGATAAGCGTAGCCTCGGATATGTTATTTCCGCAAAGCCCGTCAAATCTGTCTTTTGCTAGATTGTATTTCCGCACTTGTTACTACTTTGATTCTTATTCTTATGATGTTATGAGCCTATGGAACCGCTATTGACTTGCATTTATGATATATATGACTTTGGGATTGGCTGAGGAAAAATAATGAAGCCTAAATGGCTGGAAAATTAGGTAAACACAAAGGGCATGCTGCCCAAATTTACGCTCGAGAACTATAAAAATACACTTGCGACTTGGGTCGAGTTCATATGAATAGTACTTGAACCATCTAGGGTACTTGAGTCTTCTTGTTTCGAGGTATATAAGTAAGGACTTGGCCGAACTTGTACCCTTGAGAAATGAAATAATGATTGCTCGAAGCATGTTTTCCTTGTACTTTCAACTCGCATGACAATTTCAAGTATAAATATTACAAAGTTTTACTATTTAAAAAGGCGAGCAAGTGTTTCATGACTACTCTCCAAGTGAATTCCAATTTCTTGATTTTTATTGAATGAAACGTCTAAGTTTCGAATCTTAGTCATGTTTCAAAGTTCTCAAACTGAGTTTATCGCAGATTTGGACTCCGAACCCGGAGTATAACCTAAAAGTGACCAGTAAAGGCACTATATCTTGTGGTGAGTGCTTTCAAATACCGAATTGCACTAGATACTTGAACTTCATACGTGACCAATATGAGTACATGTTATATACGTGAATTGATAGGGCAAGAGTGTGCTTTATCGTACTTGCCCTTACGTGATATACTTGTTTATTGATTGCAATTGACTTGATATACTTGTTTATGATGTGCGCACTTCCTGGAATTCCAGAAACCCTGTGGCGAGTTACTCTAGTCGAGTCGGCAAGGGCTTGGTCGATTGGGTAACGAACCCTGGGTCTCTTGTTTTGTTGAGTGGAGTGATATCTCCTCGACTAATCGGTATACTCGAGTATTACCACCCGTGTTTATTGAGGATTTTGGGCCCAGTAGGGGGTGTGAATGGTGGACGGAGAGTAGTGTAAGTGGTGCTCTACTGGATTGGTTCCTTTACTTGAAAGTTGACGGAGTGTCAACTATTACGTGATCAAGCTCCTGATGATGAAATGGGAAGTTGGCTCCTGAGAGCCATCCGTATCCTTATGCTTTGGAATGATTATTGTTTATTGGATTATTGTTTCTTCTGAAAACTTTTACACTCGCTCCTTTTGAGATTTCTACTTGACGTGTTATTGCTCACGTTTATGAACTTTTCATACTCGTTACTTTGCTATATCGAAAACTTGTACTTATAAATAATGGTCAATTTGCTATTTGGAACCTCACTGGGCTTTTGTTTTCCTCAATGGTCAATTTGGAACCACGCTATTTGTTTTCCTTACAGGGGGTACGAGCAAGGCGTGAGACATGTAAAGACTAGCATAGTCTAGTTGTTTTTGACTTTTGACTTTTGACTGTACTCGCGCTATTCCTCGAATAGAATGTTTTATATATTGAGGCTTTGTACCTTGATTTTCATCAATGTAAATTCTAAGCTTGAATTGCGATGTTACTTATGGTCCATGGATGTATACACGTGTTACGAGTAAGTGAGTCCTGGCGAGAGTTGGGCAGGCGGTCCGCCGAACCCTTTGGTACGCCTTAGGGGGAGATGGGGTCGTCACATAATCCAGCTCAAGATGGCCGAAAATATTGACCAAGAAAAGGGAGGAAAAAGAAAAAAATTGAGATTGAATCTTGTGGTGACACTTGGCGGTCATCCACCTAACTTTGACCCAAACTAATTACCATCTTATTAACCTTCTTGAAGCTTCATTTTCTCCTCCATTCCATCAGCTTGGCCGAACCACAAGGAGAGAGAGAGAGAGAGAGCAAGAGAAGAAAACTCCATTTCATCTTGAGCTTAGCTTGTTTGAGTGAGAAATCAAGCAAACTAAACCGATTAACTTCTAATTGGAGAGTTTAGGAAGCTTGGGGAGCTAAAATTTTACAAGGAGAGGTGAAGGATAACTTTTCCAAGCCTTTTATTGAGGTATTATGGCTGTTCATCTTCTTCCTTTCCCTTAGGCTTGTTTAAGTTATGTAGTAACTTGTATTCTTGCCTTGTGATACCTATTTAAGTGGTTTAGAAGAATGTGGTGATGAAATTGTGAGTTAGGGTTTTGAATTGTTCACTTATATTTCTTGTTGTTTGGATGGTATATGGTGTATACAATCTTGTATAGAAAATTATAGTAGTGGTTTAAGCTAGAAATGTGAAGTTTACACTTTGAATTCACTAGATTCCAGATTTGAGTTTTCATGCTACCCTGTTATGACCGGTTCCATTTGGCCATGATGGAGGCCTAATTTGTGAGGACTCACAAAATTTTCTTATTTAAATTCTTATTTCGAGCTCATTTAATTATTTATTTGGTCAATTGCCTCGAATATTATTTTCTAACCTTATTAGACTTAAATACATGGAATTATGGCTTCATTATGTTTTTAAAGTGACTCGTTTCAAAAATTAATTTTTTTGGAAGCTCGATTAATGAAAATAGTGAAAACGTGTTTGAGAAATTTTAGCCAATTAAGAGTACATTAAACTCGGAAAATTGGAGACTTGTACTATGGTCCTAAAATAGGTAATCTTATGAATAAATACTCAAGTGATAGTTAGTAGTGCAATCGTTATAAGAATTTATTGGAAGTTTCGCGTTATAGCGTTAAAATTGACGGTACGCGTTTTCACACGCGCGACTTTATTTGAGGGACTTTAGACCCTTATTTCGGGACAATTAAGAGTGAATAATACTTACATGAATATAAATGCTTTGGAGGTTCAGTGCACTAGTGAACCAAACGCGCGAGAAAATCGAACCTAAAACGTGCCAAACGAGCCCTAGTAAGAGTTGACTTTGGAGTGAATGTGCACCACTCATTTAATCTTCTCTTGGAAGCTAATTTTGATCAAACTTCACTCCATCTTCTCTCACCAAGCAGCCGGCCAACCTCTCTCTCTCTCTCACTCTCTTGCTTCACAAAATCCTTCATCAAACCAACCCAAAACCTCAACCAATCTTCACCAAACTTGAAGATCATCTAGCAAACTACTTGGAGGTTGGATTTAGCTAACTAAAGGGCTGCATTTCACGGTTTCTTGGAGCTCTTGAGGGCCGAAAATTTCTGGGTTAAGGCACTAAGGAGGTATAACTTCATCCTACACCTTAAACTTGGATTATGATGGTAGAAATGCATCTTTAAGCTATTGCATGTGTATGAGTGGCTTGATATGGTTGTAAAATGTGAAAGTGGGCTCTTTGTATTCCCACACTTGGGTTGTTGTTGCTGATTAGAGGATTAATGTTGGATTTAATGGTAGTTTAATGGTTATAATGATGGATTTATGGAGTATTATTGTTGGAAACTCAAAGTAGAGGTCATGACAAGAAATTTCCGAAACTGCCCCTGTTTTGTTCGGCCACTATAAGGCCAATTTTTGGTGATTTATTGGCATGAACCTGATGTTTATATGTTATACTATATGTGTAAAAATTTTCGTTGGAAAACATTAACGTTTGGATGGGCAAATGAATTTATTCGTGGACTAGGCAAGCTGGAAAATTATTTTCGGGTAACCCTGTCCAGCGGTAGCATTTTGGCCATAACTCTGTCCTCGGGTGTCGAAATCAAGTGCCGTCGGTGGCGTTTGAAACTAGACATCCCTGGCTTTAATTTGAGATAAAATGTACATTCTGATTCTTTTTGAGTGAGCCGAACCAAATGTTTTAGATAGCTGTCCTGTCTCTCGGATTTGCTGGAATGGTTTGTAGAGGCAGCAACTTGAGGCTCAATTTTGAGCTGGTTTCTTGCCAAATTTCAGAACGATTTCTTCTGTAAACGTTTATTCCTATGAATGTATTTTCTAACGCCATAAACCATGCCTCATTCCGAGTTAAATTGGTTGAGTTGTGATTAAAACAAGTGGACTGCCCTGTTTTGGAAAAACGTAGTATTTGGACTGATGTGGGACAAAAACTTGGGAGTGATCTTATTAATTGAAATTTTGATGCTAAACCATTACCAAAGGTATCATGGATGTATCTTAGACCTTTATTTCACCAATGAACCATGGTTGGATAGTTTTCTTGATTAAACGATTTGAATTGGGAAATGAAGTCAAAAGACAGGTTGCTTTAGAAATTTTCCTGAACATTGGATGATTAATTAACTACCTTTCCGAAGGTATTTTTCCCTTAAATTTGATAGAGAGATGCCTTTCATATAGGAGTAACATATTGCAAAATTTTATACCAATCCAAGTTCGTTTTGACTCTTAGCTAAGGTTCCAATTTTGAAAACTCAAATCTGGAAATTGTTCACCAGACTTGAATTTTCCTAACTTTGAGCTACCGTATCTCGGTGATCGAAACTCCAATTTTCAATCCGTTTGTTCTGCCCTAAACCTTACTTACACCTCTAATTGAGTTATAAATTTCAAGGGCTAGTTTGCAACGAGTGAATTTTTCCGAATTTCCAAAGTTAGCGAAAAACCAACCCCGGCTTAATTCTGAATGTTCTAGAACAGCAACTTCATGCCCATTTTTGAATACCTTCCACTTAGAAAATACTTGTTAATTGCTTCAGGTGCTCAAGCGAGTCTTGAAAAGAATCCCGGAGGGGACAACTAAAGATTTTCTCGCTCAATTACTTTTGAATTGGTGAGTGTCAAGTGCATGACTTATCGTGTTTACTTGATTTACCTGCTTATATACGTGAATATCACTTGATGAGACGAGTGTGTACTTTATCGCACTCGCTCTCCTTTACTTGAACTTTACTTGTATTAACTTGGTTTCAATGTCGATTGAGTGAATCTCGTCGACTAAAATATAACCGTTTTCGTGTGCGTGTCGTGTTGCCATGCATGTCGTGTATGTCGTGCGTGTCATGTTGTCGGGTGGAGTGAATCTCCTCGACTTATGGGGACGCCCAATTCTCTTAACCAATCTTACAACTCGAGCCGGCATGGGCTTAGTCGAGAAGCTTGATAAACCAAGAGAGTAACAAAACACAACTTGATCTTTTGAGATCTTGTTCGGCATACTCGTGGAGTATCGCCCTTTTCGTGCGTGTTCAAAAATCAAAACTTGATCTCTTGAGATCTCGTGTGGCATACTCGATGAGTATCACCTTTTTCGTGCGTGTTTGGTTTCGGATCCGAGAGGGTGGAATGTTGGTCGGAGGAAGTAATAAGTGAAGTTTCTACGGATAAAATACCCACCCGGATAACGGAGTGTCATCACGAGGGGGTATCGGATCGAGCCGTGGCGAAGCAAGAGGAAAATAGCTCTTGAGAGCTCCTATATCCTTGAATTGTTTCTGTTTATTTTTCTCGCTTGAATTGTAAATTACTTGAATATTGGGATTGTTATTTGGACAACGTGCTTGCATGTGTGTTTTCTTGGCCTCACGAGCGTTTCGCTCACCCCGTAGATTTGTTTTCCTTAACAGGAATAGATGGAGTGAAACTCGTTGGAACCCTTTGGATGTACTTTTGTATTAGGGTTTCAATTGTAATTGACTAGACATTTTGGCTATTGTATATATTTGGGAATTGATGTATCTTTTGGATCCTGACGTAAGAATTGGATAACGGATGTATTTTGAACACGTGGTACAAGACTTGGATATTCGATTATGGAAGCGATTTTTCCTTATTGGACTGGTATAAATTGTTATTTATTGTTAAGTTTGAATTGATTTGTCTCGAGTCCTGGCGAGAGCTAGGCAGGCGTTCCGCGGATACCCTTGGGTTCGCCCTTGGGAGAAGTGGGGGCGTCACATAATTAGACTTAGCTCCAAATATAAAAGTTGTAGAAAATAACTTTTATAGCTGCCTACAAAAGTTCAGCTCAATCCGAGCACTGTATCTCACGAAATGACAAAAATACCCTCGACTGCCATAGGTAGAGTTCTGTGGACAGTTTTGACATTTCATCATTCTGGCCTGGGTTTTTCACCATGATCCGTATTGAATTAGCATTTGGCCAAAACACAAAAGTTGTAGTGCTATGTTGTAGGTTTCCAACGCATCTGAAAATGCCTCGATCAGACTTTTGTAGCCTGCGTTATTGTTATTTAAACACAGTGCTGTTAACCAGCCTGACGGTCGAATTCTTGTTCTGTAATCGATAAATTTGACCTTGGCAATGAACAAATTTTCTGTTGATGTCTTCATAAGACTCGTAGTTCTCCGTCTTAGCTTCAAAACGGTATAAGTTGTACCCCAATCCGATAAGCGTAGCTTCAGTTGTGACCGATACGCTAAGAGACGTCAAATCTGCCATTTGGCTATTCGTCTTTCTGGTTGCCGTGTTAAGACCTGTGTTGTAATTGAATTATGTTGAGCCTAGTTGAAGGGATATTGTGTTACCATTGCATATGTATGACTTTGGAACTGATTTGAGAAAAATATTGAAACCATAAATAGCTGAAAAATAGGTAAACACAAGGGGCATGCCGCCCAAATTTTCACTAGAGGAATAAACTAGCCTTTGGAGTTCTAGTTCTGTATTTTGCAAATTTGACCTGGATCCACTGAAAATTGGGTCGAGTTGTCTTCATGAAATTTATAACCTTTTGTCTTAGTTTCGAGACGCTATCTAGTACACCTTGATCTGATAAATGGGTACTTAGGCGAGGGTGTACTTTATCTCACTCGACCTAAGCCCATTCTTTGTTTTGATTTCATATGTGAGAATACATGTCTTATGTTGAGTATCACCCTTTTGCTGTGTGCTGATCAGGGTGATTACATGACTTGAGTTTTTTACTGTGTACTGTTGGGGTAAGTATTTTGTTGTGTACTTTGTTGACAGATATCATCTATTGTGAGATTGGATATTTCAGGGCTTGGTTCCAACCCGGTTCCAAGGGTAGACGAACTATTCGAGCCAGCCGGGGCTTGGTCGAAGTTAGTTCCATGCTAACCTTGGGATTTGGTTCTTTGTTAAAGCTTTGATTAAAGTTAAGTGATTTTGTTTCGTTCGAGCTGCTGTGTGCTATTGACTGACCAGCGGGGGT
This sequence comes from Coffea arabica, assembly GCF_036785885.1. Taxonomy (NCBI): domain Eukaryota; kingdom Viridiplantae; phylum Streptophyta; class Magnoliopsida; order Gentianales; family Rubiaceae; genus Coffea; species Coffea arabica. The sequence continues at coordinate 38,170,417 of NC_092331.1, read as the reverse complement.
TGATAAGGTGAACGAGGAAAGTAAGTGGAGTCTACGGACCATGAGTACTTTGGTTGACGGAGTGTCAACGGGCGTTCAAACTAGGGGAATTGAACTGGTTTTGGAGCTACCCGTATCCTACCATTGTGATGTTACCCTTCTGCTATTGATGTGAAATATCCTGATTTACTTGTTTATTTGGATGTGAGTTTACATTTTTACCTTGATTATTCACTAAGCATATAACTTACCCCATTCCATTTGTTTTCGTTACTAGAGGCCGACGCGGGAAAAGCTTGGGAAGGTGTACAGACTTTCGGTTTAAAGAATAATTGATTTGCCCTAGTACTTGTTATAAGCTGACGAGTAAGATGTATATTTTGATTGTGGTGGTTATAGTCATCAGCTTTTCTAGGGTTTACTTTCTGGTACTAGTGGTAGGTATGGCTTGATGTAATGGTTTGTACAACTTTTAAAGATGTAATAGTTAAATAGAACTTTCTTTTGGCGTGAACTCTATTTGCTCGTTTTAGAGTATTGAGTCCTGGCGTGAGCTAAGCAGGCGATCCGCTAAATCCTTTGGTACGCCTCTGGGTACGGTAGGGTCATCACAGGTGGTATCAAAGCGCCTAGATTAGAGGATTTGGGCAGTTGGAAAATATGTTATAGAACATATAAGTATTCGATTGTCTTTAAATTGAATCGTATCTATTAAGATGAAATGCCGGAGAACTGATTAGGTAATATTTTATTGTGTAGGTATGGAGGTTGGTGGACCTAGCAATACCGGTGGACTTAGCCGTGCCGGAGTACGAGCTACGGGTATAGGCGGGCCAGTGAACTGGGTGGTGTGCCGACGAGTCCTTAGATTTCAGAGAGGGGTCGGGGAACCCTATAGGCTATATTCTCCCTTCGGTCAAATGAATCGATTGTGTGAGTGTCGACACATGTATGGATACCCGAATGAGGGTTGTCATGGCTATAGATGACGAGCGTCGTCGCCTAGATAGGACGGTTGACACTTTGAGGGTACAGTTGGATGAGGCCAAAGGGGTGAGTCATGCACAGGCCATGCGCCAGCGTGACCTCGAGACGGGGTTACGAGCTGAGGAAGAGCGGACGCATACCCTTGGTCATCAGCTTGTGGAGACCCACCGCCACCTCTTCACATTGAAGGGGCAGATGAGAGAGAGATCTCGGGGTATTATGTTAGACTGTGAGGTTCTCTTAGATATGGCTGCCTAGGCGCCACCTAGAACTGGTGGCGCGAGGCCGATGGATGCGATAGACTCTATGGGCTTTGTTGGGGATTTTCGCTATGGTCGTTACTCTGACTTGTTATGTTGATTTTTGGAGCCGGTGTGCTCATTAATTAACATGTTTTGTACTGATTGGATATTAGCTGTTATGTGAACTGATATGTGTATACTTTTGGCGTGAATTGTATATATATGTGTATAGATTCGTGTATGATATTTTGATATCTTGGCTAATTCGTGCATTTTATAATTTTTCAACGCCTTGAACTCGTACCATATTTTGTCCCAATTATAGAAGTTATAAAACAATCAAATGGAGACTTGTGGTGGGGGTAGAGGACGAGGACGAGGACAAGGAACCGAAGGGGTAACAAATGAAAATGCAAATATACAAGCCGAGACCTAAGTAGCTACAGCCATACAGCGAATGGCTGATTTGTTAGAACGAATGGTGAACCAACAGGTTCAAGGCCAGATACAGCATCCTGGAAATCATGAGGAAGAGGACCGTGCCTTAGAACGGTTCCAGAAGTTTCTATCGTCAAATTTTTTGGGTGGACCTAACCCTGATATAGCGGAGAGTTGGTTGGATCAAATGTTAGATATATTCGCTGCATTAGGATACTCAGGGAAACGACAGATTGTTTTCATCATTTTTCAATTTGAGGGAGCGGCTCATGCCTGGTGGAATGTGATTCGAGCCAAATGGGATAGAGAGCAGACCCCATGGACATGGGTTAATTTCACTCATGAGTTTAATGAGAAGTACTTACCACCACTTGTTCAAGAAAGGCGAGAGGATGAGTTCATACGCCTACGTCAAGGGACTATGAGTGTGGCGGAGTACAAAACGCAATTTACCAAACTCTCTCATTTTACTCCAGAGTTAGTGCTTACAGACCGGAAGAGAATTCGTCGGTTTGTCCAGCGTTTAAACGTGGAGATTCAAGAGGCACTGGCAGCTGCTCAATTGGAGACATATAGTCAAGCTATTGAAAAGGCACAAAGAATTGAAAGTACTAAGAGTCAAGTAAAGGTTTTTCATAATAAGAAAAGGAGACAACCGGATCCAAGAAGTTATGTGGAGGGACAGAGCTCGAGGAGCAAGCCACCATTTAAGATGGGCCGAGAAATAGGTGGTCCACGATCCACAGGGATTCCAAATCAAGGAAATTTTGAGAAGGGTCAGGCAGGGAGAGAGACCCAAAGGGGTAGCTCACGAGGAGGTCCGACATCAGGATCTAGAATGGTATGTGGATTTTGTGGGGCTACTAACCACATGGAAGATAATTGTTGGAAGAAAGGACAAGTTCAGAAATGCTATCGATGTGGTAGTGCTGAGCACCTGATTGCTCAGTGCCCTCACCTACCAAAAGAAGGAAATTTTTCAAGGGCAGAGGGGAACACTTCTAAGCCGACCAATGCAGCGGGTAATCGACCGAAAGTGTCGGCAATGATCTATACTATAGGAAATCAAGAGGTGACAGACTTATTGGCAATCATCGAAGGTACCCTCCCTATTTTCCATCGTATTGAGGTTTCCATCCACTCGTTTTACAAGACATTTAAAAACCATTGGAACTTTGAGATCAGGATTACACGGTTGGTTCTTGGATTGAAATACATAGAGGGACAAACTTTTGAGGTAAATTTTATTAGCAATGATGAACTCGTTAATGAGATATTAGAGTATTCCAACCCATAACTCGTTGGTTGCAATTTCGAGGACGAAATTCTTTGAAGGAGGGGAGATTGTGATACCCCAACTTTTAGGATAATAATTTTGTTTAGTCTCAAAGACGATATTACGGTTTCATTAGTTTATTTTTATTTTAAGACATTGTTTTGTTTTAAAGACTAGAAACTCTACTTGTACTCAAAACCCTAGTTTTCACTTGTGACTAACCGGTTTTCTTAAATCTCTCACATTTTAATCGAAACACTAATTTTAATCTATGAAAATGAAAAATCCCTCATATTTTCTTAAAATTCCTTTTTCTTTGGCATTTATTCCCTTATAATAGCTATACTACTCATTCACATCTCCAATGTTTGGAATAAAGAACAGAATTAAGAGTTTTCCCTTTTCATTCATCGTTAGGGTAAACTAAGGTTTTTACGTCTTTTCGTAGTGTGAGTACCCGGTTTGGAGTGTGTACTAAATTTAGTGATTAAGAGTGAGTTTTAGATAAGATAAAGTGTATGATTAGAAGTAGTAATAATAAATTAATGAATGGTAAGTGAAAACCCTAGTACGCGCGAAATAAGGAAACATCGGGTTGAACTGACAGGTGCCGTTTGTTACCGATTGAACACACCACTTGACCACCACTTTCTTTCCATGAAATATCATTGATATTAATGCAAAATATCAACCCCTAATCCAGCTCAAGATGGCCAAAAATATTGACCAAGAAAAGGGAGGAAAAAGAAAAAAAATTGAGATTGAATCTTGTGGTGACACTTGGCGGTCATCCACCTAACTTTGACCCAAACTAATTACCATCTTATTAACCTTCTTGAAGCTTCATTTTCTCCTCCATTCCATCAGCTTGGCCAAACCACAAGGAGAGAGAGTGAGCAAGAGAAGAAAACTCCATTTCATCTTGAGCTTAGCTTGTTTGAGTGAGAAATCAAGCAAACTAAACCGATTAACTTCTAATTGGAGAGTTTAGGAAGCTTGGGGAGCTAAAATTTTACAAGGAGAGGTGAAGGATAACTTTTCCAAGCCTTTTATTGAGGTATTATGGCTGTTCATCTTCTTCCTTTCCCTTAGGCTTGTTTAAGTTATGTTGTAACTTGTATTCTTGCCTTGTGATACCTATTTAAGTGGTTTTGAAGAATGTGGTGATGAAATTGTGAGTTAGGGTTTGAATTGTTCACTTATATTTCTTGTTGTTTGGATGGTATATGGTGTATATAATCTTGTATAGGAAATTATAGTAGTGGTTTGAGATAGAAATGTGAAGTTTACACTTTGAATTCACTAGATTCCAGATTTGAGTTTTCACGCTACCCTGTTATGACCGGTTCCATTTGGCCATGATGGAGGCCTAATTAGACTTAGCTCCAAACATAAACGTTGTAGAAAATAACTTTTATAGATGCCTACAAAAGTTCAGCTCAATCCGAGCACTGTATCTCACGAAATGACAAAAATACCCTCGACTGCCATAGGTAGAGTTCTGTGGACAGTTTTGACATTTCATCATTCTGGCCTGGTTTTTTCACCTTGATCCGTATTAAATTAGCATTTGGCCAAAACATGAAAGTTGTAGTGCTATATTGTAGGTTTCCAACGCATCTGAAAACGCCTCGATCAGACTTTTGTGGCTTGCGTTATTGTTATTTGAACACAGTACTGTTAACCAGCCTGACGGTCGAATTCTGGTTCTGTAATCAATGAATTTGACCTTGAAAATGAACGAATTTTCTGTTGATGTTTCATGAGAATCGTAGTTCTCCGTCTTAGCTTCAAAATGGTATAAGTTGTACCCCAATCCGATAAGCGTAGCTTCAGTTGTGACCGATACGCTAAGAGACGTCAAATCTGCCATTTGGCTATTCGTCTTTCTGGTTGTCGTGTTGAGCCTAGTTGAAGGGATATTGTGTTACCATTGCATATGTATGACTTTGGGACTGATTTGAGGAAAATATTGAAACCATAAATGGCTGAAAAATAGGTAAACACAAGGGGCATGCCGCCCAAATTTTCACTAAAGGAATAAACTAGCCTTTGAAGTTCTAGTTCTGTATTTTGCAAATTTGACCTGGACCCACTGAAAATTGGGTCGAGTTGTCTTCATGAAATTTATAACCTTTTGTCTTACTTTCGAGACGCTACCTAGTACACCTTGATCTGATAACCACAGCTCTAGTTATGATCAAAACCGTTTAACCCATTTTCATACCGTTGTCATTTTCGCGCATGCGTGCATGCATTTCCTTGTCCTTTTTGCCACTTTAATCGTTTTAGTCCTTATTTCTATTTGTGATGCTCGATTCACTGATAATTGAGTATAATCTTCTATCACAGGCAGCGACGAATCGGACGGTATCGGTGGACCCGTATAAAGTGCCTTGATTTGCGTGCTCACTATTTTGAGTGAGTAATTGGGTTGTTTACTAATGTGAAATTGTCAAAGTGCTTTGTATATGTTAAATGGGTATTTAGGCGAGGGTGTACTTTATCTCACTCGACATAAATCCATCCTTTGTTTTGATTTCATATGTGAGAGTACATGCCTTATGTTAAGTATCACCCTTTTGCTGTGTGCTGATGGAGGTGATTACATGACTTGAGTTGAACCCCTTTTTGTGTGCTATTGGGGTAAGTACTTTGTTGTGTACTTTGTTGAGAGATATCATCTATTAAGAGATTGGATATCTCAAGGCTTGGTTCCATCCCGGTTCCAATGGTAGACGAACTATTCGAGCCAGCCGGGGTTTGGTCGAAATTAGTTCCATGCTAACCTTGGGATTTCGTTCTTTGTTAAAGCTAAGTGATTTTGTTTCGCTCGAGCTGCTGTGTGCTGTTGACTGGCCAGCAGGGATTGATAAGGTAAACGGGAAAAGTAAGTGGAGTCCACGGACCATTAGTGCTTTGGTTGACGGAGTGTCAACAGGCGTTCAAGCTCGGGAAATTGAATTGGTTTTGGACCTACCCATATCCTACCATTGTGATGTTACCCTTCTGTTATTGATGTGAAATATCCTGATTTACTTGTTTATTTGGATGTGAGTTTACATTTTTACCCTGATTATTCACTAAGCATATAACTTACCCCGTTCAATTTGTTTTCCTTAGTAGGGGTTGACGCGGGGAAAGCTCGGGAAGGTGTATAGACTTTCGGTTTAAAGAATAATTGATTTGCCCTAGTACTTATTATAAGCTGACGAGTAAGATGTATATTTTAATTGTGGTGGTTATAGTCATCAGCTTTTCTAGGGTTTACTTTCTTGTACTAGTGGTAGGTATGGCTTGATGTAATGGTTTGTACAACTTTTAAAGATGTAATAGTTAAATAGAACTTTCTTTTAGCGTGAACTCTATTTTCTCGTTTTAGAGTATTGAGTCCTGGCGCGAGGTAGGCAGGCGATCCGGTAAACCCTTTGGTACGCCTCTGGGTACGGTAGGGTCGTCACATGTGGCGTATAAGTTGGAATTGCCACCAAGTCTATCTCGAATCCACAATATTTTCCACGTATCGATACTTAAGAAATATCATCCGGATTCGTCTCACGTTTTGCAACCAGGAGATATCAAGATTGATGAGGCACTGACCTATGAGGAGAAATCGATAAAGCTTCTAGATCGTAAGGTGAAAGAATTAAGAAACAAACGGATTCCGTTGGTGAAAGTTCTATGGAAGAACCATGGACTGGGGGAAGCAACCTGGGAAGTTTAAAAAGAAATTCGAGGAAAATATCCGGACCTGTTCTCAAATCAAGGTATAATTTCAAGAACAAAATTCTCTTAAGGGGGAGAGGATGTGAGGACTCATGTTTTTATTTCTAAAATAGTTATTTTTATGATTATTTGCCCTAGTATTAGTTACTTATATTATCGTTACAAGAATTTCTTTTAAATTTCGCTTTATCGCGCGCGAATCGAAAGTTCGCGTATATCGAGCCGGAATGGTTAAATGAAGATTTAATAAATTTATTTTAGATGACTAAGAGTGAATAATTATAGTGTTAAAGGAATTACATTGGAGGTTTAGTGCACAAGTGTAACAAACAAGAGAGAAAACGGTGGTACGATACTCGCGCGCGCGCACTATTCCTAGTTGACTTTTGCACAATTTTTGCCACAAATCCCTTAAGCTTCCAAGAGAAGCTTCATTCATCAAACCACACTCTCTCTCCTCACCCTCAAGCTCGGCTGAACCCTCAAGGAGAAGAAGAAGAAAAGCTCTCTCCATTTCACTTCAATTTTTGCTTCCATTTCACCTCTCAAATTGCAACCAACTTCGAAACCACTTGGAGATTCACTTAAGCTTGGAATAAGACACCTTCTTGCGGGTTTTCTTGGGAGATTTTCGATCAAAATTTCTGGTTTCTTCACAAAGCTAAGAGGTAGTCTTCATCAACCTTGAACCTTTTCATTTTCTTCAACGATTGGAGTTTTTTTTTTGCAAGGGTTTGAACCCTAGGCATGGATTAGGCTAGCGGACTTGAGGTGTTTAATTTCTTGCTTTAAATGTTAGGCTAGTGGTCTTGTGGTGACCTCTAGGTAGCTGGCTTGAGGTGTAATTGCTTGAATATGATTGTTATGTGTCTAGATGAAAAGATTATGGTGAGAAATGAAGGAAAGGCCAAAGGAAAATTTGCGCAGGAATGATAGCCGAATCTGTCCTGTTATTGCCTTGATTATATTTCAAATTTTTGATGTTCAAATGATAGTAAAACTGATGTATATATGTTGTATATGGTGTGTAGAAAGTTTCTATCAAAAATCATTTGAATTGGCTGAGCAAAATTTGAGATTTCGAAAATTGAAGAAACCTGGGAATCGTGTTCAGGCAGTCTGAACAGTGCCACTTTGATCGAACATAACTCTTTGTACAAAAATCAAAATCGAGTGTCATTTGTGGCATTTGAAACTAGGCATTTGTAGCTTTCCAACGATACAAAATTAGCTTTCTAGTTCGAAATGAGTGAGCCATAGTGATTCAGAAAAGTTGTTGTCCTGTTCTGATGGGCCATCCGAGAGAAAGGTAGAAGCTGCATTTTGTGGCTCTATTTTCACTCACTTATGAATTGATTTTGAAAAATTTTTTTTTGATGAAATGTAGCCTTATGATTCTAGTTTCCAAAGCCACCAACCATTCTCAATTTCAAGTGGTATTGAGTGAAATATGGTTCAATTTCCAAACTGCGGCAAAGCTGGAAAACCCTTCCTTTTGTTGGCCGACTGGTTTAGTTGTTTGTGAAATGTTTTATTTTGAAATTTTGATGTCAACCAACTATCAATTGCTTATGAAATGTTTCCTAGACCTTGGTTTCACAAATGAACCAAAATGGGACTGATTTCATGGTGCAAAGTGTTTGAAAAGGAAAAGAAAGCAAGAAGACAAATTTGTTTGGGAATTTCTTGAATCTTGGTAGTTTTGTTAACTGCCTTCCCGTACGAGTTTTTACGTGAAATTTGATAGAGGAGTAGTCCTCATATGGAAGTTGAATTGTACCAAACTTGGTGTTATTCTAAGACCATTTCGATACCCAAATGCTGTGCCAAAGTTGTTTTTCAAATCTGGAAAATTTACCGAACCGTCTTCAATTTTGGCCAACTTTGAACTGCTATATCTTAATATTCAAAATTCTGAATTCAGTTCCGCTTGTTGTGTTTGAAACTTCGTATGGATTTGGAGGGTAGTTCATTTTCTGTGAATTTTGCCGAATTTCCAAAGTTTACCGAAAAACAAGACTGAAACTGTCTTATATGCTCAAATCAGCCACTTTGAGCTGAAATTTGAATGTCTTCCATTTAGAATCTTGGAAAGATGTCTTCTAGGAACTTTTAGAACTTTGAACCAAGATTCCAATGGTAGAAAGTTTTCCAATTTTGGACCTACTGAGTGCATGTTCTTATTTTTCTAAATTTGACGCGCAAAACTGAAATTTTCCAACTTGATGGGAAATGAGTTTTGGAAGCTCTCCCTATCCTTTGAGATTGATTGATCGTTTTAAATTTGATTTCATGAAGGAAATCAGTTTTCTTTGTGTTATTAAACCCCACTTTTGAATCTCGATTTACGAATAATTAAGGCTCTCTTTCATGACATTTTCTTAGTATTGTACAAGTGTACAATCTTCCTTGTTAGCAAAGGGGTTTATAAGCGATAGTGTGTGATAGCCAATTACCATTTGCTCAGGCGCTCAAGAGGATCTTGAAGCGGACGCCTAAACGCTTGTTTGAGCACTTACTCCCTCACTTTGATTGGTGAGTGTCAAGTGCATGATTTTCTGCAATTATGTAAATTGCTTCTCATGGACTGAATAGTTTATAACTGTTGAGTCGAGTGTGTACTTTATCGCACTCGTTCTCTTTTAACTGATTGAACAACTGAACTGAACTGCTTGTAACTGAACTGTATTTGAATTGTTTGTATGTCGTTGGAGTGAATCTCCTTGACTTATAATTGAACTGTCTGTATGTCGTTGGAGTGAATCTCCTCGACTTATAACTAAAATGTGAGGACGCCCAAATCTCAATTGGCCGACCTTGCGACTCGAGCCAGCAAGGGCTTGGTCGAGAAGCTTGGTAAACCATGAGATAACTGTAAGCTTGATCTATTGAAAGATCTTGCTTGGCCTACTCGCGTAGTAGTGCCTTTTATTGATGTTCGGGCCCGGTGCGGTGCATGGTGGACGGAACTGTGAAGTAAGCGGTGTTCTACGGACTTAAATACCGACCCGGTTGACGGAGTATCATCGCGGGAAGGTATTCGATCGAGGCTTGGTGAAGCAAGTGGAACTTAGCTCCTGAAAGCTCCTGTATCCTCATTAAATGTCTTTAATTGAAAATTGTGAATTGCTTGAATGTTACAACTTTAATTCTTGCTTGAATGCCATTGCTACTTGAACTATGTGTTTTACATGTTTTCTTGGCCTCACTGAGTATTAGCTCATCCCATTAGATTTGTTTTCCTTAACAGGAACCGAAATGGAAGGAGTGATGGAGAAGCCAACTTGAGACACTTTTGTACTAGGGTTTTGATTGTAATAGACTAGACATATTTTGGAAGTTGTATATTTTGGAAAAGTGATTGTATTTTGAACTTGTGCTGTAAGATTGAATATTTGTGTGTGGGAATGACTTTGTGCCTTTATTCTGATTTCATTGTTAGTATTGTGTTAGTATTGTACTTTAAGTTTGAACTGGAATTGTTCTGGGTCCTGGCGAGAGCTAGGCAGGCGTCCCGTCGATACCCTTTGGTTTGCCTTAGGGAGAAGTGGGAGTGTCACACTTTCGCCTGCAAGTCATGGTGGCAGTTAATAAAGGACTTGATTTAGGTGGGCTATATGCACAGTAAGCACATTAAGCACTCGCACCCGTCAACCGCTGCGGTGGATCACCCTCCGGCATCATGGCGACGTCTACTGGCGGTTCGAGATTTTGCGGAGTAGCGGATACGATGGTGCTTGGGGAAGGGGTTAGTCGACTTTTGGTAAGACATCTGGTGTGGCGACCTGCCTTTGGCACAAGTGGTGGGTGTGACCAACCCCCCTCATTCTCTAGTAGCGGAGTTCTATACGGCTAACGGCTGGAATGTTCCGCGGCTGAGAGAGTGGGTTCCCTAGTTTGTGGTACAGCGGATCACTAGCATTCATTTCTCCCCTGATCATGACGATGCCATGGTTTGGGTACCTTCTACCAACGGGGATTTCTCCGTAGCTTCTGCGTGGGAGGAGATTCGCCAAAGGCGCCATGCATCTCTGATTGATCGCTTGCATAGCGTCTGCTACGCCGCTGGCTCCCCCTAGATAGGGTGTTGCAGAGTAAAGAGGTAACATTATGTTCTAGGTGTAGTTGTTGTCAGCAGGCTCAGTAATCTGTCAATCATCTTTTCCTGCACGGCGTTGTGGCTAGGGCTGTGTGGGAACACTTCTTCAAAGTGTTCGGACTACTCCCGTTTAAAGCACCCAGTGTTGCCACTATGTTGTCCCACTAGTTCTCCTCTCACTCCAAAGTTTCAGCAACACATGTGCGGGTTCTTGTCCCTTTGTTAGTTCTCTGGTTCATTTGGAAGAGCAGAAACTTGGCAAGATTCGAAGCAGGTTTGGTCACTCCGGCTCATGTGATTTCCCAGATCGAGGACTTTCTGTGCCAGATGGGCAAGGTTCGCGTATTCTCTAAGACCTCCTTTGCGGGTGACCGGGACTGTCCATGGACACATTTGGGCGGCCTCTATAGGTGGGATAAGGCGGTTGCTTTGGTTTCTTGGGAGAAGCTACCACCAGGGGGGTTCAAGCTTAATACTGATGCCAGTGTCCTCCACGGCAGGGCAGCTGGGGGTGGGGTCTTGCGAGATCATTGTGGGAGGGTGATATTTGCCTATTACAAGGAATTTGGAGAGTTGGATGTGTTGGAAGCTGAGGCGCAGTCTTTTCGGGATGATCTCCACATATGCGCAAATTGGGCAGTGTGCACGTTGACTGTTGAATCAGAGTCGAAGGTCCTTGTTCAGCTAGTAAATTCGGATGTTGTGTCGAAGTGGCCGGTCTACAACGTTCTGCGGGAGATCAGACATTTTCTCCATCGAATGAATGCACCCCTTCATCATGTGTTTCGTGAGGCCAACTCGGTGGCAGATGCATTTGCCTCATCATAGCTGGGAGGGCAGCGGAGCTACGTCTCTTTCACGGCCTTGCCTTTTAGAGCCAGAGGGGAGGCCCGTCTGGACTGTTACGCAATTCCACGTCTGCGAAAGGTGCTGACTAGGGCTTGAATACCAATTTTTCTGGTTTTTTTCCATTTTTTCCTGGTTTTTTACTCTTGTAACTTGCTCTTTTTCTAATAAAATTTTTAAAAAAAAGTTGAGAGTGTCAATTTCATACATACTGGCTGCTCTTCTTGTGTTACCTCTTTAGTTTGCCCATTGATAATTATTAAAAACCAAATCTTCTATCAAAGTTTGAGCATCTTCGGTTGATTTTTCATTAAAACTCCATCGACATTGGCGTCTATGTTGATCTTGGTTGAGTAGTTGAGTTCATTATAAAAAGTTTGAACAGCCAACCAATTGGGGAGGCCATGGTAGGGACATCTTCTTTGAAGATCCTTGAATCTCTCCCAAATTTCATACAAAGATTCACTTTCTTGTTGAGTAATACCTGTGATATCCATACAAAATGTCAACTCACCCCAAAAAGTGAAAGTATTAGGTGGATAAGAATTAACTCATACTTTCACTTTATTATAAAGTGAAAAAGGAAACAATCTTAGTTTAATTGCCTCATCACTTATTCCATTTATTTTGATTGTACCATATAAACCCATGAATTAGTTAGATCAGTATTAGGAATCTTCGTTGCATTTCCTTCATATTAACTTTGTTGAACCATTTGGATGAGTAAGAGTTTGATTTCAAAGTTGTTTGCATCAATTTCCGCCCTTGCAATGTTAGTTTATGCTCTCGATTCATTAGTTTGGCAAGGCATAATCCCTTAAGGGTGTTGGCCTTTGCTCTTCCATTTCAATGGAAGTTTCACCTATATTTTTCATCTTAATTTGTTTTTGTTGGGTGCGTCTTCTTCCTCTTTTCGCCGTGTTTAATTATTGAAGGTAAATTTCATCTTGGTGAAGAATTTAGTACCTAAGAATAACAAAAATTACAACTAAAAGATAGAAATTATAAAATTAGCAAAACAAAGAGAAAGAAACAAAGTCTAGATTAATAAATTTTGATTTAACTCCAGTGTTGCACCTAAGTCCTCGGCAATGGTGCCAAATTTTGATAAGCTTTTCAACAGGCAATCGAAAGCACGTTTCGAACACATACTTGGTTTCGGATGTCCGAACCCTCTAACGGCTAGTTTCTCCTGCATTTATGCATGACCATTACATGTGTTTGGGTGGTAAAACATATTATTTTGTGATTGTTGATGATTATTCTAAATATACTTGGGTTATATTTCTTGCACACAAGGATGATGTCTTCAAAAATTTTGTTTCCTTATTTATAAAAGTTCAAAATTTGCTAAACAAGAATATTGTAAAAACAAGAAGTGACAATGGGATAGAATTTACATAATATAATTTTCAAAATTTTGTGATCACAATAAAATTTCATATGATTTTTTAATCGTGTTAAGAATACTAAATAGTGTAGACACCAAAATTTTAGCCTTTCTTTTTTTTATTATTTCATTTAGTTGACTTTGTTTTAATTTTTGTTTATTTTTATCTTATTTTATTTTTGTTAAGAAAACCATTTTTATTATTCATTGGAAAAAAGAAAAAGAAAAATCATCAATCAAACACAGAAATTTTAGCATTTTATTTCATTTTGTTAATCTTGTTTCCATTTTTTGTTAAGAAAATCATTTTATTAAGTTAAAAAAAATTAAATGATGATGAATGCCTCACACGCGTGTGCTGCCATTTCTTTCCTATGGCTTCTGATACGAAGCCATGCAAAATGCTACAGTACAGGAAAAATGCAATTTCATTTCTTATCTTATTCCACCTTTTCTTTCCTTCATTTTTTTTCACCATTGGATCATTTCAATCCCACTCCACCTGGCCTTGATCAAAACCTCAAGAATCCCATAGAAACAAAGCCTATCTAATGGCTCGAAAAGTAGGCAGTAGAACTGGGGTTCCATATGAACCCTTGAGATGAGGGTTAGGAACCCTCATCTGATATAAAAGGATCAGCTTGGAGAAGAGAAAGGGAGAATCTAGGGGTGGCGGCTGGAGGGAAGAATAGAGTGAGAGATAGAGTGGGAGAGAGAGACCGAGAGCAAAAGGGAGGTTATGGGCTGAGGGTTTGAGGAAGAAAGAAAAAAAAATCAAGTGAGCGAGAGGTAGCTACGGTTGAGGGCTAGCAAAGAAAAAGTAAGAAAACTGGAAAACGAGAGGAGAGAAGGAGGCGGCTAGGGTTGGAGAAAAGAGTAACGAGAAAGAGCTAGAGAGTAGAGGGAGGAAAAGAGAGAAAAGTGGAGATAACTGAGAGTAACCAGTGGAGAGAAGAGAATGGCGGTTAGAAAGAAAAGGGAAGGAAATGGGTTTTGGGCAGAAAGTGAGGAGAAGAAGAAAACAAAAAGAAAAGGAGAGATTTTTTCCTGCTGGGGTTGAAAAGAGAGGCTTCGGGCTGGTAGGGAAGAAAGGAGAAACTGGAAAAGAAAGGAGCTTTGGGAGAAAAAGGGTTTCGTTGGAGCTTCGGGCAGTGAGGAAACAAGAGGGAAGATCAAAAAGGAGAAAAGAGTTTCGCAGGGATCTGTTTCGCAAGGATCTGGATAGTGTTTTGACTCTTAAAAGGCTAAAGGTAATCTTTCCATCCCTTATGTTCATGAGTTATGGGGTTTACGTCAGACTAGAATCATCAAAACCTCTGCTGCTATGAATGTTGCCGTGTTCTTTCGCTTTCTTCCTTCCTTGTACTTGCTATTTGTGCATATGGTAAAAAGGGAGGGGAGCTTTGATTCATGTTTTTGCGTTAAGTAACATTTCCTTTGCCGCAAAGAGGGAGTAAGAACGTGTGAAATGCATCCATCAGAATCGTCCCATCCATGATAGTTCGGTGAGGACCAAAAATTTACTTATTTTAAATTACTATTACTAGCTTATTTAAATATTTAATTGCCTGTTTACTCCAAATATTTTATTTCAACCTTTTTAGACCCAATTACAAGGAATTATGACTTGCATATATTTTTAAAATGATTTGTTTCCAAATTCAATTTTTGGAAGCTCGTTAAGTGAGAATAGTGAATGCGCGTTTGGAGACAATAACCGATTTGAGAGTACTATGAGCTTGGAAAATTGGAAACTTGTACATTAGTCTTAAAATAGGTATTTTTATGTTTGAGTGTTCAAGTGTTAGTTAGTTATATTATCGTTATAAAAAATTCTTGGAGATTCCACTTTATCGCGCACAAATCGGTACTACGCGTTTTTGTGGGTGCGATTAATTGAGGGACTTTAGACCCATCTTTTTAGACCCTTAAGAGTGAATAATAATAGTATGAATGAAAGTTTATTAGAGGTTTAGTGCACTAGTGAAATAAACTCGAGAGGAATCGAGCACGAAAAACGCGCGGAGCGCGGGGAGAGAGTTAACTTTTGCACAATTTGGAGCCACACATTAAAGCTTTTCAAGGAAGCTTCATTGCAGCCCAAACACTCTCCTTTCTCTCTCACATTCCAGCGGCCAAAGGAGGAAGAAAAATAGCCCACATTTCTTCTTTATTTCACCTTCAAATCATCACCAAATCACCTCAAATTTTACGTACAACTTGCTAAACACTTGGTGAACAACCTTAGCTAGGAAAAGGGCTTGTTTTCCAAGGTTTTCTTTAGCTATCAAGGGCCAAAAATTTCTGCTTGAGTCACCAACAAAGGTAATCAACGCTCAACCTTTCAATTCTTGGTTTATAGAAGATATCTTGCATGTATAAGCTCATATATTCATGTGGGTAGCTTTATTTATGTTGAAAATTTGGTGTGTGGGCTCTATGAACTCCCACTACGGTTTGATGGACTAATTTGATGAGTTTTAATGTTATTAATGTTGGATTAGTGCTTAATTTAGTAGAAATAAGTGATATTGTGGATGGAAACTCAAAGGAAGTGAAGAGGGAAATTTTTCCGTTTCTGCCCCTGTCAATGCCGTGACCTTTAGAGCATTCTTTTGAGGTTCAATTGACTTTTTTATGATGTATATATGTTGTGTGGGCTGTGTGGAAGGTTTTCACAAAAAAATTACGTGATTTGGTTGGCCAAATGTTGTGATTTCGAAAATTCATCAAAACTGGAAACGGGTGTCCAGTGTACTCTGGCAGTGTTTATGTTTCGGTCATAAATTTTTTCTCCGATGTCAGAATCAAGTGCCGTTTGTGGAAATGGAAACTAGACATTCCCAGTTTTACAACAGTATAAAATACACATCCTAATTCCACTTGAGTGATCCGTACCCACCTTGTAAAGTTGCCTGTTCTGTTTCTCGTTTTAATGGAAGCTCTGTTTTAAGCAGCAAGTTGATGCTCGAATATGAGCTAGTTGTGGACAGATTTTTGTGGCAACCCCACTTCTCCCTAAGGCGAACCAAAGGGTATCCGCGGGACGCCTGCCCAGCTCTCGCCAGGACTCGGTACAATCCACAATTCAAGACTAGGAATACTTCAAATAACTTCAATACATAACTAAAGTACTTCAAATATCTCACACTTACAATTATGTAGCTTTCAAACTTAAATACAACCCAACGGAAAAGAGTACAATAGTTATCCGTTATAATATAACTCAAAATCTTCAAAAGAGAACAATCTATACTACTCACGAGTACCCTTGGTCTCGAACCCTGTAAAAGAAAACCACAACGTGGAATGAGCTACACAGCCCAGTGAGGTTCCAAGACACTCTAACAGTTCAAATAAATCAAGTAAGTTGGGCATATCATATGCATGGTTCAAGGTTACACAATGGCATGTTATCAAGAGGTGATAATCATTGTAAGGTAATTTGAGACATGTGTCATGGTATGAGACATTTACCATGAGACAGTTATCATGGTTCAAGACATTGGCATGTATAGTTCACGAGTGATTGGAACTTATTACCGGTGCGAGTAATTAAACATATTACAGGTATGGAGCATTAACATGAAACAGGTATCATGATATGAGTACATTGAACAGGCAACAGGTATGGAGCATATCGCAGGCATGGCTCAGGATTTCATGTTGACATTTTAGCATGAAACAATTATCATGATACAAGGTAAACATATACTGTAGGATACGGTGTTCCAGTGGAACTCTGTCGGTCATCTGCACCTTATGACTTCCGGATCCCCTCGGTTTGACTGGCCATCACCTTATCCCTCCAGTGATAATACTCGAGTATACCGAAACGGTTGTCCAGGGTTCCAACCTACCCGACCGAGCCCAGTCCTGGCTCGAGTAGGTCAGTAACCGAGGCAGGGCCCAAGTTCAGCTTAGAGCTTACAGCATGCACAGGTAACCAAGTAATTCGACAAAAAGGTAAAATTCATCATTTGAATAGGTCGAGTGAGGTAAAGTACACACTCGCCTAACAATGATGGACAACTTCATATAACATGTGATTCATGATAATCAAGTAATCAAGTGGATACTTAGCATGTAAGCACGTAAGCAATACAAGTTGATTTCATGGGAGCATGTAATTCACGGATATCGAATAATCATACAGATTAGAAATCATGTGAGCAAATAGTCAAGTAATCAGGTAGTCATGTGGGTTGGTAAACGGTTCACGGTTAACGGTTAACGGTTGGCGGTTAACGGTTGAGTAATGACGGTTATTTGGCAGGCATTTGCCATATTAATAGGCCATCATTGGCCTTTATCCCATTTTTACCATATGAGAGTCGAGGAGATTCACTCCAACGACGTATGCAACCATAGCATACCAAGTCATGTTATTCGAGCATTTTCAAGCATGGGTATGGTAAATATTTAACACATAGTACTTAACACTTAGAAATCATGAAATGAGCATGTCCTAGACTTATTCCATTACGTATTCCTATATGGAACACTCACCTAGTCAAACAAGCGCAATAGGTCTCAAACAAGCGTTTTAGGCGTCCGCTCCGAGTTCCTCTTGGAGATCTCCTCGATTGCCTGAGCAAACAATAATTCAAGTACCACTCAATATCGCTACGAATTCTCTAGTTTTCGATGAAGATTGTACGCTAGTGCAATCTAAGAAATTAACGCGGAGACGAGCCTAAGAATTCGTGTAACTCGAGGTTCAAAAGTGGGGTTTTAAAACACAAGACAAATCTGATTTCCATCTCTGGATTCAAATGTAAAACAATCAAATGATATTGACAGAAATGAAGAGTTCGAAACCCCTTAGTTTCCTTTAAGTTAGAAAATTCCAGATTTAACAAATAATCTTTGAAAAATCATATCTTACTCTCTACAAGCCCAAAATTGGAAAACTTGGTACTATTGGAAACCTCTTTGAAAGTACTAAAAGTTCCTAGAATACACTTTTCTAAGATTCCAAATGGAAAACATTCAAAAATAAGCTCAAAATCTCTGTTTGGGTTCATAAGGCAGATTTAAGTTGGTTTTTGGCCAACTTTGAAAACTCGGCAAAATTCACTTGATTGTAACTAGCTTTTGAAATTTGGAAGTTTTTAGAGTCGCAATCCAAGTTTACAACAAAATGACCCGAACGAGGAATGGAGTTTTGAGTATTAAGATATGGCAACTCAAAGTTACCAAAATTTCCTTGTGAAACATGGGTTTTCAAACTCAAGTCATAAACTTTGGTAATTTATTTGAGTCATGAAAAGGTCTCGGAATAACACCATAATTAGCAGTATAATACTACCATATAAGTGCTATTCCTTTGTCAAATTTCATAAAAAAATATGCACGGGAAGTCACTTAACAAAATCACTCAAGTTTCCAAAATTTTAAGGCAAGGCTGCCTTGTGTATGAAAATTTTCTTTTCTAAGCTTTTGACCAAGAGCAAATCCTCTAAACATGGTTCTTTTGTATAGGCAAAATCTAAAGAGCATTCATGGTACCTTTGGTGGGTGTTTAACACCAAGAAATTTAATTAGCAAGTCTATACCAAGCCTTGCATCAAATCTGTCCAAAAGTTAGGATTTTCAAGAGTATGGCAGGTTCCGTATTTTGATCACCACTCACTCAATTCAACTCGGAATTGAGCATAGTTGGTGGCGTTGGAAAATACATTTGTAGGGCTATAATTTCACAGAAGAAATTATTTTCAAATTCCATTCACAAACAACTCGTTTTTTAGCATCAAGATACAAGTCCTGTCCTGTCTCCTAGAGAGAAATGAAACAGGACAGTGATTTTCAATCGAATGGTGTGGCTTACTCAAGTGGAACCAGAACGTGCATTTGGTACCAATGGAAAGCTAGGAATTGTAGTTTCAAATGCCACTGACGGCACTCAATTTCGACATCGGAGTACAGAGTTATGGCCAAAACAAGCTGGCTGTCTAGTAGTGACGGGAATCATTTCCCAGTTTTGGCAGATTTTCTAAATCTCAACACACACTCACCCGAATTACGTAAAATTTCAAGGAAACTTTAAACACAGCCTATATTTCACATTTGCATCAGAAACAAGTCAATTGGCCTTCAAGAAATTACACTAAATTGCACGAAAATATCAGGGCAGAAACAGCATCTTCACATGCAACTCCTCATTTGACTTCCTTTTCAATTTTTCCACTTAACTCTACTAAATTAGCACTTAATCAACACAAGCAGCATCCAATCCTAGCTAATCAGATCATCCAAGTCATTGTGGGATTTCATAGAGCCCACTCACCAAGTTTCCATTAAAACTCAAAAGAGCCACCATCGGCTATGCTGGAAAAAAAATTGCAGCAGCTATGTTTCAACATTTTTGGTCAATTTATCCAACGGATCAAGTACTTAACAACTGAGTATCTTACAAGACTTAAGACACATATATTTCATGCATTTCTAAACATTGTTTGCTAATGAAAAAAAAATTCCAGAAACAACTGCAAATTCTGGTTTCACTCCCTTGGCAAGTCACGTAAATTTTCCAGCATTTACTCAGTCATAAACAAAATTTTCCTTCGGTTAATTCATGTTATTAGGTGCTCAGTATTATCATGCAAATACTTAACTAGCTAATCAACATATCTTGTTAAAAAATCAGATTCGGTCAACAACAAAATCATCCACAATTTCCAGAAATTGTTCAGCTCCTTCACAATTAAGCTTGCATGCACAGATTTCATTTCCTTTTTATTTTTCTGGTATAGTCCGACCAATATACTACATGCAGAGCTTAATCATCCTATTTATTTTTTATTTTTTTTAGTTAGTCAAACACAGAACTAAGCTCAAGTTATCGCGGTTGAACCAATTAGAAGCTGCAATTCCAGATTAACTCTCGGCTGCTCCAATTCCTTCCAAATCAGTTTTCTTGTAACTTAATTTTGTCATCCAACCGTACAACCCCACATGCATACTTATAACCAGCTTCATTAACCCATAAACAACTCATTTAAGTCTAGAAATTACCTCGCCTGAAGCTTAACACACTCGGCCACAACAGAAATATTTTCCTCCCTCACGGCTTTGCTCACGCACTCGGGGATGGTTGGTCTGAGTCCAATAATTGCAGCTGTGGTGATTGAGGTTGAAGTGATCACCGCTGGTTGAGGTAAAGAATGAAATGGCAGCTCTCAGATGATGAAGGAGGCAATGAAGCTCACACGATTATCTCTTGCTCTCACCCTCTCTCGGACAGTTCAAGGACCCAAGCTCGCACGGCTCTCTCTCTGGTTCCTCTCGTCGATGATACCAAGGCAGATGGTGAAGTGAATTGGAATGGTGTTGTGGAATGCTGGGGTTGCTGAAATGGGAAGCTAAGTCGCGGATGAGGGAAGTGAATGTATTGTAATTGTGTAAGTAGTGGTGGTAAGCTGACAGTGAGAAGAGCTGGAGGGATTGGAGTGGATAATGGAGCCGGCTAGAGGATTAGAAGTGCTGAAAATTTAAGCTTCCGAGAGAATTCCATGGTTGCATGATTAATTTTAAGGTGTAGGAAGGTTAATTTGGTCTTTTGACATCTTGTCCGAATTTCCACTTAAGTTCTCATTTGTAAACTAATTCCAACATTTTACCCCAAATATAATTTGAATGCCCAATAATATACTAATCTCGCAAAGGTTCGATTATCGAAGTTTTAACGTCCTAAGTATACTAAGTATACTTGTAACAATTTTATCTAAATTTGTCGACTTTATCTTAATGCTAAGGTTCCTATTAACACTTAACATTATTAATGATTAAAACTAGTTATCGAGATTCAAAGAATTAATATTAAGGCAATGAAATTAATTTAACTCAAGAAATATTAATTTAATAAAACAAAACCACGTAATTTAATAGTTTAGCACGATTATATTATTTTTCAGATAAAATTATTATTATTATTTTTTTAATAACTCAAGAAAATAAAATAAATTCAAAATATATGTAATTTCTCAAATCGATTATTTACTCCAGTCGCATATTTACTATTTTCACTTAACAAGCCTTCAGAAATTAATTTTCAAAACGAATCGCTTTAAAAATATAACTAAGCTATGGATACATTTAATTATGCCTAAAAATGTTAGAAAATAATAATCGGAGAAATCGGGTGAGTAAATACTTATTTGAGCCAATAAAATAAATAAAATAAGCAAAATTTTCGGGTCCTCACAATTTTTAAAACGATTTCTTCTGAGAAATTGTAGCTTTATGAATTTAGTTTTCAACGCCATCAACCATGCTCAATTCCAAGTTGAATTGAGTGAGTTGTGGCCAAAGTTCAAAACTGACTCAGGGATTGAAAACCCTCTTTTTGGCTAGTTGATGCCTTAACCTAGATTGGGACTTGTTGTTTCGAAATTTTGGTGTTAATCACCTACCAAAAACATCTTGGATGTTTCTTAGACATTGTCTACATAAATGAACCGTATTTGAGATGTTTTCATTAGTCGAATATTTAGAAAAGGAAAATTTACATACCAGGCAGATTTGCCTTGGAAACTTGTGGGACTTTACTGATTTTGTAAACTGACTTCCTGTACGTATTTTTCTATG
Organism: Coffea arabica; assembly: GCF_036785885.1. Taxonomy (NCBI): domain Eukaryota; kingdom Viridiplantae; phylum Streptophyta; class Magnoliopsida; order Gentianales; family Rubiaceae; genus Coffea; species Coffea arabica. The sequence continues at coordinate 38,148,845 of NC_092331.1, read as the reverse complement.
AAATTTTACAGGGAGTTGCCCTCATATGGTAGTATAATACTGCCAAATTTGGTACCATTCCGAGTCCGTTTCGATATTCAACCAAAGTCCCAACGTTCGTGAATTAAATCTGGAATTTGGCCTAACGGTCTCACTTTTTCAGTAACTTTGAGCCGCCATATCTTGGTGCTCGAAACTCCAATTCTTGTTCCGCTTATTGTGTTGAAAACTTTGATTGTAACTCTAATTGAATTCCAAATTTTAGAGGCTGGTTTGTATTGTGTGAATTTTACCGAATTTTCAAACTTTATCGAAAATCAACCCAAATCTGTCTTGACTTTCCAAAACAACAACTTTGGGCCAAATTTCGAATATCTTCCAATTGGAATCATGGAAAAGTGTCGTCTAGGAACTTTGGAATTAGTTTCCAATGGTACCAATTTTTTCAATTTTGGAATTGTAGAGAGAGAGATACAATTTTTCAAAGTACGTACAACAAATCTGAAATTTCCTAACTTAAGGAAAATAGAATTTTTCAAACTCTCCCTCTTCCTTTGATATCACTTGATCGTTTTGCACACGATTTCAAAGATGAAAATCAGGTTTCTCTTGTGTTTTAAAATCCTACCCTTGAGCCTCGATTTACGAGTAATTAAGGCTCGTACTTGCGAGATTTTCTTAGATTGTACTAGCGTGCAATCTTTCTTGATACTTAGGGGTTTTAAGTGATTTTGAGTGATAATGCGTTATTAATTGCTCAGGCACCCAAGAGGACATTCAAGAGGATCCCACGGTGGACGCCTGAATTTCGAGTGACATTTCTTCTTTGTTTACTTGGTGAGTGTCAAATGTATGAGTACTTGATACATGTTTATTGTTATAAATGATTGGAGATTTTGAAAAAAATGGAGTCGAGTGTGTACTTTACCACACTCGTTCTCGTTTGAAATAAATGACTCATGATTGAATTGATTGAATTGAATGAATGAACCATGAATGACTTAAATGAATGATTGAATGTATCAAATGCTTGAATGACATCAATTAGTATGCTATGGCTGCATACGTCGCTAGAGTGAATCTCCTCGACACACAAATGTTACATGGGGGACGCTCAAACTCATAGGCCGACCTTGGGATTCGAGCCGGCATAGGCTTGGTCGGGAACCTCGGTGAGCCATGAGAATTTCAGGAAAAGCTTGATCTATTTGAAAGATCTCGCTTGGCATACTCGTGGAGTATCGCCTTACAAATGTCATTCGGCCCCCGATGCGGTGTACGGTGGACGGACATGAGAAGTAAGTGGAGATCTACGGATTGGAAATATCAACCCGTTTGACGGAGAGTCATTGCGGGAAGATATACGAATGAGATTGGCAAATCAAGTGGAAATTAGCTCCTGAGAGTTACCATATCCTTGAATTGTTTCTGTTTATTTTTCACTGGAACTGTTTACTTCTTGTATTTTTTCGTTTTCCTGTTGATTGGGATTGTGACTTGGACAATGTGTTTGCATGTGTGTTCTTGACCTCACGAGCGTTTTGTTCACCCCGTAGATTTGTTTTCCTTAACAGGAGTGGGCATGGAATGAGTCTTGAAGGAACCCCTTTTGATGTACTTTTAGCTTAAGGCTTCTAATGTAATTGGCTAGATATTCTGGATGTTGTATATTTTGGGTATTGTTGTAACTTTTGGAAATCCGATGTACGGATTGGATAATCGTTATATATTGTTAAGTTCGATAGTTTTTCCGCACTTTCTTACTTTATCTGGTTGTGTTGGCTAGTATTGTGTTAAGCCTGAATGAGATTTGTACCGAGTCTTAGCGAGAGCTGGGCAGGCGTCCCATGAATACCCTTTGGTTCGCTTTAGGGAGAAATGGGGGTGTCACAGTTGGTATCAGAGCGCTAGGTTAGAGATCTATTTGGGAGTCATACTAGAAACCTTATCTTTAGGACCCGAGATGGAATGACTTAGTCATACTCTAAGTGATACTTGGGCAAGTTAGTGACTAAGTTAGTCATGCCTTAGGTGACATCCGTGCGAGCTAGCGATTAAGTTTGTAACCCGAAAAGTGTAATTGTTTTGTAGGGATGGAAAATGGAAATGGGACTCCGGCAACGAATGGGAATGGCCATGCTAATGGTCATGTAGAGCCTCTTAGGCCTATTTACAACCGATCTCTTGGTGGAAGGGCTCAAGTGCGCTACACACCCTCTAATAGATACCTTCAATGTTTGTGTAGGTTAACTTCTGCCTACCCGAACCACCTCGTGCTAGTCTTGGACGACGAGCGTCGTCAGTTGGTGAATGCCAACTTAGATTTACAGGTGGAGGTGGACGAGTTGAGACAGATGATTAGTGCTTAGGGAGAGAGGATTGCGGAGCTCGAGGAAGTTGTGGAGGACGAGGTGGCTACTGCTGCAGTCACTCGTGAGGAGCTCCAGAGGACTAGGGCTCGACTCACTAGGTTAGGTGAGGAGGTCCGTGATCGGGCTTCCGGGATCCTGGCGGATGCCACTGAGATGATAGAGGGGGTGTCGGATATTGTCCAGAGCCCGGTTCAGGGGGAGGACTTAGTGGAGGATCCGGAGGAGGATCCGGAGGAGGAGATTCCTCCTGATAGTCCTATTGTGGATTAGGTCTAGACTGATTGACCTTTTGACCCTTTTGACTGGTACAGTTAGGATTAGTTGGGGTGATGCGAGTGCTGAGACCATTGTATTTTGCATGACTGTATGGTCTACTTTTGAGGCACTTGATTCTGCTTTAGTCTTACATGACTGAAAGTACTCTTGTGGCACCTGTGTGCTATATTTTTGTGATTTTCCCCATGACTTGCTAATTGTATGGATCTTGACATGTTAATGAATGTAAATTATTGTTATTTTCAATGTTTTCATGATTGGTTCTTGTTTTAAGTATTTTCTTGCGTAATTGATTCATTTCTTGCACTAGGCATACCTAGGATAATGGAAGGATGAAGAAGTGATCGAGGCCGTGGGCGAGGGACTAGACAGGCCCAACCTCATGGCGATGACCAGGGATCGGCAACTGGACTAACCCATGGACAAGAAAATGTAGAGGGAAATCAAGTGGCTACTGCCATCAATAGGATGACTGATATCCTAGAGCGTTTGGCTGATAGACAAGGTTCTGGACCACTTAACCAACCTGGGGAACAGGATAGTGGAGAGGATAGAGCCTTAGAAAGGTTCTTGAAGTTTAATCCGCTTAAATTTATTGGTGAACCCGATCCTGAGATAGCAGAGAATTGGTTGGAGAGAATGACTAATATATTCGCTGCCTTAGACTATACCGAGGATAGGCGAGTGAATTTTGATGCTTTTCAATTTGAGAGAGTGGCTCATGCTTGGTGGGATATGATAAGGGGAAAGTGGGAGAGAGCCCAAACCCTTTGGCCTTGCGAGAATTTCACGAGGGAATTTAATGAGAAATTTCTTCCACCCTTAATCCAAGAGAAGAGGGAGGATGAGTTTATCAAGTTGAAACAAGGGACCCTTAGTGTAGCGGAATATGAAGGGAAGTTCACTAAGCTTTCCAAGTATGTCCCTGAATTGGTAATTAACGAACGGAGGAGGATAAGGCAGTTTGTACAAGGGCTTAATGTGGAAATCCAGGAGGGTTTGGCCGCAGCCCAAATCTTTACATTTACTGAGGCTTTAGAGAAAGCACAACGGGTTGAAAGTGCGAGAATGCAAGTTAAGGACTTTCATAATAGGAAGAAGAACTTTCCTAGTCGTATTTCTGGATAGACTAGTAAGAGTTCACAGCCTTCCAAAGTTGGGAGAGGAATGGGAGGAATAAGGACTGCTGGAGCTTCTAGGGGAGCTTTATCTAGAGGAGGTCGTAGTGGGCCGATTCAAGTTAGGGGAGCACCTTCTAATGGTTCGGCCGTGATCCCTCAAGTTACTTGTGGGTACTATGGTAAACCCAACTATTCTGAGAACGATTGTTGGAGAAAGTCTGGGAAGTGCTTGGCTTATGGTAGTACCGAGCACCAACTTGCGAACTGTCCAAATAAAATGAAGATAGGAGGTAACTCGCAGAGGCCAGAAAAGTCAACCTCTAAACAGACTAGTGCTGGAGGGAGTCAACCTAAGGTACCGGCTAAGGTTTATGCAGTGGATCATCAACAGATACTTGATGCGACTAAGGTGGTTGAATGTACGATTCCTGTTTTCCACCGTTTAGCTAAGATTTTAATTGATCCGGGTGCGACACATTCCTTTGTAAACCCTAATTCCATGAGAGGAATAGACTTGAAGCCAATTAAGTTACCTTATGACTTGGAGGTTAAGACACTTACCGGGGACCAAAGTTTAATTGCTAATTTGGTATATAGAAATTGTGAGATCTGGGTTGGAGAATGTAAATTACTGGCCGATTTGATAGGCTTAACAATTAAAGGGTATGATGTGATCTTAGGAATGGACTGGCTAGCCCGTTACAGTGCCCAGTTGAATTGTAAGACGAAAATAGTAGAATTGTGTATTCTGAGAGAGGCAACCCTGAAATTGGATGTAAGGGGTAGATTAGGCTCATCTGCAATTATCTCAGGAATCCGAGCTAGGAAAATGTTAAGTAAAGGGGCTCAGGATTATTTGGCTTTTCTAATCAACACTCCTAGTGATAAAGTGAGATTGGAGGATATGCCTGTAGTGAAGGATTACCCAGATGTCTTTCCTGAAGAGTGAGAATCCTTACCCCCGGAAAAGGACATAGCTTTTAACATTGATGTGACTCCGAGAGTAGCACCTATCTCTAAGACGCCATATCGGATGGCTCCAGCCGAATTGAAGGAATTAAAATTGCAATTACAGGACTTGTTGGAACAGGGTTTTATAAAAGAGAGTGACTCACCATGGGGAGCCCCAGTCCTGTTTGTTGAAAAGAAATATGGGAGTCTAAGGTTGTGTATAGACTATCGAGACTTGAATGATGTCACCATTAAGAATAAGTACCCGTTGCCCCACATTGATGAATTGTTTGACCAATTACAAGGGGCGGTGGTATTCTCGAAATTGGATTTGAGATAAGGTTATTATCAATTGAGGATTTTGGAGAAAGATATACCCAAGACTGCTTTTAACTCGAGGTATGGACACTTTGAGTTTGCCGTAATGCCATTTGGGTTAACGAATGCACCTGCTGCTTTTATGGATTTGATGCACAGGGTCTTTAAGCCTTATGTGGATCAATTTGTAGTGGTATTTATTGATGATATTTTGGTGTACTCTAAGAATGTGAAAGATCACGAGAAACACTTGAGAATTGTTTTACAAACCTTGAGGGAACACCAATTGTATGCTAAGTTTAGCAAGTGTGAATTTTGGTTGAAAGAAATGACATTCTTGGGACACATAATTTCTAAGGATGGGATTAAAATAGATCCAGGTAATGCTGAAGCTATTTCAAAGTGGAAACGACCGGAAAACCCTACTGAGGTTTGAAACTTTATAGGATTAGCAGGGTATTATCGGAGATTTATCCAGAATTTTTCTAGGATTGCTGGACCCATGACTGAGTTGACCAAGAAAAGTGGGAAGTTTATTTAGAGTTCCAAGTGTGAAGAGAGTTTCCAAGAGTTGAAAAAACGTTTGACAAGAGCGCCTGTGTTAACTCTACCAAATGGAAAAGACAGCCTTGTGGTCTACACAGATGCTTCCAAGGAAGGATTGGGATGTGTTTTAATGTAAAATGACAAAGTGATAGCATATGCCTCTAGAAAATTGAAACCGCATAAAGGAAATAACTCGAATCATGATTTGGAGTTAGCGGCGGTAGTGTTTGTTTTAAAGAAATGGAGACATTATCTGTATGGAATGACATTCGAGGCTTTTACTGACCACAAAAGTCTTAAATATTTGTTTTCTCAAAAGGAGCTGAATTTGAGGCAACGTAGGTTGTGAGGACCCATAATTTTATTATTTCAAAATATTGTTAAATTGGTCATTTTAAAAATATTTCGTACTCGAGTTACCCAAAAAAAAATTAATAAAATAAAAATAAAATAAAATATACTAAAGTACATGAATTTCTCGAAAATAAATTTTTCCGATTGGTTCTTTACGCGCATATTATTTTAATGCCCAAATTTATTCAAGATGAATTGCTTATCGTGATTTTTATTGTTATATATATATACTTGGATTATCATATTTTAGAGTTTTAGAATCGAATAAGTTGAATTTCCAAGTTCAAACAAGAAAACCCTTAAGTTTGACCTTTATACGCGCGCGTGCCGAAAAGGCCCCGACAGGCACATTAATTTGATTAATTGGAGATTTTAAGAACATGATATTAGACTACTAGTAATATACTATTAATGTACTAGGGAAATTACCTCAGAGGTTTAGTGCACAAAAGTTGCAAACGAGCGCGAAAATTGGACACGCAAAGACCCTAAACGGACCTAGCATGAGTTGACACTTAGACTTAACCATTAAGTCACCAATTCTCTCCACTTTCATTACAATACCTGATTTCACTCTCTCTCCTCTCGTCACTCTCTAGTTGGCCGAAGATGGGAAGAAAAAAATCTAGCCAAAATCCTCACAAACTTGCTTCAATCCACTTCCAAATTTCATCATCCATTAGAGGGCTTTGATCCTAGCTTGGAAGAGGGGGCTGTTCATCGGTTTTCTTGGAGGAATTTCGGTCAAGATTTCTGCCCTAAAGCTGTCCAACTAAGTTCTTGAGGTAACTCACTCACCCACACTTCAATCTTGCAAAATTATAGCTCAAATGGAGCAAAGGTAGCATGGGTTTCCAACCTATGGTAGAATTTGGGTTGATTGGTTGAGTAATTATGTTTTTGCAATTCCATGACATGCTCGAGGGTTTGAGGATGTTTATTGGTGACTGATGTGATGAATTAACATGTTGTGGTTGCTGATATTGTGCTATGTTACTGTAAGGCCCAAAGACAACCTAAGAGGGGGGTGAATTAGGTTGATTAAAATCTTAATCAAATTTATGCAATTTTTTGCTTAATAAAAATTTACCTTCTTTTCTAGTAATGATCAATCAAGTAGATTAGAAGAAGAGAGCAATATTGATTCGAAAAACAAGTATAGATAAGCAATGAGAATTTTATTAAACAAAAAAGAATAAGATAGAATATCAAACCGATTGTCTACCAAGCTTTCCTCAAACTTGAAGACCAATCACTAGGTTGAGCAACTTCTCTTTGATGAAAGATGATCAACTAGATGTACAATGGAGGGAGCACTTCCTCCTTGCCCTAAGCCTCACTTAGTCAAGCTAAGAAGTTTTACAATCACTCAGATAACCCTCAACAAAGTTACACTAAAGAAACTTTCAATCACAAAAGAAATGCTCACAAGAAATTCACACCACTTGGAGAACAAATCTAGCTTTGGAGACTATTTTCAAGCTAAAATATCTCTTGAGATCTTGTAAACAAAGTGTGCAAAAGTCCCTGTCTTGTTCAGAATCGTTTGTATTTGAAGGGGACCTAAAATGGGCTTCATTAATGCTTCCAACGGATAGAAGGCAGATGAAGAGTCAGCTAGCCGTTGGGGATGTCGGACGTCCTACAGCTTAGTCATCGTCCGATCCCATCGTTCGTAAATCAGTCAGGTTGTTGTTCGGACGTCCGATGGGATATTATCGTCCGAGCTTCTATGTCCGAACGTCGTCCAGAGAGCTATCAAAGCTTTGTGGAATTTTTAGGACGTCCGATGAGATTGATGTGCGTCCGAAGCATGCGTCCGATCCTTCAGGACGTCCGATGCTTCCTTACGAGCGTCCGACAGTATTTCCTTCTTGATGTTCTTCATCCTTTCGGACGTCCGACAGATTCCTTCGGACGTCCGATATGAGTGTCCTGTTTTTGCTTCTTCTTTTGGTTGATATTCATTTCTTGACATATTCGTACCTGATTCTTTGATAGGCAAAAAACACTTATATTTGAAGAGAGTTAGATAGACATTTCAAAGTACATTGTGATCATCAAAACCAAGAATAACATTCTCCCCCTTTTTGATGATGACAAAACAATGGTTTGAAATGCGATTTGATGATAGCAAAATAAGCTCCCCCTTTCTCAATTGACAAAAACTCCCCCTTACTTAGTGAATCATAAAGCAAAAATTTGAAAATCTCCCCCTCACTTGGCTACCCTACCGAATTAATCAATTATCCAAAAACATAACCATTAAGCAGCCAACATCCAACATTTTACCAATTCAATCCATCAAGCCAATTCAATTTCAATTAAATCATCAATCAATCCAATCCAGTCCTCGCCCCCTTTTTGTCATCACAAAAGGCCAATCAATCACATATGTCACGGAGAACCAAAAAACATCCACACATTCATCATTCAACATACTTAAAATCCATCCACATATCCATAACCATTACAGCCATAATCATCCATGAAAAAGTACTAAACGAACATAACATAAACATAAGCATTATATCTACATATCCATTGTTGAACACCACAAACACTAAAAACACATGAAATAGTCAAACAAAATGCAAATGACCCTATGGTGAACTAGGTGGATCCAGGTGTCCTTCGAGAAAGCTGATATTGGGAGAGGTCCTCCTCTTCAGTTTCTTCATCATCTTCAGCAGCTTCTTCAACTGGTGCCTTGCCTTTATCTGATGTGGAAGGGCCATGAGGAGTCACAGGAGTTGATGAGTTCGGGTCTGGAATTGATGAACTTGGATCAGTGGGGCGTGGCTCTTTGCCATGTGAAACTTCCTCAACCACAGGTGGGGGAAAAAGAATGTTCTTTTTGTCTAGGTAGGCTGTTTGATGTTCAGAGGACATGGTGAGCATTAGACCATGTTCTAGAAGAAGAACATGCTGTTTGAGTTCACGAAGGAGCTCAATCACTTCATCATTGGAGGAGAAAGATGCCTTAGTGGCAGACTTCCTGGGATGAATGGGAGTGAGTGCAATAGATGAAGGATTGTGTAGTGGATCATGTGCAGCCTTAGACCTAGGTTCACTGGATGATGCCCCCTTATAAGCCCATAGATTATCCTTAAAGACAAGATTTTTCCTTTCAAAATATCCTTTGGTAAAGGCATAAGAAGATGCTTCTTTAGGACAAACACCAAGAATTGGTACTTTGCAAAACTCAAAGATCTTTTGAAGAAATTTTCCATAAGATAATTTTCTGCGAGAATCAGTGGCATAGCGAAGTAAAAACTTGCACATGACAAAACCAAAATCAATACGAATCTTTTCTCGAAAACAGTAAAAGAGATACAACTCCATTTTGTTTGCATCTGTTCTATGGCCATCAGTAGGCACAAGCAGGTTTGAAATGATTGAAAAAGCAATTAGATTCACAGGGGCAAGATCATTCAGTTTAGCATCAGCAGGGGCAGAAAAACTTCGTTTAAAATAAGTCAACATCTTAGCCCCATCAAAATGACTATCAGCAGTAGGATGCTCTTCATAGGAAAAGAAATTTGCAATTTTACTCTTGCATCCAGGTTCAATAGTAGTTTTTAAAATATCATTCACAATTTCAGAATCAAAGACTAAGTCTACCCCATTAACCCTGGACATAATCTCAGTTTGGTCAGTGCCTTTCCTAAGATTAGCAAAGAATTGATACAGCATTTCAGGGTAATAAACATTGGGCATAGAAATGAGATGTGACCATTTCTGGAAAGCAAACAGACTCAGAATGGATTCTAAACCTATTTGGCGAAATTCAGAAGAATTTATTGTGCGTTGAGGAATGACACCTTTCTGGGATATCCAGGAGTGTTTGTCTTTTGCAGCATCATCAAAGAATGTAGGGAGTGTGGTTGATTTTGGAGGCGGTTGAGATGAGGTTCCCTGTCCAGATTCAGGCTGAGGGGAGGGTTGTGGTGTAGGCTGTGACATTCGACCCTTTACAGCTCCTCTCTTGAAGCGTTTGGATGATCGTTTGACCGTAGGAAGATCATCATCCTCATCCCTGAGTGGGTGTTTGCGTCCGGCAGTGACCTTCCCTCCTCTTAGATTCACCATTGTGCGAAATGTGTGGAATGAAGGATGCAAATGATGCACACAGAGTATGGAAGTGAATCACACAGAATTTTTGGGACAAAAAGGCCTTGAACAAGATTTGACAGAGCGGTTATGAGAAAGTAGGGTTTTGAGGGAAATTTGGGAATTTACGAAATGTTATGCGATTCGGTGAAATGATCAGGAGAAATGAATCGCAATCAATCAGGAAAAGTTTTGTTTGAGTCAATTTGGGAATGAGAGCTTCAGAATGGTATGAATTTGAGGGCGAGAGATGAAAGGGTTTTCGTCCGAGAGGAAATAGAAGAAGAAGAGTTTGAAGCAAATGACTAAGAAAGTTACTTTTAAAAAATGAGCCGTTGTACTGTCGGACGGCCGAACGAAGTCGTGCGTCCGACAGTTTCGTCCGAACAGGTGCATTCTGGGAAAATAGCTGAAGAACATCATCGGACGTCCGAAGGCTATGAAAAATTTAAGATGATTTTTCGATTAACCCTAATTTTGATCTTAGATGAATAAATTGATCTAATGGCAAAGCTTTGGTAAAAATATCAGCAAATTGATCTTTAGAACAAACATAACTTACACAAATTTCACCTTTTTGAACAAGATCACGAATAAAGTGGTGTTTTATATCTATATGTTTTGTCCTAGAATGTTGAATTGGATTTTTGGTCAAATTAATAGCACTAGTATTATCACAGAATATAGGCATGCAGTCATATAACAATCCAAAATCATTCAAGGTATGCTTCATCCATAAAAGTTGAGCACAACATGCACTAGCGGCAATATATTCCGCTTCGGTTGTAGACAGAGATATTGCATTTTGCTTTTTGCTAAACCAAGAAACTAAGCAATTACCAAGAAAGTGACAAGTTCCACTAGTACTTTTTCTGTCCACACGACAACCACCAAAATCCGCATCCGAATATCCATATAAAGCAAATTCACAAGATCTAGAATACCAAAAACCATAGTCTAATGTACCTTTCAAATACCTAAAAATTCTTTTAACAGCATTTAAATGTGATTCTTTTGGACAAGATTGAAATCTAGCACACAAGCAAACAACAAACATAATATCAGGTCTACTTGCGGTTAAATAGAGTAAGCTTCCGATCATACCTCTATAGTGCTTTTCATCCACATGATTACCTTCTTCATCTTTGTCAAGTTTTGTAGAAGTGCACATTGGAGTTCCAACTTGCTTTGAGTCCTCCATGCCAAACTTTTTCAGCAATTCCTTGGTATATTTTGCTTGATTTATAAAAATTCCCTCAAGGGCTTGATGTATTTGAAGTCCAAGGAAGAAATTTAATTCTCCCATCATACTCATTTCAAATTCACTTTGCATAGTGGTGGAAAAATCCTTGCATAGATACTCATTAGTAGCACCAAAAATAATATCATCAACATATATTTGCACAATAAGAAGGTCATTTAACACTTACTTAGTAAAAAGTGTGGTGTCCACAATACCTCTTTTGAAACCACTTTCAATCAAGAAACCACTTAATCTTTCATACCAAGCTTTTGGAGCCTGTTTTAAACCATATAATGCTTTAGATAGTTTAAACACATGACTTGGAAATTTTGTATTTTCAAAACCGGGGGGTTGATCCACATATACTTCTTGATCAATAAAACCATTTAAAAAGGCACTTTTAACATCCATTTGAAACAATTTGAAACCTTTGAAACAAGCAAAAGCAAGAAGCATTCTAATAGATTCTAATCTCACTACGGGAGCAAATGTTTCATCAAAATCAATTCCTTCTTCTTGTGCATATCCTTTAGCAACTAATCTGGCTTTATTTCTTACAACAACACCTTTATCATCCAATTTATTTCGAAATATCCACTTTGTGCCAATGATAGGTTGATTTTGAGGTCTATCAACAAGTGTTCAAACCTTATTTCTCTCAAATTGATTAAGTTCCTCTTGCATAGCCAAAATCCAGTTATCATCCTTTAAAGCATCATTGATATTTTTGGGTTCAAAAAGAGAAACCAAAGCAAAATTGTCTATCAATTTTCTAGATGAAGAACGAGTCTTTACCTTTTCGGATGGATCACCAATTATAAGCTCTCTTGGATGATTTTGGCTAAATTTCCAAGCATTGGGAAGGTCTTTGACTGAATCATCATTCTCATCTTCATCACCCTTTTCTTGATCATTATGAGCTTCATCCATCATTTCCATTGCTGCTGGTTTAGAAATTCCTTCATCACCAATTTTCAGCTTTTCCATTCCTTCATGAACACCTACATCATCATCCTCACACGACCTTTTGGAATTATCATCATTAGTTTCATCAAATGTTATGTGAATGGCTTCTTCTATCACAAGAGTCCTTCTATTAAAGACTCTATATCCTCTTTTGTTCCCACAATAATCCAAAAATATTCCTTCATTAGATTTTTTCTCAAACTTACCAAGATGTTCCTTTAGATTTAAAATAAAACATTTACAACCAAAGACTTTGAAATATCCGACCGTAGGTTTCTTATCAAAAATCAGTTCATAAGATGTTTTATTCAAAATGGGTCTCAAAAGGATTCTATTCATCACATAACATGCAGTGTTTACAGTTTCAGCCCAAAGGTATTTTGGCAAACTACATTCACTTAACATAGTTCTAGCAGCCTCTTGTAGTGTCCTATTTTTCCTTTCTACAACACCATTTTGTTGTGGAGTTCTTGCAATAGAAAACTCATGGGTTATGCCATTATGATCACAAAATTCTGGAAAACCACAATACTTGAATTCCGTTCCATTATCACTTCTAATCCTAACAATTTTAAAGCCAAGCAGATTTTGCACTTTAGCAAACAATGAAGTGAAATTCTTGAAGGCATCATCCTTATGAGCAAGAAATATCACCCAAGTATATCTAGAATAATCATCCACAATCACAAAGCAGTATTTCTTACCTCCCAAGCTAGTGATTTGAGTAGGACCAAATAAGTCAAGATGCAAGAGTTCTAAAGGTTTAGAAGTTGATACACACTTCTTTGGTTTAAAAGAAACTTTTGTTTGCTTTCCAAATTGACACGCATCACAAATTTTATCCTTTTCAAAACTAATTTTTGGCAAGCCTCTAACTAGTTCCTTTTTCGAAATTTCCTTTTGTAAATCCATGTTAAAATGACAACGTCTCCTATGCCACAACCAAGGATCATCATTTGAAGCTTTAAGACATTTGAAGCTAGATGAATCAATTTTATCAAGAACCACAATATATATGTCGTTAAACCTCTTACCTTTGAACACAACATTATATTTGGAATCAAGCACAATGCATTCATGCTTTTTAAACAACACATTCAAGTCTTTATCACACAATTGACTAACACTAAGCAAGTTATAACCTAAGTTATCAACTAAGAGCACATTATGAACAAAAGTTTCACCATCCTTACCAACATCACCTATTCCAATTGTCTTAGCTTTCACATCATCACCGAATGTCACCTTTCCACTTGATTTTGATTTTAGCTTTATGAACAAAGAGGGATCACCGGTCATATGCCTTGAGCAGCCGCTATCAATAAACCATTTGGACTTGTTTGAGCCTTTTTCCTGAAAAGAGAAAATGTTTGGTACCCTTTTTAATTTTTGGGTCCACAATAGTTAGCATTGTATCTCACTAACCACATGCATTTCATCCCTTTGTTCAAATTTCTTTTCACATAGCAATCTCCTTTCAAATGCCCTTTTTGACAACAAAAATCACACATAATGGAAGAGTCCTTAACATGTACTGGTTTGACATATCTCAATCCACTTCTTCTATATGTTGTGAAACCATGTGCATTTTTGTTGCGTACTAATGTTCTTTGATGAGCAGTAAGAAAGGTAGATGACATGTTCTTATTGAGAAAATCTTGTTTTCTTGCTTTCAAAGTCTCATTCAAGTTGTCCATTCTTTTCTTCAAATCACCATGTCTTTCCTTCAGCATTTTACTAATATTTGTCTTTCTATCAAGCTCATTTTGAACATTAAATACGGCTCTTACAAGACAATCATTGTCAGTCTTTAGTTGTTTATTTTGTTGAAGAAGACTTGTATTTTCATGAATGAGAAAAGCAATTTTCTGTTTTAGCTGCTTGTTTTTATCATAAGATTCCTTCAAGGCATTATGCAATTTTTCAACAAAGGATTCAAGATCATCATCTTCTTCATCATCACTTTCAGATTGAGAGTGTATGGAAGTTACCTCATTATCTCCAATAGCCATGAAGGCCATTTGAGCTGATTCTTCCTCTTCTTCAACTTCCCCTTCAGAGTTGCATTCATTCCAAGTAATCTAGAAGTTGTTGAATCTTGGCTTTCGATCAGCTTTCCCATCTTTTATTTTCTTCATGGGGCATTCGTTTGCATAGTGTCCAGGCTGTGCCACATTCATAGCATTTGTCCACTAGCTTCTTGTTGAATTCTTGTTTTCCTTTGTTCCTTGCATTTGATGAATAATTTTGAAATTGATTGCTAGGTCCTCCCTTTCTAAACTTCCTTTTATTCAAGATTCTCTTGAAGCCTCTTGTGATGAGAGCAAAATCATTATCATCACCATCCGAGTCTTCATCATCCAAGTGAGCTGGATCATCTTCACTTTGAGTAGTCTTTAGAGCAATATTTCTCTTTGCTCTAGCATCATCTTCCTCCTGCACTTTAGATTTCAGTTTCAACTCATAAGAGGTTAGTGAGTTAATGAGAGATTCAATAGGCACATAATTTAAATCCTTAACCTCCTCTATTGCAGTCACTTTATTTTCCCATTCTTTGCCCAATGCATTGAGAATTTTCCTGTTCTTCTCTCCCAAGGTGTACTCTTTGCCCAACACCTCGAGATCTTTGATCGAGTCATTGAACCTGCAATACATTTAGTCAATATCCTCAAGAGGTTCAATTTTAAATAATTCATATTTTGTGACCAAGATAGCCTTTTTCTGTTCTCTCACGTTGTCACCACCCTCATGGATTTCTCTTAGCTTATCCCACATTTCTTTGACCGATTTACAACCTTTTACTCTAATTGATTCATTTGAATCTAAGGCACTATAAAGAACATTCATGGCCTTGGCATTCAATGTGAGGTTAGTCCTATCTTGAGCATTCATTTCAGCTCTCGTTTTTGGCCGAATCAACCCTGTATCTACATCAAGAAAGTTAGCTTCATGCGGTCCTTCACTCACAATAAACCATAGCTCAATATCAATAGATTGCAAAAAGATAATCATCCTTTCTTTCCAGCTAACATAATTGGAGCCACTAAACATGGGAGGCCTAGTAACAGATTGCCCCTCAACAAACATAGCATGACTGGTTGTCATCTTTACTCCAAGCCGTTTGAGCTTAATCTCTAGGAGACCAAGCTCTGATACCAATTGTAAGGCCCAAAGACAACCTAAGAGGGAGGATGAATTAGGTTGATTAAAATCTTAATCAAATTTATGCAATTTTTTGCTTAATAAAAATTTACCTTCTTTTCTAGTAATGATCAATCAAGTAGATTAGAAGAAGAGAGCAATATTGATTCGAAAAACAAGTATAGATAAGCAATGAGAATTTTATAAAATAAAAAAGAATAAGATAGAATATCAAACCGATTGTCTACGAAGCTTTCCTCAAACTTGAAGACCAATCACTAGGTTGAGCAACTTCTCTTTGATGAAAGATGATCAACTAGATGTACAATGGAGGGAGCACTTCCTCCTTGCCCTAAGCCTCACTTAGTCAAGCTAAGAAGTTTTACAATCACTCAGATAACCCTCAACAAAGCTACACTAAAGAAACTTTCAATCACAAAAGAAATGCTCACAAGAAATTCACACCACTTGGAGAACAAATCTAGCTTTGGAGACTATTTTCAAGCTAAAATATCTCTTGAGATCTTGTAAACAAAGTGTGCAAAAGTCCCTGTCTTGTTCAGAATCGTTTGTATTTGAAGGGGACCTAAAATGGGCTTCATTAATGCTTCCAACGGATAGAAGGCAGATGAAGAGTCAGCTAGCCGTTGGGGATGTCGGACGTCCTACAGCTTAGTCATTGTCCGTAAATCAGTCAGGTTGTTGTTCGGACGTCCGATGGGATATTATCGTCCGAGCTTCTGTGTCCGAACGTCGTCCAGAGAGCTATCAAAGCTTTGTGGAATTTTTAGGACGTCCGATGAGATTGATGTGCGTCCGAAGCATGCGTCCGATCCTTCAGGACGTCCAATGCTTCCTTACGAGCGTCCGACAGTATTTTCTTCTTGATGTTCTTCATCCTTTCGGACGTCCGACAGATTCCTTCGGACGTCCGATATGAGTGTCATGTTTTTGCTTCTTCTTTTGGTTGATATTCATTTCTTGACATATTCGTACCTGATTCTTTGATAGGCAAAAAACACTTATATTTGAAGAGAGTTAGATAGACATTTCAAAGTACATTGTGATCATCAAAACCAAGAATAACAGTTACATGTATATAGAATGATTGATGGAATGAAGTTGGAAGAAAGTTAGAAATTTGGAGAAGGTACTGTCTGAAATTTCTGACTTGCTGCCGACTTTCTTGTTTGCTGCTGCCCTGTAATTTCAAAAATTTTCTGGTGCTAATTGAGCTTCCAAATTGGTGTAGATATGTTGTGCTATGTGTATTGTGGTTGTCTTCCAAAAATCAACCCAAATGGTTGGTTAATTTTTGAGCTACAAGTAAAGAAGCAAAACTGGAACAAGCTCCAGAATTTTCTGACCAGAAACATTTGTGTAGCTATAACATTTTGCTCGTTGATCGAAATTGAGTGCCGTTTTGCTATAACGATTTGAAAGTAGACTCTTAGAGCTTTAAAATGGCACCAATCTCATTTTCTAGTTCGTCCCGAGCGATTCGTGGCGAGTTTTGAAAGTTGGCTGCCTGTTTATTACTGTTCATCCGAGACTGTCCAGAAAATCCATTTTGTTGCTTGATTTTGAACCGCTTATGTCTGGATTTTGGAAATGATTTCTTCTGCATAAATATATCCTTGTGAACCTAGTTTCTAACACCACCAACCGTTTTCAATTTCACTGAGAATCGAGTGAGATATGGCCTAATTAGCGAAGTGCATTAAATCTGGAAAATAGGCCAACAGTCCAGGAATTTTAGCGAATTTCAACTTTTTATTTCTTGAACTAGGAACATCGGAATCGAGTTCCATTTTTTTCATTTGAAACCTGGATTGGAATTTAACATGCATATCAAATTTCAAAGTCTGGTTTTGATTCTATGATTTTTAGCAAAATTCCAAAATTATTGGAAAAATTTGGACTGTTTTGACCTATCTTCAATGAATAGTAAACTTTCTTGGAGAAATTGACTTGTTTCTGATTTGATTCTTGGAAAGTGACCTTCTACAAAGTTTTTATGCTTCAAATGAAGTTTTTGACGGTGTAAAATTTTCTATTTTAGACTTTCCGAACTTCCGGACTGATTTTTCCACGAATGACTCGAAAAGTGAAAATTTCCAATGTGGACCTAAATGTTCTTTTAAGGGCCTAGGTTACATTTTTACAACTCTTAGAGCATTTCAAACCTATTTTCATGAGTTCACCTATCACTTGAGACCTCATTTGAAAGTCGGTTCCTTATGAACTGAAATACTTTGGAAACTTGAATTGTGGAGTCAAAATTGACTATTTCTTTTCTTTACACGAATATTGTATGGCCTGGAATTTGAGATACAATGCATTATTGCATACTTTCAGGATCTCAAGAGGACTTCGAGGGAACTCCCGGCGAAGCGTCTTAGAGCTAATTTCTCAAACTTTGACTTTTGATACTTGGTGAGTATCAAGTGCATGTGAAGTATATAAATGAAATGATTCTTGTACTTGCTAGTTAATGAGGCTAGGGCGTACTTTATCGCCCTTGTCCTCTCTTTCATGAAATTGCTTGCTTGATAAGTGATACATGTTATATGTGAATGCAAATGAAAGTGTTTTTCGTGAGCATTGAGCGGCAGAATGTATCATGCCCTTTTAGGGTAGGAGGTACCGCTCATCCCGTCTCAATGCTATGACCAAATCTTGTCGATTGGAGCTTCGTCTCATCGACCTAAAAGTGAATGGGGGGGACGCCCCAACCCATTGGCTAGCCTTGTAACTCGAGCCGGCAAGGGCTTGGTTGAGAAACTTGGTGAACCTTGGGAAGTGTTATAACTTGATCCAAATAAGAGGTCTTGCTAGGTATACTTGTTAAGTGATACCACCTACATGCTTGTTTGGTTACGGATCCAAGAGGGTGTCATGGTGGCTGGAGGTAGTAAGTGGAGTTCTACATGGATAACTGTGAAAGTTGACGGAGGGTCAACTACCTGAGCTTGGATCGCGTGTGGATTAGCTCCTGAGAACTCCCGTATCCTTTTATTGTGATTAAATTCCCTAGTTGCTTAACGTTTCGCAGTTACTTGTTACTCGAGTTATTTCTTTATATTGTGTCTTTGCTAGCATGCTTGCATGTTTTTTCCTTGGCCTCACTGAGCGTTAGCTCACCCCAATTTGTTTTCCTTAACAGATTTGGAAGTGAAAGTTCTGAGGCTTAATTAGTGACCCCCAAAAATAATTTTTCCCCACAGGGCTCGAGGTCAAAGAAAGCGCTTGTATTGAGTTATTAGTGCCTGAAGGGATATCTCATATATAATTTGAATTCGATTCACTTGATAAGTATTTGATGTAATTATTTGAGAACTGAGGACTTTTGTCTTATTCGGGGAATGATACCCTTACTTGAGATTTGTAATGTATCTTATCTCGTTCTAAGTTTGAAAAATGTTATTTCGTTTATTCTTGAGGTTGTACCCTATGTTATTGGATGTGAGTGATGTATTTTAATTGGGGACTGTAGTGAGTCCCGGCGAGAGCTGGGCAGGCGGTCCGCCGAGCCCTTTGGTTTACCTTAGGGGGAGGTGGGGCTGTCACATAGGTGGATGAAATTTTTAAAAGACTATGATTGCACGATAAAGTACCATCCAGGAAAGGCCAATGTAGTGGTCGATACTCTAAGTCGTCAAATACAAGTGACCGAATTGATGATTAAGGAATTACACTTGTTGGAAGAGGTTAGTTATTGGAATCCTCGACTTGAGCTGAGGAAAGTAATCCTTGGGAATATTGTAGTGAATTCCACTTTGTTGGAACGTATTAAAGAGACTCAAGAAAGGGACCCTGAAGTGCAAAAATGAGTGGAGAAAGTCAAAAAGAGAGAAAAATCAAATTTTAACTTGGGATCAAATGGTATTTTGAAATTTCGGAATCGGATAGTAGTGCCAAAAGATGAGGGATTTAAGAAGGAGATTTTGGAAGAGGCACACCGATCGAAGTTTACTGTACACCCTGGAGGGAATAAAATGTACCAAGACTTAAAATGTTTGTATTGGTGGGAGAGCATGAAGAAGGAGATTGCTCAATTTGTCCAGACCTGTTTGATTTGTCAATAGGTTAAAGTTGAACATCAGAAACCATCGGGACTTTTACAACCTCTGGAGATACCTGAGTGGAAATGGGAGAACATCACTATGGATTTTGTATCAGGATTACCGAGGACACAAAGAGGCCATGATGCTATTTGGGTAATAGTGGATAGACTGACCAAATTGGCTCATTTTCTGCCAATTAATATGAAATACCCATTGGAGAAGTTGGCTAAGTTGTACTTAGATGAGATTATCAGGTTACATGGAATACCTGTAAGTATTGTGTCCTATAGAGACTCGAGATTTGTTTCGAGATTCTGGCAAAAGATGCAGAAAGTGTTGGGGACTAAATTGAATTTTAGTACTACTTACCATCCCCAGACCGATGGACAGTCTGAGAGGACGATTCAAACCCTTGAGAATATGTTGAGAACTTGTATTTTGAATTTTGGGGAGAGTTGGAGTAAATTTTTAACACTGGTAGAATTTGCATATAACAATAGCTTTCACTCTTCTATTCAAATGGCTCCATATGAAGCACTTTATGGTCGAAAGTGTAGATCTCCGATTTGTTGGGATGAAGTAGGTGAACGAAGAATCTTAGACCCGACTACAATGCCTTGGATTGAGGAAGCTAATGAGAAAGTGAAGTTAGTACGCCAGAGAATTTAGATCGCACAGAGTCGTCAAAAGAGTTATGCAGATAATCGGAGGAAGGACTTAGAATTTGTGGTTGGAGATCTAGCATTTCTTAAGATTACACCTCTAAAAGCAAGTTTAATGTCTGGGAAGGGAAAGAAGTTACAATTGAGATTTGTAGGGCCTTATAAGGTTGTTCAACGCGTGGGGAATGTAGCATATAAGTTGGAATTGCCACCGAGTCTGTCTCGAAATCACAACGTGTTCCACGTGTCTATGCTTAAGAATTACCATCCAGACCCTACTCTTATTTTGCAACCGAGAAGCATTGAAATTGATGAGACTTTGACCTATGAGGAGAAACCGGTAAAGCTTCTGGATAGGAAGGTGAAAGAATTGAGGAATAAACGGATACCGCTGGTAAAAGTTCTTTGAAGGAATCACGGGCTAGAGGAAGTGACTTGGGAAGTCGAAGAAGCAATTCGAGAAAAGTATCCAGACCTATTCGCCAATCAAGGTAAATTTCGAGAACGAAATTCTCTTAAGGGGGAGAGGATGTGAGGACTCGCAAAAATTTACTTATTTTAAATTCCTATTGCTAGCTTATTTAAATATTTAATTGCCCGTTTATTCCAAATATTTTATTTCAACCTTTTTAGACCCAATTACATGGAATTATGACTTGCATATATTTTTAAAATGATTTGTTTCCAAATTTAATTTTTGGAAGCTCGTTAAGTGAGAATAATGAATGCGCGTTTGGAGACAATAACCGATTTTAGAGTACTATGAGCTTGAAAAATTGGATACTTGTACATTAGTCTTAAAATAGGTATTTTTATGTTTAAGTGTTCAAGTGTTAGTTAGTTATATTATCGTTATAAGAAATTCTTGGAGATTTCACTTTATCGCGCACAAATCGGTACTACGCGTTTTTACGGGCGCGATTAATTGAGGGACTTTAAACCCTTATTTTTAGACCCTTAAGAGTGAATAATAATAGTATGAATGAAAGTGCATTAGAGGTTTAGTGCACTAGTGAAATAAACTCGAGAGGAATCGGGCACGAAAAATGCGCGTGCGAGCGCGGGGAGAGAGTTGACTTTTGCACAATTTGGAGCCACACATTAAAGCTTTTCAAGGAAGCTTCATTGCAGCCCAAACACTCTCCTTTCTCTCTCACATTCCAGCGGCCAAAGGAGGAAGAAAAACAGCCCACATTTCTTCTTCATTTCACCTTCAAATCTTCACCAAATCACCTCAAATTTTACGTACAACTTGCTAAACACTTGGTGAACAACCTCAGCTAGGAAAAGATCTTGTTTTCCACGGTTTTCTTTAGCTATCAAGGGCCGAAAATTTCTGCTTGAGTCACCAACAAAGGTAATCAACGCTCAACCTTTGAATTCTTGGTTTATAGAAGATATCTTGCACGTATAAGCTCATATATTCATGTGGGTAGCTTTATTTATGTTGAAAATTTGGTGTGTGGGCTCTATGAACTCCCACTATGGCTTGATGGACTGATTTGATAAGTTTTGATGTTATTAATGTTGGATTAGTGCTTAATTTAGTAGAAATAAGTGATATTGTGGATGGAAACTCAAAGGAAGTGAAGAGGGAAATTTTTCCGTTTCTGCCCCTGTCAATGCCGTGACCTTTAGAGCATTTTTTTGAGGTTCAATTGACTTTTTTATGATGTATATATGTTGTGTGGGCTGTGTGAAAGGTTTCCACAAACAATTACATGATTTGGTTGGCCAAATGTTATGATTTCAAAAATTCATCAAAACTGGAAACGGGTGTCCAGTGTACTCTGGCAGTGTTTATGTTTCGGTCATAACTTTTTTTCTCCGATGTCAAAATCAAGTGCCGTTTATGGCAATGGAAACTAGACATTCCCAGTTTTACAACGGTATAAAATGCACATCCTAATTCCACTTGAGTGATCAGTACCAACCTTGTAAAGTTGCCTGTTCTGTTTCTCATTTTACTGGAAGCTCTGTTTTAAGCAGCGAGTTGATGCTTTAATATGAGCTAGTTGTGGACAGATTTCGTGACGACCCCACCTCCCCCTAAGGCTTACCAAAGGGTTCGGCGGACCGCCTGCCCAGTTCTCGCCAGGACTCACTCACTCGTATCACATGCATACATCCATAGACCATAAATAACATCGCAATTCAAGTTTATAATTTACATTGATGCACAATCAAGATATAAAACCTCAATATACCCAAACTAGTTCAAAGTGTATATAATCCAGATACAAAACATTCTATTCGAGTAATAGCGCGAGTACAAGAGCAAAACTCAAAACAACTAGACTACGCTAGTCTGTACATGTCTCATGCCTCGCTCGTACCCCCTGTAAGGAAAACAAATAGCGTGGAATGAGCTAAAAGCCCAGTGAGGTTCCAAATAGCAAATTGACCATTATTTATAAGTACAAGTTTTCGATATAGCAAAGTAACGAGCATGAAGAGTTCATAAAAGTGAGCAATAACACTTCAAGTAGCACTCTCAAAATAAGCGAGGGTAAACGTTTTTCAGAATAAACAATAATCCAATAAGCAATAATCATTCCAAAACATAAGAATACGGATGGCTCTCAGGAGCCAACTTCCCATTTCATCATCAGGAGTTTGATCACATAATAGTTGACACTCCGTCAACTTTCAAGTAAAGGAACCAATCCAGTAGAACACCACTTAAACGACTCTCCGTCCACCGTTCAAACCCCCAGCTGGGCCCAAAATCCTCAAGAAACACGGGTGGTAATACTCGAGTATATCGATTAGTCGAGGAGATATCACTCCACTCGACAAAACAAGAGACCCAGGGTTCGTTACCTAATCGACCAAGCCTTTGCCGGCTCGACTTAAGTAACTCGCCGCAGGGTTTCTGGAATTCCAGGAAGTGCGCACATCATAAACAAGTATATCAAGTCAATTGCAACAATAAACAAGTATATCACGTAAGGGCAAGTGCGATAAAGTACACTCTTGCCCCAACAATTCACGTATATAACATGTAATCATATTGGTCACGTATCAAGTTCAAGTATCAAGTTCAATTCGGTATTTGAAAGCACTCACCAAAAGATATAGTGCCTTTACTGGTCACTTTCAGGTTATACTCCGGGTTCGGAGTCCAAATCTGCGATAAAACTCAGTTTGAGAACTTTGAAACATGACTAAGATTCGAAACTTAGACGTTTCGTTCAATAAAAATCAAGAAATTGGAATTCACTTGGAGAGTAGTTGTGAAACACTTGCTCGCTTTTTAAACGATAAAACTTTGTAACATTTATACTTGAAAATGCCATGCGAGTCGAAAGTACAAGGAAAACATACTCCGAGCAATCATTATTTCATTTCTCAAGGGTACAAGTTCAGCCAAGTCCTTACTTATATACCTCGAAACAAGAAGACTCAAGTACCCTAGATGGTTCAAGTGATATTCATATCAACTCTACCCAAGTCGCAAGTGTATTTCTATAGTCCTCGAGCGTAAATTTGGGCAGCATGCCCTTTGTGTTTACCTAATTTTCCAGCCATTTATGGCTTCATTATTTTTCCTCAGCCAATCCCAAATTCATACATATCATAGATTCAAGTAAATAGCTGTTCCATAGGCTCATAACAACATAAGAACAAAAATCAAAGTGATAACAAGTGTGGAAATGTAACCTAGCAAAAGACAGATTTGACGCGTGGTTGCGGAAATAACACATCTGAAGCTACGCTTATCAGATTGAGGCAAAATTTATACCGTTTCGAAGCTAAGACACAGGGATACAATGTTCATGAAGATCACTTAGTCCAGTTTCCAATGCAACCTAGTCAAATCCTCAATTTACAGAACCAAAATCTAACTAGTTGGCTATTTAACCGTACTGCACTGGAATGGTCATATCTCAGGTTACCAAGGTCCAATTAAGGTGTTATTGGAGGCGTTTAAAAACTAATTCAGAATACTAAAACTTTCATGTTTTGGCAAAAAGCTAAATCAGTACGGATCCTAGTGAATAAATGTGATAAACTGGATAAACTGACCAAACGGACTACTGGGAAAAACCTTAAAATAGTGAAGGTATTTTGGTCTTTTCATGGGCTACGTTGTTCCGATTAAGCTGAAATTTTGTAGGCACCTATAAAATACCATTATATAAAACTTTCATGTTTTAGGGCAAGCCTAATTTGGCCTCTAACTATGAGTATTAAAATCGGGCAGAATGTAATCCTGAAATTCCAGAAATCTGGAATTTTTGAAATCTCAAGTCAATCCTTCCATTTTCTTGCTTCCAATTCTACCAAAGCCCCTTATCTACTCTTATATACAACATATACTAAATATAAAACAAGGTTAGGCAGAAATTAATCAAACCCTAGCTTGCATATCTCATCCAAGAATCATCACAACAACTTGCTTATCTTGTAATCAAGCTAAAACATGATCTAAATAACATCTTAAACCAAAATTTAAAGGAGCAAGGATCATGATCAGATTTTTATACCTCAAGAACAAGGCTTGGAAGAGTGATACTCCACTTCCTTTAGAAATTTCTTGGTTCCACAAGCTTCCCAACTCACAACCCACACTTTAATCGGTTTGGAATTTCAATTTCTTACTTGAATGATCCAACTCAAGAAGAAGGAATTTGTTTTCTTTCTCTCTTTCTCTCCTCTCCTTGTTCGGCTATGGGGCAGAAATAATGAAGGGAAAAGGAACAAAATTTAGGGATAAGAAGGATGATCATGTCTTGGTCAAGAAACTCTTAGGTGGCGACACTTGGCGCCACCACCACCTTTCATTTTTCTCTTTCTTTTCCTTGCTATTTTTAGTCCACATTTTCGGTCAAGCTAGCTGGCAATGAGGGGGGATATTTTGCTCAAGTATTAATGCTCATGTGATAAGAAAGTGGTGGTCAAGTGGTGCGTTCAATCGGTAGTGTGCGGTACCCGTCGGTTCGCGCCGTTTTTCTTCAAAACACACGTACTAGGATTTTTACTTTCCATTCACTAACCTTATATCATTGCTCCTAATCACATATTATTTCTTACTTAAAAGTCATTTTTAATCACCAAATTCGGTCCTTGCTCCGTACCGAAAATTCATCCGGCGAAAAATCGCGAAAACCCTAATTTGCTCCAATCTTGAAACCGAAAAGTGAAACCCTACTTTCTAGATTCATTTGCACTTATTATGGAATGACTGGGTGGTAGGGCTTTAATAAATGAATAATTTTCAAATAAAATGAAATTTTTAAGAAAAACGTGAGGGATTTTACAATTCCAGTGATTAAAATTAGGGTTTCAATTAAAATATGAGAGATTTAAGAAAACCGGTTAGTCACAAGTAACTAGGGTTTTTGATTAAAATATTAGGGTTTCTAATCTTTTAAAACAAAATAAGGTTTTAAATCAAACCCAAAGAAATACACTTTAGTATCTTCTTTACAAACAACCTCCTAATATTCAGGGTGTCACAGATTTTTAAAACAATTTCTTCTGAGAAATTGTAGCTTTATGAATTTAGTTTTCAATGCCACCAACCAAGCTCAATTCCAAGTTGAATTGAGTGAGTTGTGGCCAAAGTTCGAAACTGACTCAGGGATTGAAAACCCTCTTTTTGGCTAGTTGATGCCTTAACCTTGATTGGGACTTGTTGTTTCGAAATTTTGGTGTTAATCACCTACCAAATACATTTTGGATGTTTCTTAGACATTGTCTACATAAATGAACCATATTTGAGATGTTTTCATTAGCCGAATATTTAGAAAAGGAAAATTTACATACCAGGCAGATTTGCCTTGGAAACTTGTGGGACTTTAATGATTTTGTTAACTGACTTCCCGTATGTATTTTTCTATGAAATTGTACAGGGTGTTGCCCTCATATGGTAGTGTAATACTGCCAAATTTGGTACAATTCCGAGTCCGTTTCGATATTCAACCAAAGTCCCAACGTTCGTGAATTAAATCTGAAATTTGGCCTAACGGTCTAACTTTTTCAGTAACTTTGAGCCACCATATCTTGGTGCTCGAAACTCCAATTCTTGTTCCACTTGTTGTGTTGAAAACTTTGATTGTAACTCTAATTGAGTTCCAAATTTTAGAGGCTAGTTCGCATTGTGTGAATTTTACCGAATTTCCAAACTTTGTCGAAAATCAACCCAAATCTGTCTTGACTTTCCAAAACAGCAACTTTGGGCCAAATTTCGAATATCTTCCAATTGTAATAATGGAAAAGTGTCTTCTAGGAACTTTTAGTACTTTGGAAGTAATTTCCAATGGTACCAAGTTTTCCAATTTTGGATTTGTAGAGAGAGAGATACGATTTTTCAAAGTACGTACAACAAATCTGAAATTTCCTAACTTAAGGAAAATAGAATTTTTCAAACTCTCCCTCTTCCTTTGATATCACTTGATCGTTTTGCACACGCTTTCAAAGATGAAAATCAGGTTTCTCTTGTGTTTTAAAATCCTACCCTTGAGCCTCGATTTACGAGTAATTAAGGCTCGTACTTGCGAGATTTTCTTAGATTGTACTAGCGTGCAATCTTTCTTGATACTTAGGGGTTTTAAGTGATTTTGAGTGATAATGTGTTATTAATTGCTCAGGCACCCAAGAGGACATTCAAGAGGATCCCACGGTGGACGCCTGAATTTCGAGTGACATTTCTTCTTTGTTTACTTGGTGAGTGTCAAGTGTATGAGTACTTGATACATGCTTACTGTTATAAATGATTGGAGATTTTGAAAAAATGGAGTCAAGTGTGTACTTTATCGCACTCGTTCTCATTGGAAATAAATGACTCATGATTGAATTGATTGAATTGAATGAATGAACCATGAATGACTTAAATGAATGATTGAATGTATCAAATGCTTGAATGACATGAATTAGTATGCTATGGCTGCATACGTCGCTGGAGTGAGTCTCCTCGACACACAAATGTTACATGGGGGACGTCCAAACTCATAGGCCGACCTTGGGACTCGAGCAGGCATGGGCTTGGTCGGAAACTTCGGTGAGCCATAAGAATTCCAGGAAAAGCTTGATCTATTTGAGAGATCTCGCTTGGTATACTCGTGGAGTATCGCCTTACAAATGTCGTTCGGCCCCGATGCAGTGTACGGTGGACGGACATGAGAAGTAAGTGGAGATCTACGGATTGGAAATATCAACTCGGCTGATGGAGAGTCATCGCGGGAAGATATACGAATGAGATTGGCAAAACAAGTGGAAATTAGCTCCTGAGAGCTACCATATCCTTGAATTGTTTCTGTTTATTTTTCACTGGAACTGTTTACTTCTTGTATTTTATCGTTTTCCTGTTGATTGGGATTGTGACTTGGACAACGTGTTTGCATGTGTGTTCTTGACCTCATGAGCGTTTTGCTCACCCCGTAGATTTGTTTTCCTTAACAGGAGTGGGCATGGAATGAGTCTTGAAGGAACCCCTTTTGATGTACTTTTGGCTTAAGGTTTCTAATGTAATAGGCTAGATATTCCGGATGTTGTATATTTTGGGTATTGTTGTAACTTTTGAAAATCCGATGTACGGATTGGATAATCGTTATATATTGTTAAGTTCGAAAGTTTTTCCGCACTTTCTTACTTTATCTGGTTGTGTTGGCTAGTATTGTGTTAAGCCTGAATGGGATTTGTACCGAGTCCTGGCGAGAGTTGGGCAGGCGTTCCGCGGATACCCTTTGGTTCGCGTTAAGGAGAAGTGGGGGCATCACAAGTTCATATTTTCCTTTTCTGTTTTGTTGCCTGCGCAAGAGTGGAATTTCTGTGTTTAGATACTGAGGTTTTGTGTAGAAAATGGACTTCGTAGTTCTTTTCTGGGTCAAATCTTGGTGATTATGGGTAGAGTTTCTTGTTTCTTGACTGATAAATGAACCCAGAAAGAGATTGCATTCGAAACCCATAAACTGAATAGGAAAGCTTCTGAGGAAAAGATTGCATTTCTGGGATTGAACTTTGCATGTTTGGACGTTGAATTTTGTTTTTCTTGCTTAAGATCGTAGCTTGATGTTTGGTTGGGATGTTGGCTGTGTTCGGATGGAAAATTACATCTGCTGAACGCAGTAATAGCAGAGAAGCGTAGTTGAAAATTGCAGAATTTTGCTATTCTATGCTTGCATGATCTTGTGTCTGATCGTCTGGTGTTTAAACGCAAGGGTTCTATGTTGAAAGTGAAAAGAGTATTGGGTGATCCTGTTGTTTGGGTTCGAATTGCGTCTGGTTAAGATTTGTGCATGAAAAATCTGCTCTGCTGCAACCAGCTCGAAGCTTTCGGCCTGATTGTTAGCGATGTCGATAAAACTGGGTTTGGGGTGGTTGAGGTTCTGGTTTGGGATTGGTATTGAACTTACCGCATGAAGTTGCTAAACTTTTGAAGCAACAGAAATTGCAGACGTTTTTTTTGGCTAATTGCATGTCCACATTTCTGTCTTTGTTCTCCTTGTTTGTGATCTTCTCGTGATGACCCAATTCTGTCCCTCATGCCTTAAGGTCTTCCCTCTTGTTGCGTAAAACAGTGGGTTCCATGTTTGCTAGAACCTTTTTCTTGTCAAAATGTTGTGTGGTTTGCAGCTAGGGAAGCTCGCATCTCCTAAAGCTGTTATACAGCAACTCACAAGCTCCACACTCATTTGCATTTGTTAGCATTAAAGTTTATTATTTGGTTGAAGATTGCCTCATCATGTCGGTTTCCAGTTCTCCAAATGCATGGAAAACACGTTGTTGGTTTTCCATTGTTGCTCACTTGCTGTTTTATGTTCACTCGATAGTGTTGTTCCGCGCCTTCACTTTCCTTTTGCTGTAAACAAATTTGTTTTTTTTTAATGCATAAAGCAAAAGCTTGGTCGATAGTTGGGGGGGGGAGCTTCCTGGTTTGTTGCAGCAGTAGAAGTAGACATTGTTTTGCAAATGATTGAAACCTTCGCTGCTCCGAGTTTGGTTTCTTTTGCTGATTTTTATGTCCAGCTCTCTTGTTTGATTTTCTGTGGGGTAGACAATTGCATTTGGGTGATTGTTAGCAACATGGGCCTGAAGTCATTGCTTTTGTATTTGGTTTGGTTTGAGTCTCTTCACATTAATGTGTTTCGGTTGAATAATGACCAGCGGCAAGAATGGACTGGTTTGCTTTGCTGTTGCGGAAGTTCTTTCTCCGTTCCCTCGCTCTTGCATATCCTTGTTCCATAATATCTGTTTACAAAACTAGATGACTTGGTTGATGTCTTGGCAAATCATGTTAGAAGATTAGGATGGTATTGCTTGTTAAAATCGCAAGTCGTGAGAAGTTGTGGAAACATTGCGGCGTCAAAAATTGCAGAAAGGATTGCATGCAGAATGTGTTAAAGAAAGTTTCGTAGCATGCATGAAAACTTTCCAAATTTGCAGTCTGATCCCTCAACCTTCCTCTTATGCTACTATGGCCCAACTAATTGGATAATTTAATCAATTTTGTCCCTTTAACATGCCACTTTTTCTTTAATATGTCTTAACATGATTTTTGGATAGATTTTAATGAGTTTTGGAATGAATTTGAAGGGTATAGTAACTTTGTCTAGATTTGTAGTTTTGATTTGAATTTTTTTGGGGAATTTTGGGAATTTTGTCGTTTAATCGCAGCAAATTAGTTTTCATTTACTTTTGTGAATTTTATCATTTGGTTTGGGATAGGTTTTACCTTAAGTCCTTAATTTTAATTTATTTCATTTTGGACCCTTTATATTTGTAATAATAATAAATTGATCCCTCGAACTTCTTCAACTCTTTCAAATGGGTCTTTATTTGTTTCAATTTGATGAATAGGGGTTGTTTACTTTCATTTGAATGATTTGTTTGATTCAATTTCATGTTTATTTCCAGTTTTATAATTATTTGTTAATTAAAGTGATGCCTTGACTATTTTATTGTTTTGGAGGGTAAATAAGAAAATTACATCTCATTAGACAACCAATTCAAGGGAGGTATACTCTATCCTTCATTTTGATCTTATTTGACCCTATGTGCTCTTATTTTATTCTATGTGTGTAATTGCATGATTTTTGAATATTTTATTTTTATTTTATTTAGTCACTTTATTTGTTTCAATTCTGTATATTTAGTTTAATTTAATTTGTAATTATTTGGAAGGCAATTAAATATCAAATTGTAATAGTTAGGTTATTATTTCATTTTATTTAATTCTTTCCCCCTTTAGATTGTAGTTAGAGCCCCCCAAATGTAATAGTTAGGGCTTTATTTGCTTTTTTGTGTTTTGCATGCTTGTGTGTTACGTGTTACTCGCTTTCTTAGAACCTTGCATCTAGATATTATACTTATGTACTATGTGCTATACGTGATTTATGTATTTATTTGTCTTATTATATTTTATATGATTTATTTGATTATAAGGATTGCATGACGTCACCACACTAGTCCAACATGTTGACCCTTATACACTAGGTTTAGGTTTTGCATTTATATAATACATCCAAATGTGATAAATTTTTAGCTTAAAATAAGAAAATTTTTGACTAAATCACGCAACTAGCCTTGGTTAGGTTGAAAGGGTGCCTTGGATTTTTATCCTTACCTTCCCTTTCTTCAAATGTGACTTCCGAACACATTTCTCTGATTTTCGAGGACTTAGAGTCGTTTAAAAAGGGTTTTTCTGCTTTTTCTTTAAAAATTCATTTTAGGTGACTTGGTACACCTTAACTCAATACCAAGTGGTGACTCCTATTTTTCATTAAAATCCTTTTTAAACTATTATTTGGGTCAAAATCGTCGCATTTTTAAGTCCTATTTAGACCTACATTTCTTTATTCATTTTTCAAAAAAACAAAAATTGATTTTTTTTCAAATCAAAAATTCATTTTTTAGAAACACGTTATTTTTCATTTTAAAAATGGGGTGAGACAAATAGTAGATGTCCACTTCCGAAATCTACTTTAGTTTACTTTGAGAAAAAAGGCTGCCGTTAGGGTAAGGGTATCTAAGGATTCCTACTGCTAGGGTTCAGCCGCTAAAGCCACCATCTATGGCTGCCCTTTAGCCAATGGCTGAGGGGCAACATGTGACGCCCCGAAAAGTATGAGTGTGAGAACCCGAAAATTTTCTAATTTTCTAGGGTTTATTTTTTTTAAACGCCCGCCTTTTCTACATTTTGTTGATTACAAAAATTCCCCAGATAAAGTTTATGAGCAAAGATAGTTTTAAAATGATTTTTCTAGTATCGGTTAATTTTTGAGAAATTAAAAGCGTATTTTGAACGTGGGACCCGCTAGTGCGGTAAATGCATTATATTTTTGACAACTTGTTGGCATTTTGTATTAAGTGATATTATTTTACAAAGTGTTAAGATATTTGTATTGGAGAGACAAAAAGATAAGTTTTGAACCAAAAGGGTGACAAGTGTCATCTTCCTATTCAACCTTGACTTTGACCGTTATTTCTTACCTTTACTAATACTCAATTTTGACCCAAAAATCACCTAAATTTCTGCAAGCTTGGCCGAACCTCTTGGAGCAAAAATACAAGAAGAAAGCCTTCAACTCCAACTCCATTTCTTGCTCAATCTTGTGAATCAACCGTTAAACTTTCGAATTCCTCCACAAAAGTCACTTGTTTAGGAAGATTGAAGGTAGTGGTGGAGTGATTAGAGAAGGCAAATGACTAAGCCATCAACTTTCTTGATATTTCAAGGTTCATGTCTAGCCATCCTTTCTTTGTTCTTGATTATGCTAAATTAGTGACTTGTGATGGCTAAAGAGATGGTTTGATGGATTATATTTTGAGTTGTGGTTGGATGGATGAACTTTTATTATTTTTGGGGATTTTTCCGTTTTAATATGAGTATGATTATGTGGTTATGTATGATGATTGGAAATGATGTTTAAGGACTCTATGAGGTGGAAAAAGTGATTAATTGCAATCAATTTCTGTTTTGGAAGAAATCTGGAAAATTCGGGTTTCTTGGTTCTTCACTCTGTCCGAATTTATAGCTCATAGATAGAGGCCGAATTGGCCTTGGCTTAAAACATGAAAGCTGTAGAGAATGATGTTTTAAAGGTGCCTGTAAAATTTCAGGGCAATTGGAGTAGTGTAGAATGAGATAAGCCGAATTTACTGTTGCTGTTCTGGGTTCATCAGGATGTTAGAACTGCGTCTGAAATGGGTTGTTTTGACTGGAATTGTTTTGGATTTGGGTGTTGAGGTCTTCTGATGAAATGTAGCTTGATGTCCTAGCTACCATATGCCTTTGGAATTTCTGCATTTGGACTTGTTTAGACTGAGTTGTACTGATTACAGCATAGTGTAATTTGTAAACCTGCAAGTACGGTTCTGGTTTGTTATTTGGCATATTTGACTTAGTTGTACTGGGATTTGGACTGAGTGACCTTCTACATTGTTGTAGCCCTGGTTCTTAGCTTCGAAACGGTGGGTCTTGGACCTCCATCCGATACTCGTAGTACCTTTGGTGCCATTACCGCAAAAGGACGTCAAAACTGTTTTTCTGGTTTTGAGCTTAACTTTCATTTCCGGACTTTTCCCTAGCTTGACTTGTACTAGTACTACTTGGAGCTTGCTGAATGACTATTAGATGAACTTGTTGTTGTGTGTGTACCTTTGGGACTGGCTGAGGAAATAATGAAGCCTTGATGGCTGGAAAAGTAAAGAAATTTAGGGGAAGTGCTGTCCGAACTTTGAAGGGATTTGTTTGCATTGAGTTGTGATCTAAGACTCGGATTTGAGCAAGGCAATGATATATGATGGATGGTTTCTGAGCCATGGAGGTGAGTGACCCTAAACTATTTCCAAAGTACTTGTGAAATGTTTCTTACATTATTTACTTTTGAACTGTTTCCAAAGCTACTTTTGAACTGTTTTCTTGCATATCATGCGTGCTTATATGAAAGTGTTCCTTGTTTGATATATTTCCTTGACTTCATGACTTGTATTATTGATTGATAACGTGTTACGTGCTTTGAATGATTTCCAAAACGAGCTTTCTAGGCGAGTGTGTATTTTATCGCACTCGACCTAAATCAATGTGAAATTTTCATGATAAATGATTAAATGCTACTTGCGCATGAATGTAAGCCTTTTGGGCTGAACTGGCCATTGCCCCTTGTTACCGGTCATCTCGAGCCAGAAACGGACTCGGTCGGGCGGTTAGGGACCTGGGTGAACGTTTGGTATACTCGAGTATTACCTTTGTAGGTTGGTGGAGGTTGGTGGAAAATGATGCAATTTCAAATGAGAAAAAGAAAAGGAAATGACAGGAGAACGAACGTATCTTTTCATGAATGTTACTATCGCTTTCCATTGTACATGTTTCTTGAATTATTGATACTCCATATTTAATGTTTTGTAAATGTCGTAATTGTTTCTGGACTTATCATTTGATTTATGACATCATTGAAAAAAATATTGTTAAACCGATTTGATTACTGATTTTCTGGTTACTCGCTGAGCTTCTAGCTCACCCCAAAAATATTTTATTCCCCTCCACAGGGCTCGTGGCGAAGGAAGGCTTGTTGTGATTTTATTGTTGTGGAATTCCTCTTGTGTAATAATTGGGATCATGGATCAGAGTGGCGCAGTGGAAGCATGGACGCTTCGCTTTTGATATGTAATTATTTATTGGAGAATTTGATGTAATATTTGAGTTTTATCTTGTAATCTGTTTGAGGAATGTAGTGAACGACTGAGTCCCGGCGAGAGCCGGGAAGGCGGTCCGCCGAACCCTCTGGTTCGCCTTAGGGGGAGGTGGGGTCGTCACAGTTGGTATCAGAGCCATATGCCGACGTTTGGGACTCTACGTCCTTTTACTGGAAAAGCCCCGAGCCTCTCGTTCGTGAAGAGTCACGAAGCGAAACTCTCCGTAGGGGATGCCCGCGTGCGGGTGGCAAGCTGATAGGTACCTTGTGATGTGACCCTGAGAACTGTCACAGTTGGTATCAGAGCTTAGGCTTCAGATCTCTGTAGTGTATCCTAGGCTTGAAGTTTAGGATGCCGGACTGTGGGTTTGGTTTTTAGTGATTCTTGCGGGATGTCTCGACTTGATTGGTACAAGATGGAATGTCGAGGACGACATTCTTTTAAGGAGGGGAGACTGTGACGCCCCGAAAAGTATGAGTGTGAGAACCCGAAAATTTTCTGATTTTCTAGGGTTTATTTTTTTTAAACGCACGCCTTTTCTACATTTTGTTGATTACAAAAATTCCCCAGATAAAGTTTATGAGCAAAGATAGTTTTAAAATGATTTTTCTAGTATCGGTTAATTTTTGAGAAATTAAAAGCGTATTTTGAACGTGGGACCCGCTAGTGCGGTAAATGCATTATATTTTTGACAACTTGTTGGCATTTTGTATTAAGTGATATTATTTTACAAAGTGTTAAGATATTTGTATTGGAGAGACAAAAAGATAAGTTTTGAACCAAAAGGGTGACAAGTGTCATCTTCCTATTCAACCTTGACTTTGACCATTATTTCTTACCTTTACTAATACTCAATTTTGACCCAAAAATCACCTAAATTTCTGCAAGCTTGGCCGAACCTCTTGGAGCAAAAATACAAGAAGAAAGCCTTCAACTCCAACTCCATTTCTTGCTCAATCTTGTGAATCAACCGTTAAACTTTCGAATTCCTCCACAAAAGTCACTTGTTTAGGAAGATTGAAGGTAGTGGTGGAGTGATTAGAGAAGGCAAATGACTAAGCCATCAACTTTCTTGATATTTCAAGGTTCATGTCTAGCCATCCTTTCTTTGTTCTTGATTATGCTAAATTAGTGACTTGTGATGGCTAAAGAGATGGTTTGATGGATTATATTTTGAGTTGTGGTTGGATGGATGAACTTTTATTATTTTTGGGGATTTTTCTGTTTTAATATGAGTATGATTATGTGGTTATGTATGATGATTGGAAATGATGTTTAAGGACTCTATGAGGTGGAAAAAGTGATTAATTGCAATCAATTTCTGTTTTGGAAGAAATCTGGAAAATTCGGGTTTCTTGGTTCTTCACTCTGTCCGAATTTATAGCTCATAGATAGAGGCCGAATTGGCCTTGGCTTAAAACATGAAAGCTGTAGAGAATGATGTTTTAAAGGTGCCTGTAAAGTTTCAGGGCAATTGGAGTAGTGTAGAATGAGATAAGCCGAATTTACTGTTGCTGTTCTGGGTTCATCAGGATGTTAGAACTGCGTCTGAAATGGGTTGTTTTGACTGGAATTGTTTTGGATTTGGGTGTTGAGGTCTTCTGATGAAATGTAGCTTGATGTCCTAGCTACCATATGCCTTTGGAATTTCTGTATTTGGACTTGTTTAGACTGAGTTGTACTGATTACAGCATAGTGTAATTTGTAAACCTGCAAGTACGGTTCTGGTTTGTTATTTGGCATATTTGACTTAGTTGTGCTGGGATTTGGACTGAGTGACCTTCTACATTGTTGTAGCCCTGGTTCTTAGCTTCGAAACGGTGGGTCTTGGACCTCCATCCGATACTCGTAGTACCTTTGGTGCCATTACCGCAAAAGGACGTCAAAACTGTTTTTTCTGGTTTTGAGCTTAACTTTCATTTCCGGACTTTTCCCTAGCTTGACTTGTACTAGTACTACTTGGAGCTTGCTGAATGACTATTAGATGAACTTGTTGTTGTGTGTGTACCTTTGGGACTGGCTGAGGAAATAATGAAGCCTTGATGGCTGGAAAAGTAAAGAAATTTAGGGGAAGTGCTGTCCGAACTTTGAAGGGATTTGTTTGCATTGAGTTGTGATCTAAGACTCGGATTTGAGCAAGGCAATGATATATGATGGATGGTTTCTGAGCCATGGAGGTGAGTGACCCTAAACTATTTCCAAAGTACTTGTGAAATGTTTCTTACATTATTTACTTTTGAACTGTTTCCAAAGCTACTTTTGAACTGTTTTCTTGCATATCATGCGTGCTTATATGAAAGTGTTCCTTGTTTGATATATTTCCTTGACTTCATGACTTGTATTATTGATTGATAACGTGTTACGTGCTTTGAATGATTTCCAAAACGAGCTTTCTAGGCGAGTGTGTATTTTATCGCACTCGACCTAAATCAATGTGAAATTTTCATGATAAATGATTAAATGCTACTTGCGCATGAATGTAAGCCTTTTGGGCTGAACTGGCCATTGCCCCTTGTTACCGGTCATCTCGAGCCAGAAACGGACTCGGTCGGGCGATTAGGGACCTGGGTGAACGTTTGGTATACTCGAGTATTACCTTTGTAGGTTGGTGGAGGTTGGTGGAAAATGATGCAATTTCAAATGAGAAAAAGAAAAGGAAATGACAGGAGAACGAACGTATCTTTTCATGAATGTTACTATCGCTTTCCATTGTACATGTTTCTTGAATTATTGATACTCCATATTTAATGTTTTGTAAATGTCGTAATTGTTTCTGGACTTATCATTTGATTTATGACATCATTGAAAAAAATATTGTTAAACCGATTTGATTACTGATTTTCTGGTTACTCGCTGAGCTTCTAGCTCACCCCAAAAATATTTTATTCCCCTCCACAGGGCTCGTGGCGAAGGAAGGCTTGTTGTGATTTTATTGTTGTGGAATTCCTCTTGTGTAATAATTGGGATCATGGATCAGAGTGGCGCAGTGGAAGCATGGACGCTTCGCTTTTGATATGTAATTATTTATTGGAGAATTTGATGTAATATTTGAGTTTTATCTTGTAATCTGTTTGAGGAATGTAGTGAACGACTGAGTCCCGGCGAGAGCCGGGAAGGCGGTCCGCCGAACCCTCTGGTTCGCCTTAGGGGGAGGTGGGGTCGTCACAGTTGGTATCAGAGCCATATGCCGACGTTTGGGACTCTACGTCCTTTTACTGGAAAAGCCCCGAGCCTCTCGTTCGTGAAGAGTCACGAAGCGAAACTCTCCGTAGGGGATGCCCGCGTGCGGGTGGCAAGCTGATAGGTACCTTGTGATGTGACCCTGAGAACTGTCACAGTTGGTATCAGAGCTTAGGCTTCAGATCTCTGTAGTGTATCCTAGGCTTGAAGTTTAGGATGCCGGACTGTGGGTTTGGTTTTTAGTGATTCTTGCGGGATGTCTCGACTTGATTGGTACAAGATGGAATGTCGAGGACGACATTCTTTTAAGGAGGGGAGATTGTGACGCCCCGAAAAGTATGAGTGTGAGAACCCGAAAATTTTCTGATTTTCTAGGGTTTATTTTTTTTAAACGCCCGCCTTTTCTACATTTTGTTGATTACAAAAATTCCCCAGATAAAGTTTATGAGCAAAGATAGTTTTAAAATGATTTTTCTAGTATCGGTTAATTTTTGAGAAATTAAAAGCGTATTTTGAACGTGGGACCCGCTAGTGCGGTAAATGCATTATATTTTTGACAACTTGTTGGCATTTTGTATTAAGTGATATTATTTTACAAAGTGTTAAGATATTTGTATTGGAGAGACAAAAAGATAAGTTTTGAACCAAAAGGGTGACAAGTGTCATCTTCCTATTCAACCTTGACTTTGACCATTATTTCTTACCTTTACTAATACTCAATTTTGACCCAAAAATCACCTAAATTTCTGCAAGCTTGGCCGAACCTCTTGGAGCAAAAATACAAGAAGAAAGCCTTCAACTCCAACTCCATTTCTTGCTCAATCTTGTGAATCAACCGTTAAACTTTCGAATTCCTCCACAAAAGTCACTTGTTTAGGAAGATTGAAGGTAGTGGTGGAGTGATTAGAGAAGGCAAATGACTAAGCCATCAACTTTCTTGATATTTCAAGGTTCATGTCTAGCCATCCTTTCTTTGTTCTTGATTATGCTAAATTAGTGACTTGTGATGGCTAAAGAGATGGTTTGATGGATTATATTTTGAGTTGTGGTTGGATGGATGAACTTTTATTATTTTTGGGGATTTTTCTGTTTTAATATGAGTATGATTATGTGGTTATGTATGATGATTGGAAATGATGTTTAAGGACTCTATGAGGTGGAAAAAGTGATTAATTGCAATCAATTTCTGTTTTGGAAGAAATCTGGAAAATTCGGGTTTCTTGGTTCTTCATTCTGTCCGAATTTATAGCTCATAGATAGAGGCCCAATTGGCCTTGGCTTAAAACATGAAAGCTGTGGAGAATGATGTTTTAAAGGTGCCTGTAAAATTTCAGGGCAATTGGAGTAGTGTAGAATGAGATAAGCCGAATTTACTGTTGTTGTTCTGGGTTCATCAGGATGTTAGAACTGCGTCTGAAATGGGTTGTTTTGACTGGAATTGTTTTGGATTTGGGTGTTGAGGTCTTCTGATGAAATGTAGCTTGATGTCCTAGCTACCATATGCCTTTGGAAATTCTGCATTTGGACCTGTTTAGACTGAGTTGTACTGATTACAGCATAGTGTAATTTGTAAACCTGCAAGTACGGTTCTGGTTTGTTATTTGGCATATTTGACTTAGTTGTGCTGGGATTTGGACTGAGTGACCTTCTACATTGTTGTAGCCCTGGTTCTTAGCTTCGAAACGGTGGGTCTTGGACCTCCATCCGATACTCGTAGTACCTTTGGTGCCATTACCGCAAAAGGACGTCAAAACTGTTTTTTCTGGTTTTGAGCTTAACTTTCATTTCTGGACTTTTCCCTAGCTTGACTTGTACTAGTACTACTTGGAGCTTGCTGAATGACTATTAGATGAACTTGTTGTTGTGTGTGTACCTTTGGGACTGGCTGAGGAAATAATGAAGCCTTAATGGCTGGAAAAGTAAAGAAATTTAGGGGGAGTGCTGTCCGAACTTTGAAGGGATTTGTTTGCATTGAGTTGTGATCTAAGACTCGGATTTGAGCAAGGCAATGATATATGATGGATGGTTTCTGAGCCATGGAGGTGAGTGACCCTAAACTATTTCCAAAGTACTTGTGAAATGTTTCTTACATTATTTACTTTTGAACTGTTTCCAAAGCTACTTTTGAACTGTTTTCTTGCATATCATGCGTGCTTATATGAAAGTGTTCCTTGTTTGATATATTTCCTTGACTTCATGACTTGTATTATTGATTGATAACGTGTTACGTGCTTTGAATGATTTCCAAAACGAGCTTTCTAGGCGAGTGTGTATTTTATCGCACTCGACCTAAATCAATGTGAAATTTTCATGATAAATGATTAAATGCTACTTGCGCATGAATGTAAGCCTTTTGGGCTGAACTGGCCATTGCCCCTTGTTACCGGTCGTCTCGAGCCAGAAACGGACTCGGTCGGGCGATTAGGGACCTGGGTGAACGTTTGGTATACTCGAGTATTACCTTTGTAGGTTGGTGGAGGTTGGTGGAAAATGATGCAATTTCAAATGAGAAAAAGAAAAGGAAATGACAGGAGAACGAACGTATCTTTTCATGAATGTTACTATCGCTTTCCATTGTACATGTTTCTTGAATTATTGATACTCCATATTTAATGTTTTGTAAATGTCGTAATTGTTTTTGGACTTATCATTTGATTTATGACATCATTGAAAAAAATATTGTTAAACCGATTTGATTACTGATTTTCTGGTTACTCGCTGAGCTTCTAGCTCACCCCAAAAATATTTTATTCCCCTCCACAGGGCTCGTGGCGAAGGAAGGCTTGTTGTGATTTTATTGTTGTGGAATTCCTCTTGTGTAATAATTGGGATCATGGATCAGAGTGGCGCAGTGGAAGCATGGACGCTTCACTTTTGATATGTAATTATTTATTGGAGAATTTGATGTAATATTTGAGTTTTATCTTGTAATCTGTTTGAGGAATGTAGTGAACGACTGAGTCCCGGCGAGAGCCGGGCAGGCGGTCCGCCGAACCCTCTGGTTCGCCTTAGGGGGAGGTGGGGTCGTCACACAACACCTCTCTCCAACAGCCTGCTCCATCTCCAATTCAAGTTCGGCCAGTTACAAGCTACAAAGGCGAGGATGCCGTGGTTTTCTCTAAGGAGGAGGCTGACAAACTTGCTGCACCCTATCACTGGACTTTAGTGGGCAAATTTTCCCACGGGCAACTAGTACTAGAGGAGATACGGAAGTTCTTCCAAACACTGAACTTCTGAGATCATGTTGTAGTGGGGTTGCTGGACTATCATCATGTTCTTATTAGATGTTCGGCAGAATTAGACTTCAATTGTCTATGGGCGAGAGGTATATGGCAATTGGGGAAATATCCTATGCGGGTCTTCCGGTGGACTCGTGACTTCCACGTTAACAAAGAATCATCGCTGGTTCCAGTTTGGGTGTCTCTACCTGCGTTACCCATCCACTATTTTGACAAACATTCACTTTTCTCCATCTTAGCTCCAGTTGGGAAGCCTTTATTCCTAGACTCAGCTACGACAGCGTGCACGCATCCAAGTGTGGCAAAGGTATGTGTTGAGGTTGACCTGCTAAAATCGATCGATTCAAGAGTATGGGTGGCGGTTGAGGGTGCAGCTGGCTTTTGGCAGGAGAATTCTTAGTTTATGATGAAAAAAAAAGGCATTCTACAAGTGGGGTGGTTTTTGGAGATTGTTCTTGAAATAGAGTCTTCGCATTCGCGGAATGCGAGCTCAGTGAGCTCGCATTCCGCGAATGCGAGGTCTGTTTGGAAAAAAAAAAAAAGACCAGAAAAGTGAGTCAAAGAAGCAGAACGCAATATCGATTCGGAAATCTTCAAAGAACAGCAAAACAAAGAAAACAGAGCAGGCCACCAAACTCCCGCCATAGCCTCCTCACAATTGAAAAATCTGAGCTGGGTTCTACACATCGAAGCACCCAAAGACCGGAGCTGGCCACCATTTGTCCTATTTTGTGCTGCCAAAACGCCGGACGGCAGAAATAGGAGGAGCAGCGCCACCATCTCTGTTGTTCTGCTCCGCCGGAAGCCACGCCTCATTCTCGTTCTGCCTCGCTAAAGCAAGCCCTCCAGATTGTAGCCGGTTTTCAGAGCTTCTTCAACCACCAGATTGCCGACCCATTTGCGCCTTTGCCCACCCACTGCCGCCCCATTGCCGACCCAACATTTGCCAGCATTGCCGTCCCATTGCGACTGTCAAACAGCATAAAGGTGAGCCTTTTCCATTTGCAATGCCTCACTTATAGCATTTTAAGTTTAATTAATACTTGAATACTTGAATCCAACGGCAAGTTCAGATTTGTTGTGAAATTTGGGTTTAAATTTGATGTGGGTTGTGCTTATTTTTGCAATTTTTGTGGTGGATTTGAGGATATACATTACATTTTTTGAATTCTTGCAATTTTTCTGTTTCCAATTTGTTGTAGTTGCGCTAATTGTGTCTGTGTGGACAGTGGAGCTGGAAAAAGAAGGAAGTAGTTTTTTGACAAATATTGCAAAATAGTTTAAAGCTAAAACCCCTTTAAGGAAAAAGTCCATTTAATTGTTTCAACTATTTTTTAAATTTTTTTTAAAATTAGAATGAAATTTAGGTTAAACTTATTTTCTATACATCTAACTCTAAAAAGAAAAGTGGTGCTAGTCTCATTTTATTGTCTACGGCGGATAGAAAGCTAGTGGTACTACGAACGGGTTGGTGTTTATGATTTTTCCGATAAGGCATAGGAAATGACTAAATGTTCTAACATTGGACCAACTTGAAATAACGTTTTAAAAAAAAGTCTATTTTTTTGTGTTGAAGAAGATAAAACAAAAAAAAAAAGAAAAAAGGGGTAAGTTCCATTTAAAATAGAAAATGGGTTCTAATTAAGGGAATTAAACATGAGATGCAAATGAGAAACGAATTTCTCTAGGGCAGCTATGGGTAAATCATACATTAGAGTTGTGTTCCTAGAGAAGATTTTAGAAAAATAAGGGCGTTGAACTAAAATGGAAAAATAAATTTTGCTAAAATTACAATATATGTTAGCATGACCCAAAATTTGATGCCGAGCATTGAAGTTGTCTTGGATGCATTTCCGTGCTTTAACAGTCTTAGCATGCCATTTTATTATTTTTTATATACATTTAGACTTTATTGTCGTACTTTAACAAGTGTATATAAATATATTTGACAAATACTTATTTTTCACTAATGTAGTTATCAAAGCCATTTACAATAATTAGTACTTTAATACGCCCTGTATAATTTGAAATGATAATAATTACAATAATTAGTACTTTAATATGTCTTGTGTA
This sequence comes from Coffea arabica, assembly GCF_036785885.1. Taxonomy (NCBI): domain Eukaryota; kingdom Viridiplantae; phylum Streptophyta; class Magnoliopsida; order Gentianales; family Rubiaceae; genus Coffea; species Coffea arabica. The sequence goes on along the minus strand of NC_092331.1, from coordinate 38,106,603 downwards.
ATTTAAAATGATAATAATTAATCATCTCTGACTATTTTAATGTACAAAATAATTCTCTAAAATGCTAAGCACATAGTAGACAAAGTCTCTAATACTCAATGTGGGGGCAAGGGTTATGTACCAAATTTGGGTGGCAAGTGCCCACTTTTCAGTTTTTGTTTTTAAAATCTATTTCGCAGCTGTTATTTTTGGTCGAAACACTATCTACATTGGACATTGTATGTTTTGCAATTGGAGTTTAGAAATTTTATTGACATTATGTAGTTTATAGATTGGAGCTTTTGAATTTCATGGATATTTGGATTGTTTGACAGGGAGTTTTAGCCCATTTATAGGGGAGACTCTGTCGAATTTTTTGTAGAGTTTTCTTTGTGAGGGCAACTGACTATTACAAATACATGTCGCAACTTCTGTTTTTTTAAATGGTTTTTTGTTGTAAATTATTTCTTCATATAGGTACATACAAGGTTGGTGACACAAGCTTGGGAGGTTTAGAGGCTGGGGTTCGTACCTTTAAGATCCTGACCACAGAAGTTGGCTAGATTCGAATTTGATACAAGTCATTCGGTAATATATTTTATATTACAACTTTTGGATTTTTGACGTCGAATTGAAATGGTATGTTTTGTTAAACTTCTGGATGTAGAAGAGGGCGTTAGAACACGTTAACGGATTTATTTTAAGTCGAATTGATGGATTTAAAGTTAAATCTAATCTTGTAGTCTATATTTACAATATATGCATGTCAAGGTTAGGGAAATAACAGATAATGTTGTCAAGTGGCCTTTGGATATAGCCAAAAAAATCTTATTGTGTTGTTGATGAAAATAGCATACATATATGAACATAGATCTTGTATAGCTATATGGATGTGGAGTCCAAAAATTGATTAAATATTCTTCTAAATCGCATGTCAATCAACTCTCTTTTGCAATTCGTAGGCGGCTCATAGTTGTTAGGGTTCTAAATTATAGGGGACATATATATTATACAGTGTGGTATTGATCGATTACAACTTAATATAGACCCTGTTTGTATCATTGGTACAGTGAGTTTTAGCCTACTTATAGGGGAGACCTTGTCAAATTTTTTTTTAAATATCTTTGTCAGTTTTTGAATATTTATAGCAATTTCCGTAGGGGAGACTTTGCCAACATTTTTAAAAAGTTTTTGTAATCCTCGTTAACTAACTATTACTAATTGGGATGCAAATAACTTATATGAAATGGTTTGCATATTGAGCAGTTGTTGCTTCATATAGGTGCATACAAGGTTGGTGACACAAGCTTGGGAGGCGTAGAGACTTGGGTTGGGAAGTCCGTCGTCCAAACCACAGAAGTCCATCTTTCGAATTCGATACAAACCATTCGATATTAATTTTTAGTTTACAACTACATATTATGGACGTCGAAACAATGAAATAGTATAGTTTGTTAAAGCTCTTCCAAACCACGAAGGCGTTAATGAAATTAAATGGATTTATTTGAAGGCGAATTGATGGATTTAAAGTACTTTAATACGTCTTGTGCAATTTGAAATGACAGTAATTTGGATTGTTTGACAGGGAGTTTTAGTCCATTTATAGGGGAGACTCTGTCGAAATTTTTGTAGATCTTTCTTTGTGAGGGCAACTGACTATTACAAATACATGTTGCAACTTCTATATTTTTAAGTGATTTTTGGTTGTAAATTATTTCTTCATCTAGGTACAACAAGGTTGGGATACAAGCTTGGGAGGTTGTGTTTGGTACCTCTAGAATCTAACCCACAGAAGTTGGCTACATTCGGATTTGATACAAGTCATTAGGTAATTTATTTTATATTACAACTATTGGATCTTTGCCGTCGAATTGAAATAGTATAGTTTGCTAAATTTTCTTTTAGTAGAAAAAGGCGTTAGAATATGAAATACGGATTTATTTTAAGGCGAATTGATGGATTTAAAGTCAATGACCAACCTTGTAGTATTTTTTGTAATTGGCAAAATCTATAATGCTAAAAAAGTGGCAAAATCTGCTATAGGGAAAAACATTAATTTTGTAAGGTTCATTGCTAGAATATCACATCATTGTGAATGTGGATCTTGTTATGCGGTGTGAATGTGGAGCCCAAATATATATAACTTCCCGTACTTTTCTTATACTTGTACTTTGAAAATTATAGGGTCTCTTGACAATATGTAGTGTGGCAAATGTCATTACAACTTCATATAAACCCTGTTTGGATTGGTTGGCAGGGAGTTTTAGTCTATTTTGTGGATTGGTTGGCAGGGAGTTTTAGTCTATTTTTAGGGGAGACTCTGTCCAAATTTTCTAAAAATTTCGTTGGGAGTTTTAGGTTATTCATATCGTCATTTATAGCATATTTCATACCTGTTTTCAATTTTTTCATAAACATCTGGATCGAAATTAGTCTATTTAATAGTGCCAATTTCGACCTAGAGTCCACCCTCTTTCGTTTGTTTGGACTCTTGGACTACTAATTCTAATTTATTGTCCCCAAAATAGGGATTCATTTCACAGACATGTCTGTAGAAAGACCTCTGCGGGTAAACCTATACTGGGGAGGAGAAATACATTACGAGGGTGACCTTGTTTGTTATTTGCCTCGTACTTCCAACCGGACATTCACTTTGAGGCATAGAATTGGATACGGAGAGTTGGTTGACAGGATTTATCACTATATGGGGGTCGATAAAGGGATGTTCAAGCTGAAATTGTTTCTTCGTCAACCGTTGGAGAGTTCCAAATATACTGTTTCCGCAGTGGTGGATGATGAAACTCTTGATATAATTTTGACCTTGAAAATAAAGAAGCAAGATGTGTAGTTATTTCATTAAAATAATTGTATTATAATAAAATTAGGTATTTCCAACCGTAATCTGCCTCTATGCATGTACAGTTATTTATATAAAAAGAATTAAATTGAATATAATTTTGTGAGAGCTCATATTTGTGAACTTCAAACTCATGCAAGTTTTAAAAAGAAACGGATATATTCCTCAACTAATAATAAGTTTTTAAATAAGATATCTCTTACAACTAGCTTTTTATAAATGTCGATGCAAAAAACATAAATTATTATATCAGCTACTGACTACATTAGAGATAGCACTCAGGGTTTGAGGCTTTTAGGATTCAGGGTTTTAGGGTTTTAGAGATCAGGATTTAGTGTTTTAGGAGAATAGCACTTTCGGGTTTAGGGTTGTAGGATTTTAGCTTGACAATAGTGTGCCTTGATTAGGACTTTAGATTTTTAATTAAAATGGTAATCCTATCGTGCCGCAAAAATATTTTTTAATGGATTTTAATAAACCCAACAACCTTGATTTAATGTTTTAGGGTTTACAAGGATTTGGTTTCTAAGATTTATGATTTAGTGTTTTACGGCTTTAGCACTTAGGGTTTTAGGATTTTTGCATGACAATAAATTTGCCTTGATTATCGCTTTATATTTTTAATCAAAATAGTAATCCTGCCAATAATTGTAAAAGGTAAAACACGCAAGATTTAATCGCTAGATATTTGATTTAATTTTTTTTCTTTTCCTTTTCAACTACCAAACAAATAACATGCACTTCATAAAAATAACTTATATAATTTTTTTTAAATAACATTGCGTTATGGAATTTCTAAAATTATAGTTGAAATTGTAACAGATATTAATGACAATTAATTATTAGATTCTTATAACTAATATTCATCGGTGTCAACAAATAAATACGATTCATTAATAACAAAGGAAAATTAGAATTTGATAAAAAAAAATTATTTGATAAAAAAGGAAAAAAAGTTTGTATTTTATTCATAAAGTATAGTCAACACCTTACATGTTAACAATTTCATTCTATTTTTACATTGATCTATGAAATAGAAAGAACTATGTATGTGTACTTTTTCCACCATTTAAATGTATTATAATAAAATAACGTATTTCCAACCGTACAATTACCAATTTTTTTTAATATAAAAGAAATATGCATGTATAGTAAATTATATTAAAAATATTATTGTGAATATGATTTTTTTTAGAGCACATATTTGATGACTTTAGACACGTGCAAGTTTTAAAATAAAAAAAAATTATTGCTCTGCTAATTACAGATTTTTAAATAAAATTTCTCTAACATTTCTCCGAAATATAAGATTTTAGTAGAGATTTTAAAATAAGATTTTACTACCGACAGCATTTTAGTAAAGGCAAATTCTACAAAACAAACAACATTTACATTTAATTTACATTTTTTTTGAGCTCGTAAATTTCATTTAAAATTTTTTTTTCTAGCAAGTTTGAATTTAATTTTCTGAAAGTCATACTTATAAATGCGAAATCTAACAAAAAAATTAAATACAATTTTTGGAGGTCAAATTTATCAAATGCGAGCTATTTGAAAATTTTAAAAAAAACATTTAGGAGCTCGCATTTAGCTCTTACTATTTTCTGGAAAAAATTCTCTAGCTCCCAAAAAAAAGGCAAAAAAATTAAATTATACTTAGTGTGGGAGTGGGAGCTCTATTGAGCTCGCATTCCGCGAATGCGAGCTCTATTGACCTCCGAAAAAAAAATTTTAAGGAATGCGAACGCTAATGCGAGATCTTTAAACATTTTGTTTTAATACAAAAAAATCTCTGCCTCCGAAAAAAAATATGCACAAAAATTTTACTTATACTTTCTGGGCTCTATTGAGCTCGCATTTCACGAATGCGAAGACCCCCCGACGGATTCCCGCGCCAAAATCACCCATTTTGTAGAATTTTTTTAAAATTCATCACAAAATTGGAAATTTCTCGGCTTTTGGCAGACGATCGTGATAGAAAATTTGTACTACTTGTTGGCGTTTGGGTCATGCAGTCCGTGAATGCAACAAGGAAGTTGCAAATGTGTGACGACCCCACTTCCCCCTAAGGCGAACCAAAGGGTTTGGCGGGCCGCCTGCCCAACTCTCGCCGGGACTCACTACAAAACTCAAGCATGAATATAATCGATGGTTCTTAAAAGCTCAAACGGAGTATAATATATCCACCAGTCCAACATACCAAAGTACAAGTCCAATACTTCATCTAAATTTTCATACTAATAATTTAAGTACAATCCTTATGTTCGCAATTCAAATCATTCTTACAAAAGTATAATCCCCAAAATATCATGAGATTTACATTCACTTCAATCACAAGTACATCATACCATAAAGTTTCACAAATCTTTCAAAATAATCATTACATTCCACAAAGAAAATCAATCACAACCCAGATAAAGGATAATCCGCGGTACTTCAAATCCTTGTGCTTGAGTAACTATCCTTCTCGAGCCTTGCATAGAACTAAAATATTGTTGGGGGTGAGCTAAAACTCAATGAGGTTTCAAAAGGGAAAATCAAGTATTTTTAAACCAGTGCGTAAGTGTTACTTTGGAAACACATGTAGAAGTAATACTTTTGTTGGCAACTTTATTATGAGTACAACTCATAAATCATTTAAAAACCACTAACGTACATTTGGAATGCATGACCACATAAATATATTTTCATGAATTTTAGTCAAACAAATAGTGGCTCGTCCGACTAGAAGAACATTACAAGGATTGCTTCGTCTCAGAGATTAATGCTCATGAGGAGTCTTACCCGAGAAATGTCAACTAGGAGAGCAATAACAGTATTAATAGTAAAGCAAACACAAAAGGATACAGTACTCGGTCCACTTCCCGTCCTTATAACTCCCATCGGTAACTCCTTCGGTTGACTGGCCATCACCTTATCCCTCCAGTGGTAATACTCGAGTATACCAAAATACAGTGCCTAGGGTTATCAACCTATCCGACCGAGTCCGCTTCTGGCTCAAATAGGTGATAACGAAAGGGAAAAGGCCTTGTTCAGCCAATGTGATAAAGTACACATGGCCTACAGCATACGCAAATAACATATAAACAATGAAATATTGAACAGTTAAGCGATACAGCAACAGTTAGGTCGAGTGCGATAAAGTACACACTCGCCTAGAAATAAGTACTTTTCATTCAAGTGAACAAGATTCATCAAGTATTTGACCACTTAGGCATGAAAGAAGCACTCATCAAGTCACATCACGTATATATATATAAGCAATTATACAAACAGTGGTTATAAAAGTTCGAGAAAATTTTGTGCAAAACAGTTTGGAATCCCTCACCGTAATCCGGAGCAAAGCAAGAGCAAAAGCAGGAAATTAAAAGAGCTTCTCGGTGTCCTCTGAATCACCTGAGATTAATCACAATCACAAATTACCTAGATGCTCGATTAAGGCGAATAAAATATTTCGTATGATCTCTTTAAAGATACTTTTCTTTCTAGAGGGTAACTAAAATCAATTTAATTCAAACAAGTTTTCTTGCCGAACAAGTTTTCTAAGCCTTTTCTTTTTTTTAAAATTATTAAAATCTCATGTTTTTAACAATTTTTCCTCAAAACAACTAACCAGGAATAATTTTACGAAAAACTTAAAATTTAGAAGTGAATACGATTATTTCCTAAAAGTACTAAAACTAGTTTAAGCAAAGAAAAGAATTAACTAGTTAGCAAGGTTTTAAAAGTCCTGTCATTTAAATTTTAATATTAACGCGCTATTCTCAATCTCTATAACTTGATAGTAAGATAAAATAATTCCACAAAGCTTGATTTAAAGTTACTTGAATTCAAAAGACTAAAACGGACTTCACGATTCCAATTCATTGGCACATTGTTTTCCAAATTGCCATAATAGCTGAAACACAATTCGAATATAAATTTCACTAGGCTTCATCAATCATTAGCCCTAGGTCTCAACAGATTCAGTTCCAGACAAAATTCAACAAAGGAAGTTCAAGTTATTGAAACAATCCCAAATCACAAACCATGGACCTTCCAAATACATTTCAGCCAACCACTTGAACAAATTCACCAAAATTAAACTCTTGCAAAAATTTACTCAAATGGCCAAGAGCTTCATCAATCATTAGCTCTTGACATCAAACAATTACTTTCAATCACAATTCAACCAGGATTTCAATCCAAAACAAGAAGAAAAACCACAGCCAACTTGACCCCCAAATAATTCTAAAATTCAGATTTTTCTTCAATTTTTACTTAACAACATACAAAAGGTGATTAGCAAGCTACAAGTAAATCTTAAATATTCCATATGAAAATCTTAGTTAAAATTCAAAGGAAAACTAATTAAAGGCTCAACCTCTTCTTTCGGCCACAATTCAGCTTTCTTTTCTTTCTCTTTTTTTTTTTATTAAACACGACTCATCTCAGCTTCATGCATGATCAAAAAAATTAACTATCAATCAGCTTTGATCCAATCCAAGTGCGGACAACATAAAAAAATCATCATCCAACCAGAAATTTCATTCCAACCCACTCGGTTGACATGCATGCATCCAGATTTTGTTTTCCTTCAAATTTCTGGTTTACACACTGCTAATAAATCTCATGCAGGGCTTAATCATCCAGTATTTAGTTAGCTAAACACATAGCCGAGTGAGAAACAAACACTTTTCAGCAAATTTTATACTAAATTACCCATACAACTCCCAAAACAACTCCATCGGCTAAGCTGGAAAAATTGGTTTAGCAGTCCAACAACTTCTAATAAAAAAAAATTCCAGCCATGGCACCGAATTCCTGGCCATAAAGTTCACATGCAATACCAAATAAAGAGCTATCTATCAGATTGGGTCCAAAACTAAGCTCAGATCATCACCAATTAGCAAGTTAAAGCTGAAATTTCCAGCTCAAGCTCTCGGACTGTTCCAATTTCTTCAAAGTCAGATTTTCTTGTAACTTAGTTCATCATCCAACCGCACCATCCTCACATGCATGCCCTTTAACAACTTCATCAACCTATAAACATCTAGTCTAGGTCTAGAAATTACCTCAGTTTGGAGCTCAATACCCCCGGCTAGCTGCAAAGATATTTCCCTTCCCTCGGCTGTCCAGAAATTGCAGTCCGCAACTTTTCCTCTCCCTTGCTCAAGCTTGCGACTAGAATGGAGGAAGTTTGATTCTCAGACTTCACCGGCTCACGGATGGAAGAAATGATAACAACAGGTCTCTCTCTCTCTCTTTTTTTAGCTTACGGACAGAAAGGAAAAGGAATGAAGGCTCGGCTCTCTCTTGCGCTCCACTCGCAACTCACGGCAGAAAAGAAAATGGAAGTGTGATATTGTGGTGAATTGGAAACGGTATAGAGTGAAGTGTGTGGTTAGTGGAATGTATATATTGAGGTATTGTGAGTGGGGTTGGGTCGGCAATAGAAATGGAAGGTGCTGGAATGAAAAGTGGGAATTGGAACCGGCAGAAATTGGAAGTGTTTGAAGCTAAGTTTGTTCAAGAATTTTTTTCCATGGCTGCATGGTGAATTTGAATTGGGGAAGGGCCAATTTGGTCTATTCACATTTCATCCGAATTTCCACTTAAGCCCTCAATCCTAAACTAATTCCAAAATTTATCCCAGATGAAATTCGATAGCCTACTGGAGCACTAATCTTGCGAAAATTCAATTATTGAGACTTCATCATCCTAAAAATAATTATAAAGGTCCTAATCTAAAAATGATTTCGTCTTAATGCTAAAGTTCCCGTTAACACTTAACATTATTAACACTTAAAATTAGCTACTGAACTTCAAAGAATTAATATTAAAGCAATAACACACTTTACGTCAAGAAATATTAACTTAACTTGGCAAAAATTCAAATAACCCAATATTTTGCACAATTAATTTATTTGCAACTTTAAACTTATTTTTACATACTTATCTAAGAACCAACAATAATAAAATTTATTAAAAGTCAAAGATGCAAATGCGACAAGTATATATAACAATCAAAAGCACCATAAATAATTCAACTCGAATAAATTTGGTCATTAAAATAATAATTGTTTAAAGAATCAATTGTTTAGACTCATTTTCGAGAAATTCATGCAATTTGGGAAAACTTGAGTAATTCACATGCAAAAATACTTTTAAATGACCAATTTAAGAATATTTTGCAATAATTAAAATATGAGTCCTCACATCCTCTCCCCCTTAAGAGAATTTCGTCCTCGAAATTCATACCTTCAACTACCTCGGTCGACCCCAGAGTCTGTCGACCAATAGAGGCATATGTTCCAGTTGGCACTTGTGGTCGGTTCCCTCCTTCAGTAGTTCGTTCAGAAGTAGTTCCATATCCTTGTCGATGATTATTCTCTCGTGGTTGCTTTCTTGGGCAGTTGCTAACCTGATGGTCTGCACTCCCACAACGGAAACACTTTCGCTCCTTCACCCAGCAGTTATTTTCGGTGTGGTTTCCTTTTCCACAGTATCCACAGATTGGTTGAAAATTCATGGCTTGACTTCCCTGTGGCGTCATCCTTGATTGACCCCTTTTAATCTGAGTTCCTTGTGACGGAGTTCCTTCTAATTGCTGCATCTGGGAAGAAGATGGAAGTGGTAGTCTCATCCCACCAGCTCATTTTCCAACTTTCGGTGGTGGTACAGTGTTTCTAGATGCCTCAGGGTGACTACTACTAGGTGCATCTCTTTTCCGTACTTGAAAAACTCTCAATTTGACTTTTGAAATCTGAACCCTTTGGGCTTTCTCAAGGGCATCACTAAACGTTTCGATTTGGGCCGCTGCGAGGCCATCTTGAATTTCTAGATTGAGGCCCTGAATAAACCGCCTTATTCTCTTTCGCTCTGTAATTACCAATTCCGGGGCAAACCTAGACAGCTTCGTGAACTCAGTTTCATATTCTGCCACACTTGAAGTTCCTTGGCGAAGTTTTATAAAATCATCCTCTCTTTTTTCTTGGACTAGTGGTGGAAGGAATTCTTCATTAAATTCTAGGACAAAATTCATCCAAGTTCTCGGAGTTTGTTCCCTTTCCCACTTATTTCTTATAACATTCCACCATGCTCGAGCCGGTCCTTCAAGTTGGAACACAGCAAAGTTTACTTCTCTCTCCTCGGAATAATCTAGTGCATCAAATATATTCCTTATATTCTCCAACCAATTCTCAGCTATATCGGGGTCAGGACCCCCAGAAAATTTAGGAGGAAAAAACTTTTGAAATCTCTCTAAAGCCCTATCCTCCCCTATTTCTTGGTTTCCAAGTTGGTTCAGTTGTCCAATTCCCTGGCCTTGTTGGGGTACCAATCGCTCTAGTATGTCTGTCATGAGAATCAAAACTAACCCAATTTGGTTTTCTACCCCAACCCTAGGTTCAACGTTTCGGTCGGCGGTAGATTCGTTATCTCCTCCTTGATTTTGAGGTCATCTGGGTTGACGCCCACGTCGTCGTCTCCCAGCTTCCATTCTCACAACTAATCTATACATGTATGTGTAAATGGCTCACTAAACCAAAATTATCTATGCACACGTGTATTTAACAATTTTCAAAATGAGCAATAAAACTATATCCACAGATAACAATTTCACAAATAACACATTCACGGTTAACATAGAATTTAAACTAGTCTCAATTAAGTTGTATGCCATTACAAAATTAGAGCTAATCAGGTCATAATACAAGTTGAAATCAAAGGTCATTCATCCAAAGTTTAAAAATCTTTAGCAAGCCAACCAATAACTAAAGTACATTCATCTCCAAGAATAACCAACCTTGGGATTTCTAGTTAAAGCCTCAAGTCCCATGTTCAAACTCAGAGAATATGTACAATTGGCTCACTTAAGCGTCAAGTGGAAACCAAGTCAATTCGCACTAGGACTGGCCATCTCCAGATGCAAATCAACTCAATCCCCACTATTCCTCAAAGAAAATTTTTGCAAGAGGTCTCACTCAAGCAATCGATCCAAGATTCACATTCAGTTTTATACATATACTTACGAAGATTACAAGCCTAGAAGATACCTCGAAACTTACGATTTACCTAGTCAAATTCGATCATATAGATATCACTGGTACCAATGTTCAAGAAACTCAACTATCACTTGTCAAATCAAGCTCACACAATTCTCTTCAGTTTTCTACAATATAAGAAACCCTAATGTGCAAACCCACCTAAAAACAAACACTTCAATATTACTCAATCAATCATCCAGTACTAAGATCACATTCCACTTGCTAGACAATCAAACTCCACAGTCCGGCATCCTATACTTAAAGCCTAGGATACACTACAAATATCTAGAGCCTAAGCTCTGATACCACCTGTGACGACCCCACTTCCCCCTAAGGCGAACCAAAGGGTTTGGCGGGCCGCCTGCCCAACTCTCACCGGGACTCACTACAAAACTCAAGCATGAATATAATCGATGGTTCTTAAAAGCTCAAACGGAGTATAATATATCCACCAGTCCAACATACCAAAGTACAAGTCCAATACTTCACCTAAATTTTCATACTAATAACTTAAGTACAATCCTTATGTTCGCAATTCAAATCATTCTTACAAAAGTATAATCCCCAAAATATCATGAGATTTACATTCACTTCAACCACAAATACATCATACCATAAAGTTTCACAAATATTTCAAAATAATCATTACATTCCACAAAGAAAATCAATCACAACCCAGATAAAGGATAATCTGCGGTACTCCAAATCCTTGTGCTTGAATAACTATCCTTCTTGAGCCCTGCATAGAACTAAAATGTTTTTGGGGGTGAGCTAAAGCTCAATGAGGTTTCAAAAGGGAAAATCAAGTATTTATAAACCAGTGCGTAAGTGTTACTTTGGAAACACATGTAAAAGTAATACTTTTGTTGGCAACTTATTATGAGTACAACTTATAAATCATTTAAAAACCACTAACGTACATTTGGAATGCATGAGCACATAAATATATTTTCATGAATTTTAGTCAAACAAATAGTGGCTCGTCCGACTAGAAGAACATTACAAGGATTGCTTCGTCTCAGAGATTAATGCTCATGAGGAGTCTTATCCGAGAAATGTCAACTAGGAGAGCAATAACAGTATTAATAGTAAAGCAAACACAAAAGGATACAGTACTCGGTCCACTTCCCGTCCTTATAACTCCCATCGGTAACTCCTTCGGTTGACTGGCCATCACCTTATCCCTCCAGTGGTAATACTCGAGTATACCAAAATACAGTGCCCAGGGTTATCAACCTATCCGACTGAGTCCGCTTCTGGCTCGAATAGGTGATAACGAAGGGGAAAAGGCCTTGTTCAGCCAATGTGATAAAGTACACATGGCCTACAGCATACGCAAATAACATATAAACAATGATGTAGACACCAAATTTTTAATTTATTTCATTTTTACTTTTATTGATAATATCAGCTATTTTATTTTATTTTATTTTATTATTTCTTTATTATTTTATTATTTATTTAGCTTTATTTTTTTTATTTTTCAGAAAAAGAAAATGCCCACAAAAAATTGTTTTAATCATTTTTGAGTTTCAATTTGAAGAAGAGGAAAAATGTAATTGATATTTTTGAAAGTTTTAGTTTGTTTTTAATTTGTTTATAATTTGGTTTATTTATTCAAATTGATTTTGGGAAAAATGAAAATGAAAAATGAAAAAAAAGGAAAAGAAAATATGTGAATATGTGTAGGCTTTGCATGCGGGACAAGTGTCCCTTTTATATTTCGACAACACATCACTTAGGGGAGAGATCTGGACACTTGTAGGATAGGATTTGTTTTTGGAAATGAAGAAAAAGAGCCACGGGAAAAGAAAAAGGCAACGGGGGCTAAGGAGTGAAAAAAAGGGATATGTGGGCGGTGGCTGAGGGAGTGGCAGCCAAAAGAAAAAGAGACTGAAAGGGAAACCTGAAAAACCTGGGGAGTGACGGCTAGGTTTTAGAAAAGCAGCAAAGGAAAAGAAAAACTGGGAGAGGAATGGAGAGGAGATAGCTACGGCTGATGGCTGCTGGGTAGAGAGAAAACAAGGAAGGCTAGAGAAAGGGACGGCGGGAGAGGATTTGGCTGACGGATAAGCAAAAAAGGTCTGAGAGCTGGAGAGGAAGAAAGGAAAAGGGGCTGATGACGGCTGAGTGAGAGTAAGGGGGAACCTGTTGGCGGCTGAGTGAAAGAAAGGCTGAGGGAGAGTGAAAGAGAGAAAACCAGAGGAGAGGGAGAGCTTCGGGTGAGGTAAAAATGACAGAGAGAAGGTGGAGGCTACAAGAAAGAGAGAGAGAGAGGCTCGTTGGCGGCTGTGGGTAGTGAAAAAAGAGAAGGCTACGGGGGTTTCTGGAAAAAAAATGGGCGGCGGAGTTTGAGAGAAACCAAGAGAGCCGAGGGTTTGGGATAGAAAGGGAGAGTTTTTGCAGAGAGCAGAAGGAAAACTTCAGCAAGGAAGCAGTGAAAGATCTGGACAAGGCCTGAGTAGGAGAAAGGAGATCGCAAAGAAGGTTGTACAAAGGGGACTGGATCATCATCACCATCCTTCACTGGTGGTCCTTCGAAGAACTGGCAGAACCAGCCGAGCCTTTTCTTGTCATCCCACGACTCATTTTGCGATTCAGGGAACCTTGGAAAACCTGGTAGAAGGCTTTGGCAGAGTAGGGGAGAATCTGGGTAGCAGGGAGTCTGAGGGATGAATGGAGGAGCAGCGGATAGGAGCAAAAGAAAGTAAGGGATGACGGCAAGAGAGAAAAAAACTAAGGACAAGGCAGCGGAGGAAAAACCAGAAGAGAGAAAACAGAGAGTTGGGGGTTTTTCGGGCAGCAGAGAGAGCCGAGAGGGGAGTGGGCTGAGCAAGAGGGTTCCTGGTGAGTAAACGAGAAGAGCAGAGGAAATCCTGGGATTGACGGGTTGGAGATAACAAAAGACTAAGCAAGAAATGGTAGCAGTAGCAGCATCGCCACCGCCTTCCTCCTTGCTGCCACCCCCGAGACCATCTAGCCGGAACCTCCGCTGCTCAAGCAGGAGCACTGTAAGTTGTCCATTATTTCTTTAAAATTTCAGTTCTGAACAAGCTCTCGAAACAGGCTGCCGTGACTATGTTTTGTTGCGAATTTTCTGTTATTTGTTCATGATTTTGAATATGCGTGTTTTGTGGGTCGATTGGACTGAATTTCTCAGGTTTTCTGACAATTTGGGGGCTGGTTATAGCGTCAATTGAGCCGAGAATCTGTGATTTTTGTTATGCCCATTAGTTATTTGGTGACATGTTCAAACGAAGGTTTTGAGTCAGAAGAAGAAAGCTTCGATTCTGATTTGCATGTTTTGTCCTAGAAATTTTGTTTACCAGATTCGAGGTAGTTGATGTTCTTGCTAGAAGGTTTGTTTCTTATTAAAATGGCATGCCATGGTTGTATGGATGTTCTTGTATTGATTGTGCAACAAATCAGAGTGATAACATCGCTAAAAATTTGCGAGAATTCTCAAGGCATTAGAAGTTGCAGACAGTTCTTTCCCGCTGCTTGTGTCCTCCCCTGTTTTGCACATTCTTGTCTTGGGGGGCTGAAATGGGGTAGTTTAATTCTCTCTCTTGATGTTAGTTGCTGGGCAGTTCATGCTAGACGGATACGTAGGAAATTTTGTTGTTTGATTCAAGTTGGGTTTGACTGAAATAGCTAACTTGCGGTTTGAACATGCAATTTGATAAGCTACCATAGTGAGCAAAGAAAAGTTGCAGAAGGTTATGTAAATGTTTGCATGCTCTTTTGTCCGACTTTTTGTGTTTGAATCTGAAGTTTATATTGCAAAGTGAGAGGATTAGAAGGTGGTCTTGTTGTTTTAAGTTCGAATCTTGTTAGAAAGCTGCGGAAAGTTTGCAATTGTGAATTGCAGCAGAGATGTTTAGCTGGAAATTGCAGAAGCATTCTCTTCGTTGTCTTGCATGAACTTGCATGAAAAACTTTCGAAAAATTGCACTTTGGCCCCCCAGGTCTCCCCTTGTTCCACTATGACCCAACCAATTGAATAATTTCCTCAATTTGGCCCTTGGCAGCTTTAATTTTACAACTTTTCGTTGCTTGTTTGCTTCAATTAACTACCATGCTTTGTTTAGATTGCATTTAATTCATGATTTTTAAGGGCTTTATGATCAAGTGAGTTTGTGTTTGCATATTTTCTTTAATTTTCTCAAATTAAATTGGTGCCTTGACCTTTTCTTTGTTTTTGGAGGGTAAATAAGTAATTTCACTCCATTAGAGCCCCGACTCAAGAGAGGTACACCTTACCCTTTATTTTTGACTTTATTTGGCCTATGTGCATATATGTGCCTTATGTGTGCAATTGCATGACTTTAAGTGTTTCATCTCATTATCACTTTATTTATCTCTGTAGTTCTTTAATTTCGCTTTAGTTTTAGTTCAATTTTTGATCATTTGGGAAGGCACTTGAATGCCACAATTGTAATAGTTAGATTTATTTTAACTATTTATTTCATTCCATTTCCCCTTTTAGATTGTAGTAGGCCTTCCCCTCTAAAAATGTAATAGTTAGGGCCTTAATTGCCTTATGTGTTTTGCATGCTTAGGTGCTATGTGTTTAATCGCTTTCTTAGGGTTTGGCATCTAGATATGCATGCTTATGTGTTATGTGTTATGTGAATTACGTGCTCACATGTCTACTCGCTTTAATTATGCACATTACTTATGTATGTATGACGGATGAAAATGCACGAAACCGTGGCTAGTCCAACGCTAGTCATGGTCTTCCCATCGAACTCTTACAAGTCCAATGCTTGTGAGAGAGCGTAGACGTGGGTTAGTCCAACGCTAGACCCTTAAGAGCCTTTCGAGCGTTAGACCATGCTTGTGTGATCAAATCACTCCACCTCATGCATATTTTTCACTTTCTAGGGCCTTTTATCATTTTGTATGATATTTCCCTTATATGTATATCCCTTATCCCTAATTTCCCTATATATATACCCCTTTGTATGATACATGACATTAGAATTGCATTTCATTCTAGAAATAGGATTAGGGTAGTGCATTTGCTTGATTAGATTAGGGAATAGCCCCTTGGATATGGGATATGGACGAGTTTGGCTTTTCTAGCCTTAGCACGCTCGTATTCCCTCTATTAAAAGGGAAAATTGAGTCACGAACATTAGTCCCTCGTACCCGACATGATGCATTCCTTTAAGACATGTATATTTTTATAATTATTTTTATCCTTTTCCTCTTCTTGGAGTCTCGTATTTTTGCATTATTCGTGACTTCTCCAAAGGGTCATTATTGGGCGTCACAATTAATGTGATTGGCACTATTCAAGCTTTGAAGAGAAATTTTGCCCCCCGATACCCTCCTAGGTCTAGGGTTGCATTCATATAGCACGTCCAAATGTGATAAATTTTTTAGGTTAAAACAAGAAAATCTTTGACTAAATCGCGCAACTAGCCTTGGCTAGGTTGAGAGGGTGCCTTGGACCTCGTCCTTGCCTTCCCTCTCTTCAAATGTGACTCCCGAACCTTTTTCTTTGATTTACGTAGATTTGGAGTCGTTTAAAAATGGTTTTTTTCCATTTTTCTTTAAAAAAATTCATTTTTAGGTGACTTGGTACACCTTAACTCAATACCAAGTGGCGACTCCGATTTTTATTCAAAAACCCTTTTTAAAACTATTATTTTGGGTCAAAACGTCGCATTTTCAAGTCCCATATAGACCCGTGCTTTTTATTCATTTTTCAAATCAAAAATTCACTTCTTAAACCATTTATTTATTTTTACAAAAAATGGGGCGCGACAGCTGGCGACTCCACTGGGGACTTAGAGAGTCCGAGCATTTGATTTAGTCGATTATTTTCTTCTT
This sequence comes from Coffea arabica, assembly GCF_036785885.1. Taxonomy (NCBI): domain Eukaryota; kingdom Viridiplantae; phylum Streptophyta; class Magnoliopsida; order Gentianales; family Rubiaceae; genus Coffea; species Coffea arabica. The sequence goes on along the minus strand of NC_092331.1, from coordinate 38,089,899 downwards.
TTAACCTTCTTATATATTACATTTGGATGTTTAGGATTGCATTTTTTCCTTTTATTAGGATTTTTGCATTTCGTGCGTATCAACTCGCTCACTCTCCCATTTGGCGTACGATTGTTTTGATGGATGGATGGTTTCTGTATGTGATTCCGCGCTTTGCATTGCATTTGGGTGGGGGAATATTACCCTAGAGCCTCGCGTTGGTTCCCCATCCCTCCCCTCCAAACGAGAACTAGCATATGTGCATACGCTTTAATTTTTCACCCCTCATTTATTTTTCTTTTAGTGGCTTGTCACGCCACTCCACCCTATTAGGATTTTAGGCGACTCACTTGGGCGTGTGATCGCGACACGATGTATGCGTAGCATGATCCGAGGAGTCACTCAATCTTCCATTTTAAGCTTTGGGTTCATAGCCTTTAGCTTTTAGTCGAAGGTTGAGGATTTTTGATAGATTCACTCATGACATGTAGCCGTGACACGATGTGTGCGTAGCAATGTCTGGGGAATCGCTCGAGCCACCGACAAAGAACCTTGGGATTGATGACCCTTGGTTTCCAAGTCTGAAGGCTTGGAGACTTAAAACCTATCGAGTCTAGATGCATTAGTGAGCCAATACCTCATGCATCCATGATAGCTTGCCTAGGGTAGAGTCTGCCTTGCCTTATTAGGGACACTATTCACGAGGGGAGGGATCCAACCCCTTTTTCCCTTTTATTGCTTTATTTCTTTGTATTGATTTTATTGCTTTATCTCGTTGCTACAATGTGTATTTATCTGGCTGAACTAACTTTTCTTGGTTTTGTCCCCATTGCATTCACAAACCCTAGCAAATAATAGGTTTGGCATGACTTTCTTTTAGAACCTACCCTTGAAAATGGACTATTGCACGTTTAAAGATTTTGGATTAATAATTGCATATCATCCTAAACCTATCCTGGCGTATAAACCTTTTTAGGTCATGATTTCATTTAAATTATATGTTTTATCGTTTTAATAAACTGGCATCATGCATGAGCCGTAGAGGGAATGCCATTTAGGGGATCCCACGTTAGGAATAACCGCCTTATGTCTCGGATACTTAATCCAAAGAGACTTGCATGTTTATATTCTTTGTACCATCCAAAAGGGTTAGTGCACAAGGTAAGGTAAAATTCGATCTTTTCAAAGACGGCAAAGCGATTTTTGTACATTAGAAAATGGGCATCTAACAATCATCTTTTGGTCATTTTAAGGAAATTTGGTAAAAATTCCCTTGCATAAAGGACATTAATTTGAAGAAATTCACAAATAATTCCTCACTATTGAGATGATAAATAAATTGAGGCCAAAATTTGATTTTAGAAGGCTCATAGACTAATGCATCGTAATAAATTTTTGAAACTACCAATGGATAGATTGATTTTTAAATAAGCTGTCAATTCCATTCAAACCATTGGACCATTTCATCCAGTCCATTTTATCAATTTGTTCCTTTTTAGGGCAATCTAGTCGATTTTAAATTCATTTGATTAGTTTACCCATTCTTAGGGCAATCTTATCGATTTCGAATAAATCATCATTTCACTCGATCTGTTTGATCAATTGATTTCATTCAATTCATTTGATTAGTTTAATTCATTTCTAGGGTTATCCATTCAATTTTGAATAAATAATTTTCATTCGACACATTTGACCATTTTACCCTTTTTAAGGTGATCCAGTCAATTTTTGAATAAATCATCAATTTCATTCAACCCATTTGACCAATTAGGGTTTCAATGTCAAATTTCAAATTGGGAAACCTAGTCGATTTTGAGAAAACCATCCATTGTATCCAGCCATTTGATCAGTTGGGGTTTTGACCCATGCTTTATGAGAAAATTTGTTAACAAATTTCAATCTCTCTGATAGGAAGTTCGTCAAGGTCAAACCGGTGCGTTTTTGCAAATTCTAGGATTGATCAAGGTGATCGATCCATTCGGACGTTGCCCTTATTGTGACAAATGTCTCTCGTCACTTCAATTGACCAAATTTTTTTTAAAATTATTTTTCACTCAAATAAGTTGATCGGATCCATCAGGTATTGTATATTGTCTACCCTAGAGGATTGCATTTTCATGCTAGGCCTACCCTTGTCATAAAAGGGCTCCCCCATAGGACATGCATACCGATTTTATAATTTTGCTTACTAACTCTGGGTATTTTTCTTTTATTTTTCCCCCTTCCCCCTGCATTCATAAGAATATTTCAATAAGGTGAAAATATCTTTCTATATCTGATAACAATTTTGATCTGATAAAGTTTAAAAATTATTTGATTCTTAGGCAGGCCCTACAATGTGAATTTGAAAATTCATCTGAAAGCGCTCGTGTAAAACATTTAAGAGATTTCATTGCTCAAAGGAAAAAGGGGGCTATTAAGAGAGAAAAGTGTGTATACATGTGTAAAGGAGTTCTTTAGAATTTTTCTCATATGTATTGCCTTTAAAATTTTCTCAAACAATTGGCAATAATGAAGCTTTTATTCAGACAATTATTTGTTTTGTATATACTCGTGTACATTTCATTCTTTATTGAGCTCATTAAGAGATTTCATGATGAATTTTAAGAAATAAGCTCAAATTGAGATTTTTCAACCTCTTGCCTGAAAACTCACAAATGTATACACCAGATTGGTGATCCGAGCCTTACAATAAGAGTGCTCAAAATTAAAAGAGGTCACTCAAAAGACTCAATGCAATACCTCTTTCTCTTTCACTGTACAATTGATATTTTGCCCACTTCTATTAACCCCAAAATAAAATCAGTCACATTGATTGATAAATTGCAAATTGGGGCGATTTTTGCTTGAGAAATGTCCACTGTGTCTAACTATATTAAATTCACATCTAAGTGAAAGCAAAATGTGCATTATTCTTGTTTGTTTTGGAAATTTGGAATGATAATTCGAGCATTCGTTTCTCTACCTATACAGATTTTATCATTTGCTCTCCCATTTGAGCCTTTGAAAGAATAATTTTCGTTTCAAATAAGTGCCTTGATGATCACTACCCTACATTGGAAAATTTTCAAATATCAAAAAGGGGAATGGATTCTCAATGACCATTTCGTTACTTTGGTTGTCATGAGGTGTAAGAATGATACTTTGGCCATCGTTTCTACAACCTAAACACCATTTATCCCTTGCATCCTCATTTGAGCTAAAATTGGTGGTTCTTTTCAAAAGTACTTACGATCGCACCCCCACATTGGGGAGGGAGATTGGAGAATTTTCCAAAAAGGACAAAAGCAAAAATGCTAAAACTAAAAGAAAAGAGGGAATCACAAATTGGAGAAATTTGATTCCACTTGGGTTCCAATTTTGGAAAAAAAGAAGAAGAGAAAAGAAAAGGAAGAGTTTTGTCCGCGCGGATCGCCTATGTTTCACAGATATGGATGAACAAGGGTCTTCCTCAGTCAGTTAATTCAGATACATGCAAGAAATTTCGCATTAATGAAAGTTTCCTTTCAGAGTTATTGTAAGGAACGGAATAAAAGTCAGGCCTTCTTCTTTTCCAATCAAACATTCTATCCCTAGTTATCCCTTTTGAACCTTTAGAATAAAATACTTCATTTGGCAACCCCTGAGAATCGCAAACCCCACACTGGGGCAAGTTTGAATTGAAAAGGAAAAGTTTCAAGAAGTGAAAAGCGATAATGCAACAAAATCAAAAGACAAAAGAAGAAAAGAGAACCTCAGTTCAAAAATAAATTGGGGCAAATTTTGTGAAAGTTCAAAAGAATGGCAGAAGGTCGAAAAATCAAAAGAAGAAAGAAAATGAAAGAGAAAAAGCCTCAATTGAGCATAAACTGGGGCAAATTCTGATTTAGCCCTAAAATAGGATTGGCGCAACAATGCGGTCTCGGATTCTTCAAACCGCTTTTGAAATCCGCTTTCAAGTCTTAACTTTTCTAAGCACCCCACCTGACCCCATTACAAAAGCCAAAAGTCCTGACTTCTGTTCTTTGCAATATCTCTGCCAAGAAATTTTCTAATTGGCAAGTGATGTTCCTACACTGATGCCAAGATTTTTTTTAGAGGTATTTCTGAATTGATTAGGTGTGAGATTGGCACTATTCATCATGTGAAAACCCGCGGGGCACCTTTGGGAAAAAAGAAGAGAGAGAAAGCAAGAAATAAATGCGAAGGAATGAAAAAGATTTGATGGGGAAGTCCCCATTAAGTGATGGTGAAAGTCACCAAATCTAAGATCTTTGAGTTCAAAATAGGGGCAATTTTGGAAAAATACGATCTTCGGTGCAATGTCCTTGAAAATTATTTTAACTATCGTTTTCAAGCCACATTACAAGCTCATAAAGTCCATCGTTGACTTATTCCTTCATGACAACCCAAAGTGAGGATTATTCTCATAAGAAATTCATCAATTACTCATGATCATAAGGCTATGACCCGTTTTCACATGTTTAGCTATCGTTTCCATCCATATTGTTGCAAGCCTATAAAACTTATATGTGGACTACGTTTTCTTAAGAAATAAGGGTGATAAACTCTTTGCTTTCACTAAGACGAGATATTGAAGGGATTACATACAATTTGGGCACAAAAATGAGACAAATCTTGACCTTCCATTTCCTTTGGCCACTTCCAAATTAGCAATAACGTCCACTTGATTGGTCCTGAAAGGTGAGCCAGCAAGAAGTGGTGACCCGTTACCCTAAGCACCGATGCTAAAAGTGAGGAGGAAATCTTCTTGAATTTGGTGTTATTCTGAGAGATTCATCATGAAATTTCTGCATGAGTTCAAACTCAACGTTTAAATTTCTTCACGTTGTATATATGATTACTTTCTAAGTTTTAGAAAGTGCGATTTCTCTTTGTTCAAATAAATGGGGATTCATCTGAACAAATTTTTGCAATCAAAGGAGCCCACACTGGGGCAAATTTTTATTTATAAGATTTCGCAAAATAAGTCCACACTGGGGCAGATTTTGTAACACATTTGAGGATTTTGTCCAAGAATCAAATTATACATTCTTCAAATCAATCACGCTGCTCTTTTCATGAAATTTAAGTGCATGGCATACTTTGGTAAGCCCCCTGTGCAGATATTCATAGTTGAAATCGACGAAAGAGCATCTGGTGATGTGGAAGGCCGATGCCGAAAAAAGAGAAGAAAGAAGGGAAAAGGGCCCTACACTGAGGCAAATTATTTTTGAAAAGATTCTCTTGAAAAAAAAATCAAAAAAAAAAATAAAAAATCAAGTTTAACTTCTTGTTTCTCGACAAATCTTTTTGAAACATCATGTTGGGCCTGGACTTGGTGCCGCCAACACCGTAAAGTTCACGTTGGGCCTGGATTTTGTGCCGCCAACATCACCAAGATCACGTTGGACCTGGATTTTGTACCGCCAACATCACCAACATCACGTTGGGTTTGGATTTTGTACCACCAACCAAGGCAGGCTCGGGTTTAATCCCGCTGACCAATTCATCACACTGGGGCAAATCTTCGGATAATTTTTCGAGCAAGTCTTATACAGTCTCTTCATAAATACCAGCATTTCATTTTTCACTGCCACTAGCCATTGGGTCAGTCCCACTAGCGAGCATTTTAGTTGCACTGCCACTAGCTGTTGGGTCAGTCCCACTAGTGAGCATTTTATTTTGCATCGCCACTAGCCGTGGGTCAGTCCCACTAGTGAGCATTTTATTTTTCACTGCCACTAGCCGTTGGGTCAGTCCCACTAGTGAGCATTTTATTTGCACTGCCACTAGCCGTTGGGTCAGTCCCACTAGTGAGCATTTCTTTTGCACCGCCATTTCATGTTGGGGTCAGTCCCCTCGGGTCAGTCCCGATTTTAATTTTATGTTGGGGTCAGTCCCCTCGGGTCAGTCCCGATTTTAAATTTATGTTGGGGTCAGTCCCTTCGGGTCAGTCCCGATTTTAAATTTCATGTTGGGGTCAGTCCCCTTCGGGTCAGTCCCGATTTTAAATTTCTGTTAGGGTTAGTCCCGATTTTAAATTTCATATTAGGGTCAGTCCCCTCGGGTCAGTCCCGAATTTTAAATTTTATGTTGGGGTCAGTCCCCTTCGGGTCAGTCCCGATTTTAAATTTCTGTCTCGGGTCAGTCCCGATTTTAAATTCCTGTTGCAGGTCAGTCCCAATTTTAAATTCCCACTCGGTGGTCAGTCCCGATTTAAATTTCCTGTTGCGGGTCAGTCCCGATTTACATTTCCTATCTCGAGTCAGTCCAGATTTAAATCCCCTTGTTCGGGCCAGTCCCACGTTTAAATTTCCTATTCGGATCAGTCCCGATTTAAATTCCTGTCGGGGTCAGTCCCCTTGTAAATTTCCTGTCCGGGCTAGTCCTATGTTTAAATTGTCTGTTCGGGTCAGTCCCGATTTAAATTCCTGTCGGGGTCAGTCCCCATTAAAAAATTCCTGTTCGGGTCAATCCCGTTTAAATTTCCTGTTCGGGTCAGTCCTCTTTTAAATTTCTTGTTGGGATCAGTCTCCTTTTAAATTTCTTATTCGGGCCAGTCCCATGATTTTAAAATTTTGTTCGGGTCAGTCCAATGATTTTAAATTTTGTTCGGGTCAATCCCATTTAAATTTTCTATTTGGGTCAGTCCGTTTTAAATTTCTCATATGGGTCAGTCCCATTCTTTTTAAAAAATTTTGTTAAAGGGGTCAGTCCCCATTTCACAAAGCGTCAATCATTCGAGTTGTTCGCAGTCAAATAACAGGTGAGTTTTGATGTCTACTTCTTTGTCTCAAGTTTTTCCAAAACTCAGACAAAGAGGGGTAAACTGTAGACACCAAATTTTTAATTTATTTCATTTTTACTTTTATTGATAATATCAGCTATTTTATTTTATTTTATTTTATTATTTCTTTATTATTTATTTATTTATTTAGCTTTATTTTTATTATTTTTCAGAAAAAGAAAATGCCCACAAAAAATTGTTTTAATCATTTTTGAGTTTCAATTTGAAGAAGAGGAAAAATGTAATTGATATTTTTGAAAGTTTTAGTTTGTTTATAATTTGGTTTATTTATTCAAATTGATTTTGGGAAAAATGAAAATGAAAAATGAAAAAAAGGAAAAGAAAATATGTGAATATGTGTAGGCTTTGCATGCGGGACAAGTGTCTCTTTTATATTTTGACAACACATCACTTAGGAGGGGGAGAGATCTGGACACTTGTAGGATAGGATTTGTTTTTGGAAAAAGAAGAAAAAGAGCCACAGGAAAAGAAAAAGGCAATGGGGGCAAAGGAGCGAAAAAAAGGGATATGTGGGCGGCGGCTGAGGAAAGGAACTGAGGGAGTGGCAGCCAAAAGAAAAAGAAACCGAAAGGGAAACCTGAAAAACCTGGGGAGTGACAGCTAGGTTTTAGAAAAGCAGCAAAGGAAAAGAAAAACTGGGAGAGGGCTGGAGAGGAGATAGCTACGGCTGATGGTTGCTGGGTAGAGAGAAAACAAGGAAGGCTAGAGAAAGGGACGGCGGGAGAGGATTTGGCTGACGGCTAAGCAAAAAAGGTCTGAGAGCTGGAGAGGAAGAAAGGAAAAGGGGCTGATGACGGCTGAGTGAGAGTAAGGGGGAACCTGTTGGCGGCTGAGTGAAAGAAAGGCTGAGGGAGAGTGAAAGAGAGAAAACCAGAGGAGAGGGAGAGCTTCGGGTGAGGTAAAAATGACAGAGAGAAGGTGGAGGCTGCAAGAAAGAGAGAGAGAGAGGCTCGTTGGCGGCTGTGGGTAGTGAAAAAAGAGAAGGCTACGGGGGTTTCTAGAAAAGAAATGGGCGGCGGAGTTTGAGAGAAACCAAGAGAGCCGAGGGTTTGGGATAGAAAGGGAGAGTTTTTGCAGAGAGCAGAAGGAAAACTTCAGCAAGGAAGCAGTGAAAGATCTGGACAAGGCCTGAGTAGGAGAAAGGAGATCGCAAAGAAGGTTGCACAAAGGGGACTGGATCATCATCACCATCCTTCACTGGTGGTCCTTCGAAGAACTGGCAGAACCAGCCGAGCCTTTTCTTGTCATCCCACGACTCATTTTGCGATTCAGGGAACCTTGGAAAACCTGGTAGAAGGCTTCGGCAGAGTAGGGAAGAATCTGGGTAGCAGGGAGTCTGAGGGATGAATGGAGGAGCAGCGGATAGGAGCAAAAGAAAGTAAGGGATGACGGCAAGAGAGAAAAAAGCTAAGAACAAGGCAGCGGAGGAAAAACCAGAAAAGAGAAAACAGAGAGTTGGGGGTTTTTCGGGCAGCAGAGAGAGCCGAGAAGGGAGTGGGCTGAGCAAGAGGGTTCCTGGTGAGTAAACGAGAAGAGCAGAGGAAAATCCTGGGATTGACGGGTTGGAGATAACAAAAAACTAAGCAAGAAATGGTAGCAGTAGCAGCATCGCCACCGCCTTCCTCCTTGCTGCCACCCCCGAGACCATCTAGCCGGAACCTCCGCTGCTCAAGCAGGAGCACTGTAAGTTGTCCATTATTTCTTTAAAATTTCAGTTCTGAACAAGCTCTCGAAACAGGCTTCCGTGACTATGTTTTGTTGCGAATTTTCTGTTATTTGTTCATGATTTTGAATATGCGTGTTTTGTGGGTCAATTGGACTGAATTTCTCAGGTTTTCTGACAATTTGGGGGCTGGTTATAGCGTCAATTGAGCCGAGAATCTGTGATTTTTGTTATGCCCATTAGTTATTTGGTGACATGTTCAAACGAAGGTTTTGAGTCAGAAGAAGAAAGCTTCGATTCTGATTTGCATGTTTTGTCCTAGAAATTTTGTTTACCAGATTCGAGGTAGTTGATGTTCTTGCTAGAAGGTTTGTTTCTTATTAAAATGGCATGCCATGGTTGTATGGATGTTCTTGTATTGATTGTGCAACAAATCAGAGTGATAACATAGCTAAAAATTTGCGAGAATTCTCAAGGCATTAGAAGTTGCAGACAGTTCTTTCCCGCTGCTTGTGTCCTCCCCTGCTTTGCACATTCTTGTCTTGGGGGGCTGAAATGGGGTAGTTTAATTCACTCTCTTGATGTTAGTTGCTGGGCAGTTCATGCTAGAAGGATACATAGGAAATTTTGTTGTTTGATTCAAGTTGGGTTTGACTGAAATAGCTAACTTGCGGTTTGAACATGTAATTTGATAAGCTACCATAGTGAGCAAAGAAAAGTTGCAGAAGGTTATGTAAATGTTTGCATGCTCTTTTGTCCGACTTTTTGTGTTTGAATCTGAAGTTTATATTGCAAAGTGAGAGGATTAGAAGATGGTCTTGTTGTTTTAAGTTCGAATCTTGTTAGAAAGTTGCGGAAAGTTTGCAAATGTGAATTGCAGCAGAGATGTTTAGCTGGAAATTGCAGAAGCATTCTCTTCGTTGTCTTGCATGAACTTGGATGAAAAACTTTCAAAAAATTGCACTTTGGCCCCCCAGGTCTCCCCTTGTTCCACTATGACCCAACCAATTGAATTAATTCCTCAATTTGGCCCTTGGCAGCTTTAATTTTACAACTTTTCGTTGCTTGTTTGCTTCAATTAACTACCATGCTTTGTTTAGATTGCATTTAATTCATGATTTTTAAGGGCTTTATGATCAAGTGAGTTTGTGTTTGCATATTTTCTTTAATTTTCTCAAATTAAATTGGTGCCTTGACCTTTTCTTTGTTTTTGGAGGGTAAATAAGTAATTTCACTCCATTAGAGCCCCGACTCAAGAGAGGTACACCTTACCCTTTATTTTTGACTTTATTTGGCCTATGTGCATATATGTGCCTTATGTGTGCAATTGCATGACTTTAAGTGTTTCATCTCATTTTCACTTTATTTATCTCTGTAGTTCTTTAATTTCGCTTTAGTTTTAGTTCAATTTTTTATCATTTGGGAAGGCACTTGAATGCCACAATTGTAATAGTTAGATTTATTTTAACTATTTATTTTATTCCATTTCCCCTTTTAGATTGTAGTAGGCCTTCCCCTCTAAAAATGTAATAGTTAGGGCCTTAATTGCCTTATGTGTTTTGCATGCTTAGGTGCTATGTGTTTAATCGCTTTCTTAGGGTTTGGCATCTAGATATGCATGCTTATGTGTTATGTGTTATGTGAATTACGTGCTCACATGTCTACTCGCTTTAATTATGCACATTACTTATGTATGTATGACGGATGAAAATGCACGAAACCGTGGCTAGTCCAACGCTAGTCATGGTCTTCCCATCGAACTCTTACAAGTCCAATGCTTGTGAGAGAGCGTAGACGTGGGTTAGTCCAACGCTAGACCCTTAAGAGCCTTTCGAGCGTTAGACCATGCTTGTGTGATCAAATCACTTCACCTCATGCATATTTTTCACTTTCTAGGGCCTTTTATCATTTTGTATGATATTTCCCTTATATGTATATCCCTTATCCCTAATTTCCCTATATATATACCCCTTTCTATGATACATGACATTAGAATTGCATTTCATTCTAGAAATAGGATTAGGGTAGTGCATTTGCTTGATTAGATTAGGGAATAGCCCCTTGGATATGGGATATGGACGAGTTTGGCTTTTCTAGCCTTAGCACGCTCGTATTCCCTCTATTAAAAGGGAAAATTGAGTCATGAACATTAGTCCCTCGTACCCGACATGATGCATTCCTTTAAGACATGTATATTTTTATAATTATTTTTATCCTTTTCCTCTTCTTGGAGTCTCGTATTTTTGCATTATTCGTGACTTCTCCAAAGGGTCATTATTGGGCGTCACAATTAATGTGATTGGCACTATTCAAGCTTTGAAGAGAAATTTTGCCCCCCGATACCCTCCTAGGTCTAGGGTTGCATTCATATAGCACGTCCAAATGTGATAAATTTTTTAGGTTAAAACAAGAAAATCTTTGACTAAATCGCGCAACTAGCCTTGGCTAGGTTGAGAGGGTGCCTTGGACCTTGTCCTTGCCTTCCCTCTCTTCAAATGTGACTCCCGAACCTTTTTCTTTGATTTACGTAGACTTGGAGTCATTTAAAAAGGGTTTTTTTTTCATTTTTCTTTAAAAATTCATTTTTAGGTGACTTGGTACACCTTAACTCAATACCAAGTGGTGACTCCGATTTTTATTCAAAAACCCATTTTAAAACTATTATTTTTGGGTCAAAACGTCGCATTTTCAAGTCCCATATAGACCCGTGCTTTATATTCATTTTTCAAATAAAAAATTCACTTCTTAAACCATTTATTTATTTTTATAAAAAATGGGGCTCGACAAATGAAATATTGAACAGTTAAGCGATACAGCAACAGTTAGGTCGAGTGCGATAAAGTACACACTCGCCTAGAAATAAGCACTTTTCATTCAAGTGAACAAGATTCATTAAGTATTTGACCACTTAGGCATGAAAGAAGCACTCATCAAGTCACATCACGTATATATATATAAGCAATTATACAAACAGTGGTTATAAAAGTTCGAGAAGCAATTTTGTGCAAAACAGTTTGGAATCCCTCACCGTAATCCGGAGCAAAGCAAGAGCAAAAGCAGGAAATTAAAAGAGCTTCTCGGTGTCCTCTGAATCACCTGAGATTAATCACAATCACAAATTACCTAGATGCTCGATTAAGGCGAATAAAATATTTCGTATGATCTCTTTAAAGATACTTTTCTTTCTAGAGGGTAACTAAAATCAATTTAATTCAAACAAGTTTTCTTGCCGAACAAGTTTTCTAAGCCTTTTCTTTTTTTTTAAAATTATTAAAATCTCATGTTTTTAACAATTTTTCCTCAAAACAACTAACCAGGAATAATTTTACGAAAAACTTAAAATTTAGAAGTGAATACGATTATTTCCTAAAAGTACTAAAACTAGTTTAAGCAAAGAAAAGAATTAACTAGTTAGCAAGGTTTTAAAAGTCCTGTCATTTAAATTTTAATATTAACGCGCTATTCTCAATCTCTATAACTTGATAGTAAGATAAAATAATTCCACAAAGCTTGATTTAAAGTTACTTGAATTCAAAAGACTAAAACGGACTTCACGATTCCAATTCATTGGCACATTGTTTTCCAAATTGCCATAATAGCTGAAACACAATTCGAATATAAATTTCACTAGGCTTCATCAATCATTAGCCCTAGGTCTCAACAGATTCAGTTCCAGACAAAATTCAACAAAGGAAGTTCAAGTTATTGAAACAATCCCAAATCACAAACCATGGACCTTCCAAATACATTTCAGCCAACCACTTGAACAAATTCACCAAAATTAAACTCTTGCAAAAATTTACTCAAATGGCCAAGAGCTTCATCAATCATTAGCTCTTGACATCAAACAATTACTTTCAATCACAATTCAACCAGGATTTCAATCCAAAACAAGAAGAAAAACCACAGCCAACTTGACCCCCAAATAATTCTAAAATTCAGATTTTTCTTCAATTTTTACTTAACAACATACAAAAGGTGATTAGCAAGCTACGAGTAAATCATAAATATTCCATATGAAAATCTTAGTTAAAATTCAAAGGAAAACTAATTAAAGGCTCAACCTCTTCTTTCGGCCGCAATTCAGCTTTCTTTTCTTTCTCTTTTTTTTTTTATTAAACACGACTCATCTCAGCTTCATGCATGATCAAAATAATTAACTATCAATCAGCTTTGATCCAATCCAAGTGCGGACAACATAAAAAAATCATCATCCAACCGGAAATTTCATTCCAACCCACTCGGTTGACATGCATGCATCCAGATTTTGTTTTCCTTCAAATTCTGGTTTACACACTGCTAATAAATCTCATGCAGGGCTTAATCATCCAGTATTTAGTTAGCTAAACACATAGCCGAGTGAGAAACAAACACTTTTCAGCAAATTTTATACTAAATTACCCATACAACTCCCAAAACAACTCCATCGGCTAAGCTGGAAAAATTGGTTTAGCAGTTCAACAACTTCTAATAAAAAAAAATTCCAGCCATGGCACCGAATTCCTGGCCATAAAGTTCACATGCAAATAAAGAGCTATCTATCAGATTGGGTCCAAAACTAAGCTCAGATCATCACCAATTAGCAAGTTAAAGCTGAAATTTCCAGCTCAAGCTCTCGGACTGTTCCAATTTCTTCAAAGTCAGATTTTTGTAACTTAGTTCATCATCCAACCGCACCATCCTCACATGCATGCCCTTTAACAACTTCATCAACCTATAAACATCTAGTCTAGGTCCAGAAATTACCTCAGTTTGGAGCTCAATACCCCCGGCTAGCTGCAAAGATATTTCCCTTCCCTCGGCTGTCTAGAAATTGCAGTCCGCAACTTTTCCTCTCCCTTGCTCAAGCTTGCGACTAGAATGGAGGAAGTTTGGTTCTCAAACTTCACCAGCTCACGGATGGAAGAAATGATAACAACAGGTCTCTCTCTCTTTTTTTTAGCTTACGGACAGAAAGGAAAAGGAATGAAAGCTCGGCTCTCTCTTGCGCTCCACTCGCAACTCACGGCAGAAAAGAAAATGGAAGTGTGATATTGTGGTGAATTGGAAACGGTATAGAGTGAAGTGTGTGGTTAGTGGAATGTATATATTGAGGTATTGTGAGTGGGGTTGGGTCGGCAATAGAAATGGAAGGTGCTGGAATGAAAAGTGGGAATTGGAACCGGCAGAAATTGGAAGTGTTTGAACCTAAGTTTGTTCAAGAATTTTTTTCCATGGCTGCATGGTGAATTTGAATCGGGGAAGGGCCAATTTGGTCTATTCACATTTCATCCGAATTTCCACTTAAGCCCTCAATCCTAAACTAATTCCAGAATTTATCCCAGATGAAATTCGATAGCCTACTGGAGCACTAATCTTGCGAAAATTCAATTATCGAGACGTCATCGTCCTAAAAATAATTATAAAGGTCCTAATCTAAAAACGATTTCGTCTTAATGCTAAAGTTCCCGTTAACACTTAACATTATTAACACTTAAAATTAGCTACTGAACTTCAAAGAATTAATATTAAAGCAATAACACACTTTACGTCAAGAAATATTAACTTAACTTGGCAAAAATTCAAATAACCCAATATTTTGCACAATTAACTTATTTGCAACTTTAAACTTATTTTTACATACTTATCTAAGAACCAACAATAATAAAATTTATTAAAAGTCAAAGATGCAAATACGACAAGTATATATAACAATCAAAAGCACCATAAATAATTCAACTCGAATAAATTTGGTCATTAAAATAATAATTGTTTAAAGAATCAATTGTTTAGACTCATTTTCGAGAAATTCATGCAATTTGGGAAACCTTGAGTAATTCACATGCAAAAATACTTTTAAATGACCAATTTAAGAATATTTTGCAATAATTAAAATATGAGTCCTCACAAAATGTCTCTCATCCAACCCAAGCAAAGATACATGCTAGTAGCCACACGGTACACGGCCATGCTGGCAAACCAGTCGGAGATGTCGCAAGAAAAGATACTCAGCAGGATTTGAGGTTTCGAGAAGAGGGGGATCAACCGGCCTCCGAGGTATGCCTCATGCCAAGGCAATCTGGAGAGGTGAAGGCTGGGGTGAGTTCGGCGGTTGTTACAGCAGCGTTACAGATCAGCGCGTATGAGAGGGATGAAGTAATACCAGTTGTGGAGGGGGGACGAAGCTAGTAAGGAGGTTGGTACAGTCGGCCACCATGGTACTGCTGTCGGGTCTTGTATGGGGACTACCAGTGCAACTCACGAAACCTCTGGGGGGGAAAGAGTGCGGAGATCAGGTGTGAGGATTGCGTAGTGCCAATTGCGGACAGATTGGCTCCAGGTTTGAAGGAGGCTGCTTTAGGGTGCGGCATGGGTAGTCGAGAGAATGGTGCAGGTTTTGCAGGTATTGCTGGAAGTTTGGGGACAAGTATGGCAGGGAGGGAAGGCTCGGATTTCCAGGAAGTGCACACAAGGGGTGGTGGTAGTTTACATGGAGAGGTTGGGAACGATGTGGAGGGACCTTCGGTGGTGCAGAATTTATCTCAACGGTAGTTGGATGGTCACAAGGTGAGCAACACTTAGACTTTGGACTCTCTCAATATTGACCAAACAGCGGCTCTTGATCAAGGTTTACGGAGGGCAAGAGGAAAAGGTACCCGAGTCATTTTTCCTTCGGACAGGAAGCTGAGATCCTCCTCAACATCCTCACTAAACACTTTCCATTTGTTATCCCATGATTAATGGAATTTTCTGGACCATTAGAGGAATGTCAAAAGCTCCAAATCTCCGAAGACTATTAAAGTTAACTCGCCTTTATGATGCAAAGTTTGTCGCTATCTGTGAACCTAAACGGATATTTCTCAAATAGAAAATATTCAGCTTCGGCTGGCGTTTGATGCGGCTTTTGTTAATGAAGTGGCTAATCTCTGGGTGTTCTATCGTCTTCCTTCTGTGTGTCAAATAGTGGGCAATTCATCTCAGCATCTTTCATTGTCGGTGACGTATCCACTTTTGTCGAGCTCTTTCGTATTTTCCTTTGTCCATGCAAAATGTACCTTAGAGGAACGAAGAGAGCTATGGTAGGATTTACTCGCTAACAAGCCATCCGCTCTTCCCTGGTGTGTGTATGGGGACTTTAATGTAATTTTGGCACCTCAAGAGAAAAGAGAAGGTTGACCCTTTCGGACGTCTGAAGGACTAGACTTTATGGAGTTCATGGAGGAGGCGGGGGTATTCGATGTGGGGTTTTTTGGATCTGATTTCACTTGGTGTAATAATCGACGAGGTAGAGCAAAATTCTGGAAACGACTGGATAGATTGTTAATTAATGGGGACCATGCAGGATTGCCATTGTCGATCTCTATCACTCACTTGGCCAAGCACCCTTCTGATCATGCCCCTCTAAAGATTGGTTTTACTACTCGGCCGGATGATAAACCCCGTCCGTTTCATTTTTTAAATGTTTGGACCTCTAAGCCTTCGCTCTTGGGGGCAATTCGAACGGCTAGGTAGGAAGAGGTAATAGGGTTGCCACTAAAGGTCTTATGCACTAAGCTGTTGGGAGATAGGAGAGCTATCCAAGCTTGGAATAAGGGGTCATTTGGGAATATTTTTTATGCTGTTCGACGGGCATAATTGATGGTACAAATGGCAGAACATAGAGTGGAACAAGATGACTTAGAGGAGGCTCAGATGGAGCTCAATAGGGTGCAAGCCGAGTTGAGCCATGCCTTAAGGAATGAGGAGTTTTTTTGGAGTCAAAAGGCGTGGGTAAAGTGGCTGTGACATGGAGATGGCAATACTAAATTCTTTCATGCGGTAGTTAAGCAGCGGTGAGTCCAAAGTGTAATCCATAGAATCAAGGATCTGCAGGGCGATTGGATAGAGACTGACGAGGGAATCGCTGATGAGGCTATACGGTATTTCTCAAATTTATTTACGGAGCTTGTGAGAATAGCAACGGATTTGTTACATACCATCCCTGCCACTAGTCACGTAGGAGGATAACATGATGTTAGAGGAGGTTCCTACTTTGGAAGAGGTCAAACGTGTCATTTCAAGATGGACGAAGAGAGCGCGGCTGGGCCTGATGGTTTCACAAGTAAGTTTTTTACCTTTGCATGGGACGTTATTTATCAGGACGTTTATAATGTTGTGCTTAATTTCTTCTGTGGAGCTGAATTGCCGCGTTTTGTTACCTCGACATCTATAGTTTTGATTCCCAAAGTTCAGAATCCATATGATTTCTCGCAGTTTCGACCCATTAGCTTGTGCAATTTTTTTAATAAGGTACTGTCCAGAATTCTGGCAGATAGGGTGGCTAGGCTACTGCCTAAAATCATATCCCCACAATAGACGGGGTTGTTAAAGGCTGTAATATTACTAAAAACTATTTGTTAGCCCAAGAAATTGTGCGGGGTATGGGCAACAAGGTCAGAGGTGGAAATGTTACGTTAAAATTGGACAAGGCCAAGGCTTATGATCGTGTCTCATGGTTTTCCATTGTCAGTGTGTTAAGAAGGTTTGGTTGTGGGGACATGTTTGTAGACATGATGTGGAAACTGGTGTCGAATGTGTGGTTCTCGGTTATTATCAATGGGGTGGCCTATGGGTATTTTAAATTGAGTCGAGGCATTCGTCAAGGGGACTCGTTATCACCGACATTATTTATTATTGGGGCAGAGGTCTTTTCGCAGGGTTTAAATAAGTCGGCGTTGTGGCCTAGTTTCCTGGGTTTTCAAGTCCCGATAGGGTGTCCAGCTATAACCCATCTAGCTTTTGCCAATGATGCGATCATATTTGCAAATGGCTCTACTAATTCACTAAAGGCTATCATGCACAGGTTGGAGTTATATCAAAGAGTGTCGGGTCAGCTGGTGAATCGCAGATGAGTGGTTATTTGGTTCATCCATCTATGTCTGTGGCTCGAAGACGGGTGATTGGAAGGGTTACTGGGTTCCCAAGGCAGCAGTTTCCTGTGCAGCATCTAGGGTTTCCATTGTATATTGGTAGGAGTCGAGCAGTTTTTTATGAGCAGGTAGGGCAGGCCGTGCTTGGGTGAATACTCTCATGGAAGTCGAAGTTTTTGTCACCTGGCGGGAGGGTGGTATTTATTAAGCATGTTCTTTCCTCCATACCCCTCCATTTGCTATCTGCTGCAATTATGCCAACTTCGGTATTTTGAGCAATAGAAAAAGTATGCTCTGATTTTTTATGGGGAAGCTTAGAGGAAGGTGCCAAGTACCATTGGATACAGTGGTCCCATTTGTGTTCTCCGGTCGAAGAGGAGGGAGTTCGATTTCGAAAATTGAGGGATGTGTATACTGCATTTTTCTTGAAAGTTATGGTGGACATTCCGGACGAGATCATCCCTCCGGTCAGTTTTTATAAGGGCTAAATATTGCAGGGGCATGCATCCATATTAGGCAACCATTTCTCCCCTTAGCTCGGCAACCTGGAAATGCATGGTGAATGTTAGTCGATAGGTTGAGCTCTCCATGAGATGGTTGGTGCATGAGGGCTCATGTAGTTTTTGGTACGATAATTGGATTGGGAATGGAGCTCTATTTCTTAGGATGGCCGATGTACTAGATTTATCGTTCAAGGATTTCCTAGTGAATGGAAGGTGGGATGTACAAATGTTGGCTACGGTGCTGCCACTGGACCTCATTCCAGCTATTCTACAGCACCCAGCTCCGGATGGTAAGGCTATAGACGAGGTCATTTGGATGCCTACTAAGTCCGGGAGGTTTTGATTGTCGTCAGCATTCCAGGAGGTCAGACAGGCTCGTCACACTTCCTTTGTGTATTCCAATATTTGGAAGTCCGGCATCCTGCTAAAGGTGTCCTTTTTTATGCCGTGATTGTTGATGGGGAAGCTTCCTTTAGACGAGGTATTGGGAAAGTTTGGGCTGTACCTGCCTTCCAAATATTTTTGCTGCTCCTCACCAATGGGGGAAACTATCAAACATGTGTTCTTCGAGGGTCAAGTGGCAATGGAGGTATGGAATTACCTTGCTCGGAGTTGTGGGATACGATTCTCAGCCTTTAATTTGAGGGCTAGATTTGGTGTGGTTTGCTGCATGTTCTGCTGAAAAGAGTCGATTCTTATTTACTATCCTTTCGAGCTTTATATGTTAGCATATTTGGAAGGCGAGGAATAAAGCAATATTTGAGGGGAATACACCACGCAGCGAAGTTATTTGCGAAGCTATTTCCCAGGAGGTTAAAACGGTTGTGGAGATTCGCTTCACAATGAGTTTAGCAGGGCGAAACTTCCATCAATTTCTGGATTCTCTTTCACAGCCTTCGAGAGTGTTTGGCTATAAGATGGTATCTTGGAAAGCTAGTTCAGAGGACCTAGTGACGCTTAATACAGATGGTTGCTCCAAAGGAAACCCGGGAATGTGTGGGGGTGGGGATGGTATTGAGGAGTTCTAATGGAGGTTTGCTATTCGCGTTCTCGGCATATCTGGGCGAGAACTCTAGCCTGAGGGCGGAGGTTTTGGCTATTTTGAGTGGTTTGCAGTTGTGTTTGCAGAAGGGGTTCAGCCAAATTTGTGTCCAATCTGATTCGTTAGTTCTAGTGGGAATATTGCAGCGCCGTTTGGAATGTCCTTGGCACATCCAGAGAGAAGTCAGACAACTGTGGCACATGGGTTCAAGAGCCCTTAATATCTAGCATTGTTTTAGGGAGGCGAACAAAGTGGCTGATATCCTATCAAATGAGGGTGTATCTCATCCCCAGGAGTACATTCGGTTGTACGACACCTTTTCCTCGATGCCCCAGCTGGCTCGGGGGGCAATTAGGCTAGATCAGTTAGGAATACCTTCGTTTCGAAGTGCCCGGTCCCTCTGAATTTTTTGTATGCGTGCAAGCATTTTATTTTCATGGTTCATGAATAAAATTTGGGGTGGCATCTTTCCTTGTGAACGGGGTTAGCCAAAAAAAATCGTCAAAATCCCCAAACAAAATAATGTTGTGGAAAGAAAAAATAGGACTCTTAGCGAGGTTGTTAGAACTATGATTAGTAAATGTGATTTACAAAAATATTTTTGGATCGAAGTGGTAAACATGGCTTGTTATGTAATGAATAGAGTTCTTTGAAGACTTATTTTGAACAAAACTTATGAACTTCTTTTTGGTAAAAAATCCATTGTTGGATATTTTAGAGTTTTGGTTGCAAATACTTCATTTTGAATATCAAAGAACATTTTGAAAAGTTTGATAAAAATTTCGATGAAGGCATTTTCTTAGATTACTATGAAAATAAACGTGGTTATAGAGTTTATAATAGAAGAACACTTGTTATAGAAGAAGTTATACATGTTACTTTTGATGAAACTAATATTGTTATTTCCAAGAATATGTGTGAAGATGATGATATATGTGTGCAACGAGGGCTTGAGAAGCTAACCATTAACGATTTGGAACCATTGGAGGAAAAGTCAAAAGGGGACAACCCTCAAGAAGTGGAAGAACAAGAAGAAGAAAAGAAAGATGATGAACTACTGAAAGACCTTCCAAAAGGTTGGAAATTTACTCAACACCATCCCAAGGTATTTATCATGGGTGATCCATCTGAAAGGGTAAAAACTTGCTCCTCAACTAGACCTATAGTAGATAACTATGCATTTCTTTCTCAAATTGAACCTAAGAATATAAACAATGCCTTGAATGATGACAGTTGGATAGTGGCTATGCAAGAAGACCTCAATCAATTTGAGAGAAGTAAGGCATGGACGTTAATTGAGAAACCTTTAAATGACCCTGTCATTGGCACAAAATGGGTCTTTAGAAACAAATAAAATAACAAAGGTGATATTGTTAGAAACAAGGCTAGAGTAGTAGTTAAAGAGTATACACAAGAAGAGGGAATGGACTTTGATGAGACCTTTGTCCTCGTAGCTAGATTAGAAACCATTACAATAGTCCTTGCATATGCTTGATTTAAAGGTTTCAAATTATGTCAAATGGACATTAAAAATGCTTATTTTAAATGATTTTATTGACCAAGAAATTTATATTGAATAGCCCCTCGATTTTGAAAATAAAAAATTTTCAAATCATGTTTTCAAATTTTCAAAGGCTTATATGGTTTAAAACAAGTTCCAAGAGATTGGTATGACATTTAAGTGGTTTTTCAATTGAAAATGGTTTTAAAAGAGGTGATGTGGATACCACATTTTTTACAAAATATTGCATGAATGATCTCATAATTATTCAAATTTATGTAGACAATATTATATTTGGTGCTACTAGTGAGTGTTTGTTCAAGGATTTTTCGAATATTATGCAAAAATAATTTGAGATGAGTCTGATGGGAGAGATGAAAAAGGATGAAAAAGATACAAAGATTGATGAAAAAAATTATAGAGGTATGATTGGTAGTTTACTCTATCTAACTGCAAGTAGACCCGATATTATGTTTGCGCTTGTGTGCTTATTTTCAATCATGTCCTAAAGAGTCCCATTTATTGGCTATTAAATGTATTTTTTAGATATTTGAAAGAGATTTTGAACTATGACTTATGGTATCCTAAGTGTCATAATTTTGTTTTAATTGATTTTTCGAATGCCGATTTTGCCGGTTGTAAAGTAGATAGGAAAAGTATTAGTAGTACATGCCATTTGCTTGTTGAATGTCTAGTTTCATGATTTAGTAAAAAGCAAAATACTATTTTTTTTGTCTATAGTGGAAGCGGAGTATATAGCCGCTGGTACATGTTGCGTTTAATTGTTGTGGATGAGACATACTTTGCATGATTTTTATTTGAAATTTGATTGTATGCCTATGTTTTGTGACAACACTAGTGCAAACAGTTTGACTAAGAATCCCATTCAACATTCTAGGACCAAGCATATAGACATAAATCATCATTTCATTCATGATTTGGTTCAATGAGAAGAAATTTGTGTTAATTATGTGTGTTCAAAAGACCAAATTGCCCCTTGGATCAATTTGTGTATTTGAGAAACAAATTAGGTATTTTTTAAAAGAATTTTAGAAAAAAAATATAGTGGATCAGACGTTCTAACCTTTATTAGAGGACCGAGAGTATATTTCTGAAAAAAACTTTGTGTGAGTTGGTATTGGATATCCAGTACCAATGAACGGATGTTCGAATGCTTCAGTTCCTTTTTTATTATTTGGGTTTAGACGCTTGTGTTGGATGTTGTTTGATCGTTCGGCCATCCATCACGTGCAAACTAGCGGTTTTAAAAAGGTTCGGATAGTCATTTGCTCAATATTCTCCTCTATCGAATGAAAAACTCTCAAAATCCTCTCATTCCTTCTCACCAAATTTGTGATCTCTCCTCTTGTTTTGATTAAAATTGATCTGAACAAACTATTTCTCACCCTCTCAAGCTTCTTTTCTCATAACAATCTTTCCAAAAACATAATTTTTCTGTGAAATTCTGAATCTTCCCGAAACCCTAGATTTCTCAATCACTCTCTTTGAGCCAAATTCGAGACTTTTTGCGCATCTAGGCAGTATCACACACTTTTTACAACCTCATCTGCATCATCTCCTGCCTTTATTTTATTCAATATGGTGCGAACTCGAAGGGAATCCTTTATTACTGCTCGCAGCACTAGGAAAAGAATCAATGCTGGCAGAATTGTTGAAAAAAAAACATCACGTGGTCATGGACGTGGTACTCAGCAACAACAGCAGCAAGAACAACATCAGCACCATCATGAAGAGGAGCAAGAGAGGCTGCCGTTGTTCATTGACTTGGAGGCTGAACAAAAATTCCATCTCATGGCTCAAAAAGGTTTTATTACCTAAAATCTATCTCTATTTCTGATTTTCATAAATCCAAGCTTCAATGGGTAATTGATCAGTTCAAATTTAAAAAATGGGAACATTTGCTTCACTTTCCTCACATTTTGTATCTTGAGCTAATTAGACAATTTTATGCTAACATTCGGCAAGGTGAAACACCGTTTGATATTGTATCTCGTGCCAATGGTATCGATTTAAGATTCAATCTAGATGTGGTTTACCAGATTTTTAACACAAAAATTGAGAAAGGCTGTAGGAGTAAAATAGTTAATTTCTTTTCTTATGAAGAGCTTCTATCTTCAATCAATCATTTTGAAGGTACCAAGTTGATGAAATATTTTAAACAAATTTTACATCTCCAAATGAAACAGATTTGAATGATCTCACTCCTATCCAACAAATTCTTTTTCTTATGATTGGAAATCTTTTGATTTTTTGATCCGGTCATAGAACCGATGCCAATAAAAAGGAGCTTTATCTATTTTATTATTTTATGGAAAAAATTCAAATTGATTTTGGCTTCATTTTATGTCATTTTATGAACAAAATTGGCACCAATACTCATAGAAACTCTCTCATGCCAAGTTTTTAACTTCCATTTTCAAACATTTCAACATTCTTCTTCTTGGTCAGCCTACTTGTGAAAAGCTCAACTTGTTTCTTCACCAAAGAATATTTTGAAAGGAAAACTATCAAATTTGTTAAAGGAGAGTGAGTATATAGAGACAGTGCTTCCGAAACACGTACCAAACATGTTCATGACCCCTCCACCTCCACTCCTCTTCAACCTCAACCCAAACATCGTAGGATTAAGAACTTTACTCCTTCTTCTTCTCATCCTACATTCGATCCAGTTATGTCTGTGAGGACCTAAAAATTTTTGTCATTTTATCCATTTTAACTCCATTGCATTTTATTCACTTAGTTATTTATTTATTTGTTTATAGATTTGATAATGATTTTAGTCTTAATGGTTTTATTAATTTTTATATGTGAGAGTCAGTGAGTGGGGTTAAATGCGATTTTCTTTTGTGGGGTGTGAAAGGAAACTTTGGAAAAAGAGAGAGTTTAGTACAATAAGGAAGAATTGGGATATTTGGAACTAGAAATTACTAGAAGGTGACCTGTGTCACAATAGGAACCAAGTTTTCCTTCTTTAAGACTTCTTTGACCAAGTTTTTTTGCCATTTTCTTCCATTTCTTCTCTTAAAACATAGCAAACAAACAACAAGAAAAAAAATAAGAGAGAGAGGGCTGAGAGCTTGAGAGGAAAAGGGGAGAAAATTTTTATCCAATCTTGCTTAGATTTTGAAGGAAAAGGAAGGAGATATCTTGGGTTTACCATCAACCTTAGAAAGGAGAAGATTTGGTGGGTTGTGGGTTGAATTTCATCTTGGTTGCAAGCAAAAAAGGTAAAATGCTAGATTATCTTTCTTTCTTTACCTTATGTTGGAAATAAGTTAAATTGTTGGATTAAAGACAAGATTTGATGGTGAATCTTGGTAGTTTTTCAAGTTGATGATTCTTGAACTTTACCTTTAAGTTTTAGGGTTTGTATGTAGATGTGATTATGGTGGTTTTCTTGCTGAGATTGTGGCTTTATGTATCTATTGGTATGTTGGTGATGAAACCTTATGGAATTGCTAGGTATGTTTGTTTGAAATTTTGGGAAATTAGTTGGAGGAATGTTTGAAAACCAATTGGAGAAATTTCTGTTTGCTGGCCGAAATTTAAGGATAGAATTGCAGCCTTGATTTCTAAATTTTCATGATGATTTTAAGCTTAATTTTGCTTAAAAAATTCTATAAGACTTTAAGCTACAAGTATGTGCTGGAATTGAACCAAAATCTTGAACTTTAAGTGGTAAGAACTTCATTTCTTTCACTGTTTCATGGCTGGAAATCTGCTTAAAGTGGGCTGAAAGAGAGTGATTTTGTTTAGCTTTACACTTGGCTTTGTGTGGTGAACTTTTCGTATTAATGCCCTAAACACATGATTAGACATTAATCCTGGTATGAGTAGTGAATTGGAGTGGAAAATGAAAGGTTTTAAGAGGTAAAAACCTCACTTTTACATGTTTTAAGTTTCAAGCAAGAAATTTCCAGCCTAGGAAAAATTGATTTGGGGCAGTTTTAAACTCAATTTGGTGGATGAAAATGAGAAAACTTTTGCACTACCATTTGCTTAAATCATTGATCTAACGTTTACATGGATGTTTCCCCTTGAATTGAGCTAGAAATCATGTGCTTTGGGATGAGATTTCTTAGTTGGAACCGGCGTAGTTTCGTTTAAATGTTGTGGTTTGGAGTAGTGCATCTTATTGTACTTTAAATTACTTGGTTCTAGGACTTGGAAGTGAGGCTGAAGTTGCTCTTGAGGCGAACACTAAAGCTTTGCTGCCATGGTGAGTGTTCTAAGTGCTTGTGAAGTGTTTACGTGCAATGGTTCTTTTCTTGAATGACATGCTTGCTTAGTTGATATACTTGCTCTTGAATTGATAATATCGGGACGAGAATGTACTTTATCATACTCGATCCTTTATGGCTAGATTCCTGATATTTGTATTAAATGAACTGCTTTACTTATGCTTGACTTGCTGGTCATTTGGGTGGTTATCCCACCGACTCTCTTGTGTGATTAGGGCCCCAAACCTCATTGGCTAGTTGGTCAAGTTGAGCCGCCAAGGGTTTGGTCGATAAGATCAATGAACCATGGGTCTTGTCACATGGATTTGAACTTGAACTTGCACTTGAACTGGTATACTCGAGTACTCCCCTCTTGAATTTTGATGTGCGGGCTCGATAAGAGGTTGAACGGTGGATGAAGAAAGACGTGAAATGGTTAAATACTTGATAGTATTTTGGAATAATGTTGATGGAGTGTCAACAGAATCTTGGATCTTGATCAAGCTACTTGAACAAGCTCATGAGAGCCCTATATCCTTTTAAATGAATATGTGAATTTTTAATTGAAGTGTACTTGCTCTATATTGTGGTGAATTATGATTTTGTGGCTTGAGTATGATATCATTATTTGCATGACTTTCTTGGAACCTCATGGGTGAAAACTCACCCTTCTAGTTTTGTTTTTCTTACAGGGGGCGAGTGACTAGGAAGGGCCGGGTTTTGTTGGAATCTTTTGCTTTAGCACAATTGTACCAACTTTTAGTTTGTTTTTGTAAATTGGGAACTCAACTGTTGTAAGTGGAACTAGTAGTGTATTTTAAGATTGTATTGATCACAAACTTATGTATTCGGCCAAGGATCATTTTATATTGTCGTTGGAAATGTGACTATTGTTTTTAAAAAGGTTTGTTAATAAGTTAGTACTCGAGTCCTGACAAGAGTTGGACAGGCGGCCCGTTGAATCCTTTGGTTCGCCTTAGGGGAGAGGTGGGGTCGTCACAATGTCCCTTCTCTTTGAATTGAAACAAAGAAGCCTTCTCCTCGAGCATGTCCTCCAAATGTTAATGACTCCAGAACAACAAACCAAATTCCTCCAAATGAAAGCTACTCTCTTGCCTTCTCAGTCACAAAAGAAGGATCATAGAAATAATGAGGATCACGAAGGACATCATGAGGACCAAGGGAATGGTAATGGCAATGACCAATATCAAAATGAGGGTCACGAGGATTATGGAAATGACCAACATGGAAATAAGAATAATGATCAACAAGAACAAGGCCATGATGAGAGTCATGAGGGCCACAATAAGGATAAAGAAGCCTCATGAAGAACACTATGAGGGATATCACAAAGCAAGCCATTAGAAAGAAGTCGGCATATCCCATCCTCCTTCCAAGGCCCAAGGTGCTAGTTCTTCAAAAGGGAAGGAATACCAAAAGGGTCAAGAGGATGCTTCAGGGGAAGAAACTGAGGATGAGCAATTCAACTTGTGCGAAGCATCATGGCTTGAAATGGAGTGTTTTTCTCTCCCTTTCCCCTCTCGAATTTCGTCCAAGAGGCTGGCAAGAAGAAGGAAATGGTGATTAAAGGATAGCTTTGTTGAATAAATACTAGTTTTGGTCATGGTCAAGGTTTTTGAAGGATGATCGACAAATGGCAAGCATAGAAAAGATGTCTATCTATTTGTCCAAATATCTACCTCCCCTCCAATCCTCTCGTCCTACCTCTTATCACATAATTTCTTTTACACAAAATTCCTTCTAATTCCTCAAATTTATTACACACACCTCACTAGTCGGTCATACTAGTATAGTACTCTACGAAACTTAACATGGACTAAAATATAAAAAGGGGAGTGATAAAAATCTTAACTTAACCTTTAAAATCACTATCAAATTAAGGCTAGCAAATCAGCAAGTAAAATTAAAAGGAAATATTGATTAATTTTTCAAAAATAGGTGAAAATTTAAAAATTATTTTCGGGTCCTCACACTTTTTCCCCCTTAAGAAAATTTCATCCTCGAAATTTTTACCTTCTCTCACAAAACTCGATTCTTCAGGGTTTCCATCACTTTTCAAGAGTTTTTTCTTATTCATGCCGCTACCACAAACTTGCCTACAGGGAAAATCTTAATAACATAATGGCTAAGTTAACATGCAAAGATAGATCAACCAAGATATCAAAAGGTGAAAGGTGACACAAACTTCAAACTCAATGAAAAGAAGATATGAAACTTGGTTACTACTCTTGCTAGTTCTTAAACTCATACACTGTACGTTGACAAATCGACTACAACATAAGGCCCCTCTCATCTTTGTAATTGTACACTAGATCTGGATCACCCTCTCTAATCAAAATTTCTTCTTTTCGAACCACAAATGAAGAATTCTCGCTTAAATCCAAGACTAAATGAACAAACAGAAAAACTGAATTGTTCTGTCATATCTTTTGTTCTAGACTCTGTACAACATTTATACAAATGGAATTTGACTTTTGTCAATTCCATGAAATCTATAATTTCCTAAAAATTAGGAGCTAATTTATTCTATCCTAAAATACATTAGGAGTAAATTATTCTATCCTAAAATAGAGCAGAAATCATGGGATATAGCAGAAGTCATGGGATATACATAGAAAAAGATATTCTAGATTTTCAACACTTCCCCTCAAGATGGTGAATAGATATTTTCCATTCCTATCTTGCATGTAATGTCTTCAAAGTTAGAAGTTGGCATTCTCTTAGTTAAGACATCTGCCAATTGATTATTTGATGCTACATATGGAGTGCAAATCATGCCACTGTCCAGCTTTTCTTTAATAAAATGTCTATCAATTTCGATGTGCTTTGTGCGATCATGTTGCACTGGATTGTGTGCAATGTTGATGGCAGACTTGTTGTCGCAATAGAGTTTCATAGGTCCTTCCCACTTGATTTTAAGATCATCAAGTATTATTTTGAGCCATAGCAATTCACAAACTCCATGAGCCATAGCCCTAAACTCTGCTTCAGCACTTGATCTTGCAACAACCGATTGCTTCTTACTCCTCCATGTCACTAGGTTCCCACCAAGAAATGTACAATATCCTGAAGTTGATCTACGATCTACAATAGAACCTGCATAATCAGCATCAGCATATGCCTCTATGAGCAATCCTTCATTTTTCTTGAACAAAATTCCTCTACCCGGTGTCCCTTTGAGGTAGGATAGAATTCTATTGATAGCCTGCAAGTGTTTCTCTCTTGGATCATGCATAAATTGGCTTACTACACTTACAGCAAATGCTATGTCCGGCCTTGTATGGGACAAGTATATCAGTTTCCCAACCAACCGCTGATATCTTCCCTTATCTACTGTGCTATCATCCTTCTCTTCATTCAATCTCAAGTTAGGCTTAATGGGTGTGCTTGCTGCCTTGCATCCAAGATTGCCTGTTTCTTTAAGCAAGTCTAAGACATACTTTTGTTGGGAAACAAAGATGCCTTTACTTGAGTATGCCACCTCAATGCCTAAAAAATACTTCAGCCTCCCTAGTTCTTTAATTTCAAACTCCTTTGCTAAGCACTTTTTGAGTGTTTCACTTTTTAAGCAAGTCTAAGACATACTTTTGTTGGGAAACAAAGATGCCTTTACTTGAGTATGCCACCTCAATGCCTCAAAAATACTTCAGCCTCCCTAGTTCTTTAATTTCAAACTCCTTTGCTAAGCACTTTTTGAGTGTTTCTCTTTCAATTGGATCATTCCCGGTGATGATGATGTCATCTACATATACAAGTAGAGCTGTAACACCTCCTTTTGAATGTTTTATGAACAAAGTATGATCTCCTTGACTTTGTTTGTATTGCATTGCTAGCATCACTTTAGTAAATCTTCCGAACCAAGCCCTTGCCGATTGTTTTAATCCATATAAAGCTTTCTTTAACCTGCACACTTTCTTTTCAAAAAACATTTCATTGAAACCCGGTGGAGGTTCCATGTACACCCCTTCTTCTAAATCCCCATGTAAGAATGCATTCTTAACATCAAATTGTTGTAAACACCAACCAAAGTTAGTGGCTAAAGACAAAAGAACACGCACAGGATTCATTTTTGCAACGGGTGCAAAGGTCTCTTGGTAATCTATCCCATATGTCTGTGTATATCCTTTTGCGACCAACCAAACTTTATGCCTTTCTAATGAACCATTAGCTCTATATTTCAAAGTAAACACCCATTTACACCCCACTGTTTTCTTTCCTTTAGGCAGGTTTACAATTTCCCAAGTCTTATTTCTCTCTAGGGCATTCATCTCCTCTTTCATAGCATGTAACCAGTTCTTATTTCTAAGTGCCTCTTGTAGTGTTTGTGGGATTGAAATGGAGTTGATGGTGGTAAGGAAGGTTTTATGTTGTGGAGAGAGTCTATGGAAAGACATGAAATTTGAGATTGGATGCTTAGTGCATTCTCGTGTTCCTTTTCGAACAGCAATAGGCAGGTCTAAATCATTAAATTCACAAGGAGCAGAGTTAGATTGAACACACAAAGGAACAGAATTTTCAGTGCCTGATTGTGGTTCAGATTCTTGGATTTGCACAGGTTCAGAAATATGAACTTTCTTCCTTGAGTAGACCTTGAGTGGTGTAGTTGGATTTAAACCAAATTTTCCCTCAGCTCCAAGATCAGGTTCAATTTCTTTACTGGCATGTTCAACTTCGAATTTAGGTTCAGGTTCATTGCTAGTATGTTCTCCTTTAGAATTTGGTGTATGGTCAGGCTTGAAAGACTTTAAGTTTAGTGTAGGACTTTGAAGATCAAGGAGAAATTCCCTATCTTCCCAAGAACTCTCCCCCCTGGGGATGAGGATTGTTACTTTGAGAGTAAGGTTCATTTTCAAAAAATGTGACATCCATGGAGGTAAAAAAATTTTTTTGAAGGTGGATGATAACACTTATATCCTTTCTTTGTGTTTGAGTATCCCACAAAAATACATTTTAAAGCTCTTGGATCAAGTTTCCCTCTTTGGTGTGCATGAACATGTACAAAAGCAACACAACCAAACACTTTTGGTCACAATGTGCAAGAGACGTTAAAATCAGGGTAAAAAACAGAAAGAGCAGCAATGGGACTTTGATTATTTAGTACTTTTGAAGGTACTCTATTTATCAAATGTGCAGCAGTTAAAACAGCCTCTCCCCAAAAAGTTTTTGGAACTTTATGTTGAAACAAAATTGCTCGAGTCACATTGAGTAAATGTCTATTTTTTCGTTCAGCAATCCCATTTTGTTGGGGTGTATCTACACAAGATGACTCATGTATTATACCCTCTTTTTGGAAAAAAGATGAGAGAATTTGATTAAAATAGTCTCTTGCATTATCAGATCTTACTCTTTTAATCAAACTTCCAAATTGTGTACAAATCATTTTATGAAACATTGGAAAAATACTGCTTACTTCTGATTTTTCTTTCATAAGAAATAACCAAGTAGTTCTAGTACAATCATCAATGAATGTGACAAACCATTTTGCTCCAGAAATACTAGAAATTCTACAAGGCCCCCAAATATCAGTATGTATCAAAGAGAAAGGTCTAGTAGATCTTGTATTACTCAATGGAAATGATAGTCTATGATGTTTAGCAATTTCACATGTATCACAATGAAAACTACTAACATCTTCATTCTTGAAAAGTGAAGGAAACATGCTTTTAAGTAAAATAAAAGATGGATGACCAAGATAGAAATGATGAAGCCAAATTTCATATTTATTATTTGAGGAGCAGGTGAGGGATAACTAATTTTTGTTCTTCTTGTTGCCACTCATCTCCTCAAGGTAATAAAGCCCATCATTCACCTTAGCAAGTCCAATTGTCCTCCCCGTAACCAAATCCTGAAAAACACAGTGAATAGAATAGAAAATTACTCTACAGTTCAGATCTTTGGTAATTTGATGGATGGATATGAGATTGGAGGACAATTTTGGGACATGCAACACATTATTTAGGGACAAAGAATTTGATAGATTTACTGTCCCTTGGCCTACAACAGTTATAGTGAGACGACCCCGCTTCTCCCAAGGGCGAACCCAAGGGTATCGGCGGGCCGCCTGCCTGGTTCGCGCCAGGACTCAAAACTTAAAACAATAAAAGCTAGGTAAACCAAAAGAGTTCTATATACAATATATATACAAGTCCAAAAGAGTTATAATTACATCCTCCAAAATAGATATTCAGATTACTACATCACCAAATGCTAATCACCAGGTATATAAAGTAGACCCGATAAAAGGGTTTTATACAGGCCACCAAAACAAGAAGAAACGACTTAAACGTCCAACTAAGACATGCACACTTAACTATACTAGTGTATGTGCCAAAGAGTTCCCCGCGTCGGACCTTGCTAAGGAAAACAAAAGAAAAGGGGTAAGCTATATGCTTAGTAAGTAAACAGGGGTAAAAACGTAAATTACACATAAATACGAACAATTATGCCACAAAATGTCAAAACAAAAGTACAAAATAACAACACAAATGAAGGATACAGGTTGGCTCCAAAGCCAAATCGTATGCCACGTGTGATCTCCTGTCGACACTCCGTCGACCACAAATAATGGTCCGTAGAACTCCACTTGTACTCCCACCGTACACCTTATCACCCTTACTGGCCAGTCACCACACAAACTTGCTCGAGCGAACGAAATTGAGCTTCGTTCACAAGCTCGGGTCACAAACTTGGTTCACATACTCGGTGAACCGGATTCACAAACTTGGTGATCTCAGACTAGGTTGAACTGACTTCGACCAAGCCCCGGCCGGCTCGAATAGTCCATCCAGGTCTTGAGATCGGGCCCACAACTTCAACATTTTTCACGAACTCACGAAAGTCACCATGAGCTCCAAGCTCAAGGGGTTCAAACCCAAAATAATTCATTTAGACATGTCATGTATAAATATGCACGTAAATTAAGGTTTAGGTTGAGTGCGATGAAGTACACCCTCGCCTAGGTACCTTTCATTCACTTTAAACACATAAGCAAGTTATATACAAAATGGCCCGAATACTTACTCAAAACACAAAAGTAGTACAAGAGCAGAAATCACTTCGTGCGTGTTAACTAGTAGTAGGCCCCACCAGCTCCGCCTAACTTACCACGGTCTGAAATAGAAGATTGTGTCACATTATATCACAAACGGCCAGTAACATGCCCAAAACAAGTAAAACGGTAAAATCGGCACATGCAAGTGCGGAAACGGCAAAATGGACACACGCGCGCGCGGAACGGCAAACGGAAACAGCCAAATCTGCCACCTCAAACCGTTTTGATCAAAAGTTAGGCTAGGAATATTGAATCAAGGTGGGTGAGACACCGTTTCGAAGCTACAAGGAAGGCCTACAACTTTTATTTAAACATCTCAACCCAGATCTCAATAGGTATTGGTCAAAAATGCACAAAATAGTTCCAGCCATTTCATTTCGGTTTACCAAACAGGCCCTGTTTGAAAGACCGTAACTCACGGCTCAGAAATCGGAATCAAGAAATTACAGAGGTGTTAGAAAGCTCATCCATAAGGCTATAACTTATGTGTTTGGACTACAAGTTGAATCAATACAGAGCATGGAGGAAAATGGGTCTAAACATTCCTGTCAGAACTATCCAAATTCGAAGGCAGTTCTGACAACCGATCTTGTTTTGGTCATAACTGAACCTACGGGACTCAGATTTGGATGAAATTTATACCGTTTCGAAGATAAGACCAAGATCTACATTTCTTATGAAGAGGTCAACACCCAGTTCGTACGTTATCAAAACGGACAGAACATGGTCAGAGGCTAAAACAAGAAACGCGGCAGAATTCTGAGTTTAGAATAGATGCGACTATTTTGGCCATAACTCAGGCTACATAGATCCATTTAACCTGAAATTTTGTAGGCACCACAAGGACCTCAAAAGCTACAACTTTCATGTTTTTAGGAAACTCTAAATCAATACGTAGTGTCAAGAAAAATGGAGCTCAAGTTCAGGTGTTGGCTGCCCTGTTTACCCGGATTTGCCGGTTTTGCGCGTCGCAAACGCATGGTCCGTTCTATGATTATTATGCAGGTTTTCTAGCTAAATGCACACCAAATACACACCCTAAACCAGCTCCTATAAAGGCTTCCAATGATCCGAAATTGCACCATACAATTTCCACAAAATAACCACATATTATCTACACCTTCTAATTGAACTTCATATGCACTCATTAACTTAATCTTACCATTAGTGCAACAAACCCTAACCAAACAATTACTCCTCACTTTAGCCTAGGGTTTCTTAACCCCAAATCAGTTTCTACCACCCACTCACCAAACAAATGAAATACATCATCAAACACAACCATAACAAGTTCAATAACACAAGATTAAAGCTAACTAACATGTTTAACATGAAACCCTTATGAGGGTCCATATGGCCGAATCTCAAGGCCCAATTTTTCACCAAATTGATCCATAACAACAAGTGATAAACATAAGAGGTACCATAATCAAGCACAACTAAGATCCTTTACTAAAAATAGCCACTAGTTCATCAATCAATAATCAACTTAAGTCTTCAAATAGACTTTCTTACCTCAAGATTAAGTATGTATGATGGCTAATGACCTTAAGCCAACTCCAAAGTGGATTCTTTATGCTTCAAAATGAAGATTTATGGAAGGAAATTGATTGAACTTTGCAAACTTCCCTTTGGTCTTCCTTCTCCTTCTCCACGGCTCACTCTCTCTCTTTTTCTCTAATTTGTTTGTTTTGTTTTGGTCATATAATGGCTTAGTTGTGACTCATGAATTAATATGTGGTGCAAACCCACTTAGGAGAGATATTTTTTTATGGCAACCAATCACACTAAAATCCATTATTTTCTTCTTTAGCCCTTGCACCTCAACTTAGCTTTTGTTCCACTCTTACCCTCAAACATTTGGAACTCTTTCAATTAACTCCATAGGTTATAACTTAATCTAGTCCAAAACATGTAATCACACTTAATTGCTTCACTAATCACCTTCCTATCTTAATCACCTATACTTAATCATACTTAATCCCACATAAAAGCAATTAAAGAACAACCTTTTTGTCAAGGGTGAAATTAGGGTTTTAAACCCAACTTAAACTTCTAATACATCATAACACTAAAGGTTTTTGCTAGCTTTTAGGGTTTTCTAACTTTTAAACTCACTTAACCGATATAAATCAGATCAAATCCTATACTTACCTATTCTAAAACACACACTAACATAACTAACTTTAATCACCACTCGAACTTATAATTAATACAAAAACTAGGGTTTCAATCCTAACCCCAACTTAGGGTTTTCGAAGTAGTCCCAAAACCAAATGTTACCGCACAAATAATGAATATAACCTAATATCAACCTTAAGAACGGACTGGGGCCTCACATATAGGAGATCCATCCGCAACAGTAATTTTTCTATTTCCAGGACATGGGTTGTATGTTCTAAATCTGATTAGGCTGTGAGTCATATGGTCAGTAGCTCCTGAGTCGATGACCCAAGAGCCTAGAGAAGACATGCTTGAGGCACTTAAAGCATAAGAGTTAAGGTACTTACCTGATTGAGCCAATGAACACGTACTAGAGGACTTTTCAAGGGAATTTAGGAGGTTTCTTAGCTTTTCGATTTCTTCTTTCTTGAATTCTCCCATACCAGCCTGGTTGGATTTTTCTTGTGTTTGGTCTTCTCCAGCAGTTAAGTGGGCTTTTACCACTTTGAATCCTCCTTTACGACTAAGGACTTGTTCCTTCCCATGGAGTTTGAAGCAATCATCTTACGTGCACCAAATTGTGTCTTTATTTGACTTTGTAGAAATCATTGCCGAGCCTTCTAATGTTTTAGGCTCTAACATGACTTCTCGCCTATTCTCTTCAGCTCGAATCAATGATATTGTCTCATTCAGAGATGATAATCTTTCCTTCCCCAATATCTGGACTCTGACCTGATCAAATTCCACATTCAGACCTGCAAGGAAGTCATAAACTCTATCCTTTTCGATAAAGTTTTTCAAGGTGGCTGCATCTTCACTACACAACATCTAAACACACCGATATTGGTCCAGTTCCTGTCATAGATTTTGCAGAAGGTTGGCATATTGAGTAACAGAAAGGTTGCCCTGTTTAGTGGCTGAGATCTTTGTTTTGATCTCATAGATTAGGGCAGCATCTCCTGCCTTTGAATAGGTCTGTCGAATAGTAGTCCATATATCTTGAGCTGTTGGTAGGAACATGCAAGTATCGCTTATTTTCGGTAACATAGAGTTCCACAACCATGACATGACCATAGAATCCTCTTCATCCCAAGCAGCAAATTTAGGATCTCCCTTTTTCGGTCCAGTTCCAAGCAAGTGGTTGGTTTTGCCCTTTCCTTTGAGAAATGTTTGAACAAATTGTGACCACTTCAAATAGTTTTTCCCGTTGAGCCTGTAGGCTGCCTGGATACTCTGCAAATCCCCTGTTTGTGGAATATTTGAGGTCGCTTCTGATTTGGTATTAGAGTGAATTTCTGATGTTTCAGTTTCGGACATGTTGGAGGTTTCAAAGAAAAATTGGCAATGAAGGCCTAATGAAAAAATCAGCAATGAAGGCTGGAAATTGCACTTGGCAATAAAGACTTGAAAAAAGGAAAGCACTCAGCAATGAAGGCTGACAAGAAGAGGTCCCAAGAGAAAAAGCTCTGATACTATGAACAAAAAGAAAAACTGAATTGTTCTGTCATATCTTTTGTTCTAGACTCTGTACAACATTTATACAAATAGAATTTGACTTTTGTCAATTCCATGAAATCTGTAATTTCCAAAAAATTAGGAGCTAATTTATTCTATCCTAAAATACATTAGGAGTAAATTATTCTATCCTAAAATAGAGCAGAAATCATGGGATATAGCAGAAGTCATGGGATATACATAGAAAAAGATATTCTAGATTTTCAACACTAAATTATAGTAATTGATTCATGGATAAGGATTCAATGTCGCCCAACCACAAACATTTTATATCACTAATTAAAATATCAGGTACCAAGTTCACTGTTTATAACAGAGATACAACTTACTATATAAACCTTTCACTACACATAGTCCAATAATTAGAAGTATTTCAGACAAAACATCACTAATTGCTAACTTTAGCTATTACAACAGTTTCACCATTATGAAATTCATTTGTCTTGGGCAGCTCCTCACTTGATGTCCAAGTTGGCCGCATCTAAAACATACACTAGTTTTCAAATAACATAATCCCGTATGAATTTTATTACAAGTTTAACACTTAGCAGTTACACATCTCTTCTTGAAAGGTTCATTCTTTCCTTTCTTCTTCCCTTTATCCTTCATAGCAAGTTCATCTTCACTAATCACTTTACGTTTTCCTTTGGTATCGCAAAAACTTCCTTCACCCCTTTTAACTTGGTTGCTAGAAATGTCCTGAGATACTACAGGACTAGGCAAATGTATCAATTCAAACTTATTCCGCACCTCCTCCAGGATCCCTTCATATTTCTTTTTCAGTTTTATGTTCTTGTGCAGCAGCTCAATTTTCTCCAAATATTCTTGTTTCCATCGTCCTTCCCAGTGCTTAGCTAATCTCTTTTGGAACTCTACTTCCTTTTGAAGAATCTCTATTTCCTTTTGCATTTCAGCCAAATTTGTCATCTCATCGATTCGCTTAAACTCAAGTGATAGCCTGCCAGGCAAATCAAATGATCGAAATAAGTAACTAAATACAATTGGAAGCTCTAGCCATATAACTTTTAAGTTCATTTACTCCCAATCCAACCATGAAAGGTTAAACTTTGTTATTCTCAAATGAGATAGACGAGAAAATGGAACACAGGTAGGGCAATA
This sequence comes from Coffea arabica, assembly GCF_036785885.1. Classification (NCBI taxonomy): domain Eukaryota; kingdom Viridiplantae; phylum Streptophyta; class Magnoliopsida; order Gentianales; family Rubiaceae; genus Coffea; species Coffea arabica. Next base: position 38,053,423 of record NC_092331.1, on the reverse strand, counting down.
CCTTAAGATACTATGCCACTTATTCCTATTCTGGGGTCATAACACAAGGGGTACCGTTATCACTTATATACATAACGGAACCCTAAAGCATACTTCGTACATCAAAAGTTCCACACCCTATCTCAAGTTTTTGCATACAGGTATAGAACCCAAATCCTTTTTCTCAAAATCTCCCACATAATTCCAAAACTCTCAATCTCGGCACGTTAATAATCGAAGCCAAGTCCATACTTTGGCTGATTGATAGGTATCAAGGAAGTATAGGCAAGGGTAATTCATAAAAAATCGAACTATGAGTGGTAGACATACATATGAAATTGCAGTTAAGCTGCTTCAAAGTTACGTGAACACCTAAAAAGTCCACACAAACATAAGAGAACGGAAAGAGGTCTATAGTGCTAGTTTCTCAAACACACATGATAGTCTAGCCATCATCCATATAAACCCTAACCAAACACGTCCACTCTCTTTGATCAGTTCACTCTCAAGTCCAAGACTAGAATCCCCCACGTCTTCACCTTTGCCATAACAATTTACCTCAAAGGCAATCGTGATGCTGACTCTCATCCAAATGCCCTCAACTTTCAGGTATTCAGGTACAGGAACCAAAAATAGGGTAAATTCACAATTCGAGCTGGCCAGTTCCAAGAGTAAATCACCTAATTTGAGATTCCTACTAGACATATATAGCTATTTTTCCAAATATCATGATAAAGGTTTTACGCCTATACATTTATGATTCAAAGCTTATGCTCAAGAAAAGCACTTAGTCCTTTATACCTATTAACATAATTGGGACCATAACACCATTTGGCCCAAGCTTACCCCAAGTAGAGACCACGCGAGACAGCTCTGATACCACCTGTGACGACCCTACCTCCCCCTAGGGCATACCCAAGGGTTTGGCGGACCGCCTGCCCAAGTCTCACCAGGACTCACTCACGTATCATGAATTTTACAAAACAATGACCTCAATAATAAGAGCAATAACAATTACAGCCTTAGATATATAACCGTGGGTATCAAATGACCAAACAATCTCTAAATACAATCAAGGAGTTAAATTTACAAAATGAAACCAAACAAGCCCACTAGTGTTAAGGACTGCCTACGCGAGCAACTAACAAAAACCTAGACAAAGTCTGTGTCTTCTCCAATTCCCACTCTCACGTTCTTACCCTTGTAAGGAAAACAAAAATTCATGGAATGAGCTAGAAGCCCAGTTAGGTTCGAAGAAAACAGGCAAGTAACTAGCAGACATGATACCATTAAGTCAAAGCCAAATAGAGCAAGACATAATACATAGTAAAGCAAGTAACCAGATAGATCATACAATAGTGTACAGAAGGGAACACGTTCATGGCAAAGGATATAGACTGCTCTCAGGAGCAGGTTCCACAGCAGCTTGTCGAGGGTCCGTTGACTCTCCGTCAACTATGAAATTATAATGTCCGTAGATCATCACTAAACGTCAATCTCCATCCACAGATCATCCCTCTACTGGGCCCGAGTGCCAATCAAGTAAGGTTCATCGATCTCCTCGACCAAGCCCTTGCCGGCTCAATTCGACCAACCAGCCATGAGTTGGAGTTATAGCCCCAAGTATTCAAGTATTCAGGATATGGGCTTAAAGCTCCAAGTATTAAAGTATTCACGAGTGGAGTCATTGGCTGCCATCCAACGCTCATATAGGTAATGATTGGGGACGTTAACTGTCACCTAACGCTCTGTATTCAAGCATGTCACGAGTTCAAGTCATGAATTCAAGTCACGAATAAACAGGTTAGGAACTTCATCCTTTACCCATGGTTGCCTAGCTTACTCGATCGCTCTGAGGCTGGTCTCAAGCAAGAGGTCCAACCAGGGCTCAGTTTAGCCGTTATCGACCTACATTCACGCATACACATAAGTAACCCAATTTCCCACTTACCCAACGTCTCGGATAAAGGTCCAAGGGCCTAGTTCAACTGCTGCAAGAAGATATACAGTCAGTCTACATTCATGCACATGTACATACAAGTTTGCACGCAAGATCAAATATTTCAAGTTCATGGAGGTCGAGCGCACATAAGGACACACTCGTCTAGCCAAAATCAAGTCACAAGTAAGCTGAGCATGTCACGTTTTCAAGCATTTCAAGTATTTTAAGTCAAGATATAGGTCACATATAAATCAAGTTACTTGTATATACATAAACGAGATATCAAAAGTTTAGTCAAATTAGGTCAAGTGCGATAAAGTACACACTCGCCTAAGAAATGACAAATCAAGTGCCTAGCAATTCTAGCAACAAGTAGCATGGAACATGTAGTTGGAACACTCACCGATATCAGTAGATTAAATGTCAACTCTCTGGATGATAATCTTGATCACTACCAAACCCTGAGACAAGATTCACAATCACAAAAGATTTAAACTTAGTAGACTCAACTAGCCAAACATACACGTGTAGTATTCCAAGATATTCCATATGCTTCTTACTTTGAGCTCGAAACTTTAAAATAAAATCCACACAAGAATTCTAAAAGTGAGGAGAGCAGTTTAAGCATCCACAATCACACCAAATTAAGGTTTAAGACCTAGAAAAGTTTTCCAAATCCCACTCAATTCATTTGACAAAATTTCTAGCTTTGGTGATATATTTTGAAAAAGCATAACTTGAGTTCCATAGGTCAAAAAATCACAAAACTTACACCATTACAAAATAGACTTGAAACACTAACAGACTTTAGAATACATCTTCATGAAATTCAGCTCATAGGTTAGTCAAATTTCAGTTCAAACTCACTGCTATCTCATGTACAAAAACAGAACAGTCATGGTTTTCAACAAATTTTCTGGTATTTATAGGAGTTGAACCAAATCTTGAATTTTATACTGTTGAAAGCCCTATGAGTCTAGTTTTAAACACAACAAACGGAACTCAATTTTGACTTTCCTATACGAAGTTATAGCTAATTTCCCAAGACTGTACAGAGCTTCCTGCGAAAATTTTCCAGCAAGCACTTAGTTTGGAAAACTAGGTTTTTCCCTTCTTAAACCTCTTTGTTTTGGCTCAAAACTCACACACATGCAAAAAAATAGATTGTAACAAGTGTTTTGAGAAAAATCATATCTAAGAGTAAAATAAAATACCCTAAATTCACACCTTAACCCTCACTTAACCAACAAGGAGAAAATCCAGCAATATGCCTCCAACTTCTTCAAGTTAACTCCCTAATTTCTGTAGACACCAAATTTTTTATTTTATTTTTTAACTTTATTGGTTTAATTAATTTAATTTTGCTTTATTTGTTTCAATTCTAGAGTTTTTATTTCATTTTTATTTTGTTCTAATTCATTTTTATTTTATTATCTATTTATTTTTGGCTTCATACTAAATTTCGAAAAAAAAGGGAAAAATGAAAAATGAAAAAAAAAACAAGAGGGCTTCTGCGGTTTCTTGCATCTTATCTATTAAAAGCCATGATCAATGGCTAGGGGGGGAGCCGAGGTTTTGGAGGTAGAAGGTTTTGGGGGGCGGCTAGGTTTTTTTTTTGGGGGACAGGGTAGAAAGAGCCGAGAGAGAGAGAAAAGGGCAGCGGGTGCTGAAAAATTGAAGGGGCTTCGATGAACAGAAATAAGGAAGAAAAGCCAGAGGAAAGAGGCTTCGGAAAAGGCAAGGAAAATTGGAAAAAAAAAGAGAGAAAAGAAAACGAGCGGCAGACGGGGGAAAAGGAAAGAAAAGAAGAATACAGCGGCCAGAGAAAAAACAGAGAGCTTCGGCAGGGGGGGAAAAATCTGGAAAATTGAGGAGGTTTTCGGGTGAGGCAAGAGCGAGAGAGAGAGACAAAACGGCAAAATGAAAAACTAGGCAAGGAATAAAAGAACAGAGGAGGAGGAGACGGACTGACGGACGAAGGGATGGTGTTACTGAAGCTTCAGAGGCGGCTCGCCGCCAGCGTTCCCAAGTGCGGCAGAGGCAAGGTCTGGCTGGACCCCAATGCAGTCAACGAAATCTCCATGGCCAATTCCAGAATGAAGGAGGCAAGAAGAAAGGGACGCCATTCTGGATACGGTAAGCCGCCATTATCCTTCAAATTTCAGTTTTATACAAGCTTTCGAAGCCTGTTTATTTTTCACGTTGTGGCTTGTAGCAATTTTTCTGTTGAGTTATTCATGAATTGGAAGTATGTATGCTTTGAATGTCGATTGGACTGGAGTTTCTTGTGTTTTGACAAAATTTTGGGGCTGAATATAGCTTTAATGGAGTAGAAGATTAGTAAAAACTCTAATGCCCCCAACCTGTTCGACGAAATGCCTGGCTGAAAATTTCTCGTTGAAAGAACATTTGGTTGCATTTTTTCCGTGTGAAAGAGCCAGCTAAGTCAGCAGGTTCATTTCCTTGCGCCTGAAAATTTTTGATGTATTGGTGTCTTGCACCTTTTCTGTTTTCTTATTCCCTTATGCTTCTCATCGTATGAATTAGAATTAATGATAGGAGAGGGAGTTTTGGGTTTTCATTGTCTATTACCGAATTCTGGTATGGCTTTGATTGCAAAGAAAGCTGCGCTGGCAACTGATGTTGAATCAGTTCGGTGGAGAAGATGATCACTTGTCCAAAATTGCAATTTCAGTCCCTCCATTTTTCTTTTGTTTTGTAATTTGGCCCCAGAGTTCCAGAACTTCGTAATTCGACCCTAAAACATTCATAATTCATTCGGTTAAGTCCCTATTTGGTTGCATTTGAACCCCCTCAAGTTTTTTCCTTATTCTGATTTGACTCAAAGATTGAAAAAGTTGGCCTTACTTCACCTTTTTAAGATTTTAATCTTTTTATGCTTTTAAGTAGTCTTTTAGCTTGATTATTTCTTGTTTTTAGATCATAATTGTGGCTTAATGATTTTGTGGATTTTATCATGTTGGGTTTAGGGAAATTGGATTTTTGGGTAAGAGGTTTATTTGGTTGGGTTTGATAATAGATTTTGGTATGTTCTTCTGGACTGATGATTTGGGCTTGGAGGCTTAAAGCCCTTAAATTTATATGAGCTAGATTAGTGGAAATGATGGGCTAGCCCGCTTGTTTTTCCTTGGACTTCCGATTGGGCCAAGCGACTTTTGGCCCAACAAATAAAAATGGCCCAATGGCCTGTTTGATTAAGAATCTGGTAACTGGTTTTGCAAATCAATCCCTGGATTTTTTCTTAACTATACTGTGGCCCTAGAAACTTTCAACTTCTTTCAATTGGGTCCCAGGTTTAATTGCAAATAGGTCCCTAAACTTTATTTTTCTTTTATTTTGGACCCCAAAACTTTGTTAATGTTTGCAATCAAGTCTTTTATTCTTTTGACTTCTTGAATGTGGGTTGTTTATATGATTTAATTGATTCAATTTCACAATTCATTTTTTTTATCTTTTGTGATTATTCGTTAATTAAAATGATGCCTTGACCTTTTCTTTGTATTTTGGAGGGTAAAAAAGTAATTTCACTCCATTAGGGCCCCAACGCAAGGGAGGTACATTTTATCCCTTATTTTTTCACTTTATTTGACCCTACGTGCCCTATGTGACTTTACGTATTTAATTGCATGTCTCTTGAATGTTTATTTATTTATTACATTCATTTATTTGTTTTATTGGCTCTAGTTTTGTACATTTATTTTAGTTCAATTTTGATCATTTGAAAGGCACTTGAATGCCAAATTTGTAATAGTTAGGTATTTATTTTAATTATTTATTTCCCTTTTTTAGATAGTAGTAGGGCCTCCCTAATGTAATAGTTAGGGCTTGTTTGCCTTGTGTGCTTTGCATGCTTATGTGCTATGTGTTACCGCTTTCTTAGAGCCTTGCATCTAGATATTATGATTATGTGTTATGTGTTTATATGATATTATGTGTTTACATGCTTTTATTAGGTCTTACATGATTTATTTGATTGTAACAAATGTATATCGTCACCATACTAGTCCAACGCTAGTTGTGGCCTTCTTTCCCGAATCCACACTAGTCCAATGCTAGTTGTGGCTCCTTGTTTCGTTTTTCTCACTAGTCCAATGCTAGTGAGAATTCATAGACATGGGCTAGTCCAATGCTAGACCCTTAGGAGCCCTTCGCGCGTTAGATCAAGATTGTATGATAAAACCACTTCATCTCATGCATATTTTTCATATTTAGGGTCTTTTATCATTTTGTATGATATTCCCCTTATACGTATATCCCTTATTCCTAAATTCCCTATATATATACCCCTATGTATGATACATAACATTAGAATTGCATTTCATTTTAGAATTAGGATTAGGGTAGTGCATTTGCTTGATTAGATTAGGGAATTCCCCTTGCATATGGGATATGGACGAATTTGGCTTTTCTAGCCTTAGCACGCTCGTATTCCCTTTATTAAAGGGAACATTGAAAGTCACGAGTGTAAGCCCCCGCACCCTTTATGATGCATTCCTTTAGGACATACACATTTGTATATTATTATTTTCTTTACTTTTTCTTTCTTTAGAGTCTCATATGTTTGCATTATTCATGACTTCTTCAAAGAGTCCACATTGGGCATCACAATTAATGTGATTGGTACCAAGTAAGTTTCGAAGATACATTTCGACCCCTCGACCCCCTCCTAGGTCTAGGGTTTGCATTCATATAGTACATCCAAATGTGATAAATTTTTAGGCTAAATTAAGAAAATTTTTGACTAAATCACGCAACTAGCCTTGGTTAGGTTGAAAGGGTGCCTTGGATTTTTATCCTTGCCTTCTCTTTCTTCAAATGTGACTCCCGAATCTTTTTCTCTGATTTTCGTAGACTTGGAGTCGTTTAAAAAGGATTTTTCTACTTTTTTCTTTAAAAATTCATTTTTAGGTGACTTGGTACACCTTAACTCGATACTAAGTGGCGACTCTGATTTTTTATTCAAAAACCCTTTTTAAACTATTATTTTGGGTCAAATCGTCGCATTTTCAAGTCCCATTTAGACCCATACTTTTCTTCATTTTCTTTGTAAATCAAAAATCATTTTCCAAATCAAAAATTGAATCAAAAGCCATTTTTCTAAACTCGTCATGCTTTTTTTCTTCTCAAAAATGGGGCACGACAATTTCCAACCCTAGTTTCATGGCAAATTGCAATCAATCAAACTAACATGTTATAAGGTATATGTGGTACATGTTCTAGGCCTCAAAATCCATCTAATTTGGATATATATATATATGAAGCTCTAACCAAGTTACATCAATGCTGGAAATTTGTATCTCAAAGCTGAAAATTTCATATCAAAGCTAGAAATGTCATATCAAAGCTAGGAATTTCACCTCAAAGCTAGAACTTTCATATCAAAACTGGAAAATCTCATCAAAGCTGAAAAATTAACATTAAAACTGGAAATTTCTCAAATAACTTGAGAAGAAATGAAAGCCTCCATAAAAGTCATCACTTTTCCTTCTATAATGTCATACTTTATATAAACTCAAAGATAAGAGAAGAAAACTAGGGTTTCTAGCAAAATTCACCTCTTAACCTCCAATCCCAAGGATGGCAAGCAAAACAAGAAAAAGACAAGGCTTTCTTCCTCCAAAACTCCTCCACTAGCTTCCTTCCAAGCTTGATGCAAGATGTGTCGGAGTAGATTCGAGTTTTTCTCTTGTTTTCTCTCGGATTTGGACAAGAATCAGGCTTGAAATGGAGTGTTTTAATCTCCCTTTCCTTTCTCAAATTTTGTCCAAGAGGCTGGCAAAAAGAAGGAAATGGTGATGAAAGGATAGCTTTGTTGAATAAGTACTAGTTTTGGTCGTGTTCAAGGTTTGAGGGATGATCGACAAATGGCAAGCATAGAAGAGATGTCTATATATCTGTCCAAATATCTAACGCCCCTCCAATCCTCTCTTATCACATAATTCCTTTTACACAAAACTCCTTCTAATTCCTCAAATTTATTGCACACATCTCACTGGTTGGTCATACTAGTATAGTACTCTATAAAACTTAACATGCACTAAAATATAAAAAGGGGAATGATAAAAATCTTAACTTTTTTTATAAGGCCAGCAAATAAGCAAGTAAAGTAAAATTAAAAGGAAATATAAATTAATTTTTCAAAAATAGGAGAAAATTTTAAAATTATTTTCGGGTCCTTGCATCTCATGCTTTAAGTATAAAACAAGGATTACAAGGCTTTTTTCAACTCTATTTTCTTAAATTGTTAGCAAAATTGCTTACTTTGTGCAATTCAAGACATTGCAAATATGATGATATTAAAGTGTGGAATTTCATAACCTGTTTGCACGTCATTGAGCAAAGACAATCTTATAAGGAAAATTTTATAGTTATTCCATTATAAGGTCTATTTTTTCACAAGTGATATGTTAGTAAATTTTTTTCTCCAGTGGTCCTTTCCTTTTCATAATTGTCCAAATTATAAGAACATGCAAATTTTTCCAAATTGAAGCAATTCTCACAGATTAAGGAATTGGAAACCAGACATTATTAGTTGAAAAAGAGACCTAACAGAACTTTTTTCATGTACAAAACATATTTGTCAACACATATTAATTCAAAATATCAACTTTAGCAACCTGGTGCATTTACAATAACAAATGTTTTTCCACTGTGTACTTGCCACAAAAACACCATCATTAAATTAAGTGTCTAATTGTCCTAAAACAAAAGATAAATAGTCATTCTGCTACCTTAAAAGGCACCAACCAACTAGGAAAAAAAAGCAAAATAATATCATTATCCAATAGGACAAAACAAACAATACATCTAGGAGCATGTCCAACCACCAGAAAAGTCATTTTTTCACTTGGTTTGGAAAAGCATTTGAGGACCCTTGGCTGGATGGTAACTGAATTCCAAATCTAGTATGTATTTTGCAAACCTATAAGGCAGATTTTTAAGTTTGAGAATTAGTTCTAAGTGCAAATTGTAACGCCCTGTGGCAGAAGAAAAGGGAAAAATTTCTGGTGAATAGTGTTTTGTGGGGAATCCGGCCAGAAGCCGTGCAAATTCCTTATATTTTTCTTAAAATTCCCTTTTCTTTGACAAATACCACTTTATAATGGCCCTACTACTCAATCATCCCACAAAGAGTGCCAATGAACCAAGAAAGTACGGTTTCACACTTCGGTTTCAAGTTTGGAGCAAAACTAGGGTTTTCGTAATTTTTCGCCGGATGAATTTTCGGTACAGAGTGAGGATTAAATTTGGGAATTAAAAGTGACTTTTAAGTGAGAAATAATATGTGACTAGTAGCAATGATATAAGGTTAGTGAATGGGAAGTAAAAACCCTAGTACGTGAGTTTTTAAGAAAAACGGCGCGAACCGGCGGGTCCCGCGCACTACCGATTGAACGCACCACTTGATCACTATTTTTCTTACCAAACTAGCTTATTGACTTTGAGCAAAATATCTTCTTAAATTACAGCTAAGGCTGACCGAATTATGAGGCTTAAAATGCAAAGGAAAAGAAAGAGAAAAATGGAAGGTGTCGCCACCTTAGAGCTTCTTGACCAAGACTTGGTCTTTCCATTTAACTCCAAATTTCACAACTTTCCCCTTCATTTTGCTGCTGCTTGGCCGAGAGAGACAAGAGAGAAAAACACCAAAGGAAAACAATTCCATCTTCTTGATTTGCTTCAACCCAAGTAACAAATCCAAATCCAAACCGATTAAAGGGTAGCTTGTGAGTTAGGAAGCTTGAGGAACCAAGAAATATCAAAGGGGGTGAAGGATCACTCTACCAAGCCTTGTTTTTGAGGTACCAACATTTGATCATGATCTTTGTTGCTTTGAATCTTGCTTTAAGATGTGTTTTTAGCTTAAGTTTTGGTTTGATTTCATGATTATGCAAGTGGGTGTGATGAATTTGGAAGTTTTCCCCTTTTATATGATGAACTAGGGCTTGAGGAATTTCTGCCCAATTTGTTGTATGATGCTTGTATGTTGCAATTAAGGTTGTATAAGGTGTTTTGGTAGTGATTAGAACAAGAAAATTGAGAAAGTTCCATTGGTTACAAAAAATTCCAGAATCTGGAAAATTTTCCCCATCATTCTGTCCGAATTTGTAACCCTATCTTAGAGGCCGAATTGGCCTTAGGTTAAAGAATTAAAGTTGTAGATAATGGTATTTTATAGGTTCCTACAAAATTTTAGCTCAATCGGAGCAACGTAGGTCGTAAAAAGTCCAAAATACCCTTACTGTTTTAAGTATTTTCCCAGCAGTCCGTTTCATCAGTTAGTCCAGTTTATCACGTTTTTTGACTAGGATACGTACTGATTTAGCTCTTGGCCAAAACATGAAAGTTGTAGTATTCTGACTTAGCTTTCAAATGCCTCTAAGAACACCTGAATCGGACTTTTGTAGCCTGAGTTATGTTCATTCCAGTGTAATGCGGTTAAATAGCCGACGAGTTAGATTTTGGTTCTGTAATTTGAGGATTTGACTAAGTTGCATTAGAAACTGGACTAGGTGACCTTCATAAACATTGTAGCCCTATGTCTTAGCTTCGAAACGGCATAGGTTGCACCTCAATCCGATAAGCGTAGCCTTGGATATGTTATTTCCACATTCATACATCGAATCTGTCTTTTGCTAAATTGAATTTCTGCACTTGTTATTATTGTGATTCTTATTCTTATGATGTTGTGAGCCTATGGAACGGCTTTTGACTTGAATTGCAAATATGTGTGATGTTGGGCTTTGGTTGAGGAAAAATAATGAAGCCTAAATGGCTGGAAAATTAGGTAAACACGAAGGGTATGCTGCCCGAATTTTTACTCGAGAACTAGAAAACTATATTTGCAACTTGAGTGAAGGTTAAGTGATTATCACTTAAACTAGCGAGCACCTTTACTACTTTGTTATCGAGGGTTATACGTTAAAAACCTAAACGAACTTGTACCCTTGAGGAAAAGATATAATGGCCAATGTAAACTTGTATTTCCTTGTACTTTCAACTCAAGTGTTGTTTTCCAAGTATATATACTACAAAAACCTTACGATTTGAAAAGCGAGCAAGTGTTTCACGAATGTCTTTCAAATGAATTTCAATTGGTTGATTCTTAATGAACGGAACGTTTAAGTTTCGAATCTTACTCGTGTTTCAAAGTTCTCAAATTGGATTTCTATCGCAGATCTGGACTTCAAACCTGGAGTATAGTTGAACGTGAATACTTGAAGCACTATATTTTGAGTGAGTGATCCCTCGACTGTTCCCAAAGTTACTTTTGAACTAATTCTTGCATTTATTACTCCATTGCATATCATTTGGTTTCGGGTGTGTGCCATGACATAATTTGGCTCCAATGAGTTCCTGGAAAGTCTTGTGCTTAGAACCAATGTCTCCACTATTGTTTACATATTCTTTGGAGCCCGATGGCTCCTTACTTCTGTTTCACGGTTACCTGATTTAAACGAGCATTGGAGATTTAAGTACAAGAACTTCACTGGCTCACATGAGCAATAAATGAACATTTGATTACTGCATCATGACATCATATCAATGCTTTATTGTGAAATATACTTGGCTGTTGATTTTACTGGTCACTCGCTGAGCTTCTAGCTCACCCCCTACTATCTTCTTCTCCCCACAGGGATCGAAGTAAAGGAAGAACTTGTTTTTGGATCTTTGTGTGGCTGGATGGCGTACATCTTGTATAGTTTAGTTCTGGTTTTGGTTTATGTACTTTTGGGCTTGTATAAATATTTGGAATTGAATCGGATGTAAATCTACATTTTACGTTTAGAACTAGTTTCCGCTTCGCTTATGATATGTAATTTTGGAGAATTGGATGTATTATTTGAGTTGTACCTTGTAATTCACTTGAGGAATGTAGTAAGTGAGTGAGTCCCGGCAAGAGTTGAGCAGGCGGCCCGCCGAACCCTCTGGTACGCCTTAGGGGGGGTGGGGTCTTTACACAAATTACCTGATAGTAACAAAAGCTAAACTCTATGAAAATTATCTACATTAACCTAATTTTTAGTATTGGATGTTACGTTGCTTCTTAAAGATCTAGATACATTTTCACTTGGTACTTCACTAGCACTGTCAATAGTGGTTCTCACAACATGTTGCTTTCCCGTAACAGTCCCAAATGTCCATGTCCCGCCACATCCACTCACATTTGCAAACTGAGCTGGTGTCATACATGAGGGAACCTGTTAAACAAGGACAAATGTTAGTGATATCATAATGAATAAGGTTTGGAGCATAGGTGAATGATGAATAAAAGTGGATCCAGTTGACATTTCAACACCATTCCAATTTCCAATCCCACATAATGGATCATTTTTGGCACCTCTACCATGGCCTCTTCTTCTACCTCTAACTCGACTAATACCCCTTCCTCTATTGGCACCCTTGATATCCCTAGAACTGCTAGCTTCTAAATTTCTAGATGAGGTGGCTATTTCTTGTGGATTGTTATTAGCAACACCTGGTACCTGCAATAAAATGGATAATAAGATTAGAATGCAAAAATTGGACCTTCAATGATGAAACAAACAAGAAGTAATTGGTACTACCACTACCTGGTTTCTCTTAAACTTCAATTTCCTTACATATAAGCATCCGATATTTTTGCAGCCTCTAACATTGTGATCTGAATGACCACATGTGAGGACCCAAATTTTTTTCTTATTTTTATTTTATTTTACTGGTTTATTTGATTATTTATTCACCCGTTTATCCCAAATAATTTATTTCATCCGTTTCAGGTCCATTTGTATGCAAAAATGTCCCTTTTATAATTTTAAAACATTTTGTTAGCAAATTTAATTTCTCTACAGCTCGTTTAGCGAGAAATAATGAGTACACGTTGTGAGACCCCGAAAATTTACTTGTCTTTATAATCCTTATGTGAACTCACTTACCTTTGATTTTTGGTTGCTTTAATGGTTGAATTTAAGCCAAGGAACTGAATTTTGTTAAGAAAAGTTTCATAATCTCAAGTTGTTAGAAAATCTAGAAATTTTCGCAGGAGGTTCTGCACAGCTTTCGGAAATTGGCTATAGCTTCGTATAGGAAAGCCGGAATTGAGTTCCGTTTGTTGCGTTTGAAACTAGACTCATAGAGCTTCCTACGGTGTAAAATTTAGAGTTTGATTCAATGTCTATAAATTCTAGGAAATTGGCAAATTTGACTGAAAATTCTGCCCTGCACAAGTACACATAGGAAAGTTGTAATAGCTTATGGCTCAATTTGGACCAACTTATGAGTTGAATCTCTTTGAGGTGTCTTCTAAAGATAATTAGTATTTGAAGTATAGGTTTTAACAGGCCAAGTTGTATGAATTTTTGATATTTATACCTCAAGTTATGATTTTTCTAAATTAAGGGTATTAGTTAGGATTTTTGTGCATATTAGGGTTTTTGGTGTGTCTTTGGTGCATTTTCGTGGTGTGATCATTTGGTGAGGTGTGTGTACTAAATTTGGTGATTAAGAGTGAGTTTTAGATAAGAAAAAGTGTGTGATTAGAAGTAATAATAATAAGTTGGTGATTATAAGTGAAAAACCCTAGTACGTGCGAAATAACAAAAAATGGCCCGAACCGATGTGTGCTGTTCGTTACCGATTGAGTGCACCACTTGAACACTACTTTATTTCCTTCATCCCCTTGTTATTAATTGAGTAAAATCAGCCCTAAATATCTTCTCATTGCAGCCAAAAATTTGGACAAAAAAAACAAGAGAGAAAAGAAAATTTTGATTTCCAATCAAAGTGTGACACTTGTCAAACCTTTGACCAACTTAAACTTTCTTATCTTTTCTAGAGCTTTGTTTCTTCTTCATTTCTGCATATTGCTGGCCGAAACTTGAGAGAGGGAAAGGGAGAGAAAACTTCATCTTGCACCTTAATTTCAAGCCTCAATCTTGAGTTTCAACCGATAATCTTGCAAATTCCTCCACAAAAGTTGATCTCTAAGAAAGCTTAAGGGTTTTGGTGGAGTGATTTGGGAAGAGGAAGGTCTTGACAGCTTCTTGGCATAGGGATTAAGGTGACTTTGGTAAGAAACTTCCCTCTACTTCATATATGTGTAAACTAGAAGCTTAAAGTTGTAGTTTTGATAGTTTTATGGGGAAAATTTCATGGGTTGAATGATATGTTGGAATGTTTATCTAGGGTTTATATTTTCAGCCTTGATTATGGTTATCTACCTCTTAATTGCTGTGATTGAGCTAGTAATTGGTGGGTTTGATGATAGAGCACTTGTTAGATATGAATTTCTAGAGTAAAGGTGCAAATTCCATAAATTGGAAACCAAGTTGTTCTGTTCTGACCAGCTTCATTCATCCATGTTAGAGGCCAAATCAGGCTTAGTTCAAAACATGAAAATTGTAGGAAATGGTGTTTTATAGTTGCCTGTAAAATTTCAACTCAATCGGAGTACTGTAACATATGAAATGACTGAAATACCCCTGACTGCCAAATATTTTTTTCAGCAGGCAGTTTTGAGATTCCACATTTTTGACTTTGATCCATATCAAATCAGCATTTGGCCAAAGCACAAAATTTTAGCTCTATGTTTCAGATTTTCAACGCATCTGAAAACGCCTCAATCAGAATTGTGTAGCTTGAGTTATTGCCATTTAAATCCAGTGCTTATAACCAAACTGATAATGAATTCTGGTTCTGTAATTTGCAAATTCAACCTAGATCAACTGTGAACTAGGTTAATTTTCTTCATGAAAGTTGTAACCCTTTGTCTTAGCTTCGAAACGGTATAAGGTGGAGCACAATCCGATAAACGTAGCTCCAGTTGTGACCAAAATGCTATAAGATGTCAAATCTGCTGTTTAGCTTTTTGTAGTCAAAACTGATTTCCGATTGTATTATTACACTTGTGTAGTAATTAGATGATTTTGGAGCCTAATTGAAAGGCTATGTTAGTAACATTACTTGTGTGTGATTGTGGGGCTGAATTGAGAAAAATAATGAAGCCATAAATGGTTGGAAAATAGGTAAATCCAAAGGGCGTGCTGCCCAAATTTTCACTTAAGGGCAAGGTAGATATACTCGCGACTTGAGTAAGGATTTGAGGACGAATCTAATTCGAATTGTCTAGGTTGTTCGAGTCCTCTTTTGTAGAGGTATATAAATTAGAATTCGGCCGAAACTTGTACCCTTGGAAAAATGAAATTTACGACTAATAGAAATACATTTTCCTCGTTTCTTTGACTCAAATGGTATTTCAAAGTATAATTGCTTCAAAGTTTCACAGTTTGACGAGCGAGCAAGAGTTTTACGAATATTCTCTAAATGAGTTTCAATTACTTGATTCTCTTTAAACGAAACGTTTAAGTTTCGAACCTTAGTTAATTTTTAAAACTCTTAAACGATATTTTATCGCAGATTTGGACTCCAACGAAGGAGTTACACTTGAGCGTGATTTTGACAAGCACTGAATCTTTGGTGAGTGCTTCCAAATACATGATTGAACTTGATATTTGATTTACCAATGTGATCGAATAACATTTGCTTGGTTTGGTCGGGCAAGTGTGTACTTTATCGCACTTGACCTAACTCAACTAAATACTTGATATCTCATTCATGCTTGTACATGTGACTTGATTTGCATTGACCTGTACTTGTATTTATACTTGTGCTTGACTTGTAAGTGCTGAGCGGTAGTATGCACCACACTGGATATGAGTGGGAGGTACCTCTCATTCTCGTCTCCGTACTTTTCTCTTGACTAAGTCGATTGGTCATCGACTATAGTGACTACTTGGGAACCCAAACCCCACTGGCTAGTTAATCGAGTCGAGCCGGCAAGGGCTTAGTCGATTAGATAACGAACCATGGGTATCTAGTGTTGTCAAGTGGAGTGTTATCTCCTCGACTAATCGGTATACTCGAGTATTACCACCAGTGTTTAGTTGGTGTTTGGACCCGATAAAGGGGTTGAATGGTGGACGGATTGGTGTGAAGCGAAGCACTATTGGATTGGTTACTTTACTTGAAAGTAAACAGAGTGTCAACTAATACTAGATCAAGTTCTGGTGAAGCAAGGGGAATTTGGCTCCTGAGAGCCTTCTGTATCCTTACACTTTAATTGTTATTCGTAGTGTTATTGTTTCTTTTAGAAAAAGAATTTTTCACTCGCTCATTTTGAGATGTGTTACTTGAAGTGTTATTGCTCACTTTTATGCACTTGTTATGCTCGCTACTTTCCTACTTTGATACGTGCACTTTTAAATAATGGTCAACTTGCTATTTGGAACCTCACTGGATTTTTAGCTTATTCCACGCCATTTTTTTTCCTTACAGGGGATACAAGCGAGGGCGTGAGACTAGTACAGGCTAGCATAGTCTAGTTTTGAAAATTTTGCGATTGTACTCGCACTAGTGCTCGATTAGGGTTGAATGTATCTGGGATTCATATCTTTTGTTACCATTGGGATTGTACGAATGTTTAGAATAGAAATGACTGTACATGTACATTCCAAATTTGGGAACTGTTATTTCCTTTACTCTTGAGGTTGTAACCTATTTTATTTGAAGTGCGTGAGTGAGTCCTGGCAAGAGTTGGGCAGGCGGACCGCTAAACCTTGGGGTACGCCCTAGGGGGAGGTAGGGTCGTCACACACATTTTTCGAGGCTATGTTCGGTCCGAGAGTGCAATAATCTTGAAGAATTAAGAATGATCAATAGTAAACAAAGAAAAGTTGTGAGTGAGTTCCAATCAAACTTTTACCGTGCGCGCGTCGAAAATTTCTCGAAAGTCACACCACGCGACTAATTAGAGATTTGAGAATTTAATACTGGACTAGCAAGTATGAATAATTATAGTATTAGAGGATTTACTTTAGAGGATTACTGCACAAGTGTATCAAACCCGAGAAAAAACGGTAGTACGAAACTCTCGCGTGACAACTATTCCAAGTTGACTTTTGGATTGCTTAACCCTTACTTTTCTTCCCAAGCTTCCAAGACAAGCTAAAAACCATCTCACACACTCTCTTACCTCTCCATTTTTGGCCAAAGCAAGACAAGGAAGAAGGAAGAAGAAAAACTCCATTGTTTAGCTTCAAATCACTCACCAAACCTCCACCAAATTGCAAATAACTTGGAGTAACCTTCCATCTTGGAGCAAGGAGCGATCTTGTGGGATTTTCGGTTGAAAATTCTGGTTTCGCCTAGGGTTTGAAGGGTAACCATCTCATCCCTTTAAACTCTTCATTTCTTCCAAGTTTTAGCTGTCAATCTCCGTTCGTTTGAAACCCCAACCGCGTATAGGTTAGCGGGCTTGAGGAAAACCATTTATCTTGCTTTAATCCTAGGCTAGCAGTCTTGAGGAGGATTGTAGGTAGCTGACTTGAGGATTAAAATGCTTGATTATTGTTGTTTATGCGGTTCGAAGGACGAGAGAAAGTTGGAAAAACTTGTGGGATTCAAGCTAGCCGAAATTTCTGGTCTTATTGTTCTATTTTCATTTCAAATTTTTTATGCTTGGTGGACTGTGAAATCGATAGATATATGTTGTATATTGTGTGTACAAAGTGTCTTTCAAAAATCGTATCATTTGGTTGTGCAAAACGTGAGTTTTAGGAAGAGTTTCAAATCTTGAAATTGATAACAGTGCACTCGGACAGTACTTCTTTGTCCGAATGTAACTCTGTGTACAAAAGTCAAAATTGAGTGCCGTTAGTGGCATTCAAAACTAGACATTCATAGCTTTCCAACGGTATAAAAATCTCTTGCTGGTTTGTTTTGAATGAACCGCAGTGAGTCGGTAAAATCGGCGGTTCTGTTTTGACTGTTCATACGAATGAAACTGGAAGCTGCATCTTGTGGCTCAATTTTGTTCCACTTGTGAAAAGATTTTCAAAATGATGTCTTCTGATGAATTGTGGCATTTGGAACCTAGTTTCCAACGCACCAAACATACTCAATTTCAGTTTGTATAGAGTTAGATATGGCTTGATTTTGAAAACGTGACAAAGCTGGAAACTGGAAGCTTTTTCCTTTCTTGCTGACCGAATGGTCAAACCTATTTTGGGAGATTATATTTTGAAACTTTTAGTGTTATTTAACCATTAATTGTTTATTAAATGTTTCTAGAACCTAGGTTGCAAAAATGGAGTGAATTGAGGTTGATTTCATTGGACAAAAACCTTTGGAAAGAAAGAAAGAGGGGGTTGGCAGATTTGTTTTGAAAATTTCACGAACTTTAGTCATTTTGTTAACTTCCTTCCCGTGCAAGTTTGACCTGTGGATATTGTGGAAAGACGAATCGTACCGAAGAAAACTGCTGGGTGAAGGGGCGAAAGTGTATGGGATGTGGGAGCACCAACCATAAAGTTCACGATTGCCCAAAGAGGTATCCACGAGAAACTACTATTTAACAAGGAAATAAAACTATCTCTCGACAAGTCAATGAAGGAGGAAACCGACCAATGGCACCTGCAAGAACACATGCAATGATCACACAACAAGATCCAGGGTTATCTGAGGTTAAGGAAGGAATGAATTTCAATGACGAAATTCTTTTAAGAAGGGAAGGTTGTGTAGACACCAAATTTTGGTGTAATTTCATTTACTAATTATTTTTTAGTCTGTGCTCGTTTTTTCACTTTTTAGTTTTTAGTTTTTTAGTTTTTTGTGTTATTATTATTTTTTTTAAGTTTTTAGCATAGAATTTCTTGAAAATGAAAAAAAGGGAAA